>NC_138319.1:43385000-43985000 GCF_965601325.2 Salmo salar | reverse complement strand
AAACATGGTGAAGCCCCAAAATTACCCTCGCTGGAAGCCTGTGTTTCAGACATAAGGAAGTGGATGGCTGCAAACGTTCTACTTTTAAACTCGGACAAAACAGAGATGCTTGTTCTAGGTCCCAAGAAACAAAGAGATCTTCTGTTGAATCTGACAATTAATCTTGATGGTTGTACAGTCATCTCAAATAAAACTGTGAAGGACCTCGGCGTTACTCTGGACCCTGATCTCTCTTTTGACGAACATATCAAGACTGTTTCAAGGACAGCTTTTTTCCATCTACGTAACATTGCAAAAATCAGAAATTTTGCTGAAAAATGTATCCATGCTTTTGTCAATTCTAGGTTAGACTACTGCAATACTCTACTTTCCGGCTACTCGGATAAAGCACTAAATAAACTTCAGTTAGTGCTAAATACGGCTGCTAGAATCCTGACTAGAACCAAAAAATGTGATCATATTACTCCAGTGCTAGCCTCCCTACACTGGCTTCCTGTTAAGGCAAGGGCTGATTTCAAGGTTTTACTGCTAACCTACAAAGCATTACATGGGCTTGCTCCTACCTATCTTTCCGATTTGGTCCTGCCGTACATACCTACACATACGCTACCGTCACAAGACGCAGGCCTCCTAATTGTCCCTAGAATTTATAAGCAAACAGCTGGAAGCAGGGCTTACACATATAGAGCTCCATTTTAATGGAATGGTCTGCCTATCCATGTGAGAGACGCAAACTTGGTCTCAACAATGAGTGTAGTCTGGCCCAGGAGTGTGAAGGTGAACGGAAAGGCACTGGAGCAACGAACCGCCCTTGCTGTCTCTGCCTGGCCGGTTCCCCTCTCTCCACTGGGATTCTCTGCCTCTAACCCTATTACAGGGGCTGAGTCATTGGCTTACTGGTGCTTTTCCATGCCGTCCCTAGGAGGGGTGCGTCACTTGAGTGGGTTGAGTCACTGACATGGTCTTCCTGTCTGGGTTGGCGCCCCCCTTGGGTTGTGCTGTGGCAGAGATCTTTTTGGGCTATACTCGGGATGGTTAGTTGGTGGATGAAGATATCCCTCGAGTGGTGTGGGGGCTGTGCTTTGGCAAAGTGGGTGGGGTTATATCCTGCCTGTTTGGCCCTGTCCGGGGGTATCATCGGATGGGGCCGCAGTGTCTCCTGACCCCTCCTGTCTCAGCCTCCAGTATTTATGCTGCAGTAGTTTATGTGTCGGGGGGCTAGGGTTAGTCTGTTATATCTGGAGTATTTTTCCTGTCTTATCCGGTGTCCTGTGTGAATTTAAGTATGCTCTCTCTAATTCTCTCTTTCTCTCTTTCTTTCTTTCTTTCTTTCTCTCGGAGGACCTGAGCCCTAGGACCATGCTTCAGGACTACCTGGCATGATGACTCCTTGCTGTCCCCAGTCCACCTGGCCTTGCTGCTGCTCCAGTTTCAACTGTTCTGCCTGCGGCTATGGAACCCTGACCTGTTCACCGGATGTGCTACCTGTCCCAGACCTGCTGTTTTTAACTCTCTAGAGACAGCAGGAGCAGTAGAGATACTCTCAATGATCGGCAATGAAAAGCCAACTGATATTTACTCCTGAGGTGCTGACCTGTTGCACCCTCGACAACTACTGGTTTTATTATTATTTGACCATGCTGGTCATTTATGAACATTTGAACATCTTGGCCATGTTCTGTTATAATCTCCACCCGGCACAGCCAGAAGAGGACTGGCCACCCCTCATAGCCTGTTTCCTCTCTAGGTTTCTTCCTAGGTTTTGGCCTTTCTAGGGAGTTTTTCCTAACCACTGTGCTTCTACACCTGCATTGCTTGCTGTTTGGGGTTTTAGGCTAGGTTTCTGTACAGCACTTTGCGATATCAGCGGATGTAAGAAGGGCTTTAAAAATACATTTGATTTGATTTAGGATAGTCTCAAACAGAGCTCATCCAGTTTATTCTCCAATGATTGCAAGTTGGCCAATCGGACGGATGGCTTACCCACTTGCCGACGAATTCTCACAAGGCACCCGGACCTGCGTCCCTTACATCGGCATCTCTTCTTTGTGACGGGGATTTGGGCCTGGTCCGGTATCAGCAGTAAATCCTTCACATCCGACTCGTTAAAGAAAAAAATCTTTGTCCAGCTCGAGGTGAGTAAACTCTGTTCTGATATCCAGAAGCTCTTTTCAGGCACATTTTATTTTATTTTTATTTAATCTTCATTTAACTAGGCAAGTCAGTTAAGAACAAATTCCTATCTACAATGACGGCCTACCAAAAGGCAAAAGGCCTCCTGCGGGGACGGGGGTTGGGATTAAAATAAAAAAGAAATAAAGTATAAATATAGGACAAAACACACATCACGACAAGAGAGACCTAAGACAACAACATAGCAAGGCAGCAACACATGACAACACAGCATGGTAGCAACACAGCATGGTAGAAACACAAAACATGATACAAACCGTATTGGGCACAGACAACAGCACAAAGTGCAAGAAGGTAGAAACAACAATACATCACACATGGTATCCACAATTGTCAGTAAGAGTGTCCATGATTGAGTCTTTGAATGAAGAGATGGAGATAAAACTGTCCAGTTTGAGTGTTTGTTGCAGCTCGTTCCAGTCTCTAGCTGCAGTGAACTGAAAAGAGGAGCGACCCAGGGATGTGTGTGCTTTGGGGACCTTTACCAGAACATGACTGGCAGAAAGGGTGTTGTATGTGGAGGATGAGGGCTGCAGTAGATCTCTCAGATAGGAGGGAGTGAGGTCTAAGAGGGTTTTATAAATAAGCATCAACCAGTGGGTCTTGCGAAATGGTATACAGAGATGACTACTTTACAGGGGAGTATAGAGTGCAGTGATGTGTCCTAAAAGGATCATTGGTGGCAAATATAATGGCCGAATGGTAAAGAACACCTAGCCGCTCGAGAGTACCCTTACCTGCCGATCTATAAATGACGTCTCCGTAATCTAGCATGGGTAGGATGGTCATCTGAATCAGGGTTAGTTTGGCAGCTGGGGTGAAAGAGGAGCGATTACGATAGAGGAAACCAAGTCTAGAATTAACTTTAGCCTGCAGCTTTGATATATGCTGAGAGAAGGACAGTGTACCGTCTAGCCATACTACCAAGTATTTGTATGAGGTGACTACCTCAAGCTCTAAACCCTTAGAGGTAGTAATCACACCTGTGGGGAGAGGGGCATTCTTCTTACCAAACCACCTAACCTTTGTTTTGGAGGTGTTCAGAACAAGGTTAAGGGTAGAGAAAGCTTGGTGGACACTAAGAAAGCTTTGTTGTAGAGCATTTAACACAAATTCCGGGGATGGGCCCCGGAAGTATAAGACTGTTTCATCTGCATATAAATGGATGAGAGAGCTTCCTACTGCCAGAGCTATGTTGTTGATGTAAATTGAAAAGAGCGTGGGGCCTAGGATCGAGCATTGGGGTACTCCCTTGGTGACAGGCTGTGGCTGAGACAGCAGATTTTCTGACTTTATACACTGCAATCTTTGAGAGAGGTAGTTAGCAAACCAGGCCAAAGACCCCTCAGAGACACCAATACTCCTTAGCCGAACCCATGGAATGGTCTACTGTATCAAAAGCTTTGGCCAAGTCAATAAAAATAGAAGCACAATATTTCTTAAAATCAAGGTTGAATGGTGACATCATTGAGGACCTTTAAGGTTGCAGTGACACATCCATAACCTGAGCGGAAACCAGATTGCATACCAGAGAGAACACTATAGACATCAACAAAGGCAGTCAGTAGATTATTGACAAGTTTTTCCAACGCTTTTGATGAACAGGGCAAAATAGAAATCGGCCTATACCAGTTAGGATCAGCTTGATCCCTTTAAATAAAGGACGAACCTTGGCTGCCTTCCAAGCAATGGGAACCTCCCCAGAAAGGAGAGACCGGTTAAAAAGGTTGGAGATAGGTTTGGTGATGATAGGGGCAGCAACTTTAAAGAAGAAAGGGTCTAAACCATCTGACCCAGATGTTTTTTTTGGAGTTTAAGGAGCTCCTTGAGCACCTCTGACTCAGTGACTGCCTGCAGGGAGAAACTTTGTAGCGGGGCAGGGGCAAAAGAGGGAGAAGCATCGGGGATAGTCGCATTAGAAGGGGTGGGAGATGATGAAATGTTGGACAGGCAAGGAGGAGTGGCTGAGTCAAATATGAATCCTTACTTAATGAAGTTGTGATTAAAGAGCTCAGCCATGTGCTTCTTGTCAGTAACAACCACATTATCAACATTAAGGGACATGGCCAGCTGTGACGAGGAGGGTTTATTCTCCAGGTCTTTAACCGTTTTCCAGAACTTCTTGGGGTTAGACCCACAGAGAGAGAACTGCTCCTTAAAGTAACTAACTTTGGCCTTCCGGATAGCCTGAGTACACATATTTCTCATTTGCCTGAACGAGAGCCAAATGCAATTCTTGATGAAGAGTAACTTTTTAATTTTAGTTTTCTTTATGGGGGGCACGTTTGTTAACAATACCACTGAAAATATTAAAAAGAAGGTCCAAGTGTCTTCGACAGAGGGAATCAAGCTGATTCTATACCATTTTACCCTATCCCATGTGGACAAGATGAATACCTACGCAAAAATGCTGCTCCTTGACTACAGCTCAGCCTTCAACACCATAGTACCCTCCAAGCTCATCATTAAGCTCGAGGCAATGGGTCTGAACCCCTTATTATATTTTAAAAATATATAAATTAAAAAATAAATGAATTCAGTACCCTCCAAACTCGTCATCAAGCTGGAGGCCCTGTGCAACTGGGTCCTGGACTTTCTGACGGGCAGCCCCCAGGTGGTGAATGTAGGAAACAACACCTCCACTTTGCTGATCCTCAACACAGGTGCCCCACAAGGTTGCGTGATCAGCCCCCTCCTGTACTCCCTGTTCACCCATGACTAGAGTGGCCTCAATTATCATCTAACTCAATCATCAAGTTTGCATACGACACAACATTAGTAGGCCTGATTACTAACAATGATGAGACAGCCTACAGGGAGGAGGTGAGGGCCCTGGCGGAGTGCTGCCAGGAAAATAACCTCTCCCTCAATGTCAACAAAACGAAGGAGCTGATCGTGGACTTCAGTTCCTTCAGACTTCAGTTTCTTCAGACTTCAGTTCCTTCAGACTTCAGTTCCTTGGCCTACACATCACCGACAATCTGAAATGGTCCACCCACACAGACTGTGTGGTGATGAAGGCGCAACAGCGCCTCTTCAACCTCAGGAGGCTGAACAAATTCGGCTTGGCCGCTAAGACCCTCACAAACTTTCACAGATGCAGAATTGAGAGCATCCTGTCGGGCTGTATCACTGCCTGGTACGGCAGCTGCTCCACCCATGCAACCGCAGGGCTCTCCAGAGGGTGGTGCGGTCTGCCCAACGCATCGCCGGGGGCAAACTACCTGCCCTCCAATACACATACAGAACCCAATGTCACAGGAAGACCAAAAAGATCATCAAGGACAACAACCACCCAAGCCATGGCCTATTCACCCCGCTAACATCCAGAAGGCGAGGTCAGTACAGGTGCATCACAGTTGGGGCTGAAAAACAGCTTCTATCTCAAGGCCATCAGACTGTTCAATAGCCATCACTAGCCGGCTACCACCCAGTTACTCAACCCTGCACCTTAGAGGCTGCTGTCCTATATACATAAACATGGAATCACTAGTCATTTTAATAATGGAACATTAGTCACTTTAATAATGTTTACATACTGCTTTACTCATCTCATATGTATATACTGTATTATATTATACTGTATTTTAGTCAATGCCACTCCAACATTGCTCGTCCTAATATTTATATATTTCTTAATTCCATAATTTTACTTTTAGATGTGTGTATTGTAGTGAATTGTTAGATATTACTGCACTGTTGGAGCTAGGAACACAAGCATTTCGCTACACCCGCAATAACATCTGCTAAATATGTGTTGGTGACCAATAAAATTTGATTTGATTTGATTCAATTCCTGTGCTGTTTGTAACTACCCTGGTAGGTTGACTGATAACCTGAATCCGGTTGCAGGCACTGGTTACAGCTTGGAGCTTTTTCTTGAGAGGGCAGCTTAATGAATGCCAGTCAATATTGAAATCACGCAGAAAATATACTTCTCTGTTGATATCACATACATTATCAAGCATTTCACACATATTATCCAGATACTGACTGTTAGCACTTGGTGGTCTATAGCAGCTTCCCACACAAATGGGCTTTAGTTGAGGCAGATTAACCTGTAGCCATATTACTTCAACAGTATTTAACATGAGATCCTCTCTAATCTTTACAGGAATGTGGTTCTGAATATAAACAGCAACACCTCCACCATTGGCATTTCTGTATTTTCTGTAGATGTTATAACCATGTATTGCTACCACTGTATCATCAAAGGTATTATCTAAGAGAGTGGTTCCTTTCACCACAGTACACAGATGCAGCACGACGCAGCACGACTACAACATTCTTGTCCTTATTAATGACTCATTCAGATTTTTTTTCCTTTCCACTCATTTAATTTCCCTATTTTATTTACTCTGTATAGAAGCTAAATGCCAACATTTGTTTAATGTTGATGACTGACTGAGCCCGAACAGATGGCTGTCTGAAGAAACCCTACATTCTAGATGTTTTGAAATGGAAACCCTGCATTCTAGATGTTTTGAAATGGAAACCCTGCATCCTAGATGTTATGAAATGGAAACCCTGCATTCTAGATGTTATGAAATGGAAACCCTGCATTCTAGATGTTTTGAAATGGAAACCATGCATTCTAGATGTTTTGAAATGGAAACACTGCATTCTAGATGTTTTGAAATGGAAACCATGCATTCTAGATGTTTTGAAATGGAAACCCTGCATCCTAGATGTTATGAAATGGAAACCCTGCATCCTAGATGTTATGAAATGGAAACCCTGCATTCTAGATGTTATGAAATGGAAACCCTGCATTCTAGATGTTTTGAAATGGAAACCATGCATTCTAGATGTTTTGAAATGGAAACACTGCATTCTAGATGTTTTGAAATGAAATGGAAACCCTGCATTCTAGATGTTATGAAATGGAAACCCTGCATTCTAGATGTTATGAAATGGAAACCCTGCATTCTAGATGTTTTAAAATGGAAACCCTGCATTCTAGATGTTTTGAAATTGTACATCCATGTCTAAAAAAAGACCCACTAGAAAAGAGAGGTGACTGACTGGTACTGACTGGTGATAGGTTGTTCCTGCCAGAAACAGCACCTGGTTCTAGATGCCTTGTTGTGCAGAGGCTCTTCTCTTTCTTTTGGTACATTAACTAACATGTCATCCATAAAACCTACAGTCACACTGGAGAGAACTGCTTTTAGTTGACTAACATCCATTTCCCCCTCAGAGAAAAGTAATACCTCCTGATCTAAACAACATCAATCTGCCATGGCGAACAAAAGATGTATTTGAACCAAACAAGAACACGATGTTACTGAATATCGATATTTATAATTCAAAGCCTGTGGCATGCCACTTTGGCGTAATAAAGCATTACTGGAAGTGAAAGGCAGAGCAACAATTCAAATTCAATATGCCACTTATGTCATGTTCAGCTGAGCTGAGACACGGCGGGTGGCAGTGAAGAGGAGACAGGGCTGTTAAAGCAGAGGAGACGGGGCTGTTACAGAACAGGATATGAGCTGAGACACAGCGGGTGGCAGGGGAAGAGGAAACAGGGCTGTTACAGAACAGGATATGAGCTGAGACACGGCGAGTGCTAGGGGAAGAGGAAAGCAGATGAAGCAGGGAGAGAGTTCAACACTCCAGATGAAGCAGGGGGCGTCAACACTCCAGATGAAGCAGGGGGCGTCAACACTCCAGATGAAGCAGGGAAAGAGTTCAACACTCCAGATGAAGCAGGGAAAGAGTTCAACACTCCAGATGAAGCAGGGGCGTCAACACTCCAGATGAAACAGGGCGAGGCGTCAACACTCCAGATGAAGCAGGGTGAGGCTTCAACACTCCAGATGAAACAGGGCGAGGCGTCAACACTCCAGATGAAGCAGGGCACGCTTTAACACTCCAGATGAAGCAGGGTGAGGCTTCAACACTCCAGATGAAGCGGGGAGAGAGTTCAACACACCAGATGAAGCAGGGAGAGGCGTCAACACTCCAGATGAAGCAGGGCGAAGCGTCAACACTCCAGATGAAGCAGGGTGAGGCTTCAAAACTCCAGATGAAGCAGGGTAGGAGTTCAACACTCCAGATGAAGCAGGGGAGGCGTCAACACTCCAGATGAAGCAGGGTGAGGCTTCAAAACTCCAGATGAAGCAGGGTAGGAGTTCAACACTCCAGATGAAGCGGGGAGAGAGTTCAACACTCCAGACTGAAGCAGGGCTAGAATTCAACACTCCAGATGAAGCAGGGAAAGAGTTAAACACTCCAGATGAAGCAGGGAGAGGCTTCAACACTACAGATGAAACAGGGAGAGAGTTCAACACTCCAGAAGCAGGGGGTGAGTGGTCAACACTACCTCTGCACATTTACAATCAACATTTACATGATACCTTGTTTCACTGTAGAAACAGCATTTGCATGGGGAAAGAGTTTTGATTTCAACAGTCAATCATGTCTCTGAGGCTCCAGTATATTAACATCAACAGACTCTTGAGCCTGTTGGACGAATTGTAAAAGATTTACTTGATTAATTGTATAAGTTAAAGTAGAATCAAATTGAGATGATCGTACTTTGATGCGAAAAGTGCAAATCAATCCCAGAACAACAGCAAAAGACCTTGTGAAGATGCTGGAGGAAACAGGTACAAAAATATCTATATCCACAGTAAAACGAGTCCTATATCGACATAACCTCAGCAAGGAAGAAGCCACTGCTCCAAAATCGCCATAAAAAAGCCAGACTACAGTTTGCAACTGCACATCGGGACAAAGATCGTACTGTTTGGGGAAATGTCCTCTGGTCTGATAGAAAAATAGAACTGTTTGGCCATAATGACCATCGCTATGTTTAGAGGAAAGAGTGTGTATAGACAGTAGTTATTAGGATGGTGTGTATAGACAGTATAGACAGTAGTTATTAGGATGGTGTGTATAGACAGTAGTTATATAGGATGGTGTGTATAGACAGTATAGACAGTAGTTATATAGGATGGTGTGTATAGACAGTAGTTATATAGGATGGTGTGTATAGACAGTATAGACAGTAGTTATATAGGATGGTGTGTATAGACAGTAGTTATATAGGATGGTGTGTATAGACAGTAGTTATATAGGATGGTGTGTATAGACAGTATAGACAGTAGTTATATAGGATGGTGTGTATAGACAGTATAGACAGTAGTTATATAGGATGGTGTGTATAGACAGTAGTTATATAGGATGGTGTATATAGACAGTATAGACAGTAGTTATATAGGATGGTGTGTATAGACAGTAGTTATATAGGATGGTGTGTATAGACAGTAGTTATATAGGATGGTGTGTATAGACAGTAGTTATACAGGATGGTGTGTATAGACAGTATAGACAGTATTTATATAGGATGGTGTGTATAGACAGTAGTTATATAGGATGGTGTGTATAGACAGTATGGACAGAATATGAATAGAAAAGGTGTGTATAGCAGTAGTTATATATGATTGTTATCACCATAATGAGGGGCCTCACTATTTGTTGGAGAGGGGGGAGAGAGGGGAGAGGAGGTATTTGGTATTTTATTAGGATCCCCATTAGCTGTTGCAAAAGTAGCAGCTACTCTTCCTGGGGTGCACACAGAACACAAAACATGAAACATAATACAGAATGACATAATACAGAAGGAACATCAGTAGACAAGAACAGAACTACATTAAAAAATAAATATAAAGGCACACATAGCCTACATTTCAATACATACACAAACTATCCAATAGGGGAGAGGGATTGTGCCATGAGGTGTTGCTTTATCTGTTTTTTAAACCAGGTTTGCTGTTTATCTGAGCAACATGAGATGGAACAGAGGTCCCTGCAGTAATGGCTCTATATAATACTGTACGCTTTCTTGAATTTGTTCTGGATTTAGGGACTGTGAAAATACCCCTGGTGGCATGTCTGATGGGGTAAGTGTGTGTGTCAGAGCTGTGTGTAAGTTGACTATACAAACAATTTGGGATTTTTAACACATTAATGTTTCTTATAAAAAGAAGAAGTGATGCAGTCAGTCTCTCCTCGACTCTTAGCCAAGAGAGACTGGCATACATAGTATTAATATCAGCCCTCTGATTACAATGAAGAGCAAGACATGCCGCTCTGTTCTGGACCAGCTGCAGCTTAACTAGGTCTTTCCTTGCAGCACTGGACCTCACAACTAGACAATAATCAAGATTAGACAAAACCAGAGCCTGCAGAACTTGTTTTTTGGAGTGTGGTGTCAAAAAAGCAGAGCATCTCTTTATTACAGCCAGACTTCTCCCCATCTTTACAATCATTGATTCTATAGGTTTTGACAGATTAAGGTCTAAGGTAACGCCAAGTAATTTAGTCTCCTCAACTTGTTCAACAGCCACACCATTCATTACCAGATTCAGCTGAGGTCTAGAACTTAGGTAATGATTTGTACCAAATACAATGCTCTTAGTTTTAGAGATGTTCAGGACCAGTTTATTACTGGCCACCCATTCCAAAACAGACTGCAACTCTCTGTTAAAGGTTTCAGTGACTTCATTAGCTGTGGTTGCTGACGCGTAGATGGGTGAATCATCAGCATACATGGACACACATGCTTTGTTTAATGCCAGTGGCAGGTCATTGGTAAAAATGGAAAAGAGTAGAGGGCCTAGAGAGCTGCCCTGTAGTACACCACACTTTACATGTTTGACATTAGAGAAGCTTCCATTATAGAAAACCCTTTGAGTTCTATTAGATAGATAGCTCTGACTCCACAATATGGCAGAGGTTGAAAAGCCATAACACATATGTTTTCTCAACAACAGGTTATGGTCAATAATATCAAAGGCTGCACTGAAATCTAACAGTACAGCTCCCACAATCTGCTTATTATCAATGTCTTTCAACCAATCATCAGTAATTTATGTCAGTGCTGTACATGTTGAGTGCCCTTCTCTATAAGCATGCTGAAAGTCTGTTGTTAATTTGTTTACAGAGAAAGAGCATTGTATTTGGTCAAAACACAATTTTTTTCCAACCGTTTGCTAAGAGCTGGCAACAAGCTGATAGGTCGGCTGTTAAAACCAGTAAAGGCTGCTTTACCACTCTTGGGTAGCGGAATAACTTTGGCTTCCCTCCAGGCCTGAGGACAAAGACTTTCCTCTCGTCTCAGATTAAAGATATGACAGATAGGAGTGGCTATAGAGTCAGATACCATCCTCAGTAACTTTCCATCTAAAGTTGTCAATGCCAGAAGGTTTGCCATTATTGATCGATAACAATAATTGTTCCACCTCTCCCACAATAACTTTACAAAATTCAAACTTGCAATGCTTTTCTTTCATATATATATATATATATATATATATATATTTTTATGCATGAATATGATGGCTCACTGTTCGTTGTTGGCATTTCCTGCCTAAGTTTGCCCACTTTGCCAATGAAATAATCATAAAAATAATTGCCAACATCAAATGGTTTTGTGTTGAATAAGCCATCTGATTTCGATGAAAGGTGGAGTTGAATGTCTTTCTGCCCATAATTTCATTTAAAGTACTCCAAAGTTTTCTTTCCATCATTCTTTATATCATTGATCTTGTCTTCACAATACAGTTTCTTCTTCTTTTTGTTGAGTTTAGTCACATAATTTCTCAATTTGCAGTTAGTCAGCCAGTTAGATGTACAGCCCGACTTATTAGCCACTCCTTTTGCCCCCATCTCTTTCAACCATACAGATGTTCAAGTCCCGATCAATCCATGGAGCCTTAACAGTTCTAACAGTTCTTAACAGGTTCATGTTTATCAATAATTGTAAAAAGCAATTTCATAAAATCATCAAGTGCAGTGTCTGGATGCTCCTCGTTAATCACGTCCTGACCAGTGAAAAGGGTAATTTGCCATAGTAGAATGGTCAGGGTGTGGCGGGGGGGTGTTTTGTGTGTTTTTTTTTTTTTTTGTTTCTAGGGGAATTTGTTCTAGTATTCTATTTCTATGTTTCATTTTCCATGTTTGGCCGAGTATGGTTTCCAATCAGAGGCAGGTGTCTTTCGTTGTCTCTGATTGGAAGCCATACTTAGGCAGCCTGTTTTCCTTTGGGTTTTTGGTGGCTGGTTACTTTCCATTTAGTTGTTGTACCTGACGGAACTGTTGAGTGTTTGTTATTTTGTTGTTTGAAGTCATTAAAATCCAGAGATGAGCACTATACACGCTGCACCTTGGTCTAATCCTTTTGACGCCTGTGACACTCATTAATCACATCAGACAAACATATAATTTTTACATCGTCCACATAAGAGTCACAGCGAAATTTTTGTATGATCTCTTATACACTATTTTGGGTCCAGCTTGTGGAACTTTGGCTTTCCTGGATATAACCACTATATTGTGATCATTGCATCCAATGGGTACGGATACAGCTTTAAAACAAAGTTCTACAGTATTAGTAAAAATGTGATCGATACATGTGGATGATCTTGTTCCTGTAGTGTTTGTAAACACTCTGGTAGGTTGATTAATACTCTGAACCAGATTACAGGCACTGGTTACAGTAAAAAGCTTCCTGTTGAGAGGACAGCTTGATGAAAACCAGTCAATATTCAGGTCCCCAAGAAAGTAGACCTCTCTGTTTACATCACATACACTATCAAGCATTTCACACATATTATTTAGATACTGACTGACTGTGTAACTGACTGACCAGTAGACACCAGGGACTAAATCTGACTGATTTAGTCTCAGCTGCCATGAAACCAAGCATGCAGTGAGACTTCAGGACCAGGATTTCATAAACAATTCTAACCTCACTCCCCCTCTTGTCTCCCCTTTCAGTTTCCATTGATGACGTCGACTCTGTGCGTAAGGGCCGCCAGTCGGAGGGTCTTCAGAAGCACACAGAGGCCCACGTGGAGGACCTCTGTTTCTCCATCATCTTTAAGGGCCGCAGGAGGAACCTGGACCTGGTGGCGACCTCGGCGGAGGAGGCTAGGCAGTGGGTCAATGGTCTGGAGAAGATCCTCTCTAACGTGAAGAAACTCAACCGCCAGCAGACGAGCGAGCAGTATCCACTTTCGTTAATCTGCTTCCTTTGCAATTCACAACTAAAACATTGTTTAGTTACTTGGGGTTACAAATCAGAAAATAGTTATCCAGCCTATTCAGTATACTGGATTCCCATCTATAATGTTTATAGGTCAACATTTAAGCTCCGAGCAACTGGTTGCTAGCAATTTATGCTATTCTTCAATAACACAAACTCCAAAGAAAATCAGGGGGAGAAAAATAGGTTTATTTGAGAAGGACAAATCAAAGGGGGTGACACTCTAGACCCAAACTGTTATAGACCCATATCCATCCTGCCCTGCCTTTCTAAAGTCTTCCAAAGCCAAGTTAATAAACAGATCGCTGACCATTTCGGGTCCCACCTTGCCTTCTCCGCTGTGCAATCCGGTTTCCGAGCTGGTCAAGGGTGCACCTCAGCCACGCTCAAGATACTAAACGATATCATAACCGCCATCGATAAGAGACATTACTGTGCAGCCGTCTTCATCAACCTGGCCAAGGCATTCGACTCTGTCAATCACCATATTCTTATCGGCAGACTCAATAGCCTTGGTTTCTCAAATGACTGCCTCGCCTGGTTCACCAACTACTTCGCAGACAGAGTTCAGTGTGTCAAATCAGAGGGCCTGTTGTCCGGACCTCTGGCAGTCTCTATGGGGGTACCACAGGGTTCAATTCTCAGGCCGACTCTTTTCTAAGTATCTATCAACGATGTCGCTCTTGCTGTGGGTGATTCCCTGATCCACCTCTACGCAGACGCCACCATTCTGTATACATCTGGCCCTTCCTTGGACACTGTGTTAAAACCTCTTTGGGGTAGGTGGGATGCTAGCGTCCCACCTGGCCAACATCCAGTGCAATTGCAGAGCGCGAAATTCAAAATTCAAAATTCGTAATATTAAACATTCTTGAAAATACAAGTGTTATACATCAGTTAAAAGCTTAACTTCTTGTTAATCCAGCCGCTTTGTCAGATTTCAAAAAGGTTTTACGGCAAAAGCATACCATGCGATTATCTAATGACAGCGCCCCGCATACAAAAGCATTATAAACATTTTCCAAACAAGCAGAGGCGTCATGAAAGTCAGAAATAGCGATAAAATAAATCACCTACCTTTGAAGATCTTCCTCTGTTTGCAATCCAAAGGGTCCCAGCTACATCACAAATGGTCGTTTTGTTCGATAAAGTCCTTCTTTATATCCCAAAAAAGTCAGTTTAGTTGGCACGCTTGATTCAGTAATCCACCCAAAAGATACCAATAAACTTTGTCCAAACAAGTCAAACAACATTTCTAATCAATCCTCAGGTAACCTAATATGTAAATAATTGATAAAATTTAAGACGGAGAATAATATGTTCATTACCGGAGATAAATAACGAAGTGTGCGCCCTCACTGATGCGCGCCACAATACTACAGCCAAAATGGGAGCCACCTAGAAAAACTACAAATTCCAGCTAATTTTTCAAAAAACAAGCATGAAACTCTTTCTAAAGACTGTTGACATCTACTGGAAGCCCTAGGAACTGCAATCTGGGAGGTATTCCTTTGATATTCCCATAGACAGCCATTATAATGAGTGGTGAGCTCAACAACAAAAAAATTCCCGGATGGATTCTCCTCGGGTTTTCGCCTGCTATATCAGTTCTGTTATACTCACAGACATTATTTTAACAGTTTCGGAAACTTTAGAGTGTTTTCTATCCAATACTACCAATTATATGCATATCCTAGCTTCCGGGGCTGAGTAACAGGCAGTTTACTTTGGGCACCTCAGTCATCCAAACTTCCGAAGAAGTTTTAACTACCCTCCAAACAAGCTTCAATGCAGGGCCTCCCGGGTGGCGCAGTAGTCTAAGGCACTGCATTGCAGTGCTAGCTGTGCCACCAGAGGTTCTGGGTTCGCGCCCAGGGTCTGTCGCAGCTGGCTGTGACCGGGAGGCCCATGGGGCGACGCACAATTGGCCCAGTGTCATCCAGGTTAGGGAGGGTTTGGCCGGCAGGCAGGCTGGGTGCAGTGCACGCTGACCAGGTGTACGGTGTTTCCTCTGACACATTGGTGCAGCTGGCTTCAGTGTTGGATGTGTATTGTATCAAGAAGCAGTGCGGTTGGGTTGTGTTTTGGAGGATTCATGGCTCTCGACCTTCGCCTCTCTCGAGTCCGAGTCTGTCTGCAGCGACAAGATACCACGGAAAAAGGGGTAAGAAACCTCCAAACGAGCTTCAATGCTATACAACACTCCTTCCGTGGCCTCCAACTGATCTTAAACGCTAGTAAAACCAAATGCATGCTTTTCAACCGTTCGCTGCCCGCACCCGCCCGCCCGACTAGCATCACTACCCTGGACGGTTCTGACCTAGAATATGTGGACAACTATAAATACCTGGGTGTCTGGTTAGACTGTAAACTCTCCATCCAGACTCACATTAAACATCTCCAGTCCAAAATCGGATCTGGAGTCGGCTTTCTATTTCGCAACGGGGCCTCCTTCACTCACGCCGCCAAACATACCCTGGCGATGTCATCTGCAAAATAGCTTCCAATACTCTGCTCAGCGGGCTGGATGCGGTCTATCACAGTGCCATTGTCCATTTGGAAGACCCATTTGCGACCAAGCTTTAACATCCTGACTGATGTCTTGAGATGTTGCTTCAATATATCCACATAATCCCGATAACAACACCCACCCATAGCACGCGCTCCAGCAGGTATATCTCACTGGTCATCCCCAAAGCCAACACCTACTTTGGCTGCCTTTCCTTCCAGTTCTCTGCTGCCAATGACTGGAACGAATTGTAAAAATCGCTGAAGCTGGACACTTATATTTCCCTCACTAACTTTAAACATCAGCTATCTGAGCAGCTAACCGATCGCTGCAGCTGTACATAGGCCATCTGTAAATAGCCCATCCAATCTACCTACCTCATCCCCATATTGTTTTTATTTACTTTTCTGCTCTTTTGCACACCAGTATCTCTACTTGCACATCATCACCTGCTTATCTATCACTCCGGTGTTAATCTGCTAAATTGTAATTACTTTGCTACTATGGCCTATTTGTTGCCTTACCACCTCACGCCATTTACACACACTGTATATAGACTTTCTTTTTTTCTATTGTATTATTGACTGTATGCTTGTTTATTACCTGTGTAACTCTGTGTTGTTGTTTGTGTCAAACTGCTTTGCTTTATCTTGGCCAGGTCGCAGTTGTAAATGAGAACTTGTTCTCAACTGGCCTACCTGGTTAAATAAAGGTGAAATAAAAAAAAAATTATAAAATGTTATGCTGGGAGGTAGATGTTCAGTCCCCTGTCCTCAGCTTTTCTCCACCGAACAATCGAACAGGATGCCATTTATAACCCCCCACCCTAACCTGGGATTGACCAATCAGAAGTCCTTGCAGTACAACTTGGCTAATGGCCAAATAACAAGTATCCTGCCCCCGACTCAATGTACAGACCAATTACAACGTGACACACGTCGCTCTGAGTTCAGCAGTGTCATTCCACAGATTCTAACAGTTGTTGAACTGAAACCCAACTCATATTTACAATTCGCTATTAACCGTTAGTACTCTCGTTTTTAGTCCTCTCATCCTCTGCGTTGTGTATTTATCTTTGACACATTCCTACATGGTGAATGATTGATCCTTAAATCTGGGCGTATTAAAGCTGGATCTTCAACTGTATGAGGAAAGCAGACAAGAACAAGGACAACAAGATGACTCTGAAGGAGCTGAAACACTTCCTCCGTCAGATCAACATCGAGGTGGACGACATGTACGCTGAAGTGCTGTTTGCAGTGAGTGGACAGCTACAGTTGGTCAATGACTTACAAGGATGGTGTTATAGACTCTGTACAGGCAGCTCCTAATGCAGTTCTGCCGTGTTCCTGTATGTATATGGGTTTCATTTAAGGTTATGCTATGTCTCAAAGCATTTTACTTTGTCTGAGGAGGAACTCAATGTACTATATCTCTTTAGTACTGTTTTGTTAATGATCTTGTCCTACAGAAATGTGACAAGTCTAACTCGGGCTCCCTGGAAGGTCCTGAGATCAAACACTTCTATGACCTGCTGGTATATCGCGAGGAGATCGATGTGATCTATGGGAAGTACGCCACTACGGGGGAGCAGATGAGTGTCAAAGACCTGCTCAACTTCCTGCTGAACGAGCAGCGTGAGGTGGCCACCATGGAGGACGCTGTAAGACTCATAGAGAGATACGAGCTGGACGATTCAGGTGAGAGATGCTCTAGTACTGACTCAATACGAGCTGGATGACTCAGGTGAGGAGAGATGCGGGCTGCTCCGGCTGGAGCTCGGGAGGGGGCGGGCTGCCCGGCGGAGCCGGGGGGGGCGGGACTGACCCGAGCTGGATGACTCAGGTGAGGAGAGATGCTGTGGTACTGACTCAATACGAGCTGGATGACTCAGGTGAGGAGAGATGCTGTGGTACTGACTCAATACGAGCTGGATGACTCAGGTGAGGAGAGTGCGGGCTGCCACGAGCGGAGCCAGGGGGGGCGCCAGCCCTTCATGAACTCACTATATAAGGGAGCATGTACACTGAGTGTAGAAAACATTAAAAACACCTGTTCTTTCCATGACAGACTGACCAGGTGAATCCAGGTGAAAGCTATGATCCCTTATTGATGTCCACTTGTTAAATCCACTTCAATCAGTGTAGATGAAGGGGAGGAGACGGGTTAAAGAAGGATTTTTACGCCTTGAGACAACTGAGACATGGATTGCGTGTTCCAGTCAGTGGGTGAATGGGAAAGACCAGTTTGAGTGTGTCAAGAATTGCAACGCTGCTCGGTTTTTCACACTGAAAAGTTTCCCGTGTCTATCAAGAATGGTCCACCACCCAAAGGGCATCTAGCCAACTTGACACAACTGTGGGTCAACAAGGGCCATTATCCCTGTGGAACGCTTTCGACACCTTGTAGACCCCCATGCCCCGACGAATTGAGGCTGTTCTGAAAAGGGGGTACAACTCAATATTAGGAAGGTGTTCCTAATGTTTTGTACACTCATTTTACCGTACGTAAGAATGCAGTATTCGATGGCAGCATACAGTTTTATGGTATTTTATGAATGTGCTAAAATACTTTGTGCATTTCTGAGGCACCTTTTCTAATGTAAGCTGAATGATATAGAATGCCTTCAGAAATGATTAATTCCTCAACTTGATACTTTTTTACATTTTAAATAAATGAAATACAGAAATGTCTTATTTACATAAGTATTCACACCCCTGAGTCAATACATGTTAGAATCACCTTTGGCAGCGATTACAGCTGTTGAGTCTTTATGGGTAACTCTTTAAGATTTCCACACCTGGATTGTGCAACATTTGCCCATTATTCTTCTCAAAATTCTTCAAGCTCTGTCAAATTGGTTGTTGATCATTGATAGACAAACTTTTTTCCAGGTCTTGCAATAGATTTACAAGCAGAATTAACTCAACCACTCAGGGACATTCACTGTCTACTTGGTAAGCAACTCCAGTGTATTTTTGACCTTGTGTTTTAGGTTATTGTCCTGGTGAAAGTTGAATTCATCTCCCAGTGTCTTTTGGAAAGCAGACTGAACCAGGTTTTCCGTGTTCTGTGCTTAGCTCCATTCCATTGCTTTTTTTATCCTGAAAAACTGCCCAGTCCTTATAGAACAAGCATACCCATAACACAGTGGTGGTCGGTGCCTTTTAAGATCGGGTCGATCATTTTTTTTTTTTATGAGCATGGCCTTATTTCTATTACAGTATATTAGGTAACTGTCATTCATATTCCATTCACCCAGTTCAATGTAACAGTGATGGGTTTAGGATACTGTCCTTCACCCAGTTCAATGTAACAGTGATGGGTTTAGGATACTGTCCTTCACCCAGTTCAATGTAACAGTGATGGGTTTAGGATACTGTCATTCACCCAGTTCAATGTAACAGTGATGGGTTTAGGATACTGTCCTTCACCCAGTTCAATGTAACAGTGATGGGTTTAGGATACTGGTCCTTCACCCAGTTCAATGTAACAGTGATGGGTTTAGGATACTGTCCTTCACCCAGTTCAATGTAACAGTGATGGGTTTAGGATACTGTCATTCACCCAGTTCAATGTAACAGTGATGGGTTTAGGATACTGTCCTTCACCCAGTTCAATGTAACAGTGATGGGTTTAGGATACTGGTCCTTCATATTCACCCAGTTCAATGTAACAGTGATGGGTTTAGGATACTGTCATTCACCCAGTTCAATCTAACAGTGATGGGTTTAGGATACTGTCATTCACCCAGTTCAATGTAACAGTGATGGGTTTAGGATACTGTCCTTCATATTCACCCAGTTCAATGTAACAGTGATGGGTTTAGGATACTGTCCTTCATATTCACCCAGTTCAATGTAACAGTGATAGGTTTAGGATACTGTCCTTCATATTCACCCAGTTCAATGTAACAGTGATGGGTTTAGGATACTGTCCTTCATATTCACCCAGTTCAATGTAACAGTGATGGGTTTAGGATACTGTCCTTCATATTCACCCAGTTCAATGTAACAGTGATGGGTTTAGGATACTGTCCTTCATATTCACCCAGTTCAATGTAACAGTGATGGGTTTAGGATACTGTCCTTCATATTCACCCAGTTCAATGTAACAGTGATAGGTTCAGGTTAATTTACAGTATTCTTTATATCATTGATCTTGTCTTCACAATACAGTTTCTTCTTCTTTTTGTTGAGTTTAGTCACATAATTTCTCAATTTGCAGTAAGTCAGATGTACAGCCCGACTTATTAGCCTTATTATTTCCTTTATCCCCATCTCTTTCAACCATACAGTTTTTCAATTCCTCATTAATCCATGGAGCCTGAACAGTTCTAACAGTCAGTTTCTTAACAGGTTCGTGTTTATCAATAATTGGAAGAAGCAATTTCATAAATTCATCAAGTGCAGCATCTGGATGCTCCTCATTAATCACATCAGACCGACAAATAGTTTTTGCATCATCCACGTAAGAGTTACAGCAAAATCTTTTGTATGATCTCAGAGTCAATGTGGAGGCTATATACAGGGGGTACCGGTACAAAGTCAATGTGGAGGCTATATACAGGGGGTACCGGTACAGAGTCAATGTGGAGGCTATATACAGGGGGTACCGGTACAGAGTCAATGTGGAGGCTATATACAGGGGGTACCGGTACAGAGTCAATGTGGAGGCTATATACAGGGGGCACCGGTACAGAGTCAATGTGGAGGCTATATACAGGGGGTACCGGTACAGAGTCAATGTGGAGGCTATATACAGGGGGTACCGGTACAGAGTCAATGTGCGGGGTTCAGGTTAGTTGAGGTAGTATGTTTTTTATTTCACCTTTATTTAACCAGGTAGGCCAGTTGAGAACAAGGTCTCATTTACAACTGCGACCTGGCCAAGATAAAGCAAAGCAGTGCGACACAAACAACAACTCAGAGTTACACATGGAATAAACAAACATACAGTCAATAACACAATAGAGAAGTCTATATACAGTGTATGCAAATGAGGTAAGATTAGGGAGGTAAGGCAATAAATAGGCCGTAGTGGTGAAGTAATTACAATTTAGCAATTAAACGCTGGACTGATAGACGTGCAGAAGATGAATGTGCAAGTAGAGATACTGGGATGCAAAGGAGCAAAACAAATAACAATCCAGGGATGAGGTAGTTGGATGGGCTATTTACAGATGGGCTGTGTACAGGTGCAATGATCTGTGAGCTGCTCTGACAGATGATGCTTAAAGTTAGTGAGGGAGATGAGTCTCCAGCTTCAGTGATTTTTGCAATTCGTTTTTGCAATGTACATGTAGGTAGAGTTAATTAAAGTGACTATGCTTAGATGACAACAGAGAGTGGCAGTGGTGTGGAGAGGGGAGGGGGGGGGGCAATGTAAATAGTCCAGGTAGCCATTTGACTAGATGTTGAGGAGTCTTATGACTTGGGGGTAGAAGCTGTTTAGAAGCCTCTTGGACCTAGACTTGGCGCTCCGGTACCGCTTGCCGTGCGGTAGCAGAGAGAACAGTCTATGACTTGGGTGCTGGAGTCTTTGACAATTTTTAGGGCCTTCCTCTGACACCGCCTGGTATATGTACTGGTGATGTACTGGGCCGTTCGCACTACCCTCTGTTGTTATATCCTTGTATTGCTACTGCTGTATCATCAAAGTAATTATCTAAGTGAGTCTCAGAAATGGCTAATATATGAATGTTATCTGATGTTAGCAAGTTATTGATTTCATGAACCTTATTTCTAAGGCTACATATATGAATATGGGCTATTTTCAGCCCTTTCCTGGGTAGCTGATCAGAGAGACATAATATGGAAAAGAAAGAGAAAAACTATACATTCAGCAGTCCATTAATGAATTGGTGTGTGTGTGTGTGTGGGCTGCGGGGTTGAAGCTACAAACCCATAGGCTTGGCTCTCTCATCCCTTCCAGGCTTCTGGGAGGGATGGTGGACAATGAGCCTGTCATAGCAGATGTAAGCAATGTCCCAACACACTCTGGCAGCTTTCATGGCTGGGATCAGTTCTTTCCTCTTCTGGCGCACAGCTTCAGGATGGTCCTGCTCTTTCCAGAACAGCTACCTTGTCCTTAAATCTCAGGAACTTGACCACTATCGGCCTGTGCCTGTCACCTGGGCCTGTGGTGGGTTTTCCAATCCTGTGGGTGCGCCCCACCTCAATCTTCCTGTGGTCCATCTTGAATTTCTCAGAGATAATTTCCCTCACTTTGTCCTCAGACTCCGTCCAGGTCTCATGTGGAGATTCTGCAATTCTGTCCACAACCATATTGTTCCACCTTGATTGTCCCTCGAGTCTGATTTATCTGTCATTGTTATCATGGATTCACACACAGAACTGATGTCCTCTCTCAATGACTTACAGGTTGCTGTCATCTTGCCGTTCTCCTGTTCCAACTCATCGAGCTGAGCCTGGGAGAACTATAAACTGTTCTTCAGGTCCTGGACCTCTCTGGTCAGATTGTCCATTCTTTTATTAGTAGAATCCATGAGTATTTGACAAAACTCTTGAAGCAATTTTCTTGTTGTAACAACTGCTTGTAGGTCAATGTTTGTTCATTTAAAAGATCATTCCCGCGTGACAGAGAGACACCACTGTCCTTAACGGTACTCCCGCCGGCTTCGGTCTTTGTCATGGTAGCTAGCAGGGTAGGTTACGCTGTTACTTCTCGCAGTTCCAGACAGGGCAGGTCACAGGGAAGATTGAAAACAACAAACAGCAGGGATCTAAACAGCCACAAACCCGGGACAATCGTGGTCCAAGCCACAATGGGAGACAGCATCGCGGGCTGTGTTCAAGAAAAACCCACTAGCTTTATATGCAGCTAGCTAGCAGCTAGGCTAGCTGCGACGCCAAATAGCTCCTCAGACCTGTCCTTGGTCGGCAGGATCACTGGAAAGAGACAAGCGGTCCCAGCAACTGATGCCGACAGCGTCAAGGGATCCAAACTAAGAAGCTAGCTAGCTACCAAGAACTTTACAATACACTTTCAAACAACAAACTTAAAAAATAAATAAAAACAAGCTTTTCCTCGTACAACAGGAAGTGTAATATTATCATCATACTGAGGGACCTCACCATACCATATTACCACCATACTGAGGGACCTCACCATACCATATTACCACCATACCATATTACCACCATACCATATTATCACAATACCATATTACCATATTACCACCATACCATATTACCACCATACCATATTACCACCATACCATATTACCACCATACTGAGGGACCTCACCATACCATATTACCACCATACCATATTACCACCATACCATATTACCACCATACTGAGGGACCTCACCATACCATATTACCACCATACCATATTACCACCATACTGAGGGACCTCACCATACCATATTACCACCATACCATATTACCACCATGCCATATTATCACCATACTGAGGGACCTCACCATACCATATTACCACCATACCATATTACCACCATACTTATGTGCCAATACAATATATACTGCTCAAAAAAATAAAGGGAACACTTAAACAACACAATGTAACTCCAAGTCAATCACTCTTCTGTGAAATCAAACTGTCCACTTAGGAAGCAACACTGATTGACAATCAATTTCACATGCTGTTGTGAAAATGGAATAGACAACAGGTGGAAATTATAGGCAATTAGCAAGACACCCCCAATAAAGGAGTGGTTCTGCACAGACCACTTCTCAGTTCCTATGCTTCCTGGCTGATGTTTTGGTCACTTTTGAATGCTGGCGGTGCTTTCACTCTAGTGGTAGCATGAGACGGAGTCTACAACCCACACAAGTGGCTCAGGTAGTGCAGCTCATCCGGGATGGCACATCAATGCGAGCTGTGGCAAGAAGGTTTGCTGTGTCTGTCAGCGTAGTGTCCAGAGCATGGAGGTGCTACCAGGAGATAGGCCAGTACATCAGGAGACGTGGAGGAGGCCGTAGGATGGCAACAACCCAGCAGCAGGACCGCTACCTCCGCCTTTGTGCAAGGAGGAGCAGGAGGAGCACTGCCAGAGCCCTGCAAAATGACCTCCAGCAGGCCACAAATGTGCATGTGTCTGCTCAAATGGTCAGAAACAGACTCCATGAGGGTGGTATGACAGCCCGACGTCCACAGGTGGGGGTTGTGCTTACAGCCCAACACCGTGCAGGACGTTTGGCATTTGCCAGAGAACACCAAGATTGGCAAATTCGCCACTGGCGCCCTGTGCTCTTCACAGATGAAAGCAGGTTCACACTGAGCACATGTGACAGACGTGACAGAGTCTGGAGACGCCGTGGAGAACGTTCTGCTGCCTGCAACATCCTCCAGCATGACCAGTTTGGCGGTGAGTCAGTCATGGTGTGGGGTGGCATTTCTTTGGGGGGCCGCACAGCCCTCCATGTGCTCGCCAGAGGTAGCCTGACTGCCATTAGGTACCGAGATGAGATCCTCGGACCCCTTGTGAGACCATATGCTGGTGCGGTTGGCCCTGGGTTCCTCCTAATGCAAGACAATGCTAGACCTCATGTGGCTGGAGTGTGTCAGCAGTTCCTGCAAGAGGAAGGCATTGATGCTATGGACTGGCCCGCCCGTTCCCCAGACCTGAATCCAATTGAGCACATCTGGGACATCATGTCTCGCTCCATCCACCAATGCCACGTTGCACCACAGACTGTCCAGGAGTTGGCGGATGCTTTAGTCCAGGTCTGGGAGGAGATCCCTCAGGAGACCATCCGCCACCTCATCAGGAGCATGCCCAGGCGTTGTAGGGAGGTCATACAGGCACGTGGAGGCCACACACACTACTGAGCCTCATTTTGACTTGTTTTAAGGACATTACATCAAAGTTGGATCAGCCTGTAGTGTGGTTTTCCACTTTAATTTTGAGTGTGACTCCAAATCCAGACCTCCATGGGTTGATAAATTGGATTTCCATTGATTATTTTTGTGTGATTTTGTTGTCAGCACATTCAACTATGTAAAGAAAAAAGTATTTAATAAGATTATTTCTTTCATTCAGATCTAGGATGTGTTATTTTAGTGTTCCCTTTATTTTTTTGAGCAGTGTATATTGCTATTTTATGATTATACAGTACCAGTCAAAAGTTTGGACACACCTACTCATTGAAGGGTTTTTCTTTATTTTTACATTGTAGAATAATAGTGAAGACATCAAAACTATGAAATAACACATATGGAATCATATAGTAACCAAAAAAAGTGTTAAACAATTCAAAATATATTTTATATTTCAGATTCTTCAAAGTTGCCACCCGTTGCCTTGACGACAGCTTTGCACACTCTATTACAATGTAGACAATGGTCCCAAAAAAAAATAAGAAAAACCCTTGAATGAGTAGGTGTGTACAAACTTTTGACTGGTACTGTATATTTATTGCGATTCGATATTGTGATTTTATTGTGTTTCGATGTTCCAAACATATTGCTCAACATGTCTGATGCAGAGTGACCAGATTCAACCATGAGAACAACAATGATGTCTGATATGTACCTGTACTGATTTCTTCCCCAAACATTAGTACATACACTGAGTGTACAAAACATTAGGAACATTAATTCTATTTTTATTTAACCTTTATTTACATCTGCTTTTTCCATGACACACTGACCAGGTGAATCCAGGTGAAAGCTAGGAGCCCTTATTGATGTAATTTGTTAAATCCACTTCAATCAGTGTAGATGAAGGGGAAGACACAAGTTAAAGGATTTTTAAGCCTTGAGACAATTCAGACATGGATTGTGTATGTGCCATTCAGAGGTTGAATGGGCAAGACAAATGTAATTGCCTTTGAACGGGGTATGGTAGTAGGTGCCAGGAGTGTTTGAATGTGTCAAGAACTGCAACTCTGATTGGTTTTTCATGCTCAACAGTTTCCTGTGTGTATCAAGAATGATCCAACACCCAAAGGACATCCAGACAACTTGACACAACTGTGGGAAGCATTGGAATCAAAATGGGCCAACATCCCTGTGGAACGCTTTCGACACCTTGTAGAGTCCATGCCCCCGACGAATTGAGGCTGTTCTGAGGGCAGGGGTGACGCAATATTTGGACAGTGTTCCTAATGTTTTGTACACCCAGTGTATATATAAAGTGTGTAAAACTGTGAAAGTGAAAGTCACCCTGTAAAATAAAACTTGTTTGGTTTTAAGTATACTTAAGTATCAAAAGTAAATGCTATTAATAATTTCTAATTCCTTATATTAAGCAAACCAGATGGCACAATGTTCTTTTTCATTGATAGCCAGGGGCACACTCAGACGTCATTTACAAACTAAGCATTTGTGTTTAGTGAGTCCGCCAGATCAGAGGCATTAGCAGAGTTTCTCTCGCAGAGCCAGGCAGGGCTTCTCTCACAGAGCCAGGCAGGGCTTCTCTCACGCAGCCAGGCAGGGCTTCTCTCACAGAGCCAGGCAGGGCTTCTCTCACGGAGCCAGGCAGGGCTTCTCTCACAGAGCCAGGCAGGGCTTCTCTCACGGAGCCAGGCAGGGCTTCTCTCACAGAGCCAGGCAGGGCTTCTCTCACAGAGCCAGGCAGGGCTTCTTTCACAGAGCCAGGCAGGGCTTCTCTCGCAGAGCCAGGCAGGGCTTGTCTCACAGAGCCAGGCAGGGCTTCTCTCTGTATGGTAATAGCTTTGATACATGGATGGTGTGGTAATATGGTAATATAGATGCATATATCAAAAGCAGCTCTCATACCTCAAATAGTTGTTGTTTTTCTCAGTATCTTCAGACTGAATATCCTCTCCGTCCTCTCCATTGTCATTTTGGAGAATAACGGACAGACAAGAATCCAACTTTGCCGCCTCACTGAATGGAAATACCAGATTTTATTCAGGTGGCTATTATTTGTTATTGAACCAGTAAACTCTCAAGATCAATACATTTCTATTCAGCCTATGAGACCCCTCAGACAGTAGAAAGGGTGTAGAAGAACATCAATGGGACTTTCATAGTTTATCAAAGATCTCTTATTTGGTGTGAAGGCATCCCATTAACTAATTCCCTCAAATTCAATTCTGGACCTCAAAGCCAGTGCAACTGCTTTAAAAAAAAATTCTTCCCCTCTAGACGGGGGGGACTGATTTAGACCTGGGACACCAGGTGGGTGCAATTAATGATCAGGTAGAACAAAAAACCAGCAGGCTCCATACCTCGTAGGGTAAGAGTTCAATACACCTGGTCTAGTGGGTGATTTATGTCTACATGATCCATAAAAACAGTAAATATATACTGAGTGAGCCAGTCAATTCACATATCACGCGTTAGAGAGTTATACATCCTTAATAAAAAGGGTTTAGTAGCAGAGATCAGAACAGTACGAAAAACATCCAACAGGCTTTAGAGGCTAGAGGAGAACATGTTGCATCCGGAGACATAAAGCAAATAGAAGAGATGAGTCAGCAGCATCTGAGGTGAGAGGATTAGGATGCTGGTGCAGTCTCGGTATTATTCGGTGGTCCTCGACTATAAAGAGCTCGTGATGGACTAGTGACTCATATCACGACCACCGTGTGATGGAGCCGCGGTCAGTAGAAGCACCGGGATAGGTTAGGGCTGAACCGGGAGAGGCGAAAGGTTTTGACCTGAACTGCCGCCGAGATGAAACACCGGGAAAGGCGCGAGATTAGGGCTGAACTGACAGGCGTGACTGGAGGTTCGGGTCATGCTTTGTACAAAATTCTTAAATCCTGTATATGGAACCAAAGCCTGTGCCTAAGGCTATCGGGCAAACCATAAGATGCTAGTTATTGGACATGAATTACGCGCAAAATACGCATTTGGTTACCTAACGTTATTAGCCTACCACCCATTCTTGCGAATTCGTTATGTACACAAACCAAATGTAATTTGTAACAACACACAATTACTTAATGATTTACAGCCCCGTACTGTGTCCACAAATGCTTATAAAATCTTTGTAAGCTAGTTATACTGTAAAAACAACGTCGTCTAGCCTACTATCAGAATATTATTTACTCAACAAAATCAAGCCAAAGCATATCGTATTTGTCATACACATACATATTGTTTTTTATCATAAATTCAATAGAGTCAGTGCATTTAGACTAGATAACGATATCTCAGGCTACTTACCGTGGAGATGGCGCAGCGGACCACCAATATAAATGTAAAATAAATTGAAGCATCCATCCTGTCGTTTGAGTGGTGACACGTTTGAATGTCGTTAATGTTTTACAAACTCCTGGACACAAACCAAACTCCGGGACGTTTCCAACTCGTATTCCAACAAACAATTTGAAATAAAAGTTTTCTTTATGCAGAGATCGCCCCAGCGAATCGGCTTGACAGACGGGCCGTGGAACACAACTTCTCCTCGGTGGAACACAACTACCGCTCTGTGGTGACAGTGCACCTTGCGCACTGAAGCCCTTCGTCCGGCACGTCGCAATAGTTTCATGTAATGGTTTATATATACATATATATACTAGATGACACATAGGGGGCGCTGTGTTGAAGCCGCCGCACCTCCATATCGGTACCAGAACTGTAAAAATATTTAGAAAGCTATAGAAATACATGTATTAATGTCTACATTCATTTTTGCCACGTTTATTATATTACAGACATCTTAATGCATACTTTGAAATTATATTTGTGAGCTAAACATTAAACATATCAAAAGATTTTCCTTAAAGTATATATTTTTTGATCGCTAATGTTACTGTCCCCACCATAACTAAACAGTTCTTAAAAACATTTAATTTTGTCCTTGAAAAGATCAATTGAAATGCTGTATACCATTCATGTAGGACTGATCTACTGGGGAGTCCCAATATGGCTTCATAGCGGTTCAATGGCCAATACATACAGTTGAAGTCAGAAGTTTACATACACTTAGGTTGGAGTCATTAAAACTCGTTTTTTAACCACTCCACAGATTTCTTGTTAACAAACTATAGTTTTGGCAAGTCGGTTAGGACATCTACTTTGTGCATGACACAAAATCAAAAGAAATCAGCCAAGACCTCAGAAAAAAAATTGTAGACCTCCACAAGTCCGGTTCATCCTTGGAAGCAATTTCCAAATGCCTGAAGGTACCACGTTCATCTGTACAAACAATAGTACTGTAACGGTTTTGACTTGAGGTTATCATTTATAGGGGTGCCAGGTAGGTTGTGCCTACCAGAGAAAATATTGGTTTCTCCTTTTGGTTTAGGAGGGAATGAGTCCCATCTGGTCCGTCAAGTCTACACCAATACAAAGGACTCATGTAAAAGACAGGATGGAAATACACTTTTCATAAACCCTTAAAACATTGGAAAGAACTTCAAAAACAACTGTATTCTTTTGCGTGGGTTGTATTAACAACATAAATGATCACACACACACAACAATATACAATAATGAGCTTTAAACAGCTCTGGTTCCTCCAGAAATGTCCTGTACCTCGGGCCTAAAGAGTCCAGCCCGGTAAAGGAGTTCAGGGAACTCAAGTGACCTTAGTCACGCAATGTTTGTCTGTTCATACCAGTGCAGCGTAAACCCAGTATCAATCACAATAAAAATTCAGGGCCGTCACACACACCCTCCCCTGGAAAAAGCCGACCATTGCCCTGGAAGGCACATCTTGGTCGAGGAAACCGAGAAAGGTCTCCTCATCACTTTCCTCTACAAAAATATTCATGACTTTTTGGAGCTCACGCTCCTCAGCCGAGGGGTCACAGGAGTTAAGGCGTGAGACTTCTGGGTCTGGGAATCCGAGAAAAGTCTCCTCACTTTCCTCTTCAAAGATATCCAGGACCTTGCGGCGCTCAATCTCCTCCAATTCCTCAGCCGAGGGGTAACAGGCCTTAAGCCTGAGACATGGACAACGCGCATATCTTCACATGTGTCCTCTTTCACCACTCGGTAGTTCAAAGGGCCTCTCTGCTCCACAATCCTATATGGTCCTTGCCATTTAGGAGCGAGCTTGGCCGAGAAGAATTGTTCAGCTTTTGAATAAGGATGAGAGCGAAGCCACACCCGATCACGAAGCTGGAACTGCATGTCTCGTCTCATAATTTCTCTTCTGCCTGATTCGAGCCTGGATCATGTTCTTTGAGACAAGAGCTCTCAAGTCGTGGAGATGGACTACCTGGTCATAGCAAGCAGCGTCTGGAGTAACCTGCTGGGGCTGTAGCACCATCTCCAAGGGTCCTCGGAAGGGACGACTCAGGTTCAGCTCTGCAGGTGTGACACTGAGATGTTCAGAAAAATTCAGGGCCATCACAGTACGCAAGTATAAACACCATCGGACCACGCAGCCGTCATACCCTCAGGAAGGAGACACGTTCTGTCTCCTAGAGATGAACGTACTTTAGTACAAAAAGTGCAAATCGATCCCAGAAAAACAGCAAAGGACCTTGTGAAGATGCTGGAGGAAACGGGAACAAAAGTATATATATCCATAGTAAAACCAATATCGACATCACCTGAAAGGCCGCTCAGCAAGGAAGAAGCCACTGCTCCAAAACCGCCATAAAAAAGCCAGACTACGGTTTGCAACTGCACATGGGGACAAAGATCATACTTTTTGGAGAAATGTCCTCTGGTCTGATGAAACAAAAATAGAACTGTTTGGCCATAATGACCATCGTTATGTTTGGAGGAAAAAGGGGGATGCTTGCAAGCCGAAGAACACCATCCCAACCGTGAAGCACGGGGGTGGCAGCATCATGTTGTGGGGGTGCTTTGCTGCAGGAGGGACTGGTGCACTTCACAAAATAGATGGCATCATGAGGCTGGAAAATTAGGTGGCTATATTGAAGCAACATCTCAAGACATCAGTCAGGAAGTTAATGCTTGGTCGCAAATAGGTCTTCCAAATGGACAATGACCCCATCATACTTCCAAAGTTGTGGCAAAATGGCTTAAGGACAACAAAGTCCAGGTATTGGAGTGGCCATCACAAAGCCCTGACCTGAATCCTATAGAACATTTCTGGGTATAACTGAAAAAGTGTGTGCGAGCAAGGAGGCCTACAAACCTGACTCAGTTACACCAGCTCTGTCAGGAGGAATGTGCCAAAATTCACCAAACTTATTGTGAGAAGCTTGTGGAAGGCTACCTGAAACGTTTGACCCAAATTAAACAATTTTAAGTTAAACAATTTAACTTCTTGGTGACAGGGGGCAGTATTCAGATGAATACGTGCCCAAATTAAACCGCCTGCTTCTCGTGCCCAGAAGGTAGGATATTCATATTATTAGTAGATTTTGATAGAAAACACTCTGACGTTTCTAAAACTGTTTGAATGATGTCTGTGAGTATAACAAAACTCATATGGCAGGCAAAAACCTGAGAAAAAATCCAACCAGGAAGTGACTGGTAGTTATTCTATCTAATCCCTATTGAAACTACAGTGTCTGTGGGGTCATTTTGCACTTCCTAAGGCTTTCATTGGATGTCAACAGTCTTTAGAAACTTGTTTCATGCGTCTACTGTTACTGGGCAGAGAATAGGAGCTCAGTCAATCAGTGGACTGCCTGGGACCAGTGAGTTGTTTACTGCGCGAGCACGCTGGCGCGCCACTCCTTCTTTTTCCTCTGTAATGAAGACGCTATTGTCCGGTTGGAATATTATCTAAGTTTTATGTTAAAAAAGACCCTAAGGATTGATTGTAAACATCGTTTGACATGTTTCTACAAACGGTAATGGAACTATTTGACTTTTCGTCTCTGGGTTTGCGCTCTCGCATTATGCCTTTGGATTAGTGATCTGATCGCGCGAACAAAACGGAGGTATTTGGACATAAATATGGAGTTTTTTTTACAAAAATAACATTTCTTGTGGAAGTGGGAGTCCTGGGAGTGCTTTCCGACGAAGATCAGCAAAGGTAAGTGAAGATTTATAATACTAATTCTGAGTTTAGTTGACTCCAGAACTTGTCGTGTAACTGTATAGCTTGCTTTGATGGCTGAGCTCTGTACTTGAAAAATGTGCTTTCGCCGTAAAGCTATTTTGAAATCTGACACAGCGGTTGCATTAAGGAGAAGTGTATCTATAATTCTTTCAATAACTGTTGTAAATTTTATCAATGTTTATGATGAGTATTTTTGTAATTGATGTGTTCATTCACTAGGAGTTTTGGAGGGAATACATTTTCTGAACATCACGCGCCAATGTAAAATGGGGTTTATGGATATAAATATGAACTTTATCAAGCAAAACATACATGTATTGTATAACATTGAGTCCTGGGAGTGTCATCTGATGAAGATCATCAAAGGTTTGTGATTAATTCTAGCTGTATTTCTGGTTTTTGTGACGCCTCTCCTTGCTTGGAAAAAGGCTGTGTGGTTTTTCTTGTCTCGGCGCTGTCCTAACATAATCTAATGTTATGCTTTCGCCATAAAGCCTTTTTGAAATCGGACACTGTGGTTGGATTAAGGAGAATCTTATCTTTAAAATGGTGTATAATACTTGTATGTTTGAGAAATTTGAATTATGAGATATTTGTTGTTTTGAATTTACACCATACACAACGGGCATACTGACACATGGACAACTGACATACTAACAAATAGACTGTCAAATAGACTACTATCTGTCAGTAAGTCCGTTGTGTACGGCAGGAGTGTATGTGTCAGTAGTGTGTCTGTCAGTATGTCAGTAGTGCATCTGTCAGTAGTGTATCTGTCAGTAGTGTATCTGTCAGTATGTCAGTAGTGTATCTGTCAGTACTGTATCTGTCAGTAGTGTATCTGTCAGTAGTGTATCTGCCAGTATGTCAGTAGTGTATCTGTCAGTAGTGTATCTGTCAGTAGTGTATCTGCCAGTATGTCAGTTGTCTATCTGTTAGTATGTCAGTAGTGTATCTGTCAGTAGTGTATCTGTCAGTAGTGTATCTGTCAGTATGTCAGTAGTGTATCTGTCAGTAGTGTATCTGTCAGTATGTCAGTAGTGTATCTGTTAGTATGTCAGTTGTGTATCTGTCAGTAGTGTATCTGTCAGTAGTGTATCTGTTAGTAGTGTATCTGTCAGTATGTCAGTAGTGTATCTGTCAGTAGTGTATCTGTCAGTAGTGTATCTGTCAGTAGTGAATCTGTTGGTAGTGTATCTGTCAGTATGTCAGTAGTGTATCTGTCAGTAGTGTATCTGTTAGTAGTGTATCTGTCAGTATGTCAGTAGTGTATCTGTCAGTAGTGTATCTGTCAGTATGTCAGTAGTGTATCTGTCAGTAGTGTATCTGTCAGTAGTGTATCTGTCAGTATGTCAGTAGTGTATCTGTCAGTAGTGTATCTGTCAGTAGTGTATCTGTCAGTATGTCAGTAGTGTATCTGTCAGTAGTGCATCTGTCAGTAGTGTATCTGTCAGTAGTGTATCTGTCAGTAGTGTATCTGTCAGTATGTCAGTAGTGTATCTGTCAGTATAGTAGTGTATCTGTCAGTATGTCAGTAGTGTATCTGTCAGTATGTCAGTAGTGTATCTGTCAGTAGTGTATCTGTTAGTAGTGTATCTGTCAGTAGTGTATTTGTCAGTAGTGTATTTGTCAGTAGTGTATCTGTCAGTAGTGTATCTGTCAGTATGTCAGTAGTGTATCTGTCAGTATGTCAGTAGTGTATCTGTCAGTAGTGTATCTGTCAGTAGTGTATCTGTGAGTAGTGTATCTGTCAGTAGTGTATCTGTCAGTAGTGTATCTGTTAGTAGTGTATCTGTCAGTAGTGTATCTGTCAGTATGTCAGTAGTGTATCTGTCAGTAGTGTATCTGTCAGTATGTCAGTAGTGTATCAGTCAGTATGTCAGTAGTGTATCTGTCAGTAGTGTATCTGTCAGTAGTGTATCTGTCAGTAGTGTATCTGTCAGTATGTCAGTAGTGTATATGTCAGTATGTCAGTAGTGTATCTGTCAGTATGTCAGTAGTGTATCTGTCAGTAGTGTATCTGTTAGGAGTGTATCTGTCAGTATGTCAGTACTGTATCTGTCAGTAGTGTAGCTGTCAGTAGTGTATCTGTCAGTATGTCAGTAGTGTATCTGTCAGTAGTGTATCTGTCAGTAGTGTATCTGTCAGTATGTCAGTAGTGTATCTGTCAGTAGTGTATCTGTCAGTAGTGTATCTGTCAGTATGTCAGTAGTGTATCTGTCAATAGTGTATCTGTTAGTAGTGTATCTGTCAGTAGTGTATCTGTCAGTATGTCAGTATGTCAGTAGTGTATCTGTCAGTATGTCAGTAGTGTATCTGTTAGTTTTGTATCTGTCAGTATGTCAGTAGTGTATCTGTCAGTAGTGTATCTCATAGTAGTGTATCTGTTAGTAGTGTATCTGTCAGTTGTGTATCTGTCAGTAGTGTATCTGTCAGTAGTGTATCTGTCAGTAGTGTATCTGTCAGTATGTCAGTAGTGTATCTGTCAGTAGTGTATCTGTTAGTATGTCAGTGGTGTATCTGTCAGTATGTCAGTAGTGTATCTGTCAGTATGTCAGTAGTGTATCTGTCAGTAGTGTATCTGTCAGTAGTGTATCTGTCAGTATGTCAGTAGTGTATCTGTCAGTAGTGTATCTGTCAGTATGTCAGTAGTGTATCTGTAAGTAGTGTATCTGTCAGTAGTGTATCTGTCAGTAGTGTATCTGTCAGTATGTCAGTAGTGTATCTGTCAGTAGTGTATCTGTCAGTATGTCAGTAGTGTATCTGTCAGTATGTCAGTAGTGTATCTGTCAGTAGTGTATCTGTCAGTAGTGTATCTGTCAGTAGTGTATCTGTCAGTATGTCAGTAGTGTATCTGTCAGTAGTGTATCTGTTAGTATGTCAGTGGTGTATCTGTCAGTATGTCAGTAGTGTATCTGTCAGTATGTCAGTAGTGTATCTGTCAGTAGTGTATCTGTCAGTAGTGTATCTGTCAGTAGTGTATCTGTCAGTAGTGAATCTGTTAGTAGTGTATATGTCAGTAGTGTATCTGTCAGTAGTGTATCTGTCAGTATGTCAGTAGTGTATCTGTTAGTAGTGTATCTGTCAGTAGTGTATCTGTCAGTAGTGTATCTGTCAGTAGTGTATCTGTCAGTATGTCAGTAGTGTATCTGTCAGTATGTCAGTAGAGTATCTGTCAGTATGTTAGTAGTGTATCTGTCAGTATGTCAGTAGTGTATCTGTCAGTAGTGTATCTGTCAGTATGTCAGTAGTGTATCAGTCAGTATGTCAGTAGTGTATCTGTCAGTAGTGTATCTGTCAGTAGTGTATCTGTCAGTAGTGTATCTGTCAGTATGTCAGTAGTGTATATGTCAGTATGTCAGTAGTGTATCTGTCAGTATGTCAGTAGTGTATCTGTCAGTAGTGTATCTGTTAGGAGTGTATCTGTCAGTATGTCAGTACTGTATCTGTCAGTAGTGTAGCTGTCAGTAGTGTATCTGTCAGTATGTCAGTAGTGTATCTGTCAGTAGTGTATCTGTCAGTAGTGTATCTGTCAGTATGTCAGTAGTGTATCTGTCAGTAGTGTATCTGTCAGTAGTGTATCTGTCAGTATGTCAGTAGTGTATCTGTCAGTAGTGTATCTGTCAGTATGTCAGTAGTGTATCAGTCAGTATGTCAGTAGTGTATCTGTCAGTAGTGTATCTGTCAGTAGTGTATCTGTCAGTAGTGTATCTGTCAGTATGTCAGTAGTGTATATGTCAGTATGTCAGTAGTGTATCTGTCAGTATGTCAGTAGTGTATCTGTCAGTAGTGTATCTGTTAGGAGTGTATCTGTCAGTATGTCAGTACTGTATCTGTCAGTAGTGTAGCTGTCAGTAGTGTATCTGTCAGTATGTCAGTAGTGTATCTGTCAGTAGTGTATCTGTCAGTAGTGTATCTGTCAGTATGTCAGTAGTGTATCTGTCAGTAGTGTATCTGTCAGTAGTGTATCTGTCAGTATGTCAGTAGTGTATCTGTCAGTAGTGTATCTGTTAGTAGTGTATCTGTCAGTAGTGTATCTGTCAGTATGTCAGTATGTCAGTAGTGTATCTGTCAGTATGTCAGTAGTGTATCTGTTAGTTTTGTATCTGTCAGTATGTCAGTAGTGTATCTGTCAGTAGTGTATCTCATAGTAGTGTATCTGTTAGTAGTGTATCTGTCAGTTGTGTATCTGTCAGTAGTGTATCTGTCAGTAGTGTATCTGTCAGTAGTGTATCTGTCAGTATGTCAGTAGTGTATCTGTCAGTAGTGTATCTGTTAGTATGTCAGTGGTGTATCTGTCAGTATGTCAGTAGTGTATCTGTCAGTATGTCAGTAGTGTATCTGTCAGTAGTGTATCTGTCAGTAGTGTATCTGTCAGTATGTCAGTAGTGTATCTGTCAGTAGTGTATCTGTCAGTATGTCAGTAGTGTATCTGTAAGTAGTGTATCTGTCAGTAGTGTATCTGTCAGTAGTGTATCTGTCAGTATGTCAGTAGTGTATCTGTCAGTAGTGTATCTGTTAGTATGTCAGTGGTGTATCTGTCAGTATGTCAGTAGTGTATCTGTCAGTATGTCAGTAGTGTATCTGTCAGTAGTGTATCTGTCAGTAGTGTATCTGTCAGTAGTGTATCTGTCAGTATGTCAGTAGTGTATCTGTCAGTAGTGTATCTGTTAGTATGTCAGTGGTGTATCTGTCAGTATGTCAGTAGTGTATCTGTCAGTATGTCAGTAGTGTATCTGTCAGTAGTGTATCTGTCAGTATGTCAGTAGTGTATCTGTCAGTAGTGTATCTGTCAGTAGTGTATCTGTCAGTATGTCAGTAGTGTATCTGTCAGTAGTGTATCTGTCAGTAGTGTATCTGTCAGTATGTCAGTAGTGTATCTGTCAGTAGTGCATCTGTCAGTAGTGTATCTGTCAGTAGTGTATCTGTCAGTAGTGTATCTGTCAGTATGTCAGTAGTGTATCTGTCAGTATAGTAGTGTATCTGTCAGTATGTCAGTAGTGTATCTGTCAGTATGTCAGTAGTGTATTTGTCAGTAGTGTATTTGTCAGTAGTGTATCTGTCAGTAGTGTATCTGTCAGTAGTGTATCTGTCAGTATGTCAGTAGTGTATCTGTCAGTATGTCAGTAGTGTATCTGTCAGTAGTGTATCTGTCAGTAGTGTATCTGTGAGTAGTGTATCTGTCAGTAGTGTATCTGTCAGTAGTGTATCTGTTAGTAGTGTATCTGTCAGTAGTGTATCTGTCAGTATGTCAGTAGTGTATCTGTCAGTAGTGTATCTGTCAGTATGTCAGTAGTGTATCAGTCAGTATGTCAGTAGTGTATCTGTCAGTAGTGTATCTGTCAGTAGTGTATCTGTCAGTAGTGTATCTGTCAGTATGTCAGTAGTGTATATGTCAGTATGTCAGTAGTGTATCTGTCAGTATGTCAGTAGTGTATCTGTCAGTAGTGTATCTGTTAGGAGTGTATCTGTCAGTATGTCAGTACTGTATCTGTCAGTAGTGTAGCTGTCAGTAGTGTATCTGTCAGTATGTCAGTAGTGTATCTGTCAGTAGTGTATCTGTCAGTAGTGTATCTGTCAGTATGTCAGTAGTGTATCTGTCAGTAGTGTATCTGTCAGTAGTGTATCTGTCAGTATGTCAGTAGTGTATCTGTCAGTAGTGTATCTGTTAGTAGTGTATCTGTCAGTAGTGTATCTGTCAGTATGTCAGTATGTCAGTAGTGTATCTGTCAGTATGTCAGTAGTGTATCTGTTAGTTTTGTATCTGTCAGTATGTCAGTAGTGTATCTGTCAGTAGTGTATCTCATAGTAGTGTATCTGTTAGTAGTGTATCTGTCAGTTGTGTATCTGTCAGTAGTGTATCTGTCAGTAGTGTATCTGTCAGTAGTGTATCTGTCAGTATGTCAGTAGTGTATCTGTCAGTAGTGTATCTGTTAGTATGTCAGTGGTGTATCTGTCAGTATGTCAGTAGTGTATCTGTCAGTATGTCAGTAGTGTATCTGTCAGTAGTGTATCTGTCAGTAGTGTATCTGTCAGTATGTCAGTAGTGTATCTGTCAGTAGTGTATCTGTCAGTATGTCAGTAGTGTATCTGTAAGTAGTGTATCTGTCAGTAGTGTATCTGTCAGTAGTGTATCTGTCAGTATGTCAGTAGTGTATCTGTCAGTAGTGTATCTGTTAGTATGTCAGTGGTGTATCTGTCAGTATGTCAGTAGTGTATCTGTCAGTATGTCAGTAGTGTATCTGTCAGTAGTGTATCTGTCAGTAGTGTATCTGTCAGTAGTGTATCTGTCAGTATGTCAGTAGTGTATCTGTCAGTAGTGTATCTGTTAGTATGTCAGTGGTGTATCTGTCAGTATGTCAGTAGTGTATCTGTCAGTATGTCAGTAGTGTATCTGTCAGTAGTGTATCTGTCAGTAGTGTATCTGTCAGTAGTGTATCTGTCAGTAGTGAATCTGTTAGTAGTGTATATGTCAGTAGTGTATCTGTCAGTAGTGTATCTGTCAGTATGTCAGTAGTGTATCTGTTAGTAGTGTATCTGTCAGTAGTGTATCTGTCAGTAGTGTATCTGTCAGTAGTGTATCTGTCAGTATGTCAGTAGTGTATCTGTCAGTATGTCAGTAGAGTATCTGTCAGTATGTTAGTAGTGTATCTGTCAGTATGTCAGTAGTGTATCTGTCAGTAGTGTATCTGTCAGTATGTCAGTAGTGTATCAGTCAGTATGTCAGTAGTGTATCTGTCAGTAGTGTATCTGTCAGTAGTGTATCTGTCAGTAGTGTATCTGTCAGTATGTCAGTAGTGTATATGTCAGTATGTCAGTAGTGTATCTGTCAGTATGTCAGTAGTGTATCTGTCAGTAGTGTATCTGTTAGGAGTGTATCTGTCAGTATGTCAGTACTGTATCTGTCAGTAGTGTAGCTGTCAGTAGTGTATCTGTCAGTATGTCAGTAGTGTATCTGTCAGTAGTGTATCTGTCAGTAGTGTATCTGTCAGTATGTCAGTAGTGTATCTGTCAGTAGTGTATCTGTCAGTAGTGTATCTGTCAGTATGTCAGTAGTGTATCTGTCAGTAGTGTATCAGTCAGTATGTCAGTAGTGTATCAGTCAGTATGTCAGTAGTGTATCTGTCAGTAGTGTATCTGTCAGTAGTGTATCTGTCAGTAGTGTATCTGTCAGTATGTCAGTAGTGTATATGTCAGTATGTCAGTAGTGTATCTGTCAGTATGTCAGTAGTGTATCTGTCAGTAGTGTATCAGTCAGTATGTCAGTAGTGTATCAGTCAGTATGTCAGTAGTGTATCTGTCAGTAGTGTATCTGTCAGTAGTGTATCTGTCAGTAGTGTATCTGTCAGTATGTCAGTAGTGTATCTGTCAGTAGTGTATCTGTCAGTAGTGTATCTGTCAGTATGTCAGTAGTGTATCTGTCAATAGTGTATCTGTTAGTAGTGTATCTGTCAGTAGTGTATCTGTCAGTATGTCAGTATGTCAGTAGTGTATCTGTCAGTATGTCAGTAGTGTATCTGTTAGTTTTGTATCTGTCAGTATGTCAGTAGTGTATCTGTCAGTAGTGTATCTCATAGTAGTGTATCTGTTAGTAGTGTATCTGTCAGTTGTGTATCTGTCAGTAGTGTATCTGTCAGTAGTGTATCTGTCAGTAGTGTATCTGTCAGTATGTCAGTAGTGTATCTGTCAGTAGTGTATCTGTTAGTATGTCAGTGGTGTATCTGTCAGTATGTCAGTAGTGTATCTGTCAGTATGTCAGTAGTGTATCTGTCAGTAGTGTATCTGTCAGTAGTGTATCTGTCAGTATGTCAGTAGTGTATCTGTCAGTAGTGTATCTGTCAGTATGTCAGTAGTGTATCTGTAAGTAGTGTATCTGTCAGTAGTGTATCTGTCAGTAGTGTATCTGTCAGTATGTCAGTAGTGTATCTGTCAGTAGTGTATCTGTCAGTATGTCAGTAGTGTATCTGTCAGTATGTCAGTAGTGTATCTGTCAGTAGTGTATCTGTCAGTAGTGTATCTGTCAGTAGTGTATCTGTCAGTATGTCAGTAGTGTATCTGTCAGTAGTGTATCTGTTAGTATGTCAGTGGTGTATCTGTCAGTATGTCAGTAGTGTATCTGTCAGTATGTCAGTAGTGTATCTGTCAGTAGTGTATCTGTCAGTAGTGTATCTGTCAGTAGTGTATCTGTCAGTAGTGAATCTGTTAGTAGTGTATATGTCAGTAGTGTATCTGTCAGTAGTGTATCTGTCAGTATGTCAGTAGTGTATCTGTTAGTAGTGTATCTGTCAGTAGTGTATCTGTCAGTAGTGTATCTGTCAGTAGTGTATCTGTCAGTATGTCAGTAGTGTATCTGTCAGTATGTCAGTAGAGTATCTGTCAGTATGTTAGTAGTGTATCTGTCAGTATGTCAGTAGTGTATCTGTCAGTAGTGTATCTGTCAGTATGTCAGTAGTGTATCAGTCAGTATGTCAGTAGTGTATCTGTCAGTAGTGTATCTGTCAGTAGTGTATCTGTCAGTAGTGTATCTGTCAGTATGTCAGTAGTGTATATGTCAGTATGTCAGTAGTGTATCTGTCAGTATGTCAGTAGTGTATCTGTCAGTAGTGTATCTGTTAGGAGTGTATCTGTCAGTATGTCAGTACTGTATCTGTCAGTAGTGTAGCTGTCAGTAGTGTATCTGTCAGTATGTCAGTAGTGTATCTGTCAGTAGTGTATCTGTCAGTAGTGTATCTGTCAGTATGTCAGTAGTGTATCTGTCAGTAGTGTATCTGTCAGTAGTGTATCTGTCAGTATGTCAGTAGTGTATCTGTCAGTAGTGTATCTGTCAGTATGTCAGTAGTGTATCAGTCAGTATGTCAGTAGTGTATCTGTCAGTAGTGTATCTGTCAGTAGTGTATCTGTCAGTAGTGTATCTGTCAGTATGTCAGTAGTGTATATGTCAGTATGTCAGTAGTGTATCTGTCAGTATGTCAGTAGTGTATCTGTCAGTAGTGTATCTGTTAGGAGTGTATCTGTCAGTATGTCAGTACTGTATCTGTCAGTAGTGTAGCTGTCAGTAGTGTATCTGTCAGTATGTCAGTAGTGTATCTGTCAGTAGTGTATCTGTCAGTAGTGTATCTGTCAGTATGTCAGTAGTGTATCTGTCAGTAGTGTATCTGTCAGTAGTGTATCTGTCAGTATGTCAGTAGTGTATCTGTCAGTAGTGTATCTGTTAGTAGTGTATCTGTCAGTAGTGTATCTGTCAGTATGTCAGTATGTCAGTAGTGTATCTGTCAGTATGTCAGTAGTGTATCTGTTAGTTTTGTATCTGTCAGTATGTCAGTAGTGTATCTGTCAGTAGTGTATCTCATAGTAGTGTATCTGTTAGTAGTGTATCTGTCAGTTGTGTATCTGTCAGTAGTGTATCTGTCAGTAGTGTATCTGTCAGTAGTGTATCTGTCAGTATGTCAGTAGTGTATCTGTCAGTAGTGTATCTGTTAGTATGTCAGTGGTGTATCTGTCAGTATGTCAGTAGTGTATCTGTCAGTATGTCAGTAGTGTATCTGTCAGTAGTGTATCTGTCAGTAGTGTATCTGTCAGTATGTCAGTAGTGTATCTGTCAGTAGTGTATCTGTCAGTATGTCAGTAGTGTATCTGTAAGTAGTGTATCTGTCAGTAGTGTATCTGTCAGTAGTGTATCTGTCAGTATGTCAGTAGTGTATCTGTCAGTAGTGTATCTGTTAGTATGTCAGTGGTGTATCTGTCAGTATGTCAGTAGTGTATCTGTCAGTATGTCAGTAGTGTATCTGTCAGTAGTGTATCTGTCAGTAGTGTATCTGTCAGTAGTGTATCTGTCAGTATGTCAGTAGTGTATCTGTCAGTAGTGTATCTGTTAGTATGTCAGTGGTGTATCTGTCAGTATGTCAGTAGTGTATCTGTCAGTATGTCAGTAGTGTATCTGTCAGTAGTGTATCTGTCAGTATGTCAGTAGTGTATCTGTCAGTAGTGTATCTGTCAGTAGTGTATCTGTCAGTATGTCAGTAGTGTATCTGTCAGTAGTGTATCTGTCAGTAGTGTATCTGTCAGTATGTCAGTAGTGTATCTGTCAGTAGTGTATCTGTCAGTAGTGTATCTGTCAGTAGTGTATCTGTCAGTAGTGTATCTGTCAGTATGTCAGTAGTGTATCTGTCAGTATCAGTAGTGTATCTGTCAGTATGTCAGTAGTGTATCTGTCAGTATGTCAGTAGTGTATCTGTCAGTAGTGTATTTGTCAGTAGTGTATCTGTCAGTAGTGTATCTGTCAGTAGTGTATCTGTCAGTATGTCAGTAGTGTATCTGTCAGTATGTCAGTAGTGTATCTGTCAGTAGTGTATCTGTCAGTAGTGTATCTGTGAGTAGTGTATCTGTCAGTAGTGTATCTGTCAGTAGTGTATCTGTTAGTAGTGTATCTGTCAGTAGTGTATCTGTCAGTATGTCAGTAGTGTATCTGTCAGTAGTGTATCTGTCAGTATGTCAGTAGTGTATCAGTCAGTATGTCAGTAGTGTATCTGTCAGTAGTGTATCTGTCAGTAGTGTATCTGTCAGTAGTGTATCTGTCAGTATGTCAGTAGTGTATATGTCAGTATGTCAGTAGTGTATCTGTCAGTATGTCAGTAGTGTATCTGTCAGTAGTGTATCTGTTAGGAGTGTATCTGTCAGTATGTCAGTACTGTATCTGTCAGTAGTGTAGCTGTCAGTAGTGTATCTGTCAGTATGTCAGTAGTGTATCTGTCAGTAGTGTATCTGTCAGTAGTGTATCTGTCAGTATGTCAGTAGTGTATCTGTCAGTAGTGTATCTGTCAGTAGTGTATCTGTCAGTATGTCAGTAGTGTATCTGTCAGTAGTGTATCTGTTAGTAGTGTATCTGTCAGTAGTGTATCTGTCAGTATGTCAGTATGTCAGTAGTGTATCTGTCAGTATGTCAGTAGTGTATCTGTTAGTTTTGTATCTGTCAGTATGTCAGTAGTGTATCTGTCAGTAGTGTATCTCATAGTAGTGTATCTGTTAGTAGTGTATCTGTCAGTTGTGTATCTGTCAGTAGTGTATCTGTCAGTAGTGTATCTGTCAGTAGTGTATCTGTCAGTATGTCAGTAGTGTATCTGTCAGTAGTGTATCTGTTAGTATGTCAGTGGTGTATCTGTCAGTATGTCAGTAGTGTATCTGTCAGTATGTCAGTAGTGTATCTGTCAGTAGTGTATCTGTCAGTAGTGTATCTGTCAGTATGTCAGTAGTGTATCTGTCAGTAGTGTATCTGTCAGTATGTCAGTAGTGTATCTGTAAGTAGTGTATCTGTCAGTAGTGTATCTGTCAGTAGTGTATCTGTCAGTATGTCAGTAGTGTATCTGTCAGTAGTGTATCTGTTAGTATGTCAGTGGTGTATCTGTCAGTATGTCAGTAGTGTATCTGTCAGTATGTCAGTAGTGTATCTGTCAGTAGTGTATCTGTCAGTAGTGTATCTGTCAGTAGTGTATCTGTCAGTATGTCAGTAGTGTATCTGTCAGTAGTGTATCTGTTAGTATGTCAGTGGTGTATCTGTCAGTATGTCAGTAGTGTATCTGTCAGTATGTCAGTAGTGTATCTGTCAGTAGTGTATCTGTCAGTAGTGTATCTGTCAGTAGTGTATCTGTCAGTAGTGAATCTGTTAGTAGTGTATATGTCAGTAGTGTATCTGTCAGTAGTGTATCTGTCAGTATGTCAGTAGTGTATCTGTTAGTAGTGTATCTGTCAGTAGTGTATCTGTCAGTAGTGTATCTGTCAGTAGTGTATCTGTCAGTATGTCAGTAGTGTATCTGTCAGTATGTCAGTAGAGTATCTGTCAGTATGTTAGTAGTGTATCTGTCAGTATGTCAGTAGTGTATCTGTCAGTAGTGTATCTGTCAGTATGTCAGTAGTGTATCAGTCAGTATGTCAGTAGTGTATCTGTCAGTAGTGTATCTGTCAGTAGTGTATCTGTCAGTAGTGTATCTGTCAGTATGTCAGTAGTGTATATGTCAGTATGTCAGTAGTGTATCTGTCAGTATGTCAGTAGTGTATCTGTCAGTAGTGTATCTGTTAGGAGTGTATCTGTCAGTATGTCAGTACTGTATCTGTCAGTAGTGTAGCTGTCAGTAGTGTATCTGTCAGTATGTCAGTAGTGTATCTGTCAGTAGTGTATCTGTCAGTAGTGTATCTGTCAGTATGTCAGTAGTGTATCTGTCAGTAGTGTATCTGTCAGTAGTGTATCTGTCAGTATGTCAGTAGTGTATCTGTCAGTAGTGTATCTGTCAGTATGTCAGTAGTGTATCAGTCAGTATGTCAGTAGTGTATCTGTCAGTAGTGTATCTGTCAGTAGTGTATCTGTCAGTAGTGTATCTGTCAGTATGTCAGTAGTGTATATGTCAGTATGTCAGTAGTGTATCTGTCAGTATGTCAGTAGTGTATCTGTCAGTAGTGTATCTGTTAGGAGTGTATCTGTCAGTATGTCAGTACTGTATCTGTCAGTAGTGTAGCTGTCAGTAGTGTATCTGTCAGTATGTCAGTAGTGTATCTGTCAGTAGTGTATCTGTCAGTAGTGTATCTGTCAGTATGTCAGTAGTGTATCTGTCAGTAGTGTATCTGTCAGTAGTGTATCTGTCAGTATGTCAGTAGTGTATCTGTCAGTAGTGTATCTGTTAGTAGTGTATCTGTCAGTAGTGTATCTGTCAGTATGTCAGTATGTCAGTAGTGTATCTGTCAGTATGTCAGTAGTGTATCTGTTAGTTTTGTATCTGTCAGTATGTCAGTAGTGTATCTGTCAGTAGTGTATCTCATAGTAGTGTATCTGTTAGTAGTGTATCTGTCAGTTGTGTATCTGTCAGTAGTGTATCTGTCAGTAGTGTATCTGTCAGTAGTGTATCTGTCAGTATGTCAGTAGTGTATCTGTCAGTAGTGTATCTGTTAGTATGTCAGTGGTGTATCTGTCAGTATGTCAGTAGTGTATCTGTCAGTATGTCAGTAGTGTATCTGTCAGTAGTGTATCTGTCAGTAGTGTATCTGTCAGTATGTCAGTAGTGTATCTGTCAGTAGTGTATCTGTCAGTATGTCAGTAGTGTATCTGTAAGTAGTGTATCTGTCAGTAGTGTATCTGTCAGTAGTGTATCTGTCAGTATGTCAGTAGTGTATCTGTCAGTAGTGTATCTGTTAGTATGTCAGTGGTGTATCTGTCAGTATGTCAGTAGTGTATCTGTCAGTATGTCAGTAGTGTATCTGTCAGTAGTGTATCTGTCAGTAGTGTATCTGTCAGTAGTGTATCTGTCAGTATGTCAGTAGTGTATCTGTCAGTAGTGTATCTGTTAGTATGTCAGTGGTGTATCTGTCAGTATGTCAGTAGAGTATCTGTCAGTATGTTAGTAGTGTATCTGTCAGTATGTCAGTAGTGTATCTGTCAGTAGTGTATCTGTCAGTAGTGTATCTGTCAGTAGTGTATCTGTCAGTAGTGAATCTGTTAGTAGTGTATATGTCAGTAGTGTATCTGTCAGTAGTGTATCTGTCAGTATGTCAGTAGTGTATCTGTTAGTAGTGTATCTGTCAGTAGTGTATCTGTCAGTAGTGTATCTGTCAGTAGTGTATCTGTCAGTATGTCAGTAGTGTATCTGTCAGTATGTCAGTAGAGTATCTGTCAGTATGTTAGTAGTGTATCTGTCAGTATGTCAGTAGTGTATCTGTCAGTAGTGTATCTGTCAGTATGTCAGTAGTGTATCTGTCAGTAGTGTATCCGTCAGTAGTGTATCTGTCAGTAGTGTATCTGTTAGTAGTGTATCTGTCAGTAGTGTATTTGTCAGTAGTGTATTTGTCAGTAGTGTATCTGTCAGTAGTGTATCTGTCAGTAGTGTATCTGTCAGTATGTCAGTAGTGTATCTGTCAGTATGTCAGTAGTGTATCTGTCAGTAGTGTATCTGTCAGTAGTGTATCTGTGAGTAGTGTATCTGTCAGTAGTGTATCTGTCAGTAGTGTATCTGTTAGTAGTGTATCTGTCAGTAGTGTATCTGTCAGTATGTCAGTAGTGTATCTGTCAGTAGTGTATCTGTCAGTATGTCAGTAGTGTATCAGTCAGTATGTCAGTAGTGTATCTGTCAGTAGTGTATCTGTCAGTAGTGTATCTGTCAGTAGTGTATCTGTCAGTATGTCAGTAGTGTATATGTCAGTATGTCAGTAGTGTATCTGTCAGTATGTCAGTAGTGTATCTGTCAGTAGTGTATCTGTTAGGAGTGTATCTGTCAGTATGTCAGTACTGTATCTGTCAGTAGTGTAGCTGTCAGTAGTGTATCTGTCAGTATGTCAGTAGTGTATCTGTCAGTAGTGTATCTGTCAGTAGTGTATCTGTCAGTATGTCAGTAGTGTATCTGTCAGTAGTGTATCTGTCAGTAGTGTATCTGTCAGTATGTCAGTAGTGTATCTGTCAGTAGTGTATCTGTTAGTAGTGTATCTGTCAGTAGTGTATCTGTCAGTATGTCAGTATGTCAGTAGTGTATCTGTCAGTATGTCAGTAGTGTATCTGTTAGTTTTGTATCTGTCAGTATGTCAGTAGTGTATCTGTCAGTAGTGTATCTCATAGTAGTGTATCTGTTAGTAGTGTATCTGTCAGTTGTGTATCTGTCAGTAGTGTATCTGTCAGTAGTGTATCTGTCAGTAGTGTATCTGTCAGTATGTCAGTAGTGTATCTGTCAGTAGTGTATCTGTTAGTATGTCAGTGGTGTATCTGTCAGTATGTCAGTATTGTATCTGTCAGTATGTCAGTAGTGTATCTGTCAGTAGTGTATCTGTCAGTAGTGTATCTGTCAGTATGTCAGTAGTGTATCTGTCAGTAGTGTATCTGTCAGTATGTCAGTAGTGTATCTGTAAGTAGTGTATCTGTCAGTAGTGTATCTGTCAGTAGTGTATCTGTCAGTATGTCAGTAGTGTATCTGTCAGTAGTGTATCTGTTAGTATGTCAGTGGTGTATCTGTCAGTATGTCAGTAGTGTATCTGTCAGTATGTCAGTAGTGTATCTGTCAGTAGTGTATCTGTCAGTAGTGTATCTGTCAGTATGTCAGTAGTGTATCTGTCAGTAGTGTATCTGTTAGTATGTCAGTGGTGTATCTGTCAGTATGTCAGTAGTGTATCTGTCAGTATGTCAGTAGTGTATCTGTCAGTAGTGTATCTGTCAGTAGTGTATCTGTCAGTAGTGTATCTGTCAGTAGTGAATCTGTTAGTAGTGTATATGTCAGTAGTGTATCTGTCAGTAGTGTATCTGTCAGTATGTCAGTAGTGTATCTGTTAGTAGTGTATCTGTCAGTAGTGTATCTGTCAGTAGTGTATCTGTCAGTAGTGTATCTGTCAGTATGTCAGTAGTGTATCTGTCAGTATGTCAGTAGAGTATCTGTCAGTATGTTAGTAGTGTATCTGTCAGTATGTCAGTAGTCTATCTGTCAGTAGTGTATCTGTCAGTATGTCAGTAGTGTATCTGTCAGTAGTGTATCCGTCAGTAGTGTATCTGTCAGTAGTGTATCTGTTAGTAGTGAATCTGTCAGTAGTGTATCTGTCAGTATGTCAGTAGTGTTAGTATGTCAGTAGTGTATCTGTCAGTATGTCAGTAGTGTATCTGTCAGTATGTCAGTAGTGTATCTGTCAGTAGTGTATCTGTCAGTAGTGTATCTGTCAGTATGTCAGTAGTGTATCTGTCAGTAGTGTATCTGTCAGTATGTCAGTAGTGTGTCTGTCAGTAGTGTATCTGTCAGTAGTGTATCTGTCAGTAGTGTGTCTGTCAGTATGTCAGTAGTGTATCTGTCAGTAGTGTATCTGTCAGTATGTCAGTAGTGTATCTGTCAGTAGTGTATCTGTCAGTAGTGTATATGTCAGTAGTGTATCTGTCAGTACTGTATCTGTCAGTATGTCAGTAGTGTATCTGTCAGTAATGTGTCTGTTAGTATGTCAGTAGTGTATCTGTCAGTATGTCAGTAGTGTATCTGTCAGTATGTCAGTAGTGTATCTGTCAGTAGTGTATCTGTCAGTAGTGTATCTGTGAGTAGTGTATCTGTCAGTAGTGTATCTGTCAGTAGTGTATCTGTTAGTAGTGTATCTGTCAGTAGTGTATCTGTCAGTATGTCAGTAGTGTATCTGTCAGTAGTGTATCTGTCAGTATGTCAGTAGTGTATCAGTCAGTATGTCAGTAGTGTATCTGTCAGTAGTGTATCTGTCAGTAGTGTATCTGTCAGTAGTGTATCTGTCAGTATGTCAGTAGTGTATATGTCAGTATGTCAGTAGTGTATCTGTCAGTATGTCAGTAGTGTATCTGTCAGTAGTGTATCTGTTAGGAGTGTATCTGTCAGTATGTCAGTACTGTATCTGTCAGTAGTGTAGCTGTCAGTAGTGTATCTGTCAGTATGTCAGTAGTGTATCTGTCAGTAGTGTATCTGTCAGTAGTGTATCTGTCAGTATGTCAGTAGTGTATCTGTCAGTAGTGTATCTGTCAGTAGTGTATCTGTCAGTATGTCAGTAGTGTATCTGTCAGTAGTGTATCTGTTAGTAGTGTATCTGTCAGTAGTGTATCTGTCAGTATGTCAGTATGTCAGTAGTGTATCTGTCAGTATGTCAGTAGTGTATCTGTTAGTTTTGTATCTGTCAGTATGTCAGTAGTGTATCTGTCAGTAGTGTATCTCATAGTAGTGTATCTGTTAGTAGTGTATCTGTCAGTTGTGTATCTGTCAGTAGTGTATCTGTCAGTAGTGTATCTGTCAGTAGTGTATCTGTCAGTATGTCAGTAGTGTATCTGTCAGTAGTGTATCTGTTAGTATGTCAGTGGTGTATCTGTCAGTATGTCAGTAGTGTATCTGTCAGTATGTCAGTAGTGTATCTGTCAGTAGTGTATCTGTCAGTAGTGTATCTGTCAGTATGTCAGTAGTGTATCTGTCAGTAGTGTATCTGTCAGTATGTCAGTAGTGTATCTGTAAGTAGTGTATCTGTCAGTAGTGTATCTGTCAGTAGTGTATCTGTCAGTATGTCAGTAGTGTATCTGTCAGTAGTGTATCTGTTAGTATGTCAGTGGTGTATCTGTCAGTATGTCAGTAGTGTATCTGTCAGTATGTCAGTAGTGTATCTGTCAGTAGTGTATCTGTCAGTAGTGTATCTGTCAGTATGTCAGTAGTGTATCTGTCAGTAGTGTATCTGTTAGTATGTCAGTGGTGTATCTGTCAGTATGTCAGTAGTGTATCTGTCAGTATGTCAGTAGTGTATCTGTCAGTAGTGTATCTGTCAGTAGTGTATCTGTCAGTAGTGTATCTGTCAGTAGTGAATCTGTTAGTAGTGTATATGTCAGTAGTGTATCTGTCAGTAGTGTATCTGTCAGTATGTCAGTAGTGTATCTGTTAGTAGTGTATCTGTCAGTAGTGTATCTGTCAGTAGTGTATCTGTCAGTAGTGTATCTGTCAGTATGTCAGTAGTGTATCTGTCAGTATGTCAGTAGAGTATCTGTCAGTATGTTAGTAGTGTATCTGTCAGTATGTCAGTAGTGTATCTGTCAGTAGTGTATCTGTCAGTATGTCAGTAGTGTATCTGTCAGTAGTGTATCCGTCAGTAGTGTATCTGTCAGTAGTGTATCTGTTAGTAGTGAATCTGTCAGTAGTGTATCTGTCAGTATGTCAGTAGTGTTAGTATGTCAGTAGTGTATCTGTCAGTATGTCAGTAGTGTATCTGTCAGTATGTCAGTAGTGTATCTGTCAGTAGTGTATCTGTCAGTAGTGTATCTGTCAGTATGTCAGTAGTGTATCTGTCAGTAGTGTATCTGTCAGTATGTCAGTAGTGTGTCTGTCAGTAGTGTATCTGTCAGTAGTGTATCTGTCAGTAGTGTGTCTGTCAGTATGTCAGTAGTGTATCTGTCAGTAGTGTATCTGTCAGTATGTCAGTAGTGTATCTGTCAGTAGTGTATCTGTCAGTAGTGTATATGTCAGTAGTGTATCTGTCAGTACTGTATCTGTCAGTATTTCAGTAGTGTATCTGTCAGTAATGTGTCTGTTAGTATGTCAGTAGTGTATCTGTCAGTATGTCAGTAGTGTATCTGTCAGTATGTCAGTTGTGTATCTGTCAGTAGTGTATCTGTCAGTAGTGTATCTGTCAGTAGTGTATCTGTCAGTATGTCAGTAGTGTTAGTATGTCAGTAGTGTATCTGTCAGTATGTCAGTAGTGTATCTGTCAGTAGTGGATCTGTCAGTATGTCAGTGTATCTGTCAGTAGTGTATCTGTCAGTAGTGTATCTGTCAGTAGTGTTTCTGTCAGCAGTGTATCTGTTAGTAGTGTATCTGTCAGTAGTGTATCTGTCAGTAGTGTATCTGTCAGTAGTGTATCTGTCAGTATATCAGTAGTGTATCTGTCAGTAGTGTATCTGTCAGTAGTGTATCTGTCAGTATGTCAGTAGTGTTAGTATGTCAGTAGTGTATCTGTCAGTATGTCAGTAGTGTATCTGTCAGTATGTCAGTAGTGTATCTGTCAGTAGTGTATCTGTCAGTATGTCAGTAGTGTATCTGTCAGTAGTGTATCTGTCATTTTGTCAGTAGTGTATCTGTCAGTAGTGTATCTGTCAGTAGTGTATATGTCAGTAGTGTATCTGTCAGTAGTGTATCTGTCAATATGTCAGTAGTGTATCTGTCAGTAGTGTATCTGTTAGTATGTCAGTGGTGTATCTGTCAGTATGTCAGTAGTGTATCTGTCAGTATGTCAGTGGTGTATCTGTCAGTAGTGTATCTGTCAGTAGTGTATCTGTCAGTATGTCAGTAGTGTATCTGTCAGTAGTGTATCTGTCAGTATGTCAGTAGTGTATCTGTCAGTAGTGTATCTGTCAGTAGTGTATCTGTCAGTAGTGTATCTGTCAGTATGTCAGTAGTGTATCTGTCAGTAGTGTATCTGTTAGTATGTCAGTGGTGTATCTGTCAGTATGTCAGTAGTGTATCTGTCAGTATGTCAGTAGTGTATCTGTCAGTAGTGTATCTGTTAGTATGTCAGTGGTGTATCTGTCAGTATGTCAGTAGTGTATCTGTCAGTATGTCAGTAGTGTATCTGTCAGTAGTGTATCTGTCAGTAGTGTATCTGTCAGTAGTGTATCTGTCAGTATGTCAGTAGTGTATCTGTCAGTAGTGTATCTGTTAGTATGTCAGTGGTGTATCTGTCAGTATGTCAGTAGTGTATCTGTCAGTATGTCAGTAGTGTATCTGTCAGTAGTGTATCTGTCAGTAGTGTATCTGTCAGTATGTCAGTAGTGTATCTGTCAGTAGTGTATCTGTCAGTATGTCAGTAGTGTATCTGTCAGTAGTGTATCTGTCATTTTGTCAGTAGTGTATCTGTCAGTAGTCTATCTGTCAGTAGTGTATATGTCAGTAGTGTATCTGTCAGTAGTGTATCTGTCAATATGTCAGTAGTGTATCTGTCAGTAGTGTATCTGTTAGTATGTCAGTGGTGTATCTGTCAGTATGTCAGTAGTGTATCTGTCAGTATGTCAGTGGTGTATCTGTCAGTAGTGTATCTGTCAGTAGTGTATCTGTCAGTATGTCAGTAGTGTATCTGTCAGTAGTGTATCTGTCAGTATGTCAGTAGTGTATCTGTCAGTAGTGTATCTGTCAGTAGTGTATCTGTCAGTAGTGTATCTGTCAGTATGTCAGTAGTGTATCTGTCAGTAGTGTATCTGTTAGTATGTCAGTGGTGTATCTGTCAGTATGTCAGTAGTGTATCTGTCAGTATGTCAGTAGTGTATCTGTCAGTAGTGTATCTGTTAGTATGTCAGTGGTGTATCTGTCAGTATGTCAGTAGTGTATCTGTCAGTATGTCAGTAGTGTATCTGTCAGTAGTGTATCTGTCAGTAGTGTATCTGTCAGTAGTGTATCTGTCAGTATGTCAGTAGTGTATCTGTCAGTAGTGTATCTGTTAGTATGTCAGTGGTGTATCTGTCAGTATGTCAGTAGTGTATCTGTCAGTATGTCAGTAGTGTATCTGTCAGTAGTGTATCTGTCAGTAGTGTATCTGTCAGTATGTCAGTAGTGTATCTGTCAGTAGTGTATCTGTCAGTATGTCAGTAGTGTATCTGTAAGTAGTGTATCTGTCAGTAGTGTATCTGTCAGTAGTGTATCTGTCAGTATGTCAGTAGTGTATCTGTCAGTAGTGTATCTGTTAGTATGTCAGTGGTGTATCTGTCAGTATGTCAGTAGTGTATCTGTCAGTATGTCAGTAGTGTATCTGTCAGTAGTGTATCTGTTAGTATGTCAGTGGTGTATCTGTCAGTATGTCAGTAGTGTATCTGTCAGTATGTCAGTAGTGTATCTGTCAGTAGTGTATCTGTCAGTAGTGTATCTGTCAGTAGTGTATCTGTCAGTATGTCAGTAGTGTATCTGTCAGTAGTGTATCTGTTAGTATGTCAGTGGTGTATCTGTCAGTATGTAAGTAGTGTATCTGTCAGTATGTCAGTAGTGTATCTGTCAGTAGTGTATCTGTCAGTAGTGTATCTGTTAGTAGTGTATCTGTCAGTAGTGTATCTGTCAGTATGTCAGTAGTGTATCTGTCAGTAGTGTATCTGTCAGTAGTGTATCTGTCAGTAGTGTATCTGTCAGTATGTCAGTAGTGTATATGTCAGTATGTCAGTAGTGTATCTGTCAGTATGTCAGTAGTGTATCTGTCAGTAGTGTATCTGTTAGGAGTGTATCTGTCAGTATGTCAGTACTGTATCTGTCAGTAGTGTAGCTGTCAGTAGTGTATCTGTCAGTATGTCAGTAGTGTATCTGTCAGTAGTATATCTGTCAGTAGTGTATCTGTCAGTATGTCAGTAGTGTATCTGTCAGTAGTGTATCTGTCAGTAGTGTATCTGTCAGTAGTGTATCTGTCAGTAGTGTATCTGTCAGTAGTGAATCTGTTAGTAGTGTATATGTCAGTAGTGTATCTGTCAGTAGTGTATCTGTCAGTATGTCAGTAGTGTATCTGTTAGTAGTGTATCTGTCAGTAGTGTATCTGTCAGTAGTGTATCTGTCAGTAGTGTATCTGTCAGTATGTCAGTAGTGTATCTGTCAGTATGTCAGTAGAGTATCTGTCAGTATGTTAGTAGTGTATCTGTCAGTATGTCAGTAGTGTATCTGTCAGTAGTGTATCTGTCAGTATGTCAGTAGTGTATCTGTCAGTAGTGTATCCGTCAGTAGTGTATCTGTCAGTAGTGTATCTGTTAGTAGTGAATCTGTCAGTAGTGTATCTGTCAGTATGTCAGTAGTGTTAGTATGTCAGTAGTGTATCTGTCAGTATGTCAGTAGTGTATCTGTCAGTATGTCAGTAGTGTATCTGTCAGTAGTGTATCTGTCAGTAGTGTATCTGTCAGTATGTCAGTAGTGTATCTGTCAGTAGTGTATCTGTCAGTATGTCAGTAGTGTGTCTGTCAGTAGTGTATCTGTCAGTAGTGTATCTGTCAGTAGTGTGTCTGTCAGTATGTCAGTAGTGTATCTGTCAGTAGTGTATCTGTCAGTATGTCAGTAGTGTATCTGTCAGTAGTGTATCTGTCAGTAGTGTATATGTCAGTAGTGTATCTGTCAGTACTGTATCTGTCAGTATGTCAGTAGTGTATCTGTCAGTAATGTGTCTGTTAGTATGTCAGTAGTGTATCTGTCAGTATGTCAGTAGTGTATCTGTCAGTATGTCAGTTGTGTATCTGTCAGTAGTGTATCTGTCAGTAGTGTATCTGTCAGTAGTGTATCTGTCAGTATGTCAGTAGTGTTAGTATGTCAGTAGTGTATCTGTCAGTATGTCAGTAGTGTATCTGTCAGTAGTGGATCTGTCAGTATGTCAGTGTATCTGTCAGTAGTGTATCTGTCAGTAGTGTATCTGTCAGTAGTGTTTCTGTCAGCAGTGTATCTGTTAGTAGTGTATCTGTCAGTAGTGTATCTGTCAGTAGTGTATCTGTCAGTATGTCAGTAGTGTATCTGTCAGTAGTGTATCTGTCATTTTGTCAGTAGTGTATCTGTCAGTAGTGTATCTGTCAGTAGTGTATATGTCAGTAGTGTATCTGTCAGTAGTGTATCTGTCAATATGTCAGTAGTGTATCTGTCAGTAGTGTATCTGTTAGTATGTCAGTGGTGTATCTGTCAGTATGTCAGTAGTGTATCTGTCAGTATGTCAGTGGTGTATCTGTCAGTAGTGTATCTGTCAGTAGTGTATCTGTCAGTATGTCAGTAGTGTATCTGTCAGTAGTGTATCTGTCAGTATGTCAGTAGTGTATCTGTCAGTAGTGTATCTGTCAGTAGTGTATCTGTCAGTAGTGTATCTGTCAGTATGTCAGTAGTGTATCTGTCAGTAGTGTATCTGTTAGTATGTCAGTGGTGTATCTGTCAGTATGTCAGTAGTGTATCTGTCAGTATGTCAGTAGTGTATCTGTCAGTAGTGTATCTGTTAGTATGTCAGTGGTGTATCGGTCAGTATGTCAGTAGTGTATCTGTCAGTATGTCAGTAGTGTATCTGTCAGTAGTGTATCTGTCAGTAGTGTATCTGTCAGTAGTGTATCTGTCAGTATGTCAGTAGTGTATCTGTCAGTAGTGTATCTGTTAGTATGTCAGTGGTGTATCTGTCAGTATGTCAGTAGTGTATCTGTCAGTATGTCAGTAGTGTATCTGTCAGTAGTGTATCTGTCAGTAGTGTATCTGTCAGTAGTGTATCTGTCAGTAGTGTATCTGTCAGTATGTCAGTAGTGTATCTGTCAGTAGTGTATCTGTTAGTATGTCAGTGGTGTATCTGTCAGTATGTCAGTAGTGTATCTGTCAGTATGTCAGTAGTGTATCTGTCAGTAGTGTATCTGTTAGTATGTCAGTGGTGTATCGGTCAGTATGTCAGTAGTGTATCTGTCAGTATGTCAGTAGTGTATCTGTCAGTAGTGTATCTGTCAGTAGTGTATCTGTCAGTAGTGTATCTGTCAGTATGTCAGTAGTGTATCTGTCAGTAGTGTATCTGTTAGTATGTCAGTGGTGTATCTGTCAGTATGTCAGTAGTGTATCTGTCAGTATGTCAGTAGTGTATCTGTCAGTAGTGTATCTGTCAGTAGTGTATCTGTCAGTATGTCAGTAGTGTATCTGTCAGTAGTGTATCTGTCAGTATGTCAGTAGTGTATCTGTCAGTAGTGTATCTGTCATTTTGTCAGTAGTGTATCTGTCAGTAGTGTATCTGTCAGTAGTGTATATGTCAGTAGTGTATCTGTCAGTAGTGTATCTGTCAGTATGTCAGTAGTGTATCTGTCAGTAGTGTATCTGTTAGTATGTCAGTGGTGTATCTGTCAGTATGTCAGTAGTGTATCTGTCAGTATGTCAGTGGTGTATCTGTCAGTAGTGTATCTGTCAGTAGTGTATCTGTCAGTATGTCAGTAGTGTATCTGTCAGTAGTGTATCTGTCAGTATGTCAGTAGTGTATCTGTCAGTAGTGTATCTGTCAGTAGTGTATCTGTCAGTAGTGTATCTGTCAGTATGTCAGTAGTGTATCTGTCAGTAGTGTATCTGTTAGTATGTCAGTGGTGTATCTGTCAGTATGTCAGTAGTGTATCTGTCAGTATGTCAGTAGTGTATCTGTCAGTAGTGTATCTGTTAGTATGTCAGTGGTGTATCTGTCAGTATGTCAGTAGTGTATCTGTCAGTATGTCAGTAGTGTATCTGTCAGTAGTGTATCTGTCAGTAGTGTATCTGTCAGTATGTCAGTAGTGTATCTGTCAGTAGTGTATCTGTTAGTATGTCAGTGGTGTATCTGTCAGTATGTCAGTAGTGTATCTGTCAGTATGTCAGTAGTGTATCTGTCAGTAGTGTATCTGTCAGTAGTGTATCTGTCAGTATGTCAGTAGTGTATCTGTCAGTAGTGTATCTGTCAGTATGTCAGTAGTGTATCTGTCAGTAGTGTATCTGTCAGTAGTGTATCTGTCAGTAGTGTATCTGTCAGTATGTCAGTAGTGTATCTGTCAGTAGTGTATCTGTTAGTATGTCAGTGGTGTATCTGTCAGTATGTCAGTAGTGTATCTGTCAGTATGTCAGTAGTGTATCTGTCAGTAGTGTATCTGTTAGTATGTCAGTGGTGTATCTGTCAGTATGTCAGTAGTGTATCTGTCAGTATGTCAGTAGTGTATCTGTCAGTAGTGTATCTGTCAGTAGTGTATCTGTCAGTAGTGTATCTGTCAGTATGTCAGTAGTGTATCTGTCAGTAGTGTATCTGTCAGTTTGTCAGTAGTGTATCTGTCAGTAGTGTATCTGTCAGTAGTGTATATGTCAGTAGTGTATCTGTCAGTAGTGTATCTGTCAATATGTCAGTAGTGTATCTGTCAGTAGTGTATCTGTTAGTATGTCAGTGGTGTATCTGTCAGTATGTCAGTAGTGTATCTGTCAGTATGTCAGTGGTGTATCTGTCAGTAGTGTATCTGTCAGTAGTGTATCTGTCAGTATGTCAGTAGTGTATCTGTCAGTAGTGTATCTGTCAGTATGTCAGTAGTGTATCTGTCAGTAGTGTATCTGTCAGTAGTGTATCTGTCAGTAGTGTATCTGTCAGTATGTCAGTAGTGTATCTGTCAGTAGTGTATCTGTTAGTATGTCAGTGGTGTATCTGTCAGTATGTCAGTAGTGTATCTGTCAGTATGTCAGTAGTGTATCTGTCAGTAGTGTATCTGTTAGTATGTCAGTGGTGTATCGGTCAGTATGTCAGTAGTGTATCTGTCAGTATGTCAGTAGTGTATCTGTCAGTAGTGTATCTGTCAGTAGTGTATCTGTCAGTAGTGTATCTGTCAGTATGTCAGTAGTGTATCTGTCAGTAGTGTATCTGTTAGTATGTCAGTGGTGTATCTGTCAGTATGTCAGTAGTGTATCTGTCAGTATGTCAGTAGTGTATCTGTCAGTAGTGTATCTGTCAGTAGTGTATCTGTCAGTAGTGTATCTGTCAGTAGTGTATCTGTCAGTATGTCAGTAGTGTATCTGTCAGTAGTGTATCTGTTAGTATGTCAGTGGTGTATCTGTCAGTATGTCAGTAGTGTATCTGTCAGTATGTCAGTAGTGTATCTGTCAGTAGTGTATCTGTTAGTATGTCAGTGGTGTATCTGTCAGTATGTCAGTAGTGTATCTGTCAGTATGTCAGTAGTGTATCTGTCAGTAGTGTATCTGTCAGTAGTGTATCTGTCAGTAGTGTATCTGTCAGTATGTCAGTAGTGTATCTGTCAGTAGTGTATCTGTTAGTATGTCAGTGGTGTATCTGTCAGTATGTCAGTAGTGTATCTGTCAGTATGTCAGTAGTGTATCTGTCAGTAGTGTATCTGTCAGTAGTGTATCTGTCAGTATGTCAGTAGTGTATCTGTCAGTAGTGTATCTGTCAGTATGTCAGTAGTGTATCTGTCAGTAGTGTATCTGTCATTTTGTCAGTAGTGTATCTGTCAGTAGTGTATCTGTCAGTAGTGTATATGTCAGTAGTGTATCTGTCAGTAGTGTATCTGTCAATATGTCAGTAGTGTATCTGTCAGTAGTGTATCTGTTAGTATGTCAGTGGTGTATCTGTCAGTATGTCAGTAGTGTATCTGTCAGTATGTCAGTGGTGTATCTGTCAGTAGTGTATCTGTCAGTAGTGTATCTGTCAGTATGTCAGTAGTGTATCTGTCAGTAGTGTATCTGTCAGTATGTCAGTAGTGTATCTGTCAGTAGTGTATCTGTCAGTAGTGTATCTGTCAGTAGTGTATCTGTCAGTATGTCAGTAGTGTATCTGTCAGTAGTGTATCTGTTAGTATGTCAGTGGTGTATCTGTCAGTATGTCAGTAGTGTATCTGTCAGTATGTCAGTAGTGTATCTGTCAGTAGTGTATCTGTTAGTATGTCAGTGGTGTATCTGTCAGTATGTCAGTAGTGTATCTGTCAGTATGTCAGTAGTGTATCTGTCAGTAGTGTATCTGTCAGTAGTGTATCTGTCAGTAGTGTATCTGTCAGTATGTCAGTAGTGTATCTGTCAGTAGTGTATCTGTTAGTATGTCAGTGGTGTATCTGTCAGTATGTCAGTAGTGTATCTGTCAGTATGTCAGTAGTGTATCTGTCAGTAGTGTATCTGTCAGTAGTGTATCTGTCAGTATGTCAGTAGTGTATCTGTCAGTAGTGTATCTGTCAGTATGTCAGTAGTGTATCTGTAAGTAGTGTATCTGTCAGTAGTGTATCTGTCAGTAGTGTATCTGTCAGTATGTCAGTAGTGTATCTGTCAGTAGTGTATCTGTTAGTATGTCAGTGGTGTATCTGTCAGTATGTCAGTAGTGTATCTGTCAGTATGTCAGTAGTGTATCTGTCAGTAGTGTATCTGTTAGTATGTCAGTGGTGTATCTGTCAGTATGTCAGTAGTGTATCTGTCAGTATGTCAGTAGTGTATCTGTCAGTAGTGTATCTGTCAGTAGTGTATCTGTCAGTAGTGTATCTGTCAGTATGTCAGTAGTGTATCTGTCAGTAGTGTATCTGTTAGTATGTCAGTGGTGTATCTGTCAGTATGTCAGTAGTGTATCTGTCAGTATGTCAGTAGTGTATCTGTCAGTAGTGTATCTGTCAGTAGTGTATCTGTTAGTAGTGTATCTGTCAGTAGTGTATCTGTCAGTATGTCAGTAGTGTATCTGTCAGTAGTGTATCTGTCAGTATGTCAGTAGTGTATCAGTCAGTATGTCAGTAGTGTATCTGTCAGTAGTGTATCTGTCAGTAGTGTATCTGTCAGTAGTGTATCTGTCAGTATGTCAGTAGTGTATATGTCAGTATGTCAGTAGTGTATCTGTCAGTATGTCAGTAGTGTATCTGTCAGTAGTGTATCTGTTAGGAGTGTATCTGTCAGTATGTCAGTACTGTATCTGTCAGTAGTGTAGCTGTCAGTAGTGTATCTGTCAGTATGTCAGTAGTGTATCTGTCAGTAGTGTATCTGTCAGTAGTGTATCTGTCAGTATGTCAGTAGTGTATCTGTCAGTAGTGTATCTGTCAGTAGTGTATCTGTCAGTAGTGTATCTGTCAGTATGTCAGTAGTGTATCTGTCAGTAGTGTATCTGTCAGTAGTGTATCTGTTAGTAGTGTATCTGTCAGTAGTGTATCTGTCAGTATGTCAGTATGTCAGTAGTGTATCTGTCAGTATGTCAGTAGTGTATCTGTTAGTTTTGTATCTGTCAGTATGTCAGTAGTGTATCTGTCAGTAGTGTATCTCATAGTAGTGTATCTGTTAGTAGTGTATCTGTCAGTTGTGTATCTGTCAGTAGTGTATCTGTCAGTAGTGTATCTGTCAGTAGTGTATCTGTCAGTATGTCAGTAGTGTATCTGTCAGTAGTGTATCTGTTAGTATGTCAGTGGTGTATCTGTCAGTATGTCAGTAGTGTATCTGTCAGTATGTCAGTAATGTATCTGTCAGTAGTGTATCTGTTAGTATGTCAGTGGTGTATCTGTCAGTATGTCAGTAGTGTATCTGTCAGTATGTCAGTAGTGTATCTGTCAGTAGTGTATCTGTCAGTAGTGTATCTGTCAGTAGTGTATCTGTCAGTATGTCAGTAGTGTATCTGTCAGTAGTGTATCTGTTAGTATGTCAGTGGTGTATCTGTCAGTATGTCAGTAGTGTATCTGTCAGTATGTCAGTAGTGTATCTGTCAGTAGTGTATCTGTCAGTAGTGTATCTGTCAGTATGTCAGTAGTGTATCTGTCAGTAGTGTATCTGTCAGTATGTCAGTAGTGTATCTGTAAGTAGTGTATCTGTCAGTAGTGTATCTGTCAGTAGTGTATCTGTCAGTATGTCAGTAGTGTATCTGTCAGTAGTGTATCTGTTAGTATGTCAGTGGTGTATCTGTCAGTATGTCAGTAGTGTATCTGTCAGTATGTCAGTAGTGTATCTGTCAGTAGTGTATCTGTTAGTATGTCAGTGGTGTATCTGTCAGTATGTCAGAAGTGTATTTATCAGTATGTCAGTAGTGTATCTGTCAGTAGTGTATCTGTCAGTAGTGTATCTGTCAGTAGTGTATCTGTCAGTATGTCAGTAGTGTATCTGTCAGTAGTGTATCTGTTAGTATGTCAGTGGTGTATCTGTCAGTATGTCAGTAGTGTATCTGTCAGTATGTCAGTAGTGTATCTGTCAGTAGTGTATCTGTCAGTAGTGTATCTGTCAGTAGTGTATCTGTCAGTAGTGAATCTGTTAGTAGTGTATATGTCAGTAGTGTATCTGTCAGTAGTGTATCTGTCAGTATGTCAGTAGTGTATCTGTCAGTAGTGTATCTGTCAGTAGTGTATCTGTCAGTAGTGTATCTGTCAGTAGTGTATCTGTCAGTATGTCAGTAGTGTATCTGTCAGTATGTCAGTAGAGTATCTGTCAGTATGTTAGTAGTGTATCTGTCAGTATGTCAGTAGTGTATCTGTCAGTATGTCAGTAGTGTATCTGTCAGTAGTGTATCTGTCAGTAGTGTATCTGTCAGTATGTCAGTAGTGTATCTGTCAGTAGTGTATCTGTCAGTATGTCAGTAGTGTGTCTGTCAGTAGTGTATCTGTCAGTAGTGTATCTGCCAGTAGTGTGTCTGTCAGTATGTCAGTAGTGTATCTGTCAGTAGTGTATCTGTCAGTATGTCAGTAGTGTATCTGTCAGTAGTGTATCTTTCAGTAGTGTATATGTCAGTAGTGTATCTGTCAGTACTGTATCTGTCAGTATGTCAGTAGTGTATCTGTCAGTAGTGTGTCTGTTAGTATGTCAGTAGTGTATCTGTCAGTATGTCAGTAGTGTATCTGTCAGTATGTCAGTTGTGTATCTGTCAGTAGTGTATCTGTCAGTAGTGTATCTGTCAGTAGTGTATCTGTCAGTATGTCAGTAGTGTTAGTATGTCAGTAGTGTATCTGTCAGTATGTCAGTAGTGTATCTGTCAGTAGTGTATCTGTCAGTATGTCAGTGTATCTGTCAGTAGTGTATCTGTCAGTAGTGTATCTGTCAGTAGTGTTTCTGTCAGCAGTGTATCTGTTAGTAGTGTATCTGTCAGTAGTGTATCTGTCAGTAGTGTATCTGTCAGTAGTGTATCTGTCAGTATATCAGTAGTGTATCTGTCAGTAGTGTATCTGTCAGTAGTGTATCTGTCAGTATGTCAGTAGTGTATCTGTCTGTAGTGTATCTGTCATTATGTCAGTAGTGTATCTGTCAGTAGTGTATCTGTCAGTAGTGTATCTGTCAGTAGTGTATCTGTCAGTATGTCAGTAGTGTTAGTATGTCAGTAGTGTATCTGTCAGTATGTCAGTAGTGTATCTGTCAGTATGTCAGTAGTGTATCTGTCAGTAGTGTATCTGTCAGTATGTCAGTAGTGTATCTGTCAGTAGTGTATCTGTCATTTTGTCAGTAGTGTATCTGTCAGTAGTGTATCTGTCAGTAGTGTATATGTCAGTAGTGTATCTGTCAGTAGTGTATCTGTCAATATGTCAGTAGTGTATCTGTCAGTAGTGTATCTGTTAGTATGTCAGTGGTGTATCTGTCAGTATGTCAGTAGTGTATCTGTCAGTATGTCAGTGGTGTATCTGTCAGTAGTGTATCTGTCAGTAGTGTATCTGTCAGTATGTCAGTAGTGTATCTGTCAGTAGTGTATCTGTCAGTATGTCAGTAGTGTATCTGTCAGTAGTGTATCTGTCAGTAGTGTATCTGTCAGTAGTGTATCTGTCAGTATGTCAGTAGTGTATCTGTCAGTAGTGTATCTGTTAGTATGTCAGTGGTGTATCTGTCAGTATGTCAGTAGTGTATCTGTCAGTATGTCAGTAGTGTATCTGTCAGTAGTGTATCTGTTAGTATGTCAGTGGTGTATCTGTCAGTATGTCAGTAGTGTATCTGTCAGTATGTCAGTAGTGTATCTGTCAGTAGTGTATCTGTCAGTAGTGTATCTGTCAGTAGTGTATCTGTCAGTATGTCAGTAGTGTATCTGTCAGTAGTGTGTCTGTTAGTATGTCAGTAGTGTATCTGTCAGTATGTCAGTAGTGTATCTGTCAGTATGTCAGTTGTGTATCTGTCAGTAGTGTATCTGTCAGTAGTGTATCTGTCAGTAGTGTATCTGTCAGTATGTCAGTAGTGTTAGTATGTCAGTAGTGTATCTGTCAGTATGTCAGTAGTGTATCTGTCAGTAGTGTATCTGTCAGTATGTCAGTGTATCTGTCAGTAGTGTATCTGTCAGTAGTGTATCTGTCAGTAGTGTTTCTGTCAGCAGTGTATCTGTTAGTAGTGTATCTGTCAGTAGTGTATCTGTCAGTAGTGTATCTGTCAGTAGTGTATCTGTCAGTATATCAGTAGTGTATCTGTCAGTAGTGTATCTGTCAGTAGTGTATCTGTCAGTATGTCAGTAGTGTATCTGTCTGTAGTGTATCTGTCATTATGTCAGTAGTGTATCTGTCAGTAGTGTATCTGTCAGTAGTGTATCTGTCAGTAGTGTATCTGTCAGTATGTCAGTAGTGTTAGTATGTCAGTAGTGTATCTGTCAGTATGTCAGTAGTGTATCTGTCAGTATGTCAGTAGTGTATCTGTCAGTAGTGTATCTGTCAGTATGTCAGTAGTGTATCTGTCAGTAGTGTATCTGTCATTTTGTCAGTAGTGTATCTGTCAGTAGTGTATCTGTCAGTAGTGTATATGTCAGTAGTGTATCTGTCAGTAGTGTATCTGTCAATATGTCAGTAGTGTATCTGTCAGTAGTGTATCTGTTAGTATGTCAGTGGTGTATCTGTCAGTATGTCAGTAGTGTATCTGTCAGTATGTCAGTGGTGTATCTGTCAGTAGTGTATCTGTCAGTAGTGTATCTGTCAGTATGTCAGTAGTGTATCTGTCAGTAGTGTATCTGTCAGTATGTCAGTAGTGTATCTGTCAGTAGTGTATCTGTCAGTAGTGTATCTGTCAGTAGTGTATCTGTCAGTATGTCAGTAGTGTATCTGTCAGTAGTGTATCTGTTAGTATGTCAGTGGTGTATCTGTCAGTATGTCAGTAGTGTATCTGTCAGTATGTCAGTAGTGTATCTGTCAGTAGTGTATCTGTTAGTATGTCAGTGGTGTATCTGTCAGTATGTCAGTAGTGTATCTGTCAGTATGTCAGTAGTGTATCTGTCAGTAGTGTATCTGTCAGTAGTGTATCTGTCAGTAGTGTATCTGTCAGTATGTCAGTAGTGTATCTGTCAGTAGTGTATCTGTTAGTATGTCAGTGGTGTATCTGTCAGTATGTCAGTAGTGTATCTGTCAGTATGTCAGTAGTGTATCTGTCAGTAGTGTATCTGTCAGTAGTGTATCTGTCAGTATGTCAGTAGTGTATCTGTCAGTAGTGTATCTGTCAGTATGTCAGTAGTGTATCTGTAAGTAGTGTATCTGTCAGTAGTGTATCTGTCAGTAGTGTATCTGTCAGTATGTCAGCAGTGTATCTGTCAGTAGTGTATCTGTTAGTATGTCAGTGGTGTATCTGTCAGTATGTCAGTAGTGTATCTGTCAGTATGTCAGTAGTGTATCTGTCAGTAGTGTATCTGTTAGTATGTCAGTGGTGTATCTGTCAGTATGTCAGTAGTGTATCTGTCAGTATGTCAGTAGTGTATCTGTCAGTAGTGTATCTGTCAGTAGTGTATCTGTCAGTAGTGTATCTGTCAGTATGTCAGTAGTGTATCTGTCAGTAGTGTATCTGTTAGTATGTCAGTGGTGTATCTGTCAGTATGTCAGTAGTGTATCTGTCAGTATGTCAGTAGTGTATCTGTCAGTAGTGTATCTGTCAGTAGTGTATCTGTCAGTAGTGAATCTGTTAGTAGTGTATCTGTCAGTAGTGTATCTGTCAGTAGTGTATCTGTCAGTATGTCAGTAGTGTATCTGTTAGTAGTGTATCTGTCAGTAATGTATCTGTCAGTAGTGTATCTGTCAGTATGTCAGTAGTGTATCTGTCAGTATGTCAGTAGAGTATCTGTCAGTATGTTAGTAGTGTATCTGTCAGTATGTCAGTAGTGTATCTGTCAGTAGTGTATCTGTCAGTAGTGTATCTGTCAGTATGTCAGTAGTGTATCTGTCAGTAGTGTATCCGTCAGTAGTGTATCTGTCAGTAGTGTATCTGTTAGTAGTGAATCTGTCAGTAGTGTATCTGTCAGTATGTCAGTAGTGTTAGTATGTCAGTAGTGTATCTGTCAGTATGTCAGTAGTGTATCTGTCAGTATGTCAGTAGTGTATCTGTCAGTAGTGTATCTGTCAGTAGTGTATCTGTCAGTATGTCAGTAGTGTATCTGTCAGTAGTGCATCTGTCAGTATGTTAGTAGTGTGTCTGTCAGTAGTGTATCTGTCAGTAGTGTATCTGTCAGTAGTGTGTCTGTCAGTATGTCAGTAGTGTATCTGTCAGTAGTGTATCTGTCAGTAGTGTATCTGTCAGTATGTCAGTAGTGTATCTGTCAGTAGTGTATCTGTCAGTAGTGTATATGTCAGTAGTGTATCTGTCAGTACTGTATCTGTCAGTATGTCAGTAGTGTATCTGTCAGTAGTGTGTCTGTTAGTATGTCAGTAGTGTATCTGTCAGTATGTCAGTAGTGTATCTGTCAGTAGTGTATCTGTCATTATGTCAGTAGTGTATCTGTCAGTAGTGTATCTGTCAGTAGTGTATCTGTCAGTATGTCAGTAGTGTTAGTATGTCAGTAGTGTATCTGTCAGTATGTCAGTAGTGTATCTGTCAGTATGTCAGTAGTGTATCTGTCAGTAGTGTATCTGTCAGTATGTCAGTAGTGTATCTGTCAGTAGTGTATCTGTCATTTTGTCAGTAGTGTATCTGTCAGTAGTGTATCTGTCAGTAGTGTATATGTCAGTAGTGTATCTGTCAGTAGTGTATCTGTCAATATGTCAGTAGTGTATCTGTCAGTAGTGTATCTGTTAGTATGTCAGTGGTGTATCTGTCAGTATGTCAGTAGTGTATCTGTCAGTATGTCAGTGGTGTATCTGTCAGTAGTGTATCTGTCAGTAGTGTATCTGTCAGTATGTCAGTAGTGTATCTGTCAGTAGTGTATCTGTCAGTATGTCAGTAGTGTATCTGTCAGTAGTGTATCTGTCAGTAGTGTATCTGTCAGTAGTGTATCTGTCATTATGTCAGTAGTGTATCTGTCAGTAGTGTATCTGTTAGTATGTCAGTGGTGTATCTGTCAGTATGTCAGTAGTGTATCTGTCAGTATGTCAGTAGTGTATCTGTCAGTAGTGTATCTGTTAGTATGTCAGTGGTGTATCTGTCAGTATGTCAGTAGTGTATCTGTCAGTATGTCAGTAGTGTATCTGTCAGTAGTGTATCTGTCAGTAGTGTATCTGTCAGTAGTGTATCTGTCAGTATGTCAGTAGTGTATCTGTCAGTAGTGTATCTGTTAGTATGTCAGTGGTGTATCTGTCAGTATGTCAGTAGTGTATCTGTCAGTATGTCAGTAGTGTATCTGTCAGTAGTGTATCTGTCAGTAGTGTATCTGTCAGTATGTCAGTAGTGTATCTGTCAGTAGTGTATCTGTCAGTATGTCAGTAGTGTATCTGTAAGTAGTGTATCTGTCAGTAGTGTATCTGTCAGTAGTGTATCTGTCAGTATGTCAGCAGTGTATCTGTCAGTAGTGTATCTGTTAGTATGTCAGTGGTGTATCTGTCAGTATGTCAGTAGTGTATCTGTCAGTATGTCAGTAGTGTATCTGTCAGTAGTGTATCTGTTAGTATGTCAGTGGTGTATCTGTCAGTATGTCAGTAGTGTATCTGTCAGTATGTCAGTAGTGTATCTGTCAGTAGTGTATCTGTCAGTAGTGTATCTGTCAGTAGTGTATCTGTCAGTATGTCAGTAGTGTATCTGTTAGTAGTGTATCTGTTAGTATGTCAGTGGTGTATCTGTCAGTATGTCAGTAGTGTATCTGTCAGTATGTCAGTAGTGTATCTGTCAGTAGTGTATCTGTCAGTAGTGTATCTGTCAGTATGTCAGTAGTGTATCTGTCAGTAGTGTATCTGTCAGTATGTCAGTAGTGTATCTGTAAGTAGTGTATCTGTCAGTAGTGTATCTGTCAGTAGTGTATCTGTCAGTATGTCAGCAGTGTATCTGTCAGTAGTGTATCTGTTAGTATGTCAGTGGTGTATCTGTCAGTATGTCAGTAGTGTATCTGTCAGTATGTCAGTAGTGTATCTGTCAGTAGTGTATCTGTTAGTATGTCAGTGGTGTATCTGTCAGTATGTCAGTAGTGTATCTGTCAGTATGTCAGTAGTGTATCTGTCAGTAGTGTATCTGTCAGTAGTGTATCTGTCAGTAGTGTATCTGTCAGTATGTCAGTAGTGTATCTGTCAGTAGTGTATCTGTTAGTATGTCAGTGGTGTATCTGTCAGTATGTCAGTAGTGTATCTGTCAGTATGTCAGTAGTGTATCTGTCAGTATGTCAGTAGTGTATCTGTCAGTAGTGTATCTGTCAGTATGTCAGTAGTGTATCTGTCAGTAGTGTATCTGTCAGTAGTGTATCTGTTAGTAGTGTATCTGTCAGTAGTGTATCTGTCAGTAGTGTATCTGTCAGTAGTGTATCTGTCAGTATGTCAGTAGTGTATCTGTCAGTAGTGTATCCGTCAGTAGTGTATCTGTCAGTAGTGTATCTGTTAGTAGTGAATCTGTCAGTAGTGTATCTGTCAGTATGTCAGTAGTGTTAGTATGTCAGTAGTGTATCTGTCAGTATGTCAGTAGTGTATCTGTCAGTATGTCAGTAGTGTATCTGTCAGTAGTGTATCTGTCAGTAGTGTATCTGTCAGTATGTCAGTAGTGTATCTGTCAGTAGTGCATCTGTTAGTATGTCAGTGGTGTATCTGTCAGTATGTCAGTAGTGTATCTGTCAGTATGTCAGTAGTGTATCTGTCAGTAGTGTATCTGTCAGTAGTGTATGTGTCAGTAGTGTATCTGTCAGTATGTCAGTAGTGTATCTGTCAGTAGTGTATCTGTTAGTATGTCAGTGGTGTATCTGTCAGTATGTCAGTAGTGTATCTGTCAGTATGTCAGTAGTGTATCTGTCAGTAGTGTATCTGTCAGTAGTGTATCTGTCAGTATGTCAGTAGTGTATCTGTCAGTAGTGTATCTGTCAGTATGTCAGTAGTGTATCTGTAAGTAGTGTATCTGTCAGTAGTGTATCTGTCAGTAGTGTATCTGTCAGTATGTCAGCAGTGTATCTGTCAGTAGTGTATCTGTTAGTATGTCAGTGGTGTATCTGTCAGTATGTCAGTAGTGTATCTGTCAGTATGTCAGTAGTGTATCTGTCAGTAGTGTATCTGTTAGTATGTCAGTGGTGTATCTGTCAGTATGTCAGTAGTGTATCTGTCAGTATGTCAGTAGTGTATCTGTCAGTAGTGTATCTGTCAGTAGTGTATCTGTCAGTAGTGTATCTGTCAGTATGTCAGTAGTGTATCTGTTAGTAGTGTATCTGTTAGTATGTCAGTGGTGTATCTGTCAGTATGTCAGTAGTGTATCTGTCAGTATGTCAGTAGTGTATCTGTCAGTAGTGTATCTGTCAGTAGTGTATCTGTCAGTATGTCAGTAGTGTATCTGTCAGTAGTGTATCTGTCAGTATGTCAGTAGTGTATCTGTAAGTAGTGTATCTGTCAGTAGTGTATCTGTCAGTAGTGTATCTGTCAGTATGTCAGCAGTGTATCTGTCAGTAGTGTATCTGTTAGTATGTCAGTGGTGTATCTGTCAGTATGTCAGTAGTGTATCTGTCAGTATGTCAGTAGTGTATCTGTCAGTAGTGTATCTGTTAGTATGTCAGTGGTGTATCTGTCAGTATGTCAGTAGTGTATCTGTCAGTATGTCAGTAGTGTATCTGTCAGTAGTGTATCTGTCAGTAGTGTATCTGTCAGTAGTGTATCTGTCAGTATGTCAGTAGTGTATCTGTCAGTAGTGTATCTGTTAGTATGTCAGTGGTGTATCTGTCAGTATGTCAGTAGTGTATCTGTCAGTATGTCAGTAGTGTATCTGTCAGTATGTCAGTAGTGTATCTGTCAGTAGTGTATCTGTCAGTATGTCAGTAGTGTATCTGTCAGTAGTGTATCTGTCAGTAGTGTATCTGTTAGTAGTGTATCTGTCAGTAGTGTATCTGTCAGTAGTGTATCTGTCAGTAGTGTATCTGTCAGTATGTCAGTAGTGTATCTGTCAGTAGTGTATCCGTCAGTAGTGTATCTGTCAGTAGTGTATCTGTTAGTAGTGAATCTGTCAGTAGTGTATCTGTCAGTATGTCAGTAGTGTTAGTATGTCAGTAGTGTATCTGTCAGTATGTCAGTAGTGTATCTGTCAGTATGTCAGTAGTGTATCTGTCAGTAGTGTATCTGTCAGTAGTGTATCTGTCAGTATGTCAGTAGTGTATCTGTCAGTAGTGCATCTGTCAGTATGTTAGTAGTGTGTCTGTCAGTAGTGTATCTGTCAGTAGTGTATCTGTCAGTAGTGTGTCTGTCAGTATGTCAGTAGTGTATCTGTCAGTAGTATATCTGTCAGTAGTGTATCTGTCAGTATGTCAGTAGTGTATCTGTCAGTAGTGTATCTGTCAGTATGTCAGTGGTGTATCTGTCAGTATGTCAGTAGTGTATCTGTCAGTATGTCAGTAGTGTATCTGTCAGTAGTGTATCTGTCAGTAGTGTATCTGTCAGTAGTGTATCTGTCAGTATGTCAGTAGTGTATCTGTCAGTAGTGTATCTGTTAGTATGTCAGTGGTGTATCTGTCAGTATGTCAGTAGTGTATCTGTCAGTATGTCAGTAGTGTATCTGTCAGTATGTCAGTAGTGTATCTGTCAGTAGTGTATCTGTCAGTATGTCAGTAGTGTATCTGTCAGTAGTGTATCTGTCAGTAGTGTATCTGTTAGTAGTGTATCTGTCAGTAGTGTATCTGTCAGTAGTGTATCTGTCAGTAGTGTATCTGTCAGTATGTCAGTAGTGTATCTGTCAGTAGTGTATCCGTCAGTAGTGTATCTGTCAGTAGTGTATCTGTTAGTAGTGAATCTGTCAGTAGTGTATCTGTCAGTATGTCAGTAGTGTTAGTATGTCAGTAGTGTATCTGTCAGTATGTCAGTAGTGTATCTGTCAGTATGTCAGTAGTGTATCTGTCAGTAGTGTATCTGTCAGTAGTGTATCTGTCAGTATGTCAGTAGTGTATCTGTCAGTAGTGCATCTGTCAGTATGTTAGTAGTGTGTCTGTCAGTAGTGTATCTGTCAGTAGTGTATCTGTCAGTAGTGTGTCTGTCAGTATGTCAGTAGTGTATCTGTCAGTAGTATATCTGTCAGTAGTGTATCTGTCAGTATGTCAGTAGTGTATCTGTCAGTAGTGTATCTGTCAGTAGTGTATATGTCAGTAGTGTATCTGTCAGTACTGTATCTGTCAGTATGTCAGTAGTGTATCTGTCAGTAGTGTGTCTGTTAGTATGTCAGTAGTGTATCTGTCAGTATGTCAGTAGTGTATCTGTCAGTAGTGTATCTGTCATTATGTCAGTAGTGTATCTGTCAGTAGTGTATCTGTCAGTAGTGTATCTGTCAGTATGTCAGTAGTGTTAGTATGTCAGTAGTGTATCTGTCAGTATGTCAGTAGTGTATCTGTCAGTATGTCAGTAGTGTATCTGTCAGTAGTGTATCTGTCAGTATGTCAGTAGTGTATCTGTCAGTAGTGTATCTGTCATTTTGTCAGTAGTGTATCTGTCAGTAGTGTATCTGTCAGTAGTGTATATGTCAGTAGTGTATCTGTCAGTAGTGTATCTGTCAATATGTCAGTAGTGTATCTGTCAGTAGTGTATCTGTTAGTATGTCAGTGGTGTATCTGTCAGTATGTCAGTAGTGTATCTGTCAGTATGTCAGTGGTGTATCTGTCAGTAGTGTATCTGTCAGTAGTGTATCTGTCAGTATGTCAGTAGTGTATCTGTCAGTAGTGTATCTGTCAGTATGTCAGTAGTGTATCTGTCAGTAGTGTATCTGTCAGTAGTGTATCTGTCAGTAGTGTATCTGTCAGTATGTCAGTAGTGTATCTGTCAGTAGTGTATCTGTTAGTATGTCAGTGGTGTATCTGTCAGTATGTCAGTAGTGTATCTGTCAGTATGTCAGTAGTGTATCTGTCAGTAGTGTATCTGTTAGTATGTCAGTGGTGTATCTGTCAGTATGTCAGTAGTGTATCTGTCAGTATGTCAGTAGTGTATCTGTCAGTAGTGTATCTGTCAGTATGTCAGTAGTGTATCTGTCAGTAGTGTATCTGTCATTTTGTCAGTAGTGTATCTGTCAGTAGTGTATCTGTCAGTAGTGTATATGTCAGTAGTGTATCTGTCAGTAGTGTATCTGTCAATATGTCAGTAGTGTATCTGTCAGTAGTGTATCTGTTAGTATGTCAGTGGTGTATCTGTCAGTATGTCAGTAGTGTATCTGTCAGTATGTCAGTGGTGTATCTGTCAGTAGTGTATCTGTCAGTAGTGTATCTGTCAGTATGTCAGTAGTGTATCTGTCAGTAGTGTATCTGTCAGTATGTCAGTAGTGTATCTGTCAGTAGTGTATCTGTCATTTTGTCAGTAGTGTATCTGTCAGTAGTGTATCTGTCAGTATGTCAGTAGTGTATCTGTAAGTAGTGTATCTGTCAGTAGTGTATCTGTCAGTAGTGTATCTGTCAGTATGTCAGCAGTGTATCTGTCAGTAGTGTATCTGTTAGTATGTCAGTGGTGTATCTGTCAGTATGTCAGTAGTGTATCTGTCAGTATGTCAGTAGTGTATCTGTCAGTAGTGTATCTGTCAGTAGTGTATCTGTCAGTATGTCAGTAGTGTATCTGTCAGTAGTGTATCTGTCAGTATGTCAGTAGTGTATCTGTAAGTAGTGTATCTGTCAGTAGTGTATCTGTCAGTAGTGTATCTGTCAGTATGTCAGCAGTGTATCTGTCAGTAGTGTATCTGTTAGTATGTCAGTGGTGTATCTGTCAGTATGTCAGTAGTGTATCTGTCAGTATGTCAGTAGTGTATCTGTCAGTAGTGTATCTGTTAGTATGTCAGTGGTGTATCTGTCAGTATGTCAGTAGTGTATCTGTCAGTATGTCAGTAGTGTATCTGTCAGTAGTGTATCTGTCAGTAGTGTATCTGTCAGTATGTCAGTAGTGTATCTGTTAGTAGTGTATCTGTTAGTATGTCAGTGGTGTATCTGTCAGTATGTCAGTAGTGTATCTGTCAGTATGTCAGTAGTGTATCTGTCAGTAGTGTATCTGTCAGTAGTGTATCTGTCAGTATGTCAGTAGTGTATCTGTCAGTAGTGTATCTGTCAGTATGTCAGTAGTGTATCTGTAAGTAGTGTATCTGTCAGTAGTGTATCTGTCAGTAGTGTATCTGTCAGTATGTCAGCAGTGTATCTGTCAGTAGTGTATCTGTTAGTATGTCAGTGGTGTATCTGTCAGTATGTCAGTAGTGTATCTGTCAGTATGTCAGTAGTGTATCTGTCAGTAGTGTATCTGTTAGTATGTCAGTGGTGTATCTGTCAGTATGTCAGTAGTGTATCTGTCAGTATGTCAGTAGTGTATCTGTCAGTAGTGTATCTGTCAGTAGTGTATCTGTCAGTAGTGTATCTGTCAGTATGTCAGTAGTGTATCTGTCAGTAGTGTATCTGTTAGTATGTCAGTGGTTTATCTGTCAGTATGTCAGTAGTGTATCTGTCAGTATGTCAGTAGTGTATCTGTCAGTATGTCAGTAGTGTATCTGTCAGTAGTGTATCTGTCAGTATGTCAGTAGTGTATCTGTCAGTAGTGTATCTGTCAGTAGTGTATCTGTTAGTAGTGTATCTGTCAGTAGTGTATCTGTCAGTAGTGTATCTGTCAGTAGTGTATCTGTCAGTATGTCAGTAGTGTATCTGTCAGTAGTGTATCCGTCAGTAGTGTATCTGTCAGTAGTGTATCTGTTAGTAGTGAATCTGTCAGTAGTGTATCTGTCAGTATGTCAGTAGTGTTAGTATGTCAGTAGTGTATCTGTCAGTATGTCAGTAGTGTATCTGTCAGTATGTCAGTAGTGTATCTGTCAGTAGTGTATCTGTCAGTAGTGTATCTGTCAGTATGTCAGTAGTGTATCTGTCAGTAGTGCATCTGTCAGTATGTTAGTAGTGTGTCTGTCAGTAGTGTATCTGTCAGTAGTGTATCTGTCAGTAGTGTGTCTGTCAGTATGTCAGTAGTGTATCTGTCAGTAGTATATCTGTCAGTAGTGTATCTGTCAGTATGTCAGTAGTGTATCTGTCAGTAGTGTATCTGTCAGTATGTCAGTGGTGTATCTGTCAGTATGTCAGTAGTGTATCTGTCAGTATGTCAGTAGTGTATCTGTCAGTAGTGTATCTGTCAGTAGTGTATCTGTCAGTAGTGTATCTGTCAGTATGTCAGTAGTGTATCTGTCAGTAGTGTATCTGTTAGTATGTCAGTGGTGTATCTGTCAGTATGTCAGTAGTGTATCTGTCAGTATGTCAGTAGTGTATCTGTCAGTATGTCAGTAGTGTATCTGTCAGTAGTGTATCTGTCAGTATGTCAGTAGTGTATCTGTCAGTAGTGTATCTGTCAGTAGTGTATCTGTTAGTAGTGTATCTGTCAGTAGTGTATCTGTCAGTAGTGTATCTGTCAGTAGTGTATCTGTCAGTATGTCAGTAGTGTATCTGTCAGTAGTGTATCCGTCAGTAGTGTATCTGTCAGTAGTGTATCTGTTAGTAGTGAATCTGTCAGTAGTGTATCTGTCAGTATGTCAGTAGTGTTAGTATGTCAGTAGTGTATCTGTCAGTATGTCAGTAGTGTATCTGTCAGTATGTCAGTAGTGTATCTGTCAGTAGTGTATCTGTCAGTAGTGTATCTGTCAGTATGTCAGTAGTGTATCTGTCAGTAGTGCATCTGTCAGTATGTTAGTAGTGTGTCTGTCAGTAGTGTATCTGTCAGTAGTGTATCTGTCAGTAGTGTGTCTGTCAGTATGTCAGTAGTGTATCTGTCAGTAGTATATCTGTCAGTAGTGTATCTGTCAGTATGTCAGTAGTGTATCTGTCAGTAGTGTATCTGTCAGTAGTGTATATGTCAGTAGTGTATCTGTCAGTACTGTATCTGTCAGTATGTCAGTAGTGTATCTGTCAGTAGTGTGTCTGTTAGTATGTCAGTAGTGTATCTGTCAGTATGTCAGTAGTGTATCTGTCAGTAGTGTATCTGTCATTATGTCAGTAGTGTATCTGTCAGTAGTGTATCTGTCAGTAGTGTATCTGTCAGTATGTCAGTAGTGTTAGTATGTCAGTAGTGTATCTGTCAGTATGTCAGTAGTGTATCTGTCAGTATGTCAGTAGTGTATCTGTCAGTAGTGTATCTGTCAGTATGTCAGTAGTGTATCTGTCAGTAGTGTATCTGTCATTTTGTCAGTAGTGTATCTGTCAGTAGTGTATCTGTCAGTAGTGTATATGTCAGTAGTGTATCTGTCAGTAGTGTATCTGTCAATATGTCAGTAGTGTATCTGTCAGTAGTGTATCTGTTAGTATGTCAGTGGTGTATCTGTCAGTATGTCAGTAGTGTATCTGTCAGTATGTCAGTGGTGTATCTGTCAGTAGTGTATCTGTCAGTAGTGTATCTGTCAGTATGTCAGTAGTGTATCTGTCAGTAGTGTATCTGTCAGTATGTCAGTAGTGTATCTGTCAGTAGTGTATCTGTCAGTAGTGTATCTGTCAGTAGTGTATCTGTCAGTATGTCAGTAGTGTATCTGTCAGTAGTGTATCTGTTAGTATGTCAGTGGTGTATCTGTCAGTATGTCAGTAGTGTATCTGTCAGTATGTCAGTAGTGTATCTGTCAGTAGTGTATCTGTTAGTATGTCAGTGGTGTATCTGTCAGTATGTCAGTAGTGTATCTGTCACTATGTCAGTAGTGTATCTGTCAGTAGTGTATCTGTCAGTATGTCAGTAGTGTATCTGTCAGTAGTGTATCTGTCATTTTGTCAGTAGTGTATCTGTCAGTAGTGTATCTGTCAGTAGTGTATATGTCAGTAGTGTATCTGTCAGTAGTGTATCTGTCAATATGTCAGTAGTGTATCTGTCAGTAGTGTATCTGTTAGTATGTCAGTGGTGTATCTGTCAGTATGTCAGTAGTGTATCTGTCAGTATGTCAGTGGTGTATCTGTCAGTAGTGTATCTGTCAGTAGTGTATCTGTCAGTATGTCAGTAGTGTATCTGTCAGTAGTGTATCTGTCAGTATGTCAGTAGTGTATCTGTCAGTAGTGTATCTGTCAGTAGTGTATCTGTCAGTAGTGTATCTGTCAGTATGTCAGTAGTGTATCTGTCAGTAGTGTATCTGTTAGTATGTCAGTGGTGTATCTGTCAGTATGTCAGTAGTGTATCTGTCAGTATGTCAGTAGTGTATCTGTCAGTAGTGTATCTGTTAGTATGTCAGTGGTGTATCTGTCAGTATGTCAGTAGTGTATCTGTCAGTAGTGTATCTGTCAGTAGTGTATCTGTCAGTAGTGTATCTGTCAGTATGTCAGTAGTGTATCTGTCAGTAGTGTATCTGTTAGTATGTCAGTGGTGTATCTGTCAGTATGTCAGTAGTGTATCTGTCAGTATGTCAGTAGTGTATCTGTCAGTAGTGTATCTGTCAGTAGTGTATCTGTCAGTATGTCAGTAGTGTATCTGTCAGTAGTGTATCTGTCAGTATGTCAGTAGTGTATCTGTAAGTAGTGTATCTGTCAGTAGTGTATCTGTCAGTAGTGTATCTGTCAGTATGTCAGCAGTGTATCTGTCAGTAGTGTATCTGTTAGTATGTCAGTGGTGTATCTGTCAGTATGTCAGTAGTGTATCTGTCAGTATGTCAGTAGTGTATCTGTCAGTAGTGTATCTGTTAGTATGTCAGTGGTGTATCTGTCAGTATGTCAGTAGTGTATCTGTCAGTATGTCAGTAGTGTATCTGTCAGTAGTGTATCTGTCAGTAGTGTATCTGTCAGTAGTGTATCTGTCAGTATGTCAGTAGTGTATCTGTCAGTAGTGTATCTGTTAGTATGTCAGTGGTGTATCTGTCAGTATGTCAGTAGTGTATCTGTCAGTATGTCAGTAGTGTATCTGTCAGTAGTGTATCTGTCAGTAGTGTATCTGTCAGTAGTGAATCTGTTAGTAGTGTATCTGTCAGTAGTGTATCTGTCAGTAGTGTATCTGTCAGTATGTCAGTAGTGTATCTGTTAGTAGTGTATCTGTCAGTAATGTATCTGTCAGTAGTGTATCTGTCAGTATGTCAGTAGTGTATCTGTCAGTATGTCAGTAGAGTATCTGTCAGTATGTTAGTAGTGTATCTGTCAGTATGTCAGTAGTGTATCTGTCAGTAGTGTATCTGTCAGTAGTGTATCTGTCAGTATGTCAGTAGTGTATCTGTCAGTAGTGTATCCGTCAGTAGTGTATCTGTCAGTAGTGTATCTGTTAGTAGTGAATCTGTCAGTAGTGTATCTGTCAGTATGTCAGTAGTGTTAGTATGTCAGTAGTGTATCTGTCAGTATGTCAGTAGTGTATCTGTCAGTATGTCAGTAGTGTATCTGTCAGTAGTGTATCTGTCAGTAGTGTATCTGTCAGTATGTCAGTAGTGTATCTGTCAGTAGTGCATCTGTCAGTATGTTAGTAGTGTGTCTGTCAGTAGTGTATCTGTCAGTAGTGTATCTGTCAGTAGTGTGTCTGTCAGTATGTCAGTAGTCTATCTGTCAGTAGTGTATCTGTCAGTAGTGTATCTGTCAGTATGTCAGTAGTGTATCTGTCAGTAGTGTATCTGTCAGTAGTGTATATGTCAGTAGTGTATCTGTCAGTACTGTATCTGTCAGTATGTCAGTAGTGTATCTGTCAGTAGTGTGTCTGTTAGTATGTCAGTAGTGTATCTGTCAGTATGTCAGTAGTGTATCTGTCAGTAGTGTATCTGTCAGTAGTGTAGTGCTGTCAGTATGTCAGTAGTGTATCTGTCAGTAGTGTATCTGTCAGTATGTCAGTAGTGTATCTGTCAGTAGTGTATCTGTCATTGTCAGTAGTGTATCTGTCAGTAGTGTATCTGTCAGTATGTCAGTAGTGTATCTGTCAGTAGTGTATCTGTCAGTAGTGTATCTGTCAGTAGTGTATCTGTCAGTATGTCAGCAGTGTATCTGTCAGTAGTGTATCTGTTAGTATGTCAGTGGTGTATCTGTCAGTATGTCAGTAGTGTATCTGTCAGTATGTCAGTAGTGTATCTGTCAGTAGTGTATCTGTCAGTAGTGTATCTGTCAGTATGTCAGTAGTGTATCTGTCAGTAGTGTATCTGTCAGTAGTGTATATGTCAGTAGTGTATCTGTCAGTAGTGTATCTGTCAGTATGTCAGTAGTGTATCTGTCAGTAGTGTATCTGTTAGTATGTCAGTGGTGTATCTGTCAGTATGTCAGTAGTGTATCTGTCAGTATGTCAGTAGGTGTATCTGTCAGTAGTGTATCTGTCAGTAGTGTATCTGTCAGTATGTCAGTAGTGTCATCTGTCAGTAGTGTATCTGTCATTTTGTCAGTAGTGTATCTGTCAGTAGTGTATCTGTCAGTAGTGTATATGTCAGTAGTGTATCTGTCAGTAGTGTATCTGTCAATATGTCAGTAGTGTATCTGTCAGTAGTGTATCTGTTAGTATGTCAGTGGTGTATCTGTCAGTATGTCAGTAGTGTATCTGTCAGTATGTCAGTGGTGTATCTGTCAGTAGTGTATCTGTCAGTAGTGTATCTGTCAGTATGTCAGTAGTGTATCTGTCAGTAGTGTATCTGTCAGTATGTCAGTAGTGTATCTGTCAGTAGTGTATCTGTCAGTAGTGTATCTGTCAGTAGTGTATCTGTCATTATGTCAGTAGTGTATCTGTCAGTAGTGTATCTGTTAGTATGTCAGTGGTGTATCTGTCAGTATGTCAGTAGTGTATCTGTCAGTATGTCAGTAGTGTATCTGTCAGTAGTGTATCTGTTAGTATGTCAGTGGTGTATCTGTCAGTATGTCAGTAGTGTATCTGTCAGTATGTCAGTAGTGTATCTGTCAGTAGTGTATCTGTCAGTAGTGTATCTGTCAGTAGTGTATCTGTCAGTATGTCAGTAGTGTATCTGTCAGTAGTGTATCTGTTAGTATGTCAGTGGTGTATCTGTCAGTATGTCAGTAGTGTATCTGTCAGTATGTCAGTAGTGTATCTGTCAGTAGTGTATCTGTCAGTAGTGTATCTGTCAGTATGTCAGTAGTGTATCTGTCAGTAGTGTATCTGTCAGTATGTCAGTAGTGTATCTGTAAGTAGTGTATCTGTCAGTAGTGTATCTGTCAGTAGTGTATCTGTCAGTATGTCAGCAGTGTATCTGTCAGTAGTGTATCTGTTAGTATGTCAGTGGTGTATCTGTCAGTATGTCAGTAGTGTATCTGTCAGTATGTCAGTAGTGTATCTGTCAGTAGTGTATCTGTTAGTATGTCAGTGGTGTATCTGTCAGTATGTCAGTAGTGTATCTGTCAGTATGTCAGTAGTGTATCTGTCAGTAGTGTATCTGTCAGTAGTGTATCTGTCAGTAGTGTATCTGTCAGTATGTCAGTAGTGTATCTGTTAGTAGTGTATCTGTTAGTATGTCAGTGGTGTATCTGTCAGTATGTCAGTAGTGTATCTGTCAGTATGTCAGTAGTGTATCTGTCAGTAGTGTATCTGTCAGTAGTGTATCTGTCAGTATGTCAGTAGTGTATCTGTCAGTAGTGTATCTGTCAGTATGTCAGTAGTGTATCTGTAAGTAGTGTATCTGTCAGTAGTGTATCTGTCAGTAGTGTATCTGTCAGTATGTCAGCAGTGTATCTGTCAGTAGTGTATCTGTTAGTATGTCAGTGGTGTATCTGTCAGTATGTCAGTAGTGTATCTGTCAGTATGTCAGTAGTGTATCTGTCAGTAGTGTATCTGTTAGTATGTCAGTGGTGTATCTGTCAGTATGTCAGTAGTGTATCTGTCAGTATGTCAGTAGTGTATCTGTCAGTAGTGTATCTGTCAGTAGTGTATCTGTCAGTAGTGTATCTGTCAGTATGTCAGTAGTGTATCTGTCAGTAGTGTATCTGTTAGTATGTCAGTGGTGTATCTGTCAGTATGTCAGTAGTGTATCTGTCAGTATGTCAGTAGTGTATCTGTCAGTATGTCAGTAGTGTATCTGTCAGTAGTGTATCTGTCAGTATGTCAGTAGTGTATCTGTCAGTAGTGTATCTGTCAGTAGTGTATCTGTTAGTAGTGTATCTGTCAGTAGTGTATCTGTCAGTAGTGTATCTGTCAGTAGTGTATCTGTCAGTATGTCAGTAGTGTATCTGTCAGTAGTGTATCCGTCAGTAGTGTATCTGTCAGTAGTGTATCTGTTAGTAGTGAATCTGTCAGTAGTGTATCTGTCAGTATGTCAGTAGTGTTAGTATGTCAGTAGTGTATCTGTCAGTATGTCAGTAGTGTATCTGTCAGTATGTCAGTAGTGTATCTGTCAGTAGTGTATCTGTCAGTAGTGTATCTGTCAGTATGTCAGTAGTGTATCTGTCAGTAGTGCATCTGTCAGTATGTTAGTAGTGTGTCTGTCAGTAGTGTATCTGTCAGTAGTGTATCTGTCAGTAGTGTGTCTGTCAGTATGTCAGTAGTGTATCTGTCAGTAGTATATCTGTCAGTAGTGTATCTGTCAGTATGTCAGTAGTGTATCTGTCAGTAGTGTATCTGTCAGTAGTGTATATGTCAGTAGTGTATCTGTCAGTACTGTATCTGTCAGTATGTCAGTAGTGTATCTGTCAGTAGTGTGTCTGTTAGTATGTCAGTAGTGTATCTGTCAGTATGTCAGTAGTGTATCTGTCAGTAGTGTATCTGTCATTATGTCAGTAGTGTATCTGTCATTTTGTCAGTAGTGTATCTGTCAGTAGTGTATCTGTCAGTATGTCAGTAGTGTTAGTATGTCAGTAGTGTATCTGTCAGTATGTCAGTAGTGTATCTGTCAGTATGTCAGTAGTGTATCTGTCAGTAGTGTATCTGTCAGTATGTCAGTAGTGTATCTGTCAGTAGTGTATCTGTCAATTTGTCAGTAGTGTATCTGTCAGTAGTGTATCTGTCAGTAGTGTATATGTCAGTAGTGTATCTGTCAGTAGTGTATCTGTCAATATGTCAGTAGTGTATCTGTCAGTAGTGTATCTGTTAGTATGTCAGTGGTGTATCTGTCAGTATGTCAGTAGTGTATCTGTCAGTATGTCAGTGGTGTATCTGTCAGTAGTGTATCTGTCAGTAGTGTATCTGTCAGTATGTCAGTAGTGTATCTGTCAGTAGTGTATCTGTCAGTATGTCAGTAGTGTATCTGTCAGTAGTGTATCTGTCAGTAGTGTATCTGTCAGTAGTCTATCTGTCAGTATGTCAGTAGTGTATCTGTCAGTAGTGTATCTGTTAGTATGTCAGTGGTGTATCTGTCAGTATGTCAGTAGTGTATCTGTCAGTATGTCAGTAGTGTATCTGTCAGTAGTGTATCTGTTAGTATGTCAGTGGTGTATCTGTCAGTATGTCAGTAGTGTATCTGTCAGTATGTCAGTAGTGTATCTGTCAGTAGTGTATCTGTCAGTAGTGTATCTGTCAGTAGTGTATCTGTCAGTATGTCAGTAGTGTATCTGTCAGTAGTGTATCTGTTAGTATGTCAGTGGTGTATCTGTCAGTATGTCAGTAGTGTATCTGTCAGTATGTCAGTAGTGTATCTGTCAGTAGTGTATCTGTCAGTAGTGTATCTGTCAGTATGTCAGTAGTGTATCTGTCAGTAGTGTATCTGTCAGTATGTCAGTAGTGTATCTGTAAGTAGTGTATCTGTCAGTAGTGTATCTGTCAGTAGTGTATCTGTCAGTATGTCAGCAGTGTATCTGTCAGTAGTGTATCTGTTAGTATGTCAGTGGTGTATCTGTCAGTATGTCAGTAGTGTATCTGTCAGTATGTCAGTAGTGTATCTGTCAGTAGTGTATCTGTTAGTATGTCAGTGGTGTATCTGTCAGTATGTCAGTAGTGTATCTGTCAGTATGTCAGTAGTGTATCTGTCAGTAGTGTATCTGTCAGTAGTGTATCTGTCAGTATGTCAGTAGTGTATCTGTCAGTATGTCAGTAGTGTATCTGTCAGTAGTGTATCTGTTAGTATGTCAGTAGTGTATCTGTCAGTATGTCAGCAGTGTATCTGTCAGTAGTGTATCTGTTAGTATGTCAGTGGTGTATCTGTCAGTATGTCAGTAGTGTATCTGTCAGTATGTCAGTAGTGTATCTGTCAGTAGTGTATCTGTCAGTAGTGTATCTGTCAGTATGTCAGTAGTGTATCTGTCAGTAGTGTATCTGTCAGTATGTCAGTAGTGTATCTGTAAGTAGTGTATCTGTCAGTAGTGTATCTGTCAGTAGTGTATCTGTCAGTATGTCAGCAGTGTATCTGTCAGTAGTGTATCTGTTAGTATGTCAGTGGTGTATCTGTCAGTATGTCAGTAGTGTATCTGTCAGTATGTCAGTAGTGTATCTGTCAGTAGTGTATCTGTTAGTATGTCAGTGGTGTATCTGTCAGTATGTCAGTAGTGTATCTGTCAGTATGTCAGTAGTGTATCTGTCAGTAGTGTATCTGTCAGTAGTGTATCTGTCAGTATGTCAGTAGTGTATCTGTCAGTAGTGTATCTGTCAGTATGTCAGTAGTGTATCTGTAAGTAGTGTATCTGTCAGTAGTGTATCTGTCAGTAGTGTATCTGTCAGTATGTCAGCAGTGTATCTGTCAGTAGTGTATCTGTTAGTATGTCAGTGGTGTATCTGTCAGTATGTCAGTAGTGTATCTGTCAGTATGTCAGTAGTGTATCTGTCAGTAGTGTATCTGTTAGTATGTCAGTGGTGTATCTGTCAGTATGTCAGTAGTGTATCTGTCAGTATGTCAGTAGTGTATCTGTCAGTAGTGTATCTGTCAGTAGTGTATCTGTCCGTAGTGTATCTGTCAGTATGTCAGTAGTGTATCTGTCAGTAGTGTATCTGTTAGTATGTCAGTGGTGTATCTGTCAGTATGTCAGTAGTGTATCTGTCAGTATGTCAGTAGTGTATCTGTCAGTAGTGTATCTGTCAGTAGTGTATCTGTCAGTAGTGTATCTGTCAGTAGTGAATCTGTTAGTAGTGTATCTGTCAGTAGTGTATCTGTCAGTAGTGTATCTGTTAGTAGTGTATCTGTCAGTATGTCAGTAGTGTATCTGTCAGTATGTCAGTAGAGTATCTGTCAGTATGTTAGTAGTGTATCTGTCAGTATGTCAGTAGTGTATCTGTCAGTAGTGTATCTGTCAGTAGTGTATCTGTCAGTATGTCAGTAGTGTATCTGTCAGTATGTCAGTAGTGTATCTGTCAGTAGTGTATCTGTCAGTATGTCAGTAGTGTATCTGTCAGTAGTGTATCTGTCAGTATGTCAGTAGTGTATCTGTCAGTAGTGTATCTGTCAGTAGTGTATCTGTCAGTAGTGTATCTGTCATTATGTCAGTAGTGTATCTGTCAGTAGTGTATCTGTTAGTATGTCAGTGGTGTATCTGTCAGTATGTCAGTAGTGTATCTGTCAGTATGTCAGTAGTGTATCTGTCAGTAGTGTATCTGTTAGTATGTCAGTGGTGTATCTGTCAGTATGTCAGTAGTGTATCTGTCAGTAGTGTATCTGTCAGTAGTGTATATGTCAGTAGTCTATCTGTCAGTATGTCAGTAGTGTATCTGTCAGTAGTGTATCTGTTAGTATGTCAGTGGTGTATCTGTCAGTATGTCAGTAGTGTATCTGTCAGTATGTCAGTAGTGTATCTGTCAGTAGTGTATCTGTTAGTATGTCAGTGGTGTATCTGTCAGTATGTCAGTAGTGTATCTGTCAGTATGTCAGTAGTGTATCTGTCAGTAGTGTATCTGTCAGTAGTGTATCTGTCAGTAGTGTATCTGTCAGTATGTCAGTAGTGTATCTGTCAGTAGTGTATCTGTTAGTATGTCAGTGGTGTATCTGTCAGTATGTCAGTAGTGTATCTGTCAGTATGTCAGTAGTGTATCTGTCAGTAGTGTATCTGTCAGTAGTGTATCTGTCAGTATGTCAGTAGTGTATCTGTCAGTAGTGTATCTGTCAGTATGTCAGTAGTGTATCTGTAAGTAGTGTATCTGTCAGTAGTGTATCTGTCAGTAGTGTATCTGTCAGTATGTCAGCAGTGTATCTGTCAGTAGTGTATCTGTTAGTATGTCAGTGGTGTATCTGTCAGTATGTCAGTAGTGTATCTGTCAGTATGTCAGTAGTGTATCTGTCAGTAGTGTATCTGTTAGTATGTCAGTGGTGTATCTGTCAGTATGTCAGTAGTGTATCTGTCAGTATGTCAGTAGTGTATCTGTCAGTAGTGTATCTGTCAGTAGTGTATCTGTCAGTATGTCAGTAGTGTATCTGTCAGTAGTGTATCTGTCAGTATGTCAGTAGTGTATCTGTAAGTAGTGTATCTGTCAGTAGTGTATCTGTCAGTAGTGTATCTGTCAGTATGTCAGCAGTGTATCTGTCAGTAGTGTATCTGTTAGTATGTCAGTGGTGTATCTGTCAGTATGTCAGTAGTGTATCTGTCAGTATGTCAGTAGTGTATCTGTCAGTAGTGTATCTGTTAGTATGTCAGTGGTGTATCTGTCAGTATGTCAGTAGTGTATCTGTCAGTATGTCAGTAGTGTATCTGTCAGTAGTGTATCTGTCAGTAGTGTATCTGTCCGTAGTGTATCTGTCAGTATGTCAGTAGTGTATCTGTCAGTAGTGTATCTGTTAGTATGTCAGTGGTGTATCTGTCAGTATGTCAGTAGTGTATCTGTCAGTATGTCAGTAGTGTATCTGTCAGTAGTGTATCTGTCAGTAGTGTATCTGTCAGTATGTCAGTAGTGTATCTGTCAGTAGTGTATCTGTCAGTATGTCAGTAGTGTATCTGTAAGTAGTGTATCTGTCAGTAGTGTATCTGTCAGTAGTGTATCTGTCAGTATGTCAGCAGTGTATCTGTCAGTAGTGTATCTGTTAGTATGTCAGTGGTGTATCTGTCAGTATGTCAGTAGTGTATCTGTCAGTATGTCAGTAGTGTATCTGTCAGTAGTGTATCTGTTAGTATGTCAGTGGTGTATCTGTCAGTATGTCAGTAGTGTATCTGTCAGTATGTCAGTAGTGTATCTGTCAGTAGTGTATCTGTCAGTAGTGTATCTGTCCGTAGTGTATCTGTCAGTATGTCAGTAGTGTATCTGTCAGTAGTGTATCTGTTAGTATGTCAGTGGTGTATCTGTCAGTATGTCAGTAGTGTATCTGTCAGTATGTCAGTAGTGTATCTGTCAGTAGTGTATCTGTCAGTAGTGTATCTGTCAGTAGTGTATCTGTCAGTAGTGAATCTGTTAGTAGTGTATCTGTCAGTAGTGTATCTGTCAGTAGTGTATCTGTCAGTATGTCAGTAGTGTATCTGTTAGTAGTGTATCTGTCAGTAGTGTATCTGTCAGTAGTGTATCTGTTAGTAGTGTATCTGTCAGTATGTCAGTAGTGTATCTGTCAGTATGTCAGTAGAGTATCTGTCAGTATGTTAGTAGTGTATCTGTCAGTATGTCAGTAGTGTATCTGTCAGTAGTGTATCTGTCAGTAGTGTATCTGTCAGTATGTCAGTAGTGTATCTGTCAGTATGTCAGTAGTGTATCTGTCAGTAGTGTATCTGTCAGTATGTCAGTAGTGTATCTGTCAGTAGTGTATCTGTCAGTATGTCAGTAGTGTATCTGTCAGTAGTGTATCTGTCAGTAGTGTATCTGTCAGTAGTGTATCTGTCATTATGTCAGTAGTGTATCTGTCAGTAGTGTATCTGTTAGTATGTCAGTGGTGTATCTGTCAGTATGTCAGTAGTGTATCTGTCAGTATGTCAGTAGTGTATCTGTCAGTAGTGTATCTGTTAGTATGTCAGTGGTGTATCTGTCAGTATGTCAGTAGTGTATCTGTCAGTATGTCAGTAGTGTATCTGTCAGTAGTGTATCTGTCAGTAGTGTATCTGTCAGTAGTGTATCTGTCAGTATGTCAGTAGTGTATCTGTCAGTAGTGTATCTGTTAGTATGTCAGTGGTGTATCTGTCAGTATATCAGTAGTGTATCTGTCAGTATGTCAGTAGTGTATCTGTCAGTAGTGTATCTGTCAGTAGTGTATCTGTCAGTATGTCAGTAGTGTATCTGTCAGTAGTGTATCTGTCAGTATGTCAGTAGTGTATCTGTAAGTAGTGTATCTGTCAGTAGTGTATCTGTCAGTAGTGTATCTGTCAGTATGTCAGCAGTGTATCTGTCAGTAGTGTATCTGTTAGTATGTCAGTGGTGTATCTGTCAGTATGTCAGTAGTGTATCTGTCAGTATGTCAGTAGTGTATCTGTCAGTAGTGTATCTGTTAGTATGTCAGTGGTGTATCTGTCAGTATGTCAGTAGTGTATCTGTCAGTATGTCAGTAGTGTATCTGTCAGTAGTGTATCTGTCAGTAGTGTATCTGTCAGTAGTGTATCTGTCAGTATGTCAGTAGTGTATCTGTTAGTAGTGTATCTGTTAGTATGTCAGTGGTGTATCTGTCAGTATGTCAGTAGTGTATCTGTCAGTATGTCAGTAGTGTATCTGTCAGTAGTGTATCTGTCAGTAGTGTATCTGTCAGTATGTCAGTAGTGTATCTGTCAGTAGTGTATCTGTCAGTATGTCAGTAGTGTATCTGTAAGTAGTGTATCTGTCAGTAGTGTATCTGTCAGTAGTGTATCTGTCAGTATGTCAGCAGTGTATCTGTCAGTAGTGTATCTGTTAGTATGTCAGTGGTGTATCTGTCAGTATGTCAGTAGTGTATCTGTCAGTATGTCAGTAGTGTATCTGTCAGTAGTGTATCTGTTAGTATGTCAGTGGTGTATCTGTCAGTATGTCAGTAGTGTATCTGTCAGTATGTCAGTAGTGTATCTGTCAGTAGTGTATCTGTCAGTAGTGTATCTGTCAGTAGTGTATCTGTCAGTATGTCAGTAGTGTATCTGTCAGTAGTGTATCTGTTAGTATGTCAGTGGTGTATCTGTCAGTATGTCAGTAGTGTATCTGTCAGTATGTCAGTAGTGTATCTGTCAGTATGTCAGTAGTGTATCTGTCAGTAGTGTATCTGTCAGTATGTCAGTAGTGTATCTGTCAGTAGTGTATCTGTCAGTAGTGTATCTGTTAGTAGTGTATCTGTCAGTAGTGTATCTGTCAGTAGTGTATCTGTCAGTAGTGTATCTGTCAGTATGTCAGTAGTGTATCTGTCAGTAGTGTATCCGTCAGTAGTGTATCTGTCAGTAGTGTATCTGTTAGTAGTGAATCTGTCAGTAGTGTATCTGTCAGTATGTCAGTAGTGTTAGTATGTCAGTAGTGTATCTGTCAGTATGTCAGTAGTGTATCTGTCAGTATGTCAGTAGTGTATCTGTCAGTAGTGTATCTGTCAGTAGTGTATCTGTCAGTATGTCAGTAGTGTATCTGTCAGTAGTGCATCTGTCAGTATGTTAGTAGTGTGTCTGTCAGTAGTGTATCTGTCAGTAGTGTATCTGTCAGTAGTGTGTCTGTCAGTATGTCAGTAGTGTATCTGTCAGTAGTATATCTGTCAGTAGTGTATCTGTCAGTATGTCAGTAGTGTATCTGTCAGTAGTGTATCTGTCAGTAGTGTATATGTCAGTAGTGTATCTGTCAGTACTGTATCTGTCAGTATGTCAGTAGTGTATCTGTCAGTAGTGTGTCTGTTAGTATGTCAGTAGTGTATCTGTCAGTATGTCAGTAGTGTATCTGTCAGTAGTGTATCTGTCATTATGTCAGTAGTGTATCTGTCAGTATGTCAGTAGTGTATCTGTCAGTATGTCAGTAGAGTATCTGTCAGTATGTTAGTAGTGTATCTGTCAGTATGTCAGTAGTGTATCTGTCAGTAGTGTATCTGTCAGTTGTGTATCTGTCAGTATGTCAGTGGTGTATCTGTCAGTAGTGTATCTGTCAGTAGTGTATCTGTCAGTAGTGTATCTGTTAGTAGTGAATCTGTCAGTAGTGTATCTGTCAGTATGTCAGTAGTGTTAGTATGTCAGTAGTGTATCTGTCAGTATGTCAGTAGTGTATCTGTCAGTATGTCAGTAGTGTATCTGTCAGTAGTGTATCTGTCAGTATGTCAGTAGTGTTAGTATGTCAGTAGTGTATCTGTCAGTATGTCAGTAGTGTATCTGTCAGTATGTCAGTAGTGTATCTGTCAGTAGTGTATCTGTCAGTATGTCAGTAGTGTATCTGTCAGTAGTGTATCTGTCAGTAGTGTGTCTGTCAGTATGTCAGTAGTGTATCTGTCAGTAGTGTATCTGTCAGTATGTCAGTAGTGTATCTGTCAGTAGTGTATATGTCAGTAGTGTATCTGTCAGTATGTCAGTAGTGTATCTGTCAGTAGTGTGTCTGTTAGTATGTCAGTAGTGTATCTGTCAGTATGTCAGTAGTGTATCTGTCAGTATGTCAGTTGTGTATCTGTCAGTAGTGTATCTGTCAGTAGTGTATCTGTCAGTAGTGTATCTGTCAGTATGTCAGTAGTGTATCTGTCAGTAGTGTATCTGTCAGTATGTCAGTAGTGTATCTGTCAGTAATGTATCTGTCAGTAGTGTATCTGTCAGTATGTCAGTAGTGTATCTGTCAGTAGTGTGTCTGTTAGTATGTCAGTAGTGTATCTGTCAGTATGTCAGTAGTGTATCTGTCAGTATGTCAGTAGTGTATCTGTCAGTAGTGTATCTGTCAGTAGTGTATCTGTCAGTATGTCAGTAGTGTATCTGTCAGTAGTGTATCTGTCAGTATGTCAGTAGTGTATCTGTCAGTAATGTATCTGTCAGTAGTGTATCTGTCAGTATGTCAGTAGTGTATCTGTCAGTAGTGTATCTGTCAGTATGTCAGTAGTGTATCTGTCAGTAGTGTATCTGTCAGTAGTGTATCTGTCAGTATGTCAGTAGTGTATCTGTCAGTAGTGTATCTGTCAGTAGTGTATCTGTCAGTAGTGTATCTGTTAGTAGTGTATCTGTCAGTAGTGTATCTGTCAGTAGTGTATCTGTCAGTATGTCAGTAGTGTATCTGTCAGTAGTGTATCTGTCAGTAGTGTATCTGTCAGAATGTCAGTGGTGTATCTGTCAGTAGTGTATCTGTCAGTATGTCAGTAGTGTATCTGTCAGTAGTGTATCTGTCAGTAGTGTATCTGTCAGTAGTGTATCTGTCAGTATGTCAGTAGTGTATCTGTCAGTAGTGTATCTGTTAGTATGTCAGTGGTGTATCTGTCAGTATGTCAGTAGTGTATCTGTCAGTATGTCAGTAGTGTATCTGTCAGTAGTGTATCTGTTAGTATGTCAGTGGTGTATCTGTCAGTATGTCAGTAGTGTATCTGTCAGTAGTGTATCTGTCAGTAGTGTATCTGTCAGTAGTGTATCTGTCAGTATGTCAGTAGTGTATCTGTCAGTAGTGTATCTGTTAGTATTTCAGTGGTGTATCTGTCAGTATGTCAGTAGTGTATCTGTCAGTATGTCAGTAGTGTATCTGTCAGTAGTGTATCTGTCAGTAGTGTATCTGTCAGTATGTCAGTAGTGTATCTGTCAGTAGTGTATCTGTCAGTATGTCAGTAGTGTATCTGTAAGTAGTGTATCTGTCAGTAGTGTATCTGTCAGTAGTGTATCTGTCAGTATGTCAGTAGTGTATCTGTCAGTAGTGTATCTGTTAGTATGTCAGTGGTGTATCTGTCAGTATGTCAGTAGTGTATCTGTCAGTATGTCAGTAGTGTATCTGTCAGTAGTGTATCTGTTAGTATGTCAGTGGTGTATCTGTTAGTATGTCAGTAGTGTGTCTGTCAGTATGTCAGTAGTGTATCTGTCAGTAGTGTATCTGTCAGTAGTGTATCTGTCAGTAGTGTATCTGTCAGTATGTCAGTAGTGTATCTGTCAGTAGTGTATCTGTTAGTATGTCAGTGGTGTATCTGTCAGTATATCAGTAGTGTATCTGTCAGTATGTCAGTAGTGTATCTGTCAGTAGTGTATCTGTCAGTAGTGTATCTGTCAGTATGTCAGTAGTGTATCTGTCAGTAGTGTATCTGTCAGTATGTCAGTAGTGTATCTGTCAGTAGTGTATCTGTTAGTATGTCAGTAGTGTATCTGTCAGTATGTCAGTAGTGTATCTGTCAGTATGTCAGTTGTGTATCTGTCAGTAGTGTATCCGTCAGTAGTGTATCTGTCAGTAGTGTATCTGTTAGTAGTGAATCTGTCAGTAGTGTATCTGTCAGTATGTCAGTAGTGTTAGTATGTCAGTAGTGTATCTGTCAGTATGTCAGTAGTGTATCTGTCAGTATGTCAGTAGTGTATCTGTCAGTAGTGTATCTGTCAGTAGTGTATCTGTCAGTATGTTAGTAGTGTGTCTGTCAGTAGTGTATCTGTCAGTAGTGTATCTGTCAGTAGTGTGTCTGTCAGTATGTCAGTAGCGTATCTGTCAGTAGTGTATCTGTCAGTATGTCAGTAGTGTATCTGTCAGTAGTGAATCTGTTAGTAGTGTATCTGTCAGTAGTGTATCTGTCAGTAGTGTATCTGTCAGTATGTCAGTAGTGTATCTGTTAGTAGTGTATCTGTCAGTAGTGTATCTGTCAGTAGTGTATCTGTCAGTAGTGTATCTGTCAGTATGTCAGTAGTGTATCTGTCAGTATGTCAGTAGAGTATCTGTCAGTATGTTAGTAGTGTATCTGTCAGTATGTCAGTAGTGTATCTGTCAGTAGTGTATCTGTCAGTAGTGTATCTGTCAGTATGTCAGTAGTGTATCTGTCAGTAGTGTATCCGTCAGTAGTGTATCTGTCAGTAGTGTATCTGTTAGTAGTGAATCTGTCAGTAGTGTATCTGTCAGTATGTCAGTAGTGTTAGTATGTCAGTAGTGTATCTGTCAGTATGTCAGTAGTGTATCTGTCAGTATGTCAGTAGTGTATCTGTCAGTAGTGTATCTGTCAGTAGTGTATCTGTCAGTATGTTAGTAGTGTGTCTGTCAGTAGTGTATCTGTCAGTAGTGTATCTGTCAGTAGTGTGTCTGTCAGTATGTCAGTAGTGTATCTGTCAGTAGTGTATCTGTCAGTATGTCAGTAGTGTATCTGTCAGTAGTGTATCTGTCAGTAGTGTATATGTCAGTAGTGTATCTGTCAGTACTGTATCTGTCAGTATGTCAGTAGTGTATCTGTCAGTAGTGTGTCTGTTAGTATGTCAGTAGTGTATCTGTCAGTATATCAGTAGTGTATCTGTCAGTATGTCAGTTGTGTATCTGTCAGTAGTGTATCTGTCAGTAGTGTATCTGTCAGTAGTGTATCTGTCAGTATGTCAGTAGTGTATCTGTCAGTAGTGTATCTGTCAGTATGTCAGTAGTGTATCTGTCAGTAGTGTATCTGTTAGTATGTCAGTAGTGTATCTGTCAGTATGTCAGTAGTGTATCTGTCAGTATGTCAGTTGTGTATCTGTCAGTAGTGTATCTGTCAGTAGTGTATCTGTCAGTAGTGTATCTGTCAGTATGTCAGTAGTGTATCTGTCAGTAGTGTATCTGTCAGTATGTCAGTAGTGTATCTGTCAGTAATGTATCTGTCAGTAGTGTATCTGTCAGTATGTCAGTAGTGTATCTGTCAGTAGTGTATCTGTCAGTAGTGTATCTGTCACTATGTCAGTAGTGTGTCTGTCAGTAGTGTATCTGTCAGTAGTGTATCTGTCAGTATGTCAGTAGTGTATCTGTCAGTAGTGTATCTGTCAGTATTGTATCTGTCAGTAGTGTATCTGTCAGTAGTGTATCTGTTAGTAGTGTATCTGTCAGTAGTGTATCTGTCAGTAGTGTATCTGTCAGTATGTCAGTAGTGTATCTGTCAGTAGTGTGTCTGTTAGTATGTCAGTAGTGTATCTGTCAGTATGTCAGTAGTGTATCTGTCAGTATGTCAGTTGTGTATCTGTCAGTAGTGTATCTGTCAGTAGTGTATCTGTCAGTAGTGTATCTGTCAGTATGTCAGTAGTGTATCTGTCAGTAATGTATCTGTCAGTATGTCAGTAGTGTATCTGTCAGTAATGTATCTGTCAGTAGTGTATCTGTCAGTATGTCATTAGTGTATCTGTCAGTAGTGTATCTGTCAGTAGTGTATCTCTCAGTATGTCAGTAGTGTATCTGTCAGTAGTGTATCTGTCAGTAGTGTATCTGTCAGTATGTCAGTAGTGTATCTGTCAGTAGTGTATCTGTCAGTAGTGTATCTGTCAGTAGTGTATCTGTCAGTAGTGTATCTGTTAGTAGTGTATCTGTCAGTAGTGTATCTGTCAGTAGTGTATCTGTCAGTATGTCAGTAGTGTATCTGTCAGTAGTGTGTCTGTTAGTATGTCAGTAGTGTATCTGTCAGTATGTCAGTAGTGTATCTGTCAGTATGTCAGTTGTGTATCTGTCAGTAGTGTATCTGTCAGTAGTGTATCTGTCAGTATGTCAGTAGTGTATCTGTCAGTAGTGTATCTGTCAGTATGTCAGTAGTGTATCTGTCAGTAATGTATCTGTCAGTAGTGTATCTGTCAGTATGTCATTAGTGTATCTGTCAGTAGTGTATCTGTCAGTAGTGTATCTCTCAGTATGTCAGTAGTGTATCTGTCAGTAGTGTATCTGTCAGTAGTGTATCTGTCAGTATGTCAGTAGTGTATCTGTCAGTAGTGTATCTGTCAGTAGTGTATCTGTCAGTAGTGTATCTGTCAGTAGTGTATCTGTTAGTAGTGTATCTGTCAGTAGTGTATCTGTCAGTAGTGTATCTGTCAGTATGTCAGTATTGTATCTGTCAGTAGTGTATCTGTCAGTAGTGTATCTGTCAGTATGTCAGTAGTGTATCTGTCAGTAGTGTATCTGTCAGTAGTGTATCTGTCAGTAGTGTATCTGTCAGTATGTCAGTAGTGTATCTGTCAGTAATGTATCTGTCAGTAGTGTATCTGTCAGTATGTCAGTAGTGTATCTGTCAGTAGTGTATCTGTCAGTAGTGTATCTGTCACTATGTCAGTAGTGTGTCTGTCAGTAGTGTATCTGTCAGTAGTGTATCTGTCAGTATGTCAGTAGTGTATCTGTCAGTAGTGTATCTGTCAGTATTGTATCTGTCAGTAGTGTATCTGTCAGTAGTGTATCTGTTAGTAGTGTATCTGTCAGTAGTGTATCTGTCAGTAGTGTATCTGTCAGTATGTCAGTAGTGTATCTGTCAGTAGTGTGTCTGTTAGTATGTCAGTAGTGTATCTGTCAGTATGTCAGTAGTGTATCTGTCAGTATGTCAGTTGTGTATCTGTCAGTAGTGTATCTGTCAGTAGTGTATCTGTCAGTAGTGTATCTGTCAGTATGTCAGTAGTGTATCTGTCAGTAATGTATCTGTCAGTATGTCAGTAGTGTATCTGTCAGTAATGTATCTGTCAGTAGTGTATCTGTCAGTATGTCATTAGTGTATCTGTCAGTAGTGTATCTGTCAGTAGTGTATCTCTCAGTATGTCAGTAGTGTATCTGTCAGTAGTGTATCTGTCAGTAGTGTATCTGTCAGTATGTCAGTAGTGTATCTGTCAGTAGTGTATCTGTCAGTAGTGTATCTGTCAGTAGTGTATCTGTCAGTAGTGTATCTGTTAGTAGTGTATCTGTCAGTAGTGTATCTGTCAGTAGTGTATCTGTCAGTATGTCAGTAGTGTATCTGTCAGTAGTGTGTCTGTTAGTATGTCAGTAGTGTATCTGTCAGTATGTCAGTAGTGTATCTGTCAGTATGTCAGTTGTGTATCTGTCAGTAGTGTATCTGTCAGTAGTGTATCTGTCAGTATGTCAGTAGTGTATCTGTCAGTAGTGTATCTGTCAGTATGTCAGTAGTGTATCTGTCAGTAATGTATCTGTCAGTAGTGTATCTGTCAGTATGTCATTAGTGTATCTGTCAGTAGTGTATCTGTCAGTAGTGTATCTCTCAGTATGTCAGTAGTGTATCTGTCAGTAGTGTATCTGTCAGTAGTGTATCTGTCAGTATGTCAGTAGTGTATCTGTCAGTAGTGTATCTGTCAGTAGTGTATCTGTCAGTAGTGTATCTGTCAGTAGTGTATCTGTTAGTAGTGTATCTGTCAGTAGTGTATCTGTCAGTAGTGTATCTGTCAGTATGTCAGTATTGTATCTGTCAGTAGTGTATCTGTCAGTAGTGTATCTGTCAGTATGTCAGTAGTGTATCTGTCAGTAGTGTATCTGTCAGTAGTGTATCTGTCAGTAGTGTATCTGTCAGTATGTCAGTAGTGTATCTGTCAGTAGTGTATCTGTCAGTAGTGTATCTGTCAGTAGTGTATCTGTCAGTAGTGTATCTGTTAGTAGTGTATCTGTCAGTAGTGTATCTGTCAGTAGTGTATCTGTCAGTATGTCAGTAGTGTATCTGTCAGTAGTGTGTCTGTTAGTATGTCAGTAGTGTATCTGTCAGTATGTCAGTAGTGTATCTGTCAGTATGTCAGTTGTGTATCTGTCAGTAGTGTATCTGTCAGTAGTGTATCTGTCAGTATGTCAGTAGTGTATCTGTCAGTAGTGTATCTGTCAGTATGTCAGTAGTGTATCTGTCAGTAATGTATCTGTCAGTAGTGTATCTGTCAGTATGTCATTAGTGTATCTGTCAGTAGTGTATCTGTCAGTAGTGTATCTCTCAGTATGTCAGTAGTGTATCTGTCAGTAGTGTATCTGTCAGTAGTGTATCTGTCAGTATGTCAGTAGTGTATCTGTCAGTAGTGTATCTGTCAGTAGTGTATCTGTCAGTAGTGTATCTGTCAGTATGTCAGTAGTGTTAGTATGTCAGTAGTGTATCTGTCAGTATGTCAGTAGTGTATCTGTCAGTAGTGTATCTGTCAGTAGTGTATCTGTTAGTAGTGTATCTGTCAGTAGTGTATCTGTCAGTAGTGTATCTGTCAGTATGTCAGTAGTGTATCTGTCAGTAGTGTATCTGTCAGTAGTGTATCTGTCAGAATGTCAGTGGTGTATCTGTCAGTAGTGTATCTGTCAGTATGTCAGTAGTGTATCTGTCAGTAGTGTATCTGTCAGTAGTGTATCTGTCAGTATGTCAGTAGTGTATCTGTCAGTAGTGTATCTGTTAGTATGTCAGTGGTGTATCTGTCAGTATGTCAGTAGTGTATCTGTCAGTATGTCAGTAGTGTATCTGTCAGTAGTGTATCTGTTAGTATGTCAGTGGTGTATCTGTCAGTATGTCAGTAGTGTATCTGTCAGTAGTGTATCTGTCAGTAGTGTATCTGTCAGTAGTGTATCTGTCAGTATGTCAGTAGTGTATCTGTCAGTAGTGTATCTGTTAGTATTTCAGTGGTGTATCTGTCAGTATGTCAGTAGTGTATCTGTCAGTATGTCAGTAGTGTATCTGTCAGTAGTGTATCTGTCAGTAGTGTATCTGTCAGTATGTCAGTAGTGTATCTGTCAGTAGTGTATCTGTCAGTATGTCAGTAGTGTATCTGTAAGTAGTGTATCTGTCAGTATTGTATCTGTCAGTAGTGTATCTGTCAGTATGTCAGTAGTGTATCTGTCAGTAGTGTATCTGTTAGTATGTCAGTGGTGTATCTGTCAGTATGTCAGTAGTGTATCTGTCAGTATGTCAGTAGTGTATCTGTCAGTAGTGTATCTGTTAGTATGTCAGTGGTGTATCTGTTAGTATGTCAGTAGTGTGTCTGTCAGTATGTCAGTAGTGTATCTGTCAGTAGTGTATCTGTCAGTAGTGTATCTGTCAGTAGTGTATCTGTCAGTATGTCAGTAGTGTATCTGTCAGTAGTGTATCTGTTAGTATGTCAGTGGTGTATCTGTCAGTATATCAGTAGTGTATCTGTCAGTATGTCAGTAGTGTATCTGTCAGTAGTGTATCTGTCAGTAGTGTATCTGTCAGTATGTCAGTAGTGTATCTGTCAGTATGTCAGTAGTGTATCTGTCAGTAGTGTATCTGTCAGTAGTGTATCTGTCAGTATGTAGTAGTGTGTCTGTCAGTAGTGTATCTGTCAGTAGTGTATCTGTCAGTAGTGTGTCTGTCAGTATGTCAGTAGCGTATCTGTCAGTAGTGTATCTGTCAGTATGTCAGTAGTGTATCTGTCAGTAGTGATCTGTAGTAGTGTATCTGTCAGTAGTGTATCTGTCAGTAGTGTATCTGTCAGTATGTCAGTAGTGTATCTGTCAGTAGTGTATCTGTCAGTAGTGTATCTGTCAGTAGTGTATCTGTCAGTAGTGTATCTGTCAGTATGTCAGTAGTGTATCTGTCAGTATGTCAGTAGTGTATCTGTCAGTATGTTAGTAGTGTATCTGTCAGTATGTCAGTAGTGTATCTGTCAGTAGTGTATCTGTCAGTAGTGTATCTGTCAGTATGTCAGTAGTGTATCTGTCAGTAGTGTATCCGTCAGTAGTGTATCTGTCAGTAGTGTATCTGTTAGTAGTGAATCTGTCAGTAGTGTATCTGTCAGTATGTCAGTAGTGTTAGTATGTCAGTAGTGTATCTGTCAGTATGTCAGTAGTGTATCTGTCGTAGTCAGTGTGATCTGTCAGTAGTGTATCTGTCAGTAGTGTATCTGTCAGTATGTTAGTAGTGTGTCTGTCAGTAGTGTATCTGTCAGTAGTGTATCTGTCAGTAGTGTGTCTGTCAGTATGTCAGTAGTGTATCTGTCAGTAGTGTATCTGTCAGTATGTCAGTAGTGTATCTGTCAGTAGTGTATCTGTCAGTAGTGTATATGTCAGTAGTGTATCTGTCAGTAGTGTATCTGTCAGTATGTCAGTAGTGTATCTGTCAGTAGTGTGTCTGTTAGTATGTCAGTAGTGTATCTGTCAGTATATCAGTAGTGTATCTGTCAGTATGTCAGTTGTGTATCTGTCAGTAGTGTATCTGTCAGTAGTGTATCTGTCAGTAGTGTATCTGTCAGTATGTCAGTAGTGTATCTGTCAGTAGTGTATCTGTCAGTATGTCAGTAGTGTATCTGTCAGTAGTGTATCTGTTAGTATGTCAGTAGTGTATCTGTCAGTATGTCAGTAGTGTATCTGTCAGTATGTCAGTTGTGTATCTGTCAGTAGTGTATCCGTCAGTAGTGTATCTGTCAGTAGTGTATCTGTCAGTATGTCAGTAGTGTATCTGTCAGTAGTGTATCTGTCAGTATGTCAGTAGTGTATCTGTCAGTAGTGTATCTGTCAGTAGTGTATCTGTCAGTATGTCAGTAGTGTATCTGTCAGTAGTGTATCTGTCAGTAGTGTATCTGTCAGTATGTCAGTAGTGTGTCTGTCAGTAGTGTATCTGTCAGTAGTGTATCTGTCAGTATGTCAGTAGTGTATCTGTCAGTAGTGTATCTGTCAGTAGTGTATCTGTCAGTAGTGTATCTGTCAGTAGTGTATCTGTTAGTAGTGTATCTGTCAGTAGTGTATCTGTCAGTAGTGTATCTGTCAGTATGTCAGTAGTGTATCTGTCAGTAGTGTAGTCTGTTAGTATGTCAGTAGTGTATCTGTCAGTAGTCAGTAGTGTATCTGTCATGTCAGTAGTGTATCTGTTAGTAGTGAATCTGTCAGTAGTGTATCTGTCAGTATGTCAGTAGTGTTAGTATGTCAGTAGTGTATCTGTCAGTATGTCAGTAGTGTATCTGTCAGTATGTCAGTAGTGTATCTGTCAGTAGTGTATCTGTCAGTAGTGTATCTGTCAGTATGTTAGTAGTGTGTCTGTCAGTAGTGTATCTGTCAGTAGTGTATCTGTCAGTAGTGTGTCTGTCAGTATGTCAGTAGCGTATCTGTCAGTAGTGTATCTGTCAGTATGTCAGTAGTGTATCTGTCAGTAGTGAATCTGTTAGTAGTGTATCTGTCAGTAGTGTATCTGTCAGTAGTGTATCTGTCAGTATGTCAGTAGTGTATCTGTTAGTAGTGTATCTGTCAGTAGTGTATCTGTCAGTAGTGTATCTGTCAGTAGTGTATCTGTCAGTATGTCAGTAGTGTATCTGTCAGTATGTCAGTAGAGTATCTGTCAGTATGTTAGTAGTGTATCTGTCAGTATGTCAGTAGTGTATCTGTCAGTAGTGTATCTGTCAGTAGTGTATCTGTCAGTATGTCAGTAGTGTATCTGTCAGTAGTGTATCCGTCAGTAGTGTATCTGTCAGTAGTGTATCTGTTAGTAGTGAATCTGTCAGTAGTGTATCTGTCAGTATGTCAGTAGTGTTAGTATGTCAGTAGTGTATCTGTCAGTATGTCAGTAGTGTATCTGTCAGTATGTCAGTAGTGTATCTGTCAGTAGTGTATCTGTCAGTAGTGTATCTGTCAGTATGTTAGTAGTGTGTCTGTCAGTAGTGTATCTGTCAGTAGTGTATCTGTCAGTAGTGTGTCTGTCAGTATGTCAGTAGTGTATCTGTCAGTAGTGTATCTGTCAGTATGTCAGTAGTGTATCTGTCAGTAGTGTATCTGTCAGTAGTGTATATGTCAGTAGTGTATCTGTCAGTAGTGTATCTGTCAGTATGTCAGTAGTGTATCTGTCAGTAGTGTGTCTGTTAGTATGTCAGTAGTGTATCTGTCAGTATATCAGTAGTGTATCTGTCAGTATGTCAGTTGTGTATCTGTCAGTAGTGTATCTGTCAGTAGTGTATCTGTCAGTAGTGTATCTGTCAGTATGTCAGTAGTGTATCTGTCAGTAGTGTATCTGTCAGTATGTCAGTAGTGTATCTGTCAGTAGTGTATCTGTCAGTAGTGTATCTGTCAGTAGTGTATCTGTCAGTAGTGTATCTGTCAGTAGTGTATCTGTCAGTATGTCAGTAGTGTAGTATGTCAGTAGTGTATCTGTCAGTATGTCAGTAGTGTATCTGTCAGTATGTCAGTAGTGTATCTGTCAGTAGTGTATCTGTCAGTAGTGTATCTGTCAGTATGTTAGTAGTGTGTCTGTCAGTAGTGTATCTGTCAGTAGTGTATCTGTCAGTAGTGTGTCTGTCAGTATGTCAGTAGCGTATCTGTCAGTAGTGTATCTGTCAGTATGTCAGTAGTGTATCTGTCAGTAGTGAATCTGTTAGTAGTGTATCTGTCAGTAGTGTATCTGTCAGTAGTGTATCTGTCAGTATGTCAGTAGTGTATCTGTTAGTAGTGTATCTGTCAGTAGTGTATCTGTCAGTAGTGTATCTGTCAGTAGTGTATCTGTCAGTATGTCAGTAGTGTATCTGTCAGTATGTCAGTAGAGTATCTGTCAGTATGTTAGTAGTGTATCTGTCAGTATGTCAGTAGTGTATCTGTCAGTAGTGTATCTGTCAGTAGTGTATCTGTCAGTATGTCAGTAGTGTATCTGTCAGTAGTGTATCCGTCAGTAGTGTATCTGTCAGTAGTGTATCTGTTAGTAGTGAATCTGTCAGTAGTGTATCTGTCAGTATGTCAGTAGTGTTAGTATGTCAGTAGTGTATCTGTCAGTATGTCAGTAGTGTATCTGTCAGTATGTCAGTAGTGTATCTGTCAGTAGTGTATCTGTCAGTAGTGTATCTGTCAGTATGTTAGTAGTGTGTCTGTCAGTAGTGTATCTGTCAGTAGTGTATCTGTCAGTAGTGTGTCTGTCAGTATGTCAGTAGTGTATCTGTCAGTAGTGTATCTGTCAGTATGTCAGTAGTGTATCTGTCAGTAGTGTATCTGTCAGTAGTGTATATGTCAGTAGTGTATCTGTCAGTAGTGTATCTGTCAGTATGTCAGTAGTGTATCTGTCAGTAGTGTGTCTGTTAGTATGTCAGTAGTGTATCTGTCAGTATATCAGTAGTGTATCTGTCAGTATGTCAGTTGTGTATCTGTCAGTAGTGTATCTGTCAGTAGTGTATCTGTCAGTAGTGTATCTGTCAGTATGTCAGTAGTGTATCTGTCAGTAGTGTATCTGTCAGTATGTCAGTAGTGTATCTGTCAGTAGTGTATCTGTTAGTATGTCAGTAGTGTATCTGTCAGTATGTCAGTAGTGTATCTGTCAGTATGTCAGTTGTGTATCTGTCAGTAGTGTATCTGTCAGTAGTGTATCTGTCAGTAGTGTATCTGTCAGTATGTCAGTAGTGTATCTGTCAGTAGTGTATCTGTCAGTATGTCAGTAGTGTATCTGTCAGTAATGTATCTGTCAGTAGTGTATCTGTCAGTATGTCAGTAGTGTATCTGTCAGTAGTGTATCTGTCAGTAGTGTATCTGTCACTATGTCAGTAGTGTGTCTGTCAGTAGTGTATCTGTCAGTAGTGTATCTGTCAGTATGTCAGTAGTGTATCTGTCAGTAGTGTATCTGTCAGTATTGTATCTGTCAGTAGTGTATCTGTCAGTAGTGTATCTGTTAGTAGTGTATCTGTCAGTAGTGTATCTGTCAGTAGTGTATCTGTCAGTATGTCAGTAGTGTATCTGTCAGTAGTGTGTCTGTTAGTATGTCAGTAGTGTATCTGTCAGTATGTCAGTAGTGTATCTGTCAGTATGTCAGTTGTGTATCTGTCAGTAGTGTATCTGTCAGTAGTGTATCTGTCAGTAGTGTATCTGTCAGTATGTCAGTAGTGTATCTGTCAGTAGTGTATCTGTCAGTATGTCAGTAGTGTATCTGTCAGTATGTTCAGTAGTGTATCTGTCAGTATGTCAGTAGTGTATCTGTCAGTAGTGTATCTGTCAGTAGTGTATCTGTCAGTATGTCAGTAGTGTATCTGTCAGTAGTGTATCTGTCAGTAGTGTATCTGTCAGTATGTCAGTAGTGTATCTGTCAGTAGTGATTGTCAGTAGTGTATCTGTCAGTAGTGTATCCGTCAGTAGTGTATCTGTCAGTAGTGTATCTGTCAGTAGTGTATCTGTCAGTAGTGTATCTGTCAGTATGTCAGTAGTGTTAGTATGTCAGTAGTGTATCTGTCAGTATGTCAGTAGTGTATCTGTCAGTATGTCAGTAGTGTATCTGTCAGTAGTGTATCTGTCAGTAGTGTATCTGTCAGTATGTCAGTAGTGTATCTGTCAGTAGTGTATCTGTAGTATGTCAGTAGTGTATCTGTCAGTATCGTCAGTAGTGTATCTGTCAGTATGTCAGTAGTGTATCTGTCAGTAGTGTAGTGCTGTCAGTAGTGTATCTGTCAGTATGTCAGTAGTGTATCTGTCAGTAGTGTATCTGTCAGTAGTGTATCTGTCAGTATGTCAGTAGTGTATCTGTCAGTAGTGTATCTGTCAGTAGTGTATCTGTCAGTAGTGTATCTGTCAGTAGTGTATCTGTCAGTGTATCTGTCAGTAGTGTATCTGTCAGTAGTGTATCTGTCAGTATGTCAGTAGTGTATCTGTCAGTAGTGTATCTGTCAGTAGTGTATCTGTCAGTATGTCAGTAGTGTATCTGTCAGTAGTGTATCTGTCAGTAGTGTATCTGTCAGTAGTGTATCTGTCAGTATGTCAGTAGTGTATCTGTCAGTAGTGTATCTGTCAGTAGTGTATCTGTCAGTATGTCAGTAGTGTATCTGTCAGTAGTGTATCTGTCAGTAGTGTATCTGTCACTATGTCAGTAGTGTGTCTGTCAGTAGTGTATCTGTCAGTAGTGTATCTGTCAGTATGTCAGTAGTGTATCTGTCAGTAGTGTATCTGTCAGTATTGTATCTGTCAGTAGTGTATCTGTCAGTAGTGTATCTGTTAGTAGTGTATCTGTCAGTAGTGTATCTGTCAGTAGTGTATCTGTCAGTATGTCAGTAGTGTATCTGTCAGTAGTGTGTCTGTTAGTATGTCAGTAGTGTATCTGTCAGTATGTCAGTTGTGTATCTGTCAGTAGTGTATCTGTCAGTAGTGTATCTGTCAGTAGTGTATCTGTCAGTATGTCAGTAGTGTATCTGTCAGTAGTGTATCTGTCAGTATGTCAGTAGTGTATCTGTCAGTAATGTATCTGTCAGTAGTGTATCTGTCAGTATGTCAGTAGTGTATCTGTCAGTAGTGTATCTGTCAGTAGTGTATCTGTCAGTATGTCAGTAGTGTATCTGTCAGTAGTGTATCTGTCAGTAGTGTATCTGTCAGTATGTCAGTAGTGTATCTGTCAGTAGTGTATCTGTCAGTAGTGTATCTGTCAGTAGTGTATCTGTCAGTAGTGTATCTGTTAGTAGTGTATCTGTCAGTAGTGTATCTGTCAGTAGTGTATCTGTCAGTATGTCAGTAGTGTATCTGTCAGTAGTGTGTCTGTTAGTATGTCAGTAGTGTATCTGTCAGTATGTCAGTAGTGTATCTGTCAGTATGTCAGTTGTGTATCTGTCAGTAGTGTATCTGTCAGTAGTGTATCTGTCAGTATGTCAGTAGTGTATCTGTCAGTAGTGTATCTGTCAGTATGTCAGTAGTGTATCTGTCAGTAGTGTATCTGTCAGTAGTGTATCTGTCAGTATGTCAGTAGTGTATCTGTCAGTAGTGTATCTGTCAGTAGTGTATCTGTCAGTATGTCAGTAGTGTATCTGTCAGTAGTGTATCTGTCAGTAGTGTATCTGTCAGTATGTCAGTAGTGTATCTGTCAGTAGTGTATCTGTCAGTAGTGTATCTGTCAGTAGTGTATCTGTCAGTAGTGTATCTGTTAGTAGTGTATCTGTCAGTAGTGTATCTGTCAGTAGTGTATCTGTCAGTATGTCAGTAGTGTATCTGTCAGTAGTGTATCTGTCAGTAGTGTATCTGTCAGTATGTCAGTAGTGTATCTGTCAGTAGTGTATCTGTCAGTAGTGTATCTGTCAGTAGTGTATCTGTCAGTATGTCAGTAGTGTATCTGTCAGTAGTGTATCTGTCAGTAGTGTATCTGTCAGTAGTGTATCTGTCAGTAGTGTATCTGTCAGTAGTGTATCTGTCAGTAGTGTATCTGTCAGTATGTCAGTAGTGTATCTGTCAGTAGTGTGTCTGTTAGTATGTCAGTAGTGTATCTGTCAGTATGTCAGTAGTGTATCTGTCAGTATGTCAGTTGTGTATCTGTCAGTAGTGTATCTGTCAGTAGTGTATCTGTCAGTATGTCAGTAGTGTATCTGTCAGTAGTGTATCTGTCAGTATGTCAGTAGTGTATCTGTCAGTAATGTATCTGTCAGTAGTGTATCTGTCAGTATGTCATTAGTGTATCTGTCAGTAGTGTATCTGTCAGTAGTGTATCTCTCAGTATGTCAGTAGTGTATCTGTCAGTAGTGTATCTGTCAGTAGTGTATCTGTCAGTATGTCAGTAGTGTATCTGTCAGTAGTGTATCTGTCAGTAGTGTATCTGTCAGTAGTGTATCTGTCAGTATGTCAGTAGTGTTAGTATGTCAGTAGTGTATCTGTCAGTATGTCAGTAGTGTATCTGTCAGTAGTGTATCTGTCAGTAGTGTATCTGTTAGTAGTGTATCTGTCAGTAGTGTATCTGTCAGTAGTGTATCTGTCAGTATGTCAGTAGTGTATCTGTCAGTAGTGTATCTGTCAGTAGTGTATCTGTCAGAATGTCAGTGGTGTATCTGTCAGTAGTGTATCTGTCAGTATGTCAGTAGTGTATCTGTCAGTAGTGTATCTGTCAGTAGTGTATCTGTCAGTATGTCAGTAGTGTATCTGTCAGTAGTGTATCTGTTAGTATGTCAGTGGTGTATCTGTCAGTATGTCAGTAGTGTATCTGTCAGTATGTCAGTAGTGTATCTGTCAGTAGTGTATCTGTTAGTATGTCAGTGGTGTATCTGTCAGTATGTCAGTAGTGTATCTGTCAGTAGTGTATCTGTCAGTAGTGTATCTGTCAGTAGTGTATCTGTCAGTATGTCAGTAGTGTATCTGTCAGTAGTGTATCTGTTAGTATTTCAGTGGTGTATCTGTCAGTATGTCAGTAGTGTATCTGTCAGTATGTCAGTAGTGTATCTGTCAGTAGTGTATCTGTCAGTAGTGTATCTGTCAGTATGTCAGTAGTGTATCTGTCAGTAGTGTATCTGTCAGTATGTCAGTAGTGTATCTGTAAGTAGTGTATCTGTCAGTATTGTATCTGTCAGTAGTGTATCTGTCAGTATGTCAGTAGTGTATCTGTCAGTAGTGTATCTGTTAGTATGTCAGTGGTGTATCTGTCAGTATGTCAGTAGTGTATCTGTCAGTATGTCAGTAGTGTATCTGTCAGTAGTGTATCTGTTAGTATGTCAGTGGTGTATCTGTTAGTATGTCAGTAGTGTGTCTGTCAGTATGTCAGTAGTGTATCTGTCAGTAGTGTATCTGTCAGTAGTGTATCTGTCAGTAGTGTATCTGTCAGTATGTCAGTAGTGTATCTGTCAGTAGTGTATCTGTTAGTATGTCAGTGGTGTATCTGTCAGTATATCAGTAGTGTATCTGTCAGTATGTCAGTAGTGTATCTGTCAGTATGTCAGTAGTGTTAGTATGTCAGTAGTGTATCTGTCAGTATGTCAGTAGTGTATCTGTCAGTATGTCAGTAGTGTATCTGTCAGTAGTGTATCTGTCAGTAGTGTATCTGTCAGTATGTTAGTAGTGTGTCTGTCAGTAGTGTATCTGTCAGTAGTGTATCTGTCAGTAGTGTGTCTGTCAGTATGTCAGTAGCGTATCTGTCAGTAGTGTATCTGTCAGTATGTCAGTAGTGTATCTGTCAGTAGTGAATCTGTTAGTAGTGTATCTGTCAGTAGTGTATCTGTCAGTAGTGTATCTGTCAGTATGTCAGTAGTGTATCTGTTAGTAGTGTATCTGTCAGTAGTGTATCTGTCAGTAGTGTATCTGTCAGTAGTGTATCTGTCAGTATGTCAGTAGTGTATCTGTCAGTATGTCAGTAGAGTATCTGTCAGTATGTTAGTAGTGTATCTGTCAGTATGTCAGTAGTGTATCTGTCAGTAGTGTATCTGTCAGTAGTGTATCTGTCAGTATGTCAGTAGTGTATCTGTCAGTAGTGTATCCGTCAGTAGTGTATCTGTCAGTAGTGTATCTGTTAGTAGTGAATCTGTCAGTAGTGTATCTGTCAGTATGTCAGTAGTGTTAGTATGTCAGTAGTGTATCTGTCAGTATGTCAGTAGTGTATCTGTCAGTATGTCAGTAGTGTATCTGTCAGTAGTGTATCTGTCAGTAGTGTATCTGTCAGTATGTTAGTAGTGTGTCTGTCAGTAGTGTATCTGTCAGTAGTGTATCTGTCAGTAGTGTGTCTGTCAGTATGTCAGTAGTGTATCTGTCAGTAGTGTATCTGTCAGTATGTCAGTAGTGTATCTGTCAGTAGTGTATCTGTCAGTAGTGTATATGTCAGTAGTGTATCTGTCAGTAGTGTATCTGTCAGTATGTCAGTAGTGTATCTGTCAGTAGTGTGTCTGTTAGTATGTCAGTAGTGTATCTGTCAGTATATCAGTAGTGTATCTGTCAGTATGTCAGTTGTGTATCTGTCAGTAGTGTATCTGTCAGTAGTGTATCTGTCAGTAGTGTATCTGTCAGTATGTCAGTAGTGTATCTGTCAGTAGTGTATCTGTCAGTATGTCAGTAGTGTATCTGTCAGTAGTGTATCTGTTAGTATGTCAGTAGTGTATCTGTCAGTATGTCAGTAGTGTATCTGTCAGTATGTCAGTTGTGTATCTGTCAGTAGTGTATCTGTCAGTAGTGTATCTGTCAGTAGTGTATCTGTCAGTATGTCAGTAGTGTATCTGTCAGTAGTGTATCTGTCAGTATGTCAGTAGTGTATCTGTCAGTAATGTATCTGTCAGTAGTGTATCTGTCAGTATGTCAGTAGTGTATCTGTCAGTAGTGTATCTGTCAGTAGTGTATCTGTCACTATGTCAGTAGTGTGTCTGTCAGTAGTGTATCTGTCAGTAGTGTATCTGTCAGTATGTCAGTAGTGTATCTGTCAGTAGTGTATCTGTCAGTATTGTATCTGTCAGTAGTGTATCTGTCAGTAGTGTATCTGTTAGTAGTGTATCTGTCAGTAGTGTATCTGTCAGTAGTGTATCTGTCAGTATGTCAGTAGTGTATCTGTCAGTAGTGTGTCTGTTAGTATGTCAGTAGTGTATCTGTCAGTATGTCAGTAGTGTATCTGTCAGTATGTCAGTTGTGTATCTGTCAGTAGTGTATCTGTCAGTAGTGTATCTGTCAGTAGTGTATCTGTCAGTATGTCAGTAGTGTATCTGTCAGTAGTGTATCTGTCAGTATGTCAGTAGTGTATCTGTCAGTAGTGTATCTGTTAGTATGTCAGTAGTGTATCTGTCAGTATGTCAGTAGTGTATCTGTCAGTATGTCAGTTGTGTATCTGTCAGTAGTGTATCCGTCAGTAGTGTATCTGTCAGTAGTGTATCTGTTAGTAGTGAATCTGTCAGTAGTGTATCTGTCAGTATGTCAGTAGTGTTAGTATGTCAGTAGTGTATCTGTCAGTATGTCAGTAGTGTATCTGTCAGTATGTCAGTAGTGTATCTGTCAGTAGTGTATCTGTCAGTAGTGTATCTGTCAGTATGTTAGTAGTGTGTCTGTCAGTAGTGTATCTGTCAGTAGTGTATCTGTCAGTAGTGTGTCTGTCAGTATGTCAGTAGCGTATCTGTCAGTAGTGTATCTGTCAGTATGTCAGTAGTGTATCTGTCAGTAGTGAATCTGTTAGTAGTGTATCTGTCAGTAGTGTATCTGTCAGTAGTGTATCTGTCAGTATGTCAGTAGTGTATCTGTTAGTAGTGTATCTGTCAGTAGTGTATCTGTCAGTAGTGTATCTGTCAGTAGTGTATCTGTCAGTATGTCAGTAGTGTATCTGTCAGTATGTCAGTAGAGTATCTGTCAGTATGTTAGTAGTGTATCTGTCAGTATGTCAGTAGTGTATCTGTCAGTAGTGTATCTGTCAGTAGTGTATCTGTCAGTATGTCAGTAGTGTATCTGTCAGTAGTGTATCCGTCAGTAGTGTATCTGTCAGTAGTGTATCTGTTAGTAGTGAATCTGTCAGTAGTGTATCTGTCAGTATGTCAGTAGTGTTAGTATGTCAGTAGTGTATCTGTCAGTATGTCAGTAGTGTATCTGTCAGTATGTCAGTAGTGTATCTGTCAGTAGTGTATCTGTCAGTAGTGTATCTGTCAGTATGTTAGTAGTGTGTCTGTCAGTAGTGTATCTGTCAGTAGTGTATCTGTCAGTAGTGTGTCTGTCAGTATGTCAGTAGTGTATCTGTCAGTAGTGTATCTGTCAGTATGTCAGTAGTGTATCTGTCAGTAGTGTATCTGTCAGTAGTGTATATGTCAGTAGTGTATCTGTCAGTACTGTATCTGTCAGTATGTCAGTAGTGTATCTGTCAGTAGTGTGTCTGTTAGTATGTCAGTAGTGTATCTGTCAGTATATCAGTAGTGTATCTGTCAGTATGTCAGTTGTGTATCTGTCAGTAGTGTATCTGTCAGTAGTGTATCTGTCAGTAGTGTATCTGTCAGTATGTCAGTAGTGTATCTGTCAGTAGTGTATCTGTCAGTATGTCAGTAGTGTATCTGTCAGTAGTGTATCTGTTAGTATGTCAGTAGTGTATCTGTCAGTATGTCAGTAGTGTATCTGTCAGTATGTCAGTTGTGTATCTGTCAGTAGTGTATCTGTCAGTAGTGTATCTGTCAGTAGTGTATCTGTCAGTATGTCAGTAGTGTATCTGTCAGTAGTGTATCTGTCAGTATGTCAGTAGTGTATCTGTCAGTAATGTATCTGTCAGTAGTGTATCTGTCAGTATGTCAGTAGTGTATCTGTCAGTAGTGTATCTGTCAGTAGTGTATCTGTCACTATGTCAGTAGTGTGTCTGTCAGTAGTGTATCTGTCAGTAGTGTATCTGTCAGTATGTCAGTAGTGTATCTGTCAGTAGTGTATCTGTCAGTATTGTATCTGTCAGTAGTGTATCTGTCAGTAGTGTATCTGTTAGTAGTGTATCTGTCAGTAGTGTATCTGTCAGTAGTGTATCTGTCAGTATGTCAGTAGTGTATCTGTCAGTAGTGTGTCTGTTAGTATGTCAGTAGTGTATCTGTCAGTATGTCAGTAGTGTATCTGTCAGTATGTCAGTTGTGTATCTGTCAGTAGTGTATCTGTCAGTAGTGTATCTGTCAGTAGTGTATCTGTCAGTATGTCAGTAGTGTATCTGTCAGTAGTGTATCTGTCAGTATGTCAGTAGTGTATCTGTCAGTAATGTATCTGTCAGTAGTGTATCTGTCAGTATGTCATTAGTGTATCTGTCAGTAGTGTATCTGTCAGTAGTGTATCTCTCAGTATGTCAGTAGTGTATCTGTCAGTAGTGTATCTGTCAGTAGTGTATCTGTCAGTATGTCAGTAGTGTATCTGTCAGTAGTGTATCTGTCAGTAGTGTATCTGTCAGTAGTGTATCTGTCAGTAGTGTATCTGTTAGTAGTGTATCTGTCAGTAGTGTATCTGTCAGTAGTGTATCTGTCAGCATGTCAGTAGTGTATCTGTCAGTAGTGTGTCTGTTAGTATGTCAGTAGTGTATCTGTCAGTATGTCAGTAGTGTATCTGTCAGTATGTCAGTTGTGTATCTGTCAGTAGTGTATCTGTCAGTAGTGTATCTGTCAGTATGTCAGTAGTGTATCTGTCAGTAGTGTATCTGTCAGTATGTCAGTAGTGTATCTGTCAGTAATGTATCTGTCAGTAGTGTATCTGTCAGTATGTCAGTAGTGTATCTGTCAGTAGTGTATCTGTCAGTAGTGTATCTGTCAGTAGTGTATCTGTTAGTAGTGTATCTGTCAGTAGTGTATCTGTCAGTAGTGTATCTGTCAGTATGTCAGTAGTGTATCTGTCAGTAGTGTATCTGTCAGTAGTGTATCTGTCAGTATGTCAGTAGTGTATCTGTCAGTAGTGTATCTGTCAGTAGTGTATCTGTCAGTAGTGTATCTGTCAGTATGTCAGTAGTGTATCTGTCAGTAGTGTATCTGTCAGTAGTGTATCTGTCAGTAGTGTATCTGTCAGTAGTGTATCTGTTAGTAGTGTATCTGTCAGTAGTGTATCTGTCAGTAGTGTATCTGTCAGTATGTCAGTAGTGTATCTGTCAGTAGTGTGTCTGTTAGTATGTCAGTAGTGTATCTGTCAGTATGTCAGTAGTGTATCTGTCAGTATGTCAGTTGTGTATCTGTCAGTAGTGTATCTGTCAGTAGTGTATCTGTCAGTATGTCAGTAGTGTATCTGTCAGTAGTGTATCTGTCAGTATGTCAGTAGTGTATCTGTCAGTAATGTATCTGTCAGTAGTGTATCTGTCAGTATGTCATTAGTGTATCTGTCAGTAGTGTATCTGTCAGTAGTGTATCTCTCAGTATGTCAGTAGTGTATCTGTCAGTAGTGTATCTGTCAGTAGTGTATCTGTCAGTATGTCAGTAGTGTATCTGTCAGTAGTGTATCTGTCAGTAGTGTATCTGTCAGTAGTGTATCTGTCAGTATGTCAGTAGTGTTAGTATGTCAGTAGTGTATCTGTCAGTATGTCAGTAGTGTATCTGTCAGTAGTGTATCTGTCAGTATGTCAGTGTATCTGTCAGTAGTCTATCTGTCAGTAGTGTATCTGTCAGTAGTGTATCTGTCAGTAGTGTTTCTGTCAGCAGTGTATCTGTTAGTAGTGTATCTGTCAGTAGTGTATCTGTCAGTAGTGTATCTGTCAGTAGTGTATCTGTCAGTATGTCAGTAGTGTATCTGTCAGTAGTGTATCTGTCAGTAGTGTATCTGTCAGTATGTCAGTAGTGTATCTGTCAGTAGTGTATCTGTCATTATGTCAGTAGTGTATCTGTCAGTAGTGTATCTGTCAGTAGTGTATCTGTCAGTAGTGTATCTGTCAGTATGTCAGTAGTGTTAGTATGTCAGTAGTGTATCTGTCAGTATGTCAGTAGTGTATCTGTCAGTATGTCAGTAGAGTATCTGTCAGTATGTTAGTAGTGTATCTGTCAGTATGTCAGTAGTGTATCTGTCAGTAGTGTATCTGTCAGTAGTGTATCTGTCAGTATGTCAGTAGTGTATCTGTCAGTAGTGTATCCGTCAGTAGTGTATCTGTCAGTAGTGTATCTGTTAGTAGTGAATCTGTCAGTAGTGTATCTGTCAGTATGTCAGTAGTGTTAGTATGTCAGTAGTGTATCTGTCAGTATGTCAGTAGTGTATCTGTCAGTATGTCAGTAGTGTATCTGTCAGTAGTGTATCTGTCAGTATGTCAGTAGTGTATCTGTCAGTAGTGTATCTGTCAGTAGTGTATCTGTCAGTAGTGTATCTGTCAGTATGTCAGTAGTGTTAGTATGTCAGTAGTGTATCTGTCAGTATGTCAGTAGTGTATCTGTCAGTATGTCAGTAGTGTATCTGTCAGTAGTGTATCTGTCAGTATGTCAGTAGTGTATCTGTCAGTAGTGTATCTGTCAGTATGTCAGTAGTGTATCTGTCAGTAGTGTATCTGTCAGTAGTGTATCTGTCAGTATGTCAGTAGTGTATCTGTCAGTAGTGTATCTGTCAGTAGTGTATCTGTCAGTAGTGTATCTGTCAGTAGTGTATCTGTTAGTAGTGTATCTGTCAGTAGTGTATCTGTCAGTAGTGTATCTGTCAGTATGTCAGTAGTGTATCTGTCAGTAGTGTATCTGTCAGTATGTCAGTAGTGTATCTGTCAGTAGTGTATCTGTCAGTAGTGTATCTGTCAGTATGTCAGTAGTGTATCTGTCAGTAGTGTATCTGTCAGTAGTGTATCTGTCAGTAGTGTATCTGTCAGTATGTCAGTAGTGTTAGTATGTCAGTAGTGTATCTGTCAGTATGTCAGTAGTGTATCTGTCAGTATGTCAGTAGTGTATCTGTCAGTAGTGTATCTGTCAGTATGTCAGTAGTGTATCTGTCAGTAGTGTATCTGTCAGTAGTGTATCTGTCAGTAGTGTATCTGTCAGTATGTCAGTAGTGTATCTGTCAGTATGTCAGTAGTGTATCTGTCAGTAGTGTATCTGTCATTATGTCAGTAGTTTATCTGTCAGTAGTGTATCTGTCAGTAGTGTATCTGTCAGTAGTGTTTCTGTCAGCAGTGTATCTGTTAGTAGTGTATCTGTCAGTAGTGTATCTGTCAGTAGTGTATCTGTCAGTAGTGTATCTGTCAGTATGTCAGTAGTGTATCTGTCAGTAGTGTATCTGTCAGTAGTGTATCTGTCAGTAGTGTATCTGTCAGTAGTGTATCTGTCAGTATGTCAGTAGTGTTAGTATGTCAGTAGTGTATCTGTCAGTATGTCAGTAGTGTATCTGTCAGTATGTCAGTAGTGTATCTGTCAGTAGTGTATCTGTCAGTATGTCAGTAGTGTATCTGTCAGTAGTGTATCTGTCAGTAGTGTATCTGTCAGTAGTGTATCTGTCAGTATGTCAGTAGTGTATCTGTCAGTATGTCAGTAGTGTATCTGTCAGTAGTGTATCTGTCATTATGTCAGTAGTTTATCTGTCAGTAGTGTATCTGTCAGTAGTGTATCTGTCAGTAGTGTTTCTGTCAGCAGTGTATCTGTTAGTAGTGTATCTGTCAGTAGTGTATCTGTCAGTAGTGTATCTGTCAGTAGTGTATCTGTCAGTAGTGTATCTGTCAGTATGTCAGTAGTGTATCTGTCAGTAGTGTATCTGTCAGTATGTCAGTAGTGTATCTGTCAGTAATGTATCTGTCAGTAGTGTATCTGTCAGTATGTCATTAGTGTATCTGTCAGTAGTGTATCTGTCAGTAGTGTATCTCTCAGTATGTCAGTAGTGTATCTGTCAGTAGTGTATCTGTCAGTAGTGTATCTGTCAGTATGTCAGTAGTGTATCTGTCAGTAGTGTATCTGTCAGTAGTGTATCTGTCAGTAGTGTATCTGTCAGTAGTGTATCTGTTAGTAGTGTATCTGTCAGTAGTGTATCTGTCAGTAGTGTATCTGTCAGTATGTCAGTAGTGTATCTGTCAGTAGTGTATCTGTCAGTAGTGTATCTGTCAGTATGTCAGTAGTGTATCTGTCAGTAGTGTATCTGTCAGTAGTGTATCTGTCAGTAGTGTATCTGTCAGTATGTCAGTAGTGTATCTGTCAGTAGTGTATCTGTCAGTAGTGTATCTGTCAGTAGTGTATCTGTCAGTATGTCAGTAGTGTTAGTATGTCAGTAGTGTATCTGTCAGTATGTCAGTAGTGTATCTGTCAGTAGTGTATCTGTCAGTATGTCAGTGTATCTGTCAGTAGTCTATCTGTCAGTAGTGTATCTGTCAGTAGTGTATCTGTCAGTAGTGTTTCTGTCAGCAGTGTATCTGTTAGTAGTGTATCTGTCAGTAGTGTATCTGTCAGTAGTGTATCTGTCAGTAGTGTATCTGTCAGTATGTCAGTAGTGTATCTGTCAGTAGTGTATCTGTCAGTAGTGTATCTGTCAGTATGTCAGTAGTGTATCTGTCAGTAGTGTATCTGTCATTATGTCAGTAGTGTATCTGTCAGTAGTGTATCTGTCAGTAGTGTATCTGTCAGTAGTGTATCTGTCAGTATGTCAGTAGTGTTAGTATGTCAGTAGTGTATCTGTCAGTATGTCAGTAGTGTATCTGTCAGTATGTCAGTAGTGTATCTGTCAGTAGTGTATCTGTCAGTATGTCAGTAGTGTATCTGTCAGTAGTGTATCTGTCAATAGTGTATCTGTCAGTAGTGTATATGTCAGTAGTGTATCTGTCAGTAGTGTATCTGTCAGTATGTCAGTAGTGTATCTGTCAGTAGTGTATCTGTTAGTATGTCAGTGGTGTATCTGTCAGTATGTCAGTAGTGTATCTGTCAGTATGTCAGTAGTGTATCTGTCAGTAGTGTATCTGTCAGTAGTGTATCTGTCAGTATGTCAGTAGTGTATCTGTCAGTAGTGTATCTGTCAGTATGTCAGTAGTGTATCTGTCAGTAGTGTATCTGTCAGTAGTGTATCTGTCAGTAGTGTATCTGTCAGTATGTCAGTAGTGTATCTGTCATTAGTGTATCTGTTAGTATGTCAGTGTTGTATCTGTCAGTATGTCAGTAGTGTATCTGTCAGTATGTCAGTAGTGTATCTGTCAGTAGTGTATCTGTCAGTAGTGTATCTGTCAGTAGTGTATCTGTCAGTATGTCAGTAGTGTATCTGTCAGTAGTGTATCTGTTAGTATGTCAGTGGTTTATCTGTCAGTATGTCAGTAGTGTATCTGTCAGTATGTCACTAGTGTATCTGTCAGTAGTGTATCTGTCAGTAGTGTATCTGTCAGTAGTGTATCTGTCAGTAGTGAATCTGTTAGTAGTGTATCTGTCAGTAGTGTATCTGTCAGTAGTGTATCTGTCAGTATGTCAGTAGTGTATCTGTTAGTAGTGTATCTGTCAGTAGTGTATCTGTCAGTAGTGTATCTGTCAGTAGTGTATCTGTCAGTATGTCAGTAGTGTATCTGTCAGTATGTCAGTAGAGTATCTGTCAGTATGTTAGTAGTGTATCTGTCAGTATGTCAGTAGTGTATCTGTCAGTAGTGTATCTGTCAGTAGTGTATCTGTCATTATGTCAGTAGTGTATCTGTCAGTAGTGTATCTGTCAGTAGTGTATCTGTCAGTAGTGTATCTGTTAGTAGTGAATCTGTCAGTAGTGTATCTGTCAGTATGTCAGTAGTGTTAGTATGTCAGTAGTGTATCTGTCAGTATGTCAGTATAGTATCTGTCAGTATGTCAGTAGTGTATCTGTCAGTAGTGTATCTGTCAGTATGTCAGTAGTGTGTCTGTCAGTAGTGTATCTGTCAGTAGTGTATCTGTCAGTACTGTGTCTGTCAGTATGTCAGTAGTGTATCTGTCAGTAGTGTATCTGTCAGTATGTCAGTAGTGTATCTGTCAGTAGTGTATCTGTCAGTAGTGTATATGTCAGTAGTGTATCTGTCAGTACTGTATCTGTCAGTATGTCAGTAGTGTATCTGTCAGTAGTGTGTCTGTTAGTATGTCAGTAGTGTATCTGTCAGTATGTCAGTAGTGTATCTGTCAGTATGTCAGTTGTGTATCTGTCAGTAGTGTATCTGTCAGTAGTGTATCTGTCAGTAGTGTATCTGTCAGTATGTCAGTAGTGTATCTGTCAGTAGTGTATCTGTCAGTATGTCAGTAGTGTATCTGTCAGTAATGTATTTTTCAGTAGTGTATCTGTCAGTATGTCAGTAGTGTATCTGTCAGTAATGTATCTGTCAGTAGTGTATCTGTCAGTAGTGTATCTGTTAGTAGTGAATCTGTCTGTAGTGTATCTGTCAGTATGTCAGTAGTGTTAGTATGTCAGTAGTGTATCTGTCAGTATGTCAGTAGTGTATCTGTCAGTATGTCAGTAGTGTATCTGTCAGTAGTGTATCTGTCAGTATGTCAGTAGTGTATCTGTCAGTAGTGTATCTGTCAGTAGTGTATCTGTCAGTAGTGTTTCTGTCAGCAGTGTATCTGTTAGTAGTGTATCTGTCAGTAGTGTATCTGTCAGTAGTGTATCTGTCAGTAGTGTATCTGTCAGTAGTGTATCTGTCAGTATGTCAGTAGTGTTAGTATGTCAGTAGTGTATCTGTCAGTATGTCAGTAGTGTATCTGTCAGTATGTCAGTAGTGTATCTGTCAGTAGTGTATCTGTCAGTATGTCAGTAGTGTATCTGTCAGTAGTGTATCTGTCAGTATGTCAGTAGTGTACGTGTCAGTAGTGTATCTGTCAGCAGTGTATCTGTCAGTATGTCAGTAGTGTATCTGTCAGTAGTGTATCTGTCAGTAGTGTATCTGTCAGTAGTGTATCTGTTAGTAGTGTATCTGTTAGTAGTGTATCTGTCAGTAGTGTATCTGTCAGTATGTCAGTAGTGTATCTGTCAGTAGTGTATCTGTCAGTAGTGTATCTGTCAGTAGTGTATCTGTCAGTATGTCAGTAGTGTATCTGTCAGTAGTGTATCTGTCAGTATGTCAGTAGTGTATCTGTCAGTAGTGTATCTGTCAGTAGTGTATCTGTCAGTATGTCAGTAGTGTATCTGTCAGTAGTGTATCTGTCAGTATGTCAGTAGTGTATCTGTCAGTAGTGTATCTGTCAGTAGTGTATCTGTCAGTAGTGTATCTGTCAGTATGTCAGTAGTGTATCTGTCAGTATGTCAGTAGTGTGTCTGTCAGTAGTGTATCTGTCAGTATGTCAGTAGTGTATCTGTCAGTAGTGTATCTGTCAGTAGTGTATCTGTTAGTAGTGTATCTGTCAGTAGTGTATCTGTCAGTAGTGTATCTGTCAGTAGTGTATCTGTCAGTATGTCAGTAGTGTATCTGTCAGTAGTGTATCTGTCAGTAGTGTATCTGTCAGTAGTGTATCTGTCAGTATGTCAGTAGTGTTAGTATGTCAGTAGTGTATCTGTCAGTATGTCAGTAGTGTATCTGTCAGTATGTCAGTAGTGTATCTGTCAGTAGTGTATCTGTCAGTATGTCAGTAGTGTATCTGTCAGTAGTGTATCTGTCAGTATGTCAGTAGTGTACCTGTCAGTAGTGTATCTGTCAGCAGTGTATCTGTCAGTATGTCAGTAGTGTATCTGTCAGTAGTGTATCTGTCAGTAGTGTATCTGTCAGTAGTGTATCTGTTAGTAGTGTATCTGTTAGTAGTGTATCTGTCAGTAGTGTATCTGTCAGTAGTGTATCTGTCAGTATGTCAGTAGTGTATCTGTCAGTAGTGTATCTGTCAGTATGTCAGTAGTGTATCTGTCAGTAGTGTATCTGTCAGTAGTGTATCTGTCAGTATGTCAGTAGTGTATCTGTCAGTAGTGTATCTGTCAGTAGTGTATCTGTCAGTAGTGTATCTGTCAGTATGTCAGTAGTGTTAGTATGTCAGTAGTGTATCTGTCAGTATGTCAGTAGTGTGTCTGTCAGTATGTCAGTAGTGTATCTGTCAGTAGTGTATCTGTCAGTATGTCAGTAGTGTATCTGTCAGTAGTGTATCTGTCAGTAGTGTATCTGTCAGTAGTGTATCTGTCAGTATGTCAGTAGTGTATCTGTCAGTATGTCAGTAGTGTATCTGTCAGTAGTGTATCTGTCATTATGTCAGTAGTTTATCTGTCAGTAGTGTATCTGTCAGTAGTGTATCTGTCAGTAGTGTTTCTGTCAGCAGTGTATCTGTTAGTAGTGTATCTGTCAGTAGTGTATCTGTCAGTAGTGTATCTGTCAGTAGTGTATCTGTCAGTATGTCAGTAGTGTATCTGTCAGTAGTGTATCTGTCAGTAGTGTATCTGTCAGTAGTGTATCTGTCAGTATGTCAGTAGTGTTAGTATGTCAGTAGTGTATCTGTCAGTATGTCAGTAGTGTATCTGTCAGTATGTCAGTAGTGTATCTGTCAGTAGTGTATCTGTCAGTATGTCAGTAGTGTATCTGTCAGTAGTGTATCTGTCAGTAGTGTATCTGTCAGTAGTGTATCTGTCAGTATGTCAGTAGTGTATCTGTCAGTATGTCAGTAGTGTATCTGTCAGTAGTGTATCTGTCATTATGTCAGTAGTTTATCTGTCAGTAGTGTATCTGTCAGTAGTGTATCTGTCAGTAGTGTTTCTGTCAGCAGTGTATCTGTTAGTAGTGTATCTGTCAGTAGTGTATCTGTCAGTAGTGTATCTGTCAGTAGTGTATCTGTCAGTATGTCAGTAGTGTATCTGTCAGTAGTGTATCTGTCAGTATGTCAGTAGTGTTAGTATGTCAGTAGTGTATCTGTCAGTATGTCAGTAGTGTATCTGTCATTTTGTCAGTAGTGTATCTGTCAGTAGTGTATCTGTCAGTATGTCAGTAGTGTATCTGTCAGTAGTGTATCTGTCAGTAGTGTATCTGTCAGTAGTGTATCTGTCAGTATGTCAGTAGTGTTAGTATGTCAGTAGTGTATCTGTCAGTATGTCAGTAGTGTATCTGTCAGTATGTCAGTAGTGTATCTGTCAGTAGTGTATCTGTCAGTATGTCAGTAGTGTATCTGTCAGTAGTGTATCTGTCAATAGTGTATCTGTCAGTAGTGTATATGTCAGTAGTGTATCTGTCAGTAGTGTATCTGTCAGTATGTCAGTAGTGTATCTGTCAGTAGTGTATCTGTTAGTATGTCAGTGGTGTATCTGTCAGTATGTCAGTAGTGTATCTGTCAGTATGTCAGTAGTGTATCTGTCAGTAGTGTATCTGTCAGTAGTGTATCTGTCAGTATGTCAGTAGTGTATCTGTCAGTAGTGTATCTGTCAGTATGTCAGTAGTGTATCTGTCAGTAGTGTATCTGTCAGTAGTGTATCTGTCAGTAGTGTATCTGTCAGTATGTCAGTAGTGTATCTGTCATTAGTGTATCTGTTAGTATGTCAGTGTTGTATCTGTCAGTATGTCAGTAGTGTATCTGTCAGTATGTCAGTAGTGTATCTGTCAGTAGTGTATCTGTCAGTAGTGTATCTGTCAGTAGTGTATCTGTCAGTATGTCAGTAGTGTATCTGTCAGTAGTGTATCTGTTAGTATGTCAGTGGTTTATCTGTCAGTATGTCAGTAGTGTATCTGTCAGTATGTCACTAGTGTATCTGTCAGTAGTGTATCTGTCAGTAGTGTATCTGTCAGTAGTGTATCTGTCAGTAGTGAATCTGTTAGTAGTGTATCTGTCAGTAGTGTATCTGTCAGTAGTGTATCTGTCAGTATGTCAGTAGTGTATCTGTTAGTAGTGTATCTGTCAGTAGTGTATCTGTCAGTAGTGTATCTGTCAGTAGTGTATCTGTCAGTATGTCAGTAGTGTATCTGTCAGTATGTCAGTAGAGTATCTGTCAGTATGTTAGTAGTGTATCTGTCAGTATGTCAGTAGTGTATCTGTCAGTAGTGTATCTGTCAGTAGTGTATCTGTCATTATGTCAGTAGTGTATCTGTCAGTAGTGTATCTGTCAGTAGTGTATCTGTCAGTAGTGTATCTGTTAGTAGTGAATCTGTCAGTAGTGTATCTGTCAGTATGTCAGTAGTGTTAGTATGTCAGTAGTGTATCTGTCAGTATGTCAGTATAGTATCTGTCAGTATGTCAGTAGTGTATCTGTCAGTAGTGTATCTGTCAGTATGTCAGTAGTGTGTCTGTCAGTAGTGTATCTGTCAGTAGTGTATCTGTCAGTACTGTGTCTGTCAGTATGTCAGTAGTGTATCTGTCAGTAGTGTATCTGTCAGTATGTCAGTAGTGTATCTGTCAGTAGTGTATCTGTCAGTAGTGTATATGTCAGTAGTGTATCTGTCAGTACTGTATCTGTCAGTATGTCAGTAGTGTATCTGTCAGTAGTGTGTCTGTTAGTATGTCAGTAGTGTATCTGTCAGTATGTCAGTAGTGTATCTGTCAGTATGTCAGTTGTGTATCTGTCAGTAGTGTATCTGTCAGTAGTGTATCTGTCAGTAGTGTATCTGTCAGTATGTCAGTAGTGTATCTGTCAGTAGTGTATCTGTCAGTATGTCAGTAGTGTATCTGTCAGTAATGTATTTTTCAGTAGTGTATCTGTCAGTATGTCAGTAGTGTATCTGTCAGTAATGTATCTGTCAGTAGTGTATCTGTCAGTAGTGTATCTGTTAGTAGTGAATCTGTCTGTAGTGTATCTGTCAGTATGTCAGTAGTGTTAGTATGTCAGTAGTGTATCTGTCAGTATGTCAGTAGTGTATCTGTCAGTATGTCAGTAGTGTATCTGTCAGTAGTGTATCTGTCAGTATGTCAGTAGTGTATCTGTCAGTAGTGTATCTGTCAGTAGTGTATCTGTCAGTAGTGTTTCTGTCAGCAGTGTATCTGTTAGTAGTGTATCTGTCAGTAGTGTATCTGTCAGTAGTGTATCTGTCAGTAGTGTATCTGTCAGTAGTGTATCTGTCAGTATGTCAGTAGTGTTAGTATGTCAGTAGTGTATCTGTCAGTATGTCAGTAGTGTATCTGTCAGTATGTCAGTAGTGTATCTGTCAGTAGTGTATCTGTCAGTATGTCAGTAGTGTATCTGTCAGTAGTGTATCTGTCAGTATGTCAGTAGTGTACGTGTCAGTAGTGTATCTGTCAGCAGTGTATCTGTCAGTATGTCAGTAGTGTATCTGTCAGTAGTGTATCTGTCAGTAGTGTATCTGTCAGTAGTGTATCTGTTAGTAGTGTATCTGTTAGTAGTGTATCTGTCAGTAGTGTATCTGTCAGTATGTCAGTAGTGTATCTGTCAGTAGTGTATCTGTCAGTAGTGTATCTGTCAGTAGTGTATCTGTCAGTATGTCAGTAGTGTATCTGTCAGTAGTGTATCTGTCAGTATGTCAGTAGTGTATCTGTCAGTAGTGTATCTGTCAGTAGTGTATCTGTCAGTATGTCAGTAGTGTATCTGTCAGTAGTGTATCTGTCAGTATGTCAGTAGTGTATCTGTCAGTAGTGTATCTGTCAGTAGTGTATCTGTCAGTAGTGTATCTGTCAGTATGTCAGTAGTGTATCTGTCAGTATGTCAGTAGTGTGTCTGTCAGTAGTGTATCTGTCAGTATGTCAGTAGTGTATCTGTCAGTAGTGTATCTGTCAGTAGTGTATCTGTTAGTAGTGTATCTGTCAGTAGTGTATCTGTCAGTAGTGTATCTGTCAGTAGTGTATCTGTCAGTATGTCAGTAGTGTATCTGTCAGTAGTGTATCTGTCAGTAGTGTATCTGTCAGTAGTGTATCTGTCAGTATGTCAGTAGTGTTAGTATGTCAGTAGTGTATCTGTCAGTATGTCAGTAGTGTATCTGTCAGTATGTCAGTAGTGTATCTGTCAGTAGTGTATCTGTCAGTATGTCAGTAGTGTATCTGTCAGTAGTGTATCTGTCAGTATGTCAGTAGTGTACCTGTCAGTAGTGTATCTGTCAGCAGTGTATCTGTCAGTATGTCAGTAGTGTATCTGTCAGTAGTGTATCTGTCAGTAGTGTATCTGTCAGTAGTGTATCTGTTAGTAGTGTATCTGTCAGTAGTGTATCTGTCAGTAGTGTATCTGTCAGTATGTCAGTAGTGTATCTGTCAGTAGTGTATCTGTCAGTATGTCAGTAGTGTATCTGTCAGTAGTGTATCTGTCAGTAGTGTATCTGTCAGTATGTCAGTAGTGTATCTGTCAGTAGTGTATCTGTCAGTAGTGTATCTGTCAGTAGTGTATCTGTCAGTATGTCAGTAGTGTTAGTATGTCAGTAGTGTATCTGTCAGTATGTCAGTAGTGTATCTGTCAGTATGTCAGTAGTGTATCTGTCAGTAGTGTATCTGTCAGTATGTCAGTAGTGTATCTGTCAGTAGTGTATCTGTCAGTAGTGTATCTGTCAGTAGTGTATCTGTCAGTATGTCAGTAGTGTATCTGTCAGTATGTCAGTAGTGTATCTGTCAGTAGTGTATCTGTCATTATGTCAGTAGTTTATCTGTCAGTAGTGTATCTGTCAGTAGTGTATCTGTCAGTAGTGTTTCTGTCAGCAGTGTATCTGTTAGTAGTGTATCTGTCAGTAGTGTATCTGTCAGTAGTGTATCTGTCAGTAGTGTATCTGTCAGTATGTCAGTAGTGTATCTGTCAGTAGTGTATCTGTCAGTAGTGTATCTGTCAGTAGTGTATCTGTCAGTATGTCAGTAGTGTTAGTATGTCAGTAGTGTATCTGTCAGTATGTCAGTAGTGTATCTGTCAGTATGTCAGTAGTGTATCTGTCAGTAGTGTATCTGTCAGTATGTCAGTAGTGTATCTGTCAGTAGTGTATCTGTCAGTAGTGTATCTGTCAGTAGTGTATCTGTCAGTATGTCAGTAGTGTATCTGTCAGTATGTCAGTAGTGTATCTGTCAGTAGTGTATCTGTCATTATGTCAGTAGTTTATCTGTCAGTAGTGTATCTGTCAGTAGTGTATCTGTCAGTAGTGTTTCTGTCAGCAGTGTATCTGTTAGTAGTGTATCTGTCAGTAGTGTATCTGTCAGTAGTGTATCTGTCAGTAGTGTATCTGTCAGTATGTCAGTAGTGTATCTGTCAGTAGTGTATCTGTCAGTATGTCAGTAGTGTTAGTATGTCAGTAGTGTATCTGTCAGTATGTCAGTAGTGTATCTGTCATTTTGTCAGTAGTGTATCTGTCAGTAGTGTATCTGTCAGTATGTCAGTAGTGTATCTGTCAGTAGTGTATCTGTCATTTTGTCAGTAGTGTATCTGTCAGTAGTGTATCTGTCAGTAGTGTATATGTCAGTAGTGTATCTGTCAGTAGTGTATCTGTCAGTATGTCAGTAGTGTATATGTCAGTAGTGTATCTGTTAGTATGTCAGTGGTGTATCTGTCAGTATGTCAGTAGTGTATCTGTCAGTATGTCAGTAGTGTATCTGTCAGTAGTGTATCTGTCAGTAGTGTATCTGTCAGTATGTCAGTAGTGTACGTGTCAGTAGTGTATCTGTCAGCAGTGTATCTGTCAGTATGTCAGTAGTGTATCTGTCAGTAGTGTATCTGTCAGTATGTCAGTAGTGTATCTGTCAGTAGTGTATCTGTCAGTAGTGTATCTGTCAGTAGTGTATCTGTCAGTATGTCAGTAGTGTATCTGTCAGTAGTGTATCTGTCAGTATGTCAGTAGTGTATCTGTCAGTAGTGTATCTGTCAGTAGTGTATCTGTCAGTAGTGTATCTGTCAGTATGTCAGTAGTGTATCTGTCAGTATGTCAGTAGTGTATCTGTCAGTAGTGTATCTGTCAGTATGTCAGTAGTGTATCTGTCAGTAGTGTATCTGTCAGTAGTGTATCTGTCAGTAGTGTATCTGTCAGTAGTGTATCTGTCAGTAGTGTATCTGTCAGTAGTGTATCTGTCAGTATGTCAGTAGTGTATCTGTCAGTAGTGTATCTGTCAGTAGTGTATCTGTCAGTAGTGTATCTGTCAGTATGTCAGTAGTGTTAGTATGTCAGTAGTGTATCTGTCAGTATGTCAGTAGTGTATCTGTCAGTATGTCAGTAGTGTATCTGTCAGTAGTGTATCTGTCAGTATGTCAGTAGTGTATCTGTCAGTAGTGTATCTGTCAGTATGTCAGTAGTGTATCTGTCATTTTGTCAGTAGTGTATCTGTCAGTAGTGTATCTGTCAGTATGTCAGTAGTGTATCTGTCAGTAGTGTATCTGTCATTTTGTCAGTAGTGTATCTGTCAGTAGTGTATCTGTCAGTAGTGTATATGTCAGTAGTGTATCTGTCAGTAGTGTATCTGTCAGTATGTCAGTAGTGTATATGTCAGTAGTGTATCTGTTAGTATGTCAGTGGTGTATCTGTCAGTATGTCAGTAGTGTATCTGTCAGTATGTCAGTAGTGTATCTGTCAGTAGTGTATCTGTCAGTAGTGTATCTGTCAGTATGTCAGTAGTGTACGTGTCAGTAGTGTATCTGTCAGCAGTGTATCTGTCAGTATGTCAGTAGTGTATCTGTCAGTAGTGTATCTGTCAGTATGTCAGTAGTGTATCTGTCAGTAGTGTATCTGTCAGTAGTGTATCTGTCAGTAGTGTATCTGTCAGTATGTCAGTAGTGTATCTGTCAGTAGTGTATCTGTCAGTATGTCAGTAGTGTATCTGTCAGTAGTGTATCTGTCAGTAGTGTATCTGTCAGTAGTGTATCTGTCAGTATGTCAGTAGTGTATCTGTCAGTATGTCAGTAGTGTATCTGTCAGTAGTGTATCTGTCAGTATGTCAGTAGTGTATCTGTCAGTAGTGTATCTGTCAGTAGTGTATCTGTTAGTAGTGTATCTGTCAGTAGTGTATCTGTCAGTAGTGTATCTGTCAGTAGTGTATCTGTCAGTATGTCAGTAGTGTATCTGTCAGTAGTGTATCTGTCAGTAGTGTATCTGTCAGTAGTGTATCTGTCAGTATGTCAGTAGTGTTAGTATGTCAGTAGTGTATCTGTCAGTATGTCAGTAGTGTATCTGTCAGTATGTCAGTAGTGTATCTGTCAGTAGTGTATCTGTCAGTATGTCAGTAGTGTATCTGTCAGTAGTGTATCTGTCAGTATGTCAGTAGTGTACCTGTCAGTAGTGTATCTGTCAGCAGTGTATCTGTCAGTATGTCAGTAGTGTATCTGTCAGTAGTGTATCTGTCAGTAGTGTATCTGTCAGTAGTGTATCTGTTAGTAGTGTATCTGTTAGTAGTGTATCTGTCAGTAGTGTATCTGTCAGTATTGTATCTGTCAGTATGTCAGTAGTGTATCTGTCAGTAGTGTATCTGTCAGTATGTCAGTAGTGTATCTGTCAGTAGTGTATCTGTCAGTAGTGTATCTGTCAGTATGTAAGTAGTGTATCTGTCAGTAGTGTATCTGTCAGTAGTGTATCTGTCAGTAGTGTATCTGTCAGTATGTCAGTAGTGTTAGTATGTCAGTAGTGTATCTGTCAGTATGTCAGTAGTGTATCTGTCAGTATGTCAGTAGTGTATCTGTCAGTAGTGTATCTGTCAGTATGTCAGTAGTGTTAGTATGTCAGTAGTGTATCTGTCAGTATGTCAGTAGTGTATCTGTCATTTTGTCAGTAGTGTATCTGTCAGTAGTGTATCTGTCAGTATGTCAGTAGTGTATCTGTCAGTAGTGTATCTGTCATTTTGTCAGTAGTGTATCTGTCAGTAGTGTATCTGTCAGTAGTGTATATGTCAGTAGTGTATCTGTCAGTAGTGTATCTGTCAGTATGTCAGTAGTGTATATGTCAGTAGTGTATCTGTTAGTATGTCAGTGGTGTATCTGTCAGTATGTCAGTAGTGTATCTGTCAGTATGTCAGTAGTGTATCTGTCAGTAGTGTATCTGTCAGTAGTGTATCTGTCAGTATGTCAGTAGTGTACGTGTCAGTAGTGTATCTGTCAGCAGTGTATCTGTCAGTATGTCAGTAGTGTATCTGTCAGTAGTGTATCTGTCAGTATGTCAGTAGTGTATCTGTCAGTAGTGTATCTGTCAGTAGTGTATCTGTCAGTAGTGTATCTGTCAGTATGTCAGTAGTGTATCTGTCAGTAGTGTATCTGTCAGTATGTCAGTAGTGTATCTGTCAGTAGTGTATCTGTCAGTAGTGTATCTGTCAGTAGTGTATCTGTCAGTATGTCAGTAGTGTATCTGTCAGTATGTCAGTAGTGTATCTGTCAGTAGTGTATCTGTCAGTATGTCAGTAGTGTATCTGTCAGTAGTGTATCTGTCAGTAGTGTATCTGTTAGTAGTGTATCTGTCAGTAGTGTATCTGTCAGTAGTGTATCTGTCAGTAGTGTATCTGTCAGTATGTCAGTAGTGTATCTGTCAGTAGTGTATCTGTCAGTAGTGTATCTGTCAGTAGTGTATCTGTCAGTATGTCAGTAGTGTTAGTATGTCAGTAGTGTATCTGTCAGTATGTCAGTAGTGTATCTGTCAGTATGTCAGTAGTGTATCTGTCAGTAGTGTATCTGTCAGTATGTCAGTAGTGTATCTGTCAGTAGTGTATCTGTCAGTATGTCAGTAGTGTACCTGTCAGTAGTGTATCTGTCAGCAGTGTATCTGTCAGTATGTCAGTAGTGTATCTGTCAGTAGTGTATCTGTCAGTAGTGTATCTGTCAGTAGTGTATCTGTTAGTAGTGTATCTGTTAGTAGTGTATCTGTCAGTAGTGTATCTGTCAGTAGTGTATCTGTCAGTATGTCAGTAGTGTATCTGTCAGTAGTGTATCTGTCAGTATGTCAGTAGTGTATCTGTCAGTAGTGTATCTGTCAGTAGTGTATCTGTCAGTATGTAAGTAGTGTATCTGTCAGTAGTGTATCTGTCAGTAGTGTATCTGTCAGTAGTGTATCTGTCAGTATGTCAGTAGTGTTAGTATGTCAGTAGTGTATCTGTCAGTATGTCAGTAGTGTATCTGTCAGTATGTCAGTAGTGTATCTGTCAGTAGTGTATCTGTCAGTATGTCAGTAGTGTATCTGTCAGTAGTGTATCTGTCAGTAGTGTATCTGTCAGTAGTGTATCTGTCAGTATGTAAGTAGTGTATCTGTCAGTAGTGTATCTGTCAGTAGTGTATCTGTCAGTAGTGTATCTGTCAGTATGTCAGTAGTGTTAGTATGTCAGTAGTGTATCTGTCAGTATGTCAGTAGTGTATCTGTCAGTATGTCAGTAGTGTATCTGTCAGTAGTGTATCTGTCAGTATGTCAGTAGTGTATCTGTCAGTAGTGTATCTGTCAGTAGTGTATCTGTCAGTAGTGTATCTGTCAGTATGTCAGTAGTGTATCTGTCAGTATGTCAGTAGTGTATCTGTCAGTAGTGTATCTGTCATTATGTCAGTAGTTTATCTGTCAGTAGTGTATCTGTCAGTAGTGTATCTGTCAGTAGTGTTTCTGTCAGCAGTGTATCTGTTAGTAGTGTATCTGTCAGTAGTGTATCTGTCAGTAGTGTATCTGTCAGTAGTGTATCTGTCAGTAGTGTATCTGTCAGTATGTCAGTAGTGTTAGTATGTCAGTAGTGTATCTGTCAGTATGTCAGTAGTGTATCTGTCAGTATGTCAGTAGTGTATCTGTCAGTAGTGTATCTGTCAGTATGTCAGTGTATCTGTCAGTAGTGTATCTGTCAGTAGTGTATCTGTCAGTAGTGTATCTGTCAGTAGTGTATCTGTCAGTAGTGTTTCTGTCAGCAGTGTATCTGTTAGTAGTGTATCTGTCAGTAGTGTATCTGTCAGTAGTGTATCTGTCAGTAGTGTATCTGTCAGTATGTCAGTAGTGTATCTGTCAGTAGTGTATCTGTCAGTAGTGTATCTGTCAGTATGTCAGTAGTGTATCTGTCAGTAGTGTATCTGTCATTATGTCAGTAGTGTATCTGTCAGTAGTGTATCTGTCAGTAGTGTATCTGTCAGTGGTGTATCTGTCAGTATGTCAGTAGTGTTAGTACGTCAGTAGTGTATCTGTCAGTATGTCAGTAGTGTATCTGTCAGTATGTCAGTAGTGTATCTGTCAGTAGTGTATCTGTCAGTATGTCAGTAGTGTATCTGTCAGTAGTGTATCTGTCATTTTGTCAGTAGTGTATCTGTCAGTAGTGTATCTGTCAGTAGTGTATATGTCAGTAGTGTATCTGTCAGTAGTGTATCTGTCAGTATGTCAGTAGTGTATCTGTCAGTAGTGTATCTGTTAGTATGTCAGTGGTGTATCTGTCAGTATGTCAGTAGTGTATCTGTCAGTATGTCAGTAGTGTATCTGTCAGTAGTGTATCTGTCAGTATGTCAGTAGTGTATCTGTCAGTAGTGTATCTGTCAGTATGTCAGTAGTGTATCTGTCAGTAGTGTATCTGTCAGTAGTGTATCTGTCAGTAGTGTATCTGTCAGCATGTCAGTAGTGTATCTGTCAGTAGTGTATCTGTTAGTATGTCAGTGGTGTATCTGTCAGTATGTCAGTAGTGTATCTGTCAGTATGTCAGTAGTGCATCTGTCAGTAGTGTATCTGTTAGTATGTCAGTGGTGTATCTGTCAGTATGTCAGTAGTGTATCTGTCAGTATGTCAGTAGTGTATCTGTCAGTAGTGTATCTGTCAGTAGTGTATCTGTCAGTAGTGTATCTGTCAGTATGTCAGTAGTGTATCTGTCAGTAGTGTATCTGTTAGTATGTCAGTGGTGTATCTGTCAGTATGTCAGTAGTGTATCTGTCAGTATGTCAGTAGTGTATCTGTCAGTAGTGTATCTGTCAGTAGTGTATCTGTCAGTAGTGTATCTGTCAGTAGTGAATCTGTTAGTAGTGTATCTGTCAGTAGTGTATCTGTCAGTAGTGTATCTGTCAGTATGTCAGTAGTGTATCTGTTAGTAGTGTATCTGTCAGTAGTGTATCTGTCAGTAGTGTATCTGTCAGTAGTGTATCTGTCAGTATGTCAGTAGTGTATCTGTCAGTATGTCAGTAGAGTATCTGTCAGTATGTTAGTAGTGTATCTGTCAGTATGTCAGTAGTATATCTGTCAGTAGTGTATCTGTCAGTAGTGTATCTGTCAGTATGTCAGTAGTGTATCTGTCAGTAGTGTATCTGTCAGTAGTGTATCTGTCAGTAGTGTATCTGTTAGTAGTGAATCTGTCAGTAGTGTATCTGTCAGTATGTCAGTAGTGTTAGTATGTCAGTAGTGTATCTGTCAGTATGTCAGTAGTGTATCTGTCAGTATGTCAGTAGTGTATCTGTCAGTAGTGTATCTGTCAGTATGTCAGTAGTGTATCTGTCAGTAGTGTATCTGTCAGTATGTCAGTAGTGTGTCTGTCAGTAGTGTATCTGTCAGTAGTGTATCTGTCAGTAGTGTGTCTGTCAGTATGTCAGTAGTGTATCTGTCAGTAGTGTATCTGTCAGTAGTGTATCTGTCAGTATGTCAGTAGTGTATCTGTCAGTATGTCAGTAGTGTATCTGTCAGTAGTGTATCTGTCAGTAGTGTATCTGTCAGTATGTCAGTAGTGTTAGTATGTCAGTAGTGTATCTGTCAGTATGTCAGTAGTGTATCTGTCAGTATGTCAGTAGTGTATCTGTCAGTAGTGTATCTGTCAGTATGTCAGTAGTGTATCTGTCAGTAGTGTATCTGTCAGTAGTGTATCTGTCAGTATGTCAGTAGTGTATCTGTCAGTATGTCAGTAGTGTATCTGTCAGTAGTGTATCTGTCATTATGTCAGTAGTGTATCTGTCAGTAGTGTATCTGTCAGTAGTGTATCTGTCAGTAGTGTTTCTGTCAGCAGTGTATCTGTTAGTAGTGTATCTGTCAGTAGTGTATCTGTCAGTAGTGTATCTGTCAGTAGTGTATCTGTCAGTATGTCAGTAGTGTATCTGTCAGTAGTGTATCTGTCAGTAGTGTATCTGTCAGTAGTGTATCTGTCAGTATGTCAGTAGTGTTAGTATGTCAGTAGTGTATCTGTCAGTAGTGTATCTGTCAGTAGTGTATATGTCAGTAGTGTATCTGTCAGTACTGTATCTGTCAGTATGTCAGTAGTGTATCTGTCAGTAGTGTGTCTGTTAGTATGTCAGTAGTGTATCTGTCAGTATGTCAGTAGTGTATCTGTCAGTATGTCAGTTGTCTATCTGTCAGTAGTGTATCTGTCAGTAGTGTATCTGTCAGTAGTGTATCTGTCAGTATGTCAGTAGTGTATCTGTCAGTAGTGTATCTGTCAGTATGTCAGTAGTGTATCTGTCAGTAATGTATCTGTCAGTAGTGTATCTGTCAGTATGTCAGTAGTGTATCTGTCAGTAGTGTGTCTGTTAGTATGTCGGTAGTGTATCTGTCAGTATGTCAGTAGTGTATCTGTCAGTATGTCAGTTGTGTATCTGTCAGTAGTGTATCTGTCAGTAGTGTATCTGTCAGTAGTGTATCTGTCAGTATGTCAGTAGTGTATCTGTCAGTAGTGTATCTGTCAGTATGTCAGTAGTGTATCTGTCAGTAGTGTATCTGTCAGTAGTGTATCTGTCAGTAGTGTATCTGTCAGTATGTCAGTAGTGTATCTGTCAGTATGTCAGTTGTGTATCTGTCAGTAGTGTATCTGTCAGTAGTGTATCTGTCAGTAGTGTATCTGTCAGTATGTCAGTAGTGTATCTGTCAGTAGTGTATCTGTCAGTATGTCAGTAGTGTATCTGTCAGTAGTGTATCTGTCAGTAGTGTATCTGTCAGTAGTGTATCTGTCAGCATGTCAGTAGTGTATCTGTCAGTAGTGTATCTGTTAGTATGTCAGTGGTGTATCTGTCAGTATGTCAGTAGTGTATCTGTCAGTATGTCAGTAGTGCATCTGTTAGTAGTGTATCTGTTAGTATGTCAGTGGTGTATCTGTCAGTATGTCAGTAGTGTATCTGTCAGTATGTCAGTAGTGTATCTGTCAGTAGTGTATCTGTCAGTAGTGTATCTGTCAGTAGTGTATCTGTCAGTATGTCAGTAGTGTATCTGTCAGTAGTGTATCTGTCATTATGTCAGTAGTGTATCTGTCAGTAGTGTATCTGTCAGTAGTGTATCTGTCAGTAGTGTTTCTGTCAGCAGTGTATCTGTTAGTAGTGTATCTGTCAGTAGTGTATCTGTCAGTAGTGTATCTGTCAGTAGTGTATCTGTCAGTATGTCAGTAGTGTATCTGTCAGTAGTGTATCTGTCAGTAGTGTATCTGTCAGTAGTGTATCTGTCAGTATGTCAGTAGTGTTAGTATGTCAGTAGTGTATCTGTCAGTAGTGTATCTGTCAGTAGTGTATATGTCAGTAGTGTATCTGTCAGTACTGTATCTGTCAGTATGTCAGTAGTGTATCTGTCAGTAGTGTGTCTGTTAGTATGTCAGTAGTGTATCTGTCAGTATGTCAGTTGTCTATCTGTCAGTAGTGTATCTGTCAGTAGTGTATCTGTCAGTAGTGTATCTGTCAGTATGTCAGTAGTGTATCTGTCAGTAGTGTATCTGTCAGTATGTCAGTAGTGTATCTGTCAGTAATGTATCTGTCAGTAGTGTATCTGTCAGTATGTCAGTAGTGTATCTGTCAGTAGTGTGTCTGTTAGTATGTCAGTAGTGTATCTGTCAGTATGTCAGTAGTGTATCTGTCAGTATGTCAGTTGTGTATCTGTCAGTAGTGTATCTGTCAGTAGTGTATCTGTCAGTAGTGTATCTGTCAGTATGTCAGTAGTGTATCTGTCAGTAGTGTATCTGTCAGTATGTCAGTAGTGTATCTGTCAGTAGTGTATCTGTCAGTAGTGTATCTGTCAGTAGTGTATCTGTCAGTATGTCAGTAGTGTATCTGTCAGTATGTCAGTTGTGTATCTGTCAGTAGTGTATCTGTCAGTAGTGTATCTGTCAGTAGTGTATCTGTCAGTATGTCAGTAGTGTATCTGTCAGTAGTGTATCTGTCAGTATGTCAGTAGTGTATCTGTCAGTAGTGTATCTGTCAGTAGTGTATCTGTCAGTAGTGTATCTGTCAGCATGTCAGTAGTGTATCTGTCAGTAGTGTATCTGTTAGTATGTCAGTGGTGTATCTGTCAGTATGTCAGTAGTGTATCTGTCAGTATGTCAGTAGTGCATCTGTCAGTAGTGTATCTGTTAGTATGTCAGTGGTGTATCTGTCAGTATGTCAGTAGTGTATCTGTCAGTATGTCAGTAGTGTATCTGTCAGTAGTGTATCTGTCAGTAGTGTATCTGTCAGTAGTGTATCTGTCAGTATGTCAGTAGTGTATCTGTCAGTAGTGTATCTGTTAGTATGTCAGTGGTGTATCTGTCAGTATGTCAGTAGTGTATCTGTCAGTATGTCAGTAGTGTATCTGTCAGTAGTGTATCTGTCAGTAGTGTATCTGTCAGTAGTGTATCTGTCAGTATGTCAGTAGTGTATCTGTCAGTAGTGTATCTGTTAGTATGTCAGTGGTGTATCTGTCAGTATGTCAGTAGTGTATCTGTCAGTATGTCAGTAGTGTATCTGTCAGTAGTGTATCTGTCAGTATGTCAGTAGTGTATCTGTCAGTAGTGTATCTGTCAGTATGTCAGTAGTGTATCTGTCAGTAGTGTATCTGTCAGTAGTGTATCTGTCAGTAGTGTATCTGTCAGCATGTCAGTAGTGTATCTGTCAGTAGTGTATCTGTTAGTATGTCAGTGGTGTATCTGTCAGTATGTCAGTAGTGTATCTGTCAGTATGTCAGTAGTGCATCTGTCAGTAGTGTATCTGTTAGTATGTCAGTGGTGTATCTGTCAGTATGTCAGTAGTGTATCTGTCAGTATGTCAGTAGTGTATCTGTCAGTAGTGTATCTGTCAGTAGTGTATCTGTCAGTATGTCAGTAGTGTATCTGTCAGTAGTGTATCTGTTAGTATGTCAGTGGTGTATCTGTCAGTATGTCAGTAGTGTATCTGTCAGTATGTCAGTAGTGTATCTGTCAGTAGTGTATCTGTCAGTAGTGTATCTGTCAGTAGTGTATCTGTCAGTAGTGAATCTGTTAGTAGTGTATCTGTCAGTAGTGTATCTGTCAGTAGTGTATCTGTCAGTATGTCAGTAGTGTATCTGTTAGTAGTGTATCTGTCAGTAGTGTATCTGTCAGTAGTGTATCTGTCAGTAGTGTATCTGTCAGTATGTCAGTAGTGTATCTGTCAGTATGTCAGTAGAGTATCTGTCAGTATGTTAGTAGTGTATCTGTCAGTATGTCAGTAGTGTATCTGTCAGTAGTGTATCTGTCAGTAGTGTATCTGTCAGTATGTCAGTAGTGTATCTGTCAGTAGTGTATCTGTCAGTAGTGTATCTGTCAGTAGTGTATCTGTTAGTAGTGAATCTGTCAGTAGTGTATCTGTCAGTATGTCAGTAGTGTTAGTATGTCAGTAGTGTATCTGTCAGTATGTCAGTAGTGTATCTGTCAGTATGTCAGTAGTGTATCTGTCAGTAGTGTATCTGTCAGTATGTCAGTAGTGTATCTGTCAGTAGTGTATCTGTCAGTATGTCAGTAGTGTGTCTGTCAGTAGTGTATCTGTCAGTAGTGTATCTGTCAGTAGTGTGTCTGTCAGTATGTCAGTAGTGTATCTGTCAGTAGTGTATCTGTCAGTAGTGTATCTGTCAGTATGTCAGTAGTGTATCTGTCAGTAGTGTATCTGTCAGTATGTCAGTAGTGTATCTGTCAGTAGTGTATCTGTCAGTAGTGTATCTGTCAGTATGTCAGTAGTGTTAGTATGTCAGTAGTGTATCTGTCAGTATGTCAGTAGTGTATCTGTCAGTATGTCAGTAGTGTATCTGTCAGTAGTGTATCTGTCAGTATGTCAGTAGTGTATCTGTCAGTAGTGTATCTGTCAGTAGTGTATCTGTCAGTAGTGTATCTGTCAGTATGTCAGTAGTGTATCTGTCAGTATGTCAGTAGTGTATCTGTCAGTAGTGTATCTGTCATTATGTCAGTAGTGTATCTGTCAGTAGTGTATCTGTCAGTAGTGTATCTGTCAGTAGTGTTTCTGTCAGCAGTGTATCTGTTAGTAGTGTATCTGTCAGTAGTGTATCTGTCAGTAGTGTATCTGTCAGTAGTGTATCTGTCAGTATGTCAGTAGTGTATCTGTCAGTAGTGTATCTGTTAGTAGTGAATCTGTCAGTAGTGTATCTGTCAGTATGTCAGTAGTGTTAGTATGTCAGTAGTGTATCTGTCAGTATGTCAGTAGTGTATCTGTCAGTATGTCAGTAGTGTATCTGTCAGTAGTGTATCTGTCAGTATGTCAGTAGTGTATCTGTCAGTAGTGTATCTGTCAGTAGTGTATCTGTCAGTAGTGTATCTGTCAGTATGTCAGTAGTGTATCTGTCAGTATGTCAGTTGTGTATCTGTCAGTAGTGTATCTGTCAGTAGTGTATCTGTCAGTAGTGTATCTGTCAGTATGTCAGTAGTGTATCTGTCAGTAGTGTATCTGTCAGTATGTCAGTAGTGTATCTGTCAGTAGTGTATCTGTCAGTAGTGTATCTGTCAGTAGTGTATCTGTCAGCATGTCAGTAGTGTATCTGTCAGTAGTGTATCTGTTAGTATGTCAGTGGTGTATCTGTCAGTATGTCAGTAGTGTATCTGTCAGTATGTCAGTAGTGCATCTGTCAGTAGTGTATCTGTTAGTATGTCAGTGGTGTATCTGTCAGTATGTCAGTAGTGTATCTGTCAGTATGTCAGTAGTGTATCTGTCAGTAGTGTATCTGTCAGTAGTGTATCTGTCAGTAGTGTATCTGTCAGTATGTCAGTAGTGTATCTGTCAGTAGTGTATCTGTTAGTATGTCAGTGGTGTATCTGTCAGTATGTCAGTAGTGTATCTGTCAGTATGTCAGTAGTGTATCTGTCAGTAGTGTATCTGTCAGTAGTGTATCTGTCAGTAGTGTATCTGTCAGTATGTCAGTAGTGTATCTGTCAGTAGTGTATCTGTTAGTATGTCAGTGGTGTATCTGTCAGTATGTCAGTAGTGTATCTGTCAGTATGTCAGTAGTGTATCTGTCAGTAGTGTATCTGTCAGTATGTCAGTAGTGTATCTGTCAGTAGTGTATCTGTCAGTATGTCAGTAGTGTATCTGTCAGTAGTGTATCTGTCAGTAGTGTATCTGTCAGTAGTGTATCTGTCAGCATGTCAGTAGTGTATCTGTCAGTAGTGTATCTGTTAGTATGTCAGTGGTGTATCTGTCAGTATGTCAGTAGTGTATCTGTCAGTATGTCAGTAGTGCATCTGTCAGTAGTGTATCTGTTAGTATGTCAGTGGTGTATCTGTCAGTATGTCAGTAGTGTATCTGTCAGTATGTCAGTAGTGTATCTGTCAGTAGTGTATCTGTCAGTAGTGTATCTGTCAGTATGTCAGTAGTGTATCTGTCAGTAGTGTATCTGTTAGTATGTCAGTGGTGTATCTGTCAGTATGTCAGTAGTGTATCTGTCAGTATGTCAGTAGTGTATCTGTCAGTAGTGTATCTGTCAGTAGTGTATCTGTCAGTAGTGTATCTGTCAGTAGTGAATCTGTTAGTAGTGTATCTGTCAGTAGTGTATCTGTCAGTAGTGTATCTGTCAGTATGTCAGTAGTGTATCTGTTAGTAGTGTATCTGTCAGTAGTGTATCTGTCAGTAGTGTATCTGTCAGTAGTGTATCTGTCAGTATGTCAGTAGTGTATCTGTCAGTATGTCAGTAGAGTATCTGTCAGTATGTTAGTAGTGTATCTGTCAGTATGTCAGTAGTGTATCTGTCAGTAGTGTATCTGTCAGTAGTGTATCTGTCAGTATGTCAGTAGTGTATCTGTCAGTAGTGTATCTGTCAGTAGTGTATCTGTTAGTAGTGAATCTGTCAGTAGTGTATCTGTCAGTATGTCAGTAGTGTTAGTATGTCAGTAGTGTATCTGTCAGTATGTCAGTAGTGTATCTGTCAGTATGTCAGTAGTGTATCTGTCAGTAGTGTATCTGTCAGTATGTCAGTAGTGTATCTGTCAGTAGTGTATCTGTCAGTATGTCAGTAGTGTGTCTGTCAGTAGTGTATCTGTCAGTAGTGTATCTGTCAGTAGTGTGTCTGTCAGTATGTCAGTAGTGTATCTGTCAGTAGTGTATCTGTCAGTAGTGTATCTGTCAGTATGTCAGTAGTGTATCTGTCAGTAGTGTATCTGTCAGTATGTCAGTAGTGTATCTGTCAGTAGTGTATCTGTCAGTAGTGTATCTGTCAGTATGTCAGTAGTGTTAGTATGTCAGTAGTGTATCTGTCAGTATGTCAGTAGTGTATCTGTCAGTATGTCAGTAGTGTATCTGTCAGTAGTGTATCTGTCAGTATGTCAGTAGTGTATCTGTCAGTAGTGTATCTGTCAGTAGTGTATCTGTCAGTAGTGTATCTGTCAGTATGTCAGTAGTGTATCTGTCAGTATGTCAGTAGTGTATCTGTCAGTAGTGTATCTGTCATTATGTCAGTAGTTTATCTGTCAGTAGTGTATCTGTCAGTAGTGTATCTGTCAGTAGTGTTTCTGTCAGCAGTGTATCTGTTAGTAGTGTATCTGTCAGTAGTGTATCTGTCAGTAGTGTATCTGTCAGTAGTGTATCTGTCAGTATGTCAGTAGTGTATCTGTCAGTAGTGTATCTGTCAGTAGTGTATCTGTCAGTAGTGTATCTGTCAGTATGTCAGTAGTGTTAGTATGTCAGTAGTGTATCTGTCAGTATGTCAGTAGTGTATCTGTCAGTATGTCAGTAGTGTATCTGTCAGTAGTGTATCTGTCAGTATGTCAGTAGTGTATCTGTCAGTAGTGTATCTGTCAGTAGTGTATCTGTCAGTAGTGTATCTGTCAGTATGTCAGTAGTGTATCTGTCAGTATGTCAGTAGTGTATCTGTCAGTAGTGTATCTGTCATTATGTCAGTAGTTTATCTGTCAGTAGTGTATCTGTCAGTAGTGTATCTGTCAGTAGTGTTTCTGTCAGCAGTGTATCTGTTAGTAGTGTATCTGTCAGTAGTGTATCTGTCAGTAGTGTATCTGTCAGTAGTGTATCTGTCAGTATGTCAGTAGTGTATCTGTCAGTAGTGTATCTGTCAGTATGTCAGTAGTGTTAGTATGTCAGTAGTGTATCTGTCAGTATGTCAGTAGTGTATCTGTCATTTTGTCAGTAGTGTATCTGTCAGTAGTGTATCTGTCAGTATGTCAGTAGTGTATCTGTCAGTAGTGTATCTGTCATTTTGTCAGTAGTGTATCTGTCAGTAGTGTATCTGTCAGTAGTGTATATGTCAGTAGTGTATCTGTCAGTAGTGTATCTGTCAGTATGTCAGTAGTGTATATGTCAGTAGTGTATCTGTTAGTATGTCAGTGGTGTATCTGTCAGTATGTCAGTAGTGTATCTGTCAGTATGTCAGTAGTGTATCTGTCAGTAGTGTATCTGTCAGTAGTGTATCTGTCAGTATGTCAGTAGTGTACGTGTCAGTAGTGTATCTGTCAGCAGTGTATCTGTCAGTATGTCAGTAGTGTATCTGTCAGTAGTGTATCTGTCAGTAGTGTATCTGTCAGTAGTGTATCTGTTAGTAGTGTATCTGTTAGTAGTGTATCTGTCAGTAGTGTATCTGTCAGTATGTCAGTAGTGTATCTGTCAGTAGTGTATCTGTCAGTAGTGTATCTGTCAGTAGTGTATCTGTCAGTATGTCAGTAGTGTATCTGTCAGTAGTGTATCTGTCAGTATGTCAGTAGTGTATCTGTCAGTAGTGTATCTGTCAGTAGTGTATCTGTCAGTAGTGTATCTGTCAGTATGTCAGTAGTGTATCTGTCAGTAGTGTATCTGTCAGTATGTCAGTAGTGTATCTGTCAGTAGTGTATCTGTCAGTAGTGTATCTGTCAGTAGTGTATCTGTCAGTATGTCAGTGGTGTATCTGTCAGTATGTCAGTAGTGTATCTGTCAGTAGTGTATCTGTCAGTATGTCAGTAGTGTATCTGTCAGTAGTGTATCTGTCAGTAGTGTATCTGTTAGTAGTGTATCTGTCAGTAGTGTATCTGTCAGTAGTGTATCTGTCAGTAGTGTATCTGTCAGTATGTCAGTAGTGTATCTGTCAGTAGTGTATCTGTCAGTAGTGTATCTGTCAGTAGTGTATCTGTCAGTATGTCAGTAGTGTTAGTATGTCAGTAGTGTATCTGTCAGTATGTCAGTAGTGTATCTGTCAGTATGTCAGTAGTGTATCTGTCAGTAGTGTATCTGTCAGTATGTCAGTAGTGTATCTGTCAGTAGTGTATCTGTCAGTATGTCAGTAGTGTACCTGTCAGTATGTCAGTAGTGTATCTGTCAGTAGTGTATCTGTCAGTAGTGTATCTGTCAGTATGTCAGTAGTGTACGTGTCAGTAGTGTATCTGTCAGCAGTGTATCTGTCAGTATGTCAGTAGTGTATCTGTCAGTAGTGTATCTGTCAGTAGTGTATCTGTCAGTAGTGTATCTGTTAGTAGTGTATCTGTTAGTAGTGTATCTGTCAGTAGTGTATCTGTCAGTATGTCAGTAGTGTATCTGTCAGTAGTGTATCTGTCAGTAGTGTATCTGTCAGTAGTGTATCTGTCAGTATGTCAGTAGTGTATCTGTCAGTAGTGTATCTGTCAGTATGTCAGTAGTGTATCTGTCAGTAGTGTATCTGTCAGTAGTGTATCTGTCAGTAGTGTATCTGTCAGTATGTCAGTAGTGTATCTGTCAGTAGTGTATCTGTCAGTATGTCAGTAGTGTATCTGTCAGTAGTGTATCTGTCAGTAGTGTATCTGTCAGTAGTGTATCTGTCAGTATGTCAGTAGTGTATCTGTCAGTATGTCAGTAGTGTATCTGTCAGTAGTGTATCTGTCAGTATGTCAGTAGTGTATCTGTCAGTAGTGTATCTGTCAGTAGTGTATCTGTTAGTAGTGTATCTGTCAGTAGTGTATCTGTCAGTAGTGTATCTGTCAGTATGTCAGTAGTGTATCTGTCAGTAGTGTATCTGTCAGTAGTGTATCTGTCAGTAGTGTATCTGTCAGTATGTCAGTAGTGTTAGTATGTCAGTAGTGTATCTGTCAGTATGTCAGTAGTGTATCTGTCAGTATGTCAGTAGTGTATCTGTCAGTAGTGTATCTGTCAGTATGTCAGTAGTGTATCTGTCAGTAGTGTATCTGTCAGTATGTCAGTAGTGTACCTGTCAGTAGTGTATCTGTCAGCAGTGTATCTGTCAGTATGTCAGTAGTGTATCTGTCAGTAGTGTATCTGTCAGTAGTGTATCTGTCAGTAGTGTATCTGTTAGTAGTGTATCTGTTAGTAGTGTATCTGTCAGTAGTGTATCTGTCAGTAGTGTATCTGTCAGTATGTCAGTAGTGTATCTGTCAGTAGTGTATCTGTCAGTATGTCAGTAGTGTATCTGTCAGTAGTGTATCTGTCAGTAGTGTATCTGTCAGTATGTAAGTAGTGTATCTGTCAGTAGTGTATCTGTCAGTAGTGTATCTGTCAGTAGTGTATCTGTCAGTATGTCAGTAGTGTTAGTATGTCAGTAGTGTATCTGTCAGTATGTCAGTAGTGTATCTGTCAGTATGTCAGTAGTGTATCTGTCAGTAGTGTATCTGTCAGTATGTCAGTAGTGTATCTGTCAGTAGTGTATCTGTCAGTAGTGTATCTGTCAGTAGTGTATCTGTCAGTATGTCAGTAGTGTATCTGTCAGTATGTCAGTAGTGTATCTGTCAGTAGTGTATCTGTCATTATGTCAGTAGTTTATCTGTCAGTAGTGTATCTGTCAGTAGTGTATCTGTCAGTAGTGTTTCTGTCAGCACTGTATCTGTTAGTAGTGTATCTGTCAGTAGTGTATCTGTCAGTAGTGTATCTGTCAGTAGTGTATCTGTTAGTAGTGTATCTGTCAGTATGTCAGTAGTGTTAGTATGTCAGTAGTGTATCTGTCAGTATGTCAGTAGTGTATCTGTCAGTATGTCAGTAGTGTATCTGTCAGTAGTGTATCTGTCAGTATGTCAGTGTATCTGTCAGTAGTGTATCTGTCAGTAGTGTATCTGTCAGTAGTGTATCTGTCAGTAGTGTATCTGTCAGTAGTGTTTCTGTCAGCAGTGTATCTGTTAGTAGTGTATCTGTCAGTAGTGTATCTGTCAGTAGTGTATCTGTCAGTAGTGTATCTGTCAGTATGTCAGTAGTGTATCTGTCAGTAGTGTATCTGTCAGTAGTGTATCTGTCAGTATGTCAGTAGTGTATCTGTCAGTAGTGTATCTGTCATTATGTCAGTAGTGTATCTGTCAGTAGTGTATCTGTCAGTAGTGTATCTGTCAGTAGTGTATCTGTCAGTATGTCAGTAGTGTTAGTACGTCAGTAGTGTATCTGTCAGTATGTCAGTAGTGTATCTGTCAGTATGTCAGTAGTGTATCTGTCAGTAGTGTATCTGTCAGTATGTCAGTAGTGTATCTGTCAGTAGTGTATCTGTCATTTTGTCAGTAGTGTATCTGTCAGTAGTGTATCTGTCAGTATGTCAGTAGTGTATCTGTCAGTATGTCAGTAGTGTATCTGTCAGTAGTGTATCTGTCAGTATGTCAGTAGTGTATCTGTCAGTAGTGTATCTGTCAGTATGTCAGTAGTGTACCTGTCAGTAGTGTATCTGTCAGCAGTGTATCTGTCAGTATGTCAGTAGTGTATCTGTCAGTAGTGTATCTGTCAGTAGTGTATCTGTCAGTAGTGTATCTGTTAGTAGTGTATCTGTTAGTAGTGTATCTGTCAGTAGTGTATCTGTCAGTAGTGTATCTGTCAGTATGTCAGTAGTGTATCTGTCAGTAGTGTATCTGTCAGTATGTCAGTAGTGTATCTGTCAGTAGTGTATCTGTCAGTAGTGTATCTGTCAGTATGTAAGTAGTGTATCTGTCAGTAGTGTATCTGTCAGTAGTGTATCTGTCAGTAGTGTATCTGTCAGTATGTCAGTAGTGTTAGTATGTCAGTAGTGTATCTGTCAGTATGTCAGTAGTGTATCTGTCAGTATGTCAGTAGTGTATCTGTCAGTAGTGTATCTGTCAGTATGTCAGTAGTGTATCTGTCAGTAGTGTATCTGTCAGTAGTGTATCTGTCAGTAGTGTATCTGTCAGTATGTCAGTAGTGTATCTGTCAGTATGTCAGTAGTGTATCTGTCAGTAGTGTATCTGTCATTATGTCAGTAGTTTATCTGTCAGTAGTGTATCTGTCAGTAGTGTATCTGTCAGTAGTGTTTCTGTCAGCACTGTATCTGTTAGTAGTGTATCTGTCAGTAGTGTATCTGTCAGTAGTGTATCTGTCAGTAGTGTATCTGTTAGTAGTGTATCTGTCAGTATGTCAGTAGTGTTAGTATGTCAGTAGTGTATCTGTCAGTATGTCAGTAGTGTATCTGTCAGTATGTCAGTAGTGTATCTGTCAGTAGTGTATCTGTCAGTATGTCAGTGTATCTGTCAGTAGTGTATCTGTCAGTAGTGTATCTGTCAGTAGTGTATCTGTCAGTAGTGTATCTGTCAGTAGTGTTTCTGTCAGCAGTGTATCTGTTAGTAGTGTATCTGTCAGTAGTGTATCTGTCAGTAGTGTATCTGTCAGTAGTGTATCTGTCAGTATGTCAGTAGTGTATCTGTCAGTAGTGTATCTGTCAGTAGTGTATCTGTCAGTATGTCAGTAGTGTATCTGTCAGTAGTGTATCTGTCATTATGTCAGTAGTGTATCTGTCAGTAGTGTATCTGTCAGTAGTGTATCTGTCAGTAGTGTATCTGTCAGTATGTCAGTAGTGTTAGTACGTCAGTAGTGTATCTGTCAGTATGTCAGTAGTGTATCTGTCAGTATGTCAGTAGTGTATCTGTCAGTAGTGTATCTGTCAGTATGTCAGTAGTGTATCTGTCAGTAGTGTATCTGTCATTTTGTCAGTAGTGTATCTGTCAGTAGTGTATCTGTCAGTAGTGTATATGTCAGTAGTGTATCTGTCAGTAGTGTATCTGTCAGTATGTCAGTAGTGTATCTGTCAGTAGTGTATCTGTTAGTATGTCAGTGGTGTATCTGTCAGTATGTCAGTAGTGTATCTGTCAGTATGTCAGTAGTGTATCTGTCAGTAGTGTATCTGTCAGTATGTCAGTAGTGTATCTGTCAGTAGTGTATCTGTCAGTATGTCAGTAGTGTATCTGTCAGTAGTGTATCTGTCAGTAGTGTATCTGTCAGTAGTGTATCTGTCAGCATGTCAGTAGTGTATCTGTCAGTAGTGTATCTGTTAGTATGTCAGTGGTGTATCTGTCAGTATGTCAGTAGTGTATCTGTCAGTATGTCAGTAGTGCATCTGTCAGTAGTGTATCTGTTAGTATGTCAGTGGTGTATCTGTCAGTATGTCAGTAGTGTATCTGTCAGTATGTCAGTAGTGTATCTGTCAGTAGTGTATCTGTCAGTAGTGTATCTGTCAGTAGTGTATCTGTCAGTATGTCAGTAGTGTATCTGTCAGTAGTGTATCTGTCAGTATGTCAGTAGTGTATCTGTCAGTAGTGTATCTGTTAGTATGTCAGTGGTGTATCTGTCAGTATGTCAGTAGTGTATCTGTCAGTATGTCAGTAGTGTATCTGTCAGTAGTGTATCTGTCAGTATGTCAGTAGTGTATCTGTCAGTAGTGTATCTGTCAGTATGTCAGTAGTGTATCTGTCAGTAGTGTATCTGTCAGTAGTGTATCTGTCAGTAGTGTATCTGTCAGCATGTCAGTAGTGTATCTGTCAGTAGTGTATCTGTTAGTATGTCAGTGGTGTATCTGTCAGTATGTCAGTAGTGTATCTGTCAGTATGTCAGTAGTGCATCTGTCAGTAGTGTATCTGTTAGTATGTCAGTGGTGTATCTGTCAGTATGTCAGTAGTGTATCTGTCAGTATGTCAGTAGTGTATCTGTCAGTAGTGTATCTGTCAGTAGTGTATCTGTCAGTAGTGTATCTGTCAGTATGTCAGTAGTGTATCTGTCAGTAGTGTATCTGTTAGTATGTCAGTGGTGTATCTGTCAGTATGTCAGTAGTGTATCTGTCAGTATGTCAGTAGTGTATCTGTCAGTAGTGTATCTGTCAGTAGTGTATCTGTCAGTAGTGTATCTGTCAGTAGTGAATCTGTTAGTAGTGTATCTGTCAGTAGTGTATCTGTCAGTAGTGTATCTGTCAGTATGTCAGTAGTGTATCTGTTAGTAGTGTATCTGTCAGTAGTGTATCTGTCAGTAGTGTATCTGTCAGTAGTGTATCTGTCAGTATGTCAGTAGTGTATCTGTCAGTATGTCAGTAGTGTATCTGTCAGTATGTCAGTAGTGTATCTGTCAGTAGTGTATCTGTCAGTATGTCAGTAGTGTATCTGTCAGTAGTGTATCTGTCAGTAGTGTATCTGTCAGTAGTGTATCTGTCAGTATGTCAGTAGTGTATCTGTCAGTATATCAGTAGTGTATCTGTCAGTAGTGTATCTGTCATTATGTCAGTAGTGTATCTGTCAGTAGTGTATCTGTCAGTAGTGTATCTGTCAGTAGTGTTTCTGTCAGCACTGTATCTGTTAGTAGTGTATCTGTCAGTAGTGTATCTGTCAGTAGTGTATCTGTCAGTAGTGTATCTGTTAGTAGTGTATCTGTCAGTATGTCAGTAGTGTTAGTATGTCAGTAGTGTATCTGTCAGTATGTCAGTAGTGTATCTGTCAGTATGTCAGTAGTGTATCTGTCAGTAGTGTATCTGTCAGTATGTCAGTGTATCTGTCAGTAGTGTATCTGTCAGTAGTGTATCTGTCAGTAGTGTATCTGTCAGTAGTGTATCTGTCAGTAGTGTTTCTGTCAGCAGTGTATCTGTTAGTAGTGTATCTGTCAGTAGTGTATCTGTCAGTAGTGTATCTGTCAGTAGTGTATCTGTCAGTATGTCAGTAGTGTATCTGTCAGTAGTGTATCTGTCAGTAGTGTATCTGTCAGTATGTCAGTAGTGTATCTGTCAGTAGTGTATCTGTCAGTGGTGTATCTGTCAGTATGTCAGTAGTGTTAGTACGTCAGTAGTGTATCTGTCAGTATGTCAGTAGTGTATCTGTCAGTATGTCAGTAGTGTATCTGTCAGTAGTGTATCTGTCAGTATGTCAGTAGTGTATCTGTCAGTAGTGTATCTGTCATTTTGTCAGTAGTGTATCTGTCAGTAGTGTATCTGTCAGTAGTGTATATGTCAGTAGTGTATCTGTCAGTAGTGTATCTGTCAGTATGTCAGTAGTGTATCTGTCAGTAGTGTATCTGTTAGTATGTCAGTGGTGTATCTGTCAGTATGTCAGTAGTGTATCTGTCAGTATGTCAGTAGTGTATCTGTCAGTAGTGTATCTGTCAGTATGTCAGTAGTGTATCTGTCAGTAGTGTATCTGTCAGTATGTCAGTAGTGTATCTGTCAGTAGTGTATCTGTCAGTAGTGTATCTGTCAGTAGTGTATCTGTCAGCATGTCAGTAGTGTATCTGTCAGTAGTGTATCTGTTAGTATGTCAGTGGTGTATCTGTCAGTATGTCAGTAGTGTATCTGTCAGTATGTCAGTAGTGCATCTGTCAGTAGTGTATCTGTTAGTATGTCAGTGGTGTATCTGTCAGTATGTCAGTAGTGTATCTGTCAGTATGTCAGTAGTGTATCTGTCAGTAGTGTATCTGTCAGTAGTGTATCTGTCAGTAGTGTATCTGTCAGTATGTCAGTAGTGTATCTGTCAGTAGTGTATCTGTCAGTATGTCAGTAGTGTATCTGTCAGTAGTGTATCTGTTAGTATGTCAGTGGTGTATCTGTCAGTATGTCAGTAGTGTATCTGTCAGTATGTCAGTAGTGTATCTGTCAGTAGTGTATCTGTCAGTATGTCAGTAGTGTATCTGTCAGTAGTGTATCTGTCAGTATGTCAGTAGTGTATCTGTCAGTAGTGTATCTGTCAGTAGTGTATCTGTCAGTAGTGTATCTGTCAGTAGTGTATCTGTTAGTATGTCAGTGGTGTATCTGTCAGTATGTCAGTAGTGTATCTGTCAGTATGTCAGTAGTGTATCTGTCAGTAGTGTATCTGTCAGTATGTCAGTAGTGTATCTGTCAGTAGTGTATCTGTCAGTATGTCAGTAGTGTATCTGTCAGTAGTGTATCTGTCAGTAGTGTATCTGTCAGCATGTCAGTAGTGTATCTGTCAGTAGTGTATCTGTTAGTATGTCAGTGGTGTATCTGTCAGTATGTCAGTAGTGTATCTGTCAGTATGTCAGTAGTGCATCTGTCAGTAGTGTATCTGTTAGTATGTCAGTGGTGTATCTGTCAGTATGTCAGTAGTGTATCTGTCAGTATGTCAGTAGTGTATCTGTCAGTAGTGTATCTGTCAGTAGTGTATCTGTCAGTAGTGTATCTGTCAGTATGTCAGTAGTGTATCTGTCAGTAGTGTATCTGTCAGTATGTCAGTAGTGTATCTGTCAGTAGTGTATCTGTTAGTATGTCAGTGGTGTATCTGTCAGTATGTCAGTAGTGTATCTGTCAGTATGTCAGTAGTGTATCTGTCAGTAGTGTATCTGTCAGTATGTCAGTAGTGTATCTGTCAGTAGTGTATCTGTCAGTATGTCAGTAGTGTATCTGTCAGTAGTGTATCTGTCAGTAGTGTATCTGTCAGTAGTGTATCTGTCAGCATGTCAGTAGTGTATCTGTCAGTAGTGTATCTGTTAGTATGTCAGTGGTGTATCTGTCAGTATGTCAGTAGTGTATCTGTCAGTATGTCAGTAGTGCATCTGTCAGTAGTGTATCTGTTAGTATGTCAGTGGTGTATCTGTCAGTATGTCAGTAGTGTATCTGTCAGTATGTCAGTAGTGTATCTGTCAGTAGTGTATCTGTCAGTAGTGTATCTGTCAGTAGTGTATCTGTCAGTATGTCAGTAGTGTATCTGTCAGTAGTGTATCTGTTAGTATGTCAGTGGTGTATCTGTCAGTATGTCAGTAGTGTATCTGTCAGTATGTCAGTAGTGTATCTGTCAGTAGTGTATCTGTCAGTAGTGTATCTGTCAGTAGTGTATCTGTCAGTAGTGAATCTGTTAGTAGTGTATCTGTCAGTAGTGTATCTGTCAGTAGTGTATCTGTCAGTATGTCAGTAGTGTATCTGTTAGTAGTGTATCTGTCAGTAGTGTATCTGTCAGTAGTGTATCTGTCAGTAGTGTATCTGTCAGTATGTCAGTAGTGTATCTGTCAGTATGTCAGTAGAGTATCTGTCAGTATGTTAGTAGTGTATCTGTCAGTATGTCAGTAGTGTATCTGTCAGTAGTGTATCTGTCAGTAGTGTATCTGTCAGTATGTCAGTAGTGTATCTGTCAGTAGTGTATCTGTCAGTAGTGTATCTGTCAGTAGTGTATCTGTTAGTAGTGAATCTGTCAGTAGTGTATCTGTCAGTATGTCAGTAGTGTTAGTATGTCAGTAGTGTATCTGTCAGTATGTCAGTAGTGTATCTGTCAGTATGTCAGTAGTGTATCTGTCAGTAGTGTATCTGTCAGTATGTCAGTAGTGTATCTGTCAGTAGTGTATCTGTCAGTATGTCAGTAGTGTGTCTGTCAGTAGTGTATCTGTCAGTAGTGTATCTGTCAGTAGTGTGTCTGTCAGTATGTCAGTAGTGTATCTGTCAGTAGTGTATCTGTCAGTAGTGTATCTGTCAGTATGTCAGTAGTGTATCTGTCAGTAGTGTATCTGTCAGTATGTCAGTAGTGTATCTGTCAGTAGTGTATCTGTCAGTAGTGTATCTGTCAGTATGTCAGTAGTGTTAGTATGTCAGTAGTGTATCTGTCAGTATGTCAGTAGTGTATCTGTCAGTATGTCAGTAGTGTATCTGTCAGTAGTGTATCTGTCAGTATGTCAGTAGTGTATCTGTCAGTAGTGTATCTGTCAGTATGTCAGTAGTGTATCTGTCAGTATGTCAGTAGTGTATCTGTCAGTAGTGTATCTGTCATTATGTCAGTAGTGTATCTGTCAGTAGTGTATCTGTCAGTAGTGTATCTGTCAGTAGTGTTTCTGTCAGCAGTGTATCTGTTAGTAGTGTATCTGTCAGTAGTGTATCTGTCAGTAGTGTATCTGTCAGTAGTGTATCTGTCAGTATGTCAGTAGTGTATCTGTCAGTAGTGTATCTGTCAGTAGTGTATCTGTCAGTAGTGTATCTGTCAGTATGTCAGTAGTGTTAGTATGTCAGTAGTGTATCTGTCAGTAGTGTATCTGTCAGTAGTGTATATGTCAGTAGTGTATCTGTCAGTACTGTATCTGTCAGTATGTCAGTAGTGTATCTGTCAGTAGTGTGTCTGTTAGTATGTCAGTAGTGTATCTGTCAGTATGTCAGTAGTGTATCTGTCAGTAGTTTATCTGTCAGTATGTCAGTAGTGTATCTGTCAGTAGTGTATCTGTCATTTTGTCAGTAGTGTATCTGTCAGTAGTGTATCTGTCAGTAGTGTATATGTCAGTAGTGTATCTGTCAGTAGTGTATCTGTCAGTATGTCAGTAGTGTATATGTCAGTAGTGTATCTGTTAGTATGTCAGTGGTGTATCTGTCAGTATGTCAGTAGTGTATCTGTCAGTATGTCAGTAGTGTATCTGTCAGTAGTGTATCTGTCAGTAGTGTATCTGTCAGTATGTCAGTAGTGTACGTGTCAGTAGTGTATCTGTCAGCAGTGTATCTGTCAGTATGTCAGTAGTGTATCTGTCAGTAGTGTATCTGTCAGTAGTGTATCTGTCAGTAGTGTATCTGTTAGTAGTGTATCTGTTAGTAGTGTATCTGTCAGTAGTGTATCTGTCAGTATGTCAGTAGTGTATCTGTCAGTAGTGTATCTGTCAGTAGTGTATCTGTCAGTAGTGTATCTGTCAGTATGTCAGTAGTGTATCTGTCAGTAGTGTATCTGTCAGTATGTCAGTAGTGTATCTGTCAGTAGTGTATCTGTCAGTAGTGTATCTGTCAGTAGTGTATCTGTCAGTATGTCAGTAGTGTATCTGTCAGTAGTGTATCTGTCAGTATGTCAGTAGTGTATCTGTCAGTAGTGTATCTGTCAGTAGTGTATCTGTCAGTAGTGTATCTGTCAGTATGTCAGTAGTGTATCTGTCAGTATGTCAGTAGTGTATCTGTCAGTAGTGTATCTGTCAGTATGTCAGTAGTGTATCTGTCAGTAGTGTATCTGTCAGTAGTGTATCTGTTAGTAGTGTATCTGTCAGTAGTGTATCTGTCAGTAGTGTATCTGTCAGTAGTGTATCTGTCAGTATGTCAGTAGTGTATCTGTCAGTAGTGTATCTGTCAGTAGTGTATCTGTCAGTAGTGTATCTGTCAGTATGTCAGTAGTGTTAGTATGTCAGTAGTGTATCTGTCAGTATGTCAGTAGTGTATCTGTCAGTATGTCAGTAGTGTATCTGTCAGTAGTGTATCTGTCAGTATGTCAGTAGTGTATCTGTCAGTAGTGTATCTGTCAGTATGTCAGTAGTGTACCTGTCAGTATGTCAGTAGTGTATCTGTCAGTAGTGTATCTGTCAGTAGTGTATCTGTCAGTATGTCAGTAGTGTACGTGTCAGTAGTGTATCTGTCAGCAGTGTATCTGTCAGTATGTCAGTAGTGTATCTGTCAGTAGTGTATCTGTCAGTAGTGTATCTGTCAGTAGTGTATCTGTTAGTAGTGAATCTGTCAGTAGTGTATCTGTCAGTATGTCAGTAGTGTTAGTATGTCAGTAGTGTATCTGTCAGTATGTCAGTAGTGTATCTGTCAGTATGTCAGTAGTGTATCTGTCAGTAGTGTGTCTGTTAGTATGTCAGTAGTGTATCTGTCAGTATGTCAGTAGTGTATCTGTCAGTAGTTTATCTGTCAGTATGTCAGTAGTGTATCTGTCAGTAGTGTATCTGTCATTTTGTCAGTAGTGTATCTGTCAGTAGTGTATCTGTCAGTAGTGTATATGTCAGTAGTGTATCTGTCAGTAGTGTATCTGTCAGTATGTCAGTAGTGTATATGTCAGTAGTGTATCTGTTAGTATGTCAGTGGTGTATCTGTCAGTATGTCAGTAGTGTATCTGTCAGTATGTCAGTAGTGTATCTGTCAGTAGTGTATCTGTCAGTAGTGTATCTGTCAGTATGTCAGTAGTGTACGTGTCAGTAGTGTATCTGTCAGCAGTGTATCTGTCAGTATGTCAGTAGTGTATCTGTCAGTAGTGTATCTGTCAGTAGTGTATCTGTCAGTAGTGTATCTGTTAGTAGTGTATCTGTTAGTAGTGTATCTGTCAGTAGTGTATCTGTCAGTATGTCAGTAGTGTATCTGTCAGTAGTGTATCTGTCAGTAGTGTATCTGTCAGTAGTGTATCTGTCAGTATGTCAGTAGTGTATCTGTCAGTAGTGTATCTGTCAGTATGTCAGTAGTGTATCTGTCAGTAGTGTATCTGTCAGTAGTGTATCTGTCAGTAGTGTATCTGTCAGTATGTCAGTAGTGTATCTGTCAGTAGTGTATCTGTCAGTATGTCAGTAGTGTATCTGTCAGTAGTGTATCTGTCAGTAGTGTATCTGTCAGTAGTGTATCTGTCAGTATGTCAGTAGTGTATCTGTCAGTATGTCAGTAGTGTATCTGTCAGTAGTGTATCTGTCAGTATGTCAGTAGTGTATCTGTCAGTAGTGTATCTGTCAGTAGTGTATCTGTTAGTAGTGTATCTGTCAGTAGTGTATCTGTCAGTAGTGTATCTGTCAGTAGTGTATCTGTCAGTATGTCAGTAGTGTATCTGTCAGTAGTGTATCTGTCAGTAGTGTATCTGTCAGTAGTGTATCTGTCAGTATGTCAGTAGTGTTAGTATGTCAGTAGTGTATCTGTCAGTATGTCAGTAGTGTATCTGTCAGTATGTCAGTAGTGTATCTGTCAGTAGTGTATCTGTCAGTATGTCAGTAGTGTATCTGTCAGTAGTGTATCTGTCAGTATGTCAGTAGTGTACCTGTCAGTATGTCAGTAGTGTATCTGTCAGTAGTGTATCTGTCAGTAGTGTATCTGTCAGTATGTCAGTAGTGTACGTGTCAGTAGTGTATCTGTCAGCAGTGTATCTGTCAGTATGTCAGTAGTGTATCTGTCAGTAGTGTATCTGTCAGTAGTGTATCTGTCAGTAGTGTATCTGTTAGTAGTGAATCTGTCAGTAGTGTATCTGTCAGTATGTCAGTAGTGTTAGTATGTCAGTAGTGTATCTGTCAGTATGTCAGTAGTGTATCTGTCAGTATGTCAGTAGTGTATCTGTCAGTAGTGTATCTGTCAGTATGTCAGTAGTGTATCTGTCAGTAGTGTATCTGTCAGTATGTCAGTAGTGTGTCTGTCAGTAGTGTATCTGTCAGTAGTGTATCTGTCAGTAGTGTGTCTGTCAGTATGTCAGTAGTGTATCTGTCAGTAGTGTATCTGTCAGTAGTGTATCTGTCAGTATGTCAGTAGTGTATCTGTCAGTAGTGTATCTGTCAGTATGTCAGTAGTGTATCTGTCAGTAGTGTATCTGTCAGTAGTGTATCTGTCAGTATGTCAGTAGTGTTAGTATGTCAGTAGTGTATCTGTCAGTATGTCAGTAGTGTATCTGTCAGTATGTCAGTAGTGTATCTGTCAGTAGTGTATCTGTCAGTATGTCAGTAGTGTATCTGTCAGTAGTGTATCTGTCAGTATGTCAGTAGTGTATCTGTCAGTATGTCAGTAGTGTATCTGTCAGTAGTGTATCTGTCATTATGTCAGTAGTGTATCTGTCAGTAGTGTATCTGTCAGTAGTGTATCTGTCAGTAGTGTTTCTGTCAGCAGTGTATCTGTTAGTAGTGTATCTGTCAGTAGTGTATCTGTCAGTAGTGTATCTGTCAGTAGTGTATCTGTCAGTATGTCAGTAGTGTATCTGTCAGTAGTGTATCTGTCAGTAGTGTATCTGTCAGTAGTGTATCTGTCAGTATGTCAGTAGTGTTAGTATGTCAGTAGTGTATCTGTCAGTAGTGTATCTGTCAGTAGTGTATATGTCAGTAGTGTATCTGTCAGTACTGTATCTGTCAGTATGTCAGTAGTGTATCTGTCAGTAGTGTGTCTGTTAGTATGTCAGTAGTGTATCTGTCAGTATGTCAGTAGTGTATCTGTCAGTAGTGTATCTGTCAGTATGTCAGTAGTGTATCTGTCAGTAGTGTATCTGTCATTTTGTCAGTAGTGTATCTGTCAGTAGTGTATCTGTCAGTAGTGTATATGTCAGTAGTGTATCTGTCAGTAGTGTATCTGTCAGTATGTCAGTAGTGTATATGTCAGTAGTGTATCTGTTAGTATGTCAGTGGTGTATCTGTCAGTATGTCAGTAGTGTATCTGTCAGTATGTCAGTAGTGTATCTGTCAGTAGTGTATCTGTCAGTAGTGTATCTGTCAGTATGTCAGTAGTGTACGTGTCAGTAGTGTATCTGTCAGCAGTGTATCTGTCAGTATGTCAGTAGTGTATCTGTCAGTAGTGTATCTGTCAGTAGTGTATCTGTCAGTAGTGTATCTGTTAGTAGTGTATCTGTTAGTAGTGTATCTGTCAGTAGTGTATCTGTCAGTATGTCAGTAGTGTATCTGTCAGTAGTGTATCTGTCAGTAGTGTATCTGTCAGTAGTGTATCTGTCAGTATGTCAGTAGTGTATCTGTCAGTAGTGTATCTGTCAGTATGTCAGTAGTGTATCTGTCAGTAGTGTATCTGTCAGTAGTGTATCTGTCAGTAGTGTATCTGTCAGTATGTCAGTAGTGTATCTGTCAGTAGTGTATCTGTCAGTATGTCAGTAGTGTATCTGTCAGTAGTGTATCTGTCAGTAGTGTATCTGTCAGTAGTGTATCTGTCAGTATGTCAGTAGTGTATCTGTCAGTATGTCAGTAGTGTATCTGTCAGTAGTGTATCTGTCAGTATGTCAGTAGTGTATCTGTCAGTAGTGTATCTGTCAGTAGTGTATCTGTTAGTAGTGTATCTGTCAGTAGTGTATCTGTCAGTAGTGTATCTGTCAGTAGTGTATCTGTCAGTATGTCAGTAGTGTATCTGTCAGTAGTGTATCTGTCAGTAGTGTATCTGTCAGTAGTGTATCTGTCAGTATGTCAGTAGTGTTAGTATGTCAGTAGTGTATCTGTCAGTATGTCAGTAGTGTATCTGTCAGTATGTCAGTAGTGTATCTGTCAGTAGTGTATCTGTCAGTATGTCAGTAGTGTATCTGTCAGTAGTGTATCTGTCAGTATGTCAGTAGTGTACCTGTCAGTATGTCAGTAGTGTATCTGTCAGTAGTGTATCTGTCAGTAGTGTATCTGTCAGTATGTCAGTAGTGTACGTGTCAGTAGTGTATCTGTCAGCAGTGTATCTGTCAGTATGTCAGTAGTGTATCTGTCAGTAGTGTATCTGTCAGTAGTGTATCTGTCAGTAGTGTATCTGTTAGTAGTGTATCTGTTAGTAGTGTATCTGTCAGTAGTGTATCTGTCAGTATGTCAGTAGTGTATCTGTCAGTAGTGTATCTGTCAGTAGTGTATCTGTCAGTAGTGTATCTGTCAGTACGTCAGTAGTGTATCTGTCAGTAGTGTATCTGTCAGTATGTCAGTAGTGTATCTGTCAGTAGTGTATCTGTCAGTAGTGTATCTGTCAGTAGTGTATCTGTCAGTATGTCAGTAGTGTATCTGTCAGTAGTGTATCTGTCAGTATGTCAGTAGTGTATCTGTCAGTAGTGTATCTGTCAGTAGTGTATCTGTCAGTAGTGTATCTGTCAGTATGTCAGTAGTGTATCTGTCAGTATGTCAGTAGTGTATCTGTCAGTAGTGTATCTGTCAGTATGTCAGTAGTGTATCTGTCAGTAGTGTATCTGTCAGTAGTGTATCTGTTAGTAGTGTATCTGTCAGTAGTGTATCTGTCAGTAGTGTATCTGTCAGTAGTGTATCTGTCAGTATGTCAGTAGTGTATCTGTCAGTAGTGTATCTGTCAGTAGTGTATCTGTCAGTAGTGTATCTGTCAGTATGTCAGTAGTGTTAGTATGTCAGTAGTGTATCTGTCAGTATGTCAGTAGTGTATCTGTCAGTATGTCAGTAGTGTATCTGTCAGTAGTGTATCTGTCAGTATGTCAGTAGTGTATCTGTCAGTAGTGTATCTGTCAGTATGTCAGTAGTGTACCTGTCAGTAGTGTATCTGTCAGCAGTGTATCTGTCAGTATGTCAGTAGTGTATCTGTCAGTAGTGTATCTGTCAGTAGTGTATCTGTCAGTAGTGTATCTGTTAGTAGTGTATCTGTTAGTAGTGTATCTGTCAGTAGTGTATCTGTCAGTAGTGTATCTGTCAGTATGTCAGTAGTGTATCTGTCAGTAGTGTATCTGTCAGTATGTCAGTAGTGTATCTGTCAGTAGTGTATCTGTCAGTAGTGTATCTGTCAGTATGTAAGTAGTGTATCTGTCAGTAGTGTATCTGTCAGTAGTGTATCTGTCAGTAGTGTATCTGTCAGTATGTCAGTAGTGTTAGTATGTCAGTAGTGTATCTGTCAGTATGTCAGTAGTGTATCTGTCAGTATGTCAGTAGTGTATCTGTCAGTAGTGTATCTGTCAGTATGTCAGTAGTGTATCTGTCAGTAGTGTATCTGTCAGTAGTGTATCTGTCAGTAGTGTATCTGTCAGTATGTCAGTAGTGTATCTGTCAGTATGTCAGTAGTGTATCTGTCAGTAGTGTATCTGTCATTATGTCAGTAGTTTATCTGTCAGTAGTGTATCTGTCAGTAGTGTATCTGTCAGTAGTGTTTCTGTCAGCAGTGTATCTGTTAGTAGTGTATCTGTCAGTAGTGTATCTGTCAGTAGTGTATCTGTCAGTAGTGTATCTGTTAGTAGTGTATCTGTCAGTATGTCAGTAGTGTTAGTATGTCAGTAGTGTATCTGTCAGTATGTCAGTAGTGTATCTGTCAGTATGTCAGTAGTGTATCTGTCAGTAGTGTATCTGTCAGTATGTCAGTGTATCTGTCAGTAGTGTATCTGTCAGTAGTGTATCTGTCAGTAGTGTATCTGTCAGTAGTGTATCTGTCAGTAGTGTTTCTGTCAGCAGTGTATCTGTTAGTAGTGTATCTGTCAGTAGTGTATCTGTCAGTAGTGTATCTGTCAGTAGTGTATCTGTCAGTATGTCAGTAGTGTATCTGTCAGTAGTGTATCTGTCAGTAGTGTATCTGTCAGTATGTCAGTAGTGTATCTGTCAGTAGTGTATCTGTCATTATGTCAGTAGTGTATCTGTCAGTAGTGTATCTGTCAGTAGTGTATCTGTCAGTGGTGTATCTGTCAGTATGTCAGTAGTGTTAGTACGTCAGTAGTGTATCTGTCAGTATGTCAGTAGTGTATCTGTCAGTATGTCAGTAGTGTATCTGTCAGTAGTGTATCTGTCAGTATGTCAGTAGTGTATCTGTCAGTAGTGTATCTGTCATTTTGTCAGTAGTGTATCTGTCAGTAGTGTATCTGTCAGTAGTGTATATGTCAGTAGTGTATCTGTCAGTAGTGTATCTGTCAGTATGTCAGTAGTGTATCTGTCAGTAGTGTATCTGTTAGTATGTCAGTGGTGTATCTGTCAGTATGTCAGTAGTGTATCTGTCAGTATGTCAGTAGTGTATCTGTCAGTAGTGTATCTGTCAGTATGTCAGTAGTGTATCTGTCAGTAGTGTATCTGTCAGTATGTCAGTAGTGTATCTGTCAGTAGTGTATCTGTCAGTAGTGTATCTGTCAGTAGTGTATCTGTCAGCATGTCAGTAGTGTATCTGTCAGTAGTGTATCTGTTAGTATGTCAGTGGTGTATCTGTCAGTATGTCAGTAGTGTATCTGTCAGTATGTCAGTAGTGCATCTGTCAGTAGTGTATCTGTTAGTATGTCAGTGGTGTATCTGTCAGTATGTCAGTAGTGTATCTGTCAGTATGTCAGTAGTGTATCTGTCAGTAGTGTATCTGTCAGTAGTGTATCTGTCAGTAGTGTATCTGTCAGTATGTCAGTAGTGTATCTGTCAGTAGTGTATCTGTTAGTATGTCAGTAGTGTATCTGTCAGTAGTGTATCTGTCAGTAGTGTATCTGTTAGTAGTGTATCTGTCAGTATGTCAGTAGTGTTAGTATGTCAGTAGTGTATCTGTCAGTATGTCAGTAGTGTATCTGTCAGTATGTCAGTAGTGTATCTGTCAGTAGTGTATCTGTCAGTATGTCAGTGTATCTGTCAGTAGTGTATCTGTCAGTAGTGTATCTGTCAGTAGTGTATCTGTCAGTAGTGTATCTGTCAGTAGTGTTTCTGTCAGCAGTGTATCTGTTAGTAGTGTATCTGTCAGTAGTGTATCTGTCAGTAGTGTATCTGTCAGTAGTGTATCTGTCAGTATGTCAGTAGTGTATCTGTCAGTAGTGTATCTGTCAGTAGTGTATCTGTCAGTATGTCAGTAGTGTATCTGTCAGTAGTGTATCTGTCATTATGTCAGTAGTGTATCTGTCAGTAGTGTATCTGTCAGTAGTGTATCTGTCAGTGGTGTATCTGTCAGTATGTCAGTAGTGTTAGTACGTCAGTAGTGTATCTGTCAGTATGTCAGTAGTGTATCTGTCAGTATGTCAGTAGTGTATCTGTCAGTAGTGTATCTGTCAGTATGTCAGTAGTGTATCTGTCAGTAGTGTATCTGTCATTTTGTCAGTAGTGTATCTGTCAGTAGTGTATCTGTCAGTAGTGTATATGTCAGTAGTGTATCTGTCAGTAGTGTATCTGTCAGTATGTCAGTAGTGTATCTGTCAGTAGTGTATCTGTTAGTATGTCAGTGGTGTATCTGTCAGTATGTCAGTAGTGTATCTGTCAGTATGTCAGTAGTGTATCTGTCAGTAGTGTATCTGTCAGTATGTCAGTAGTGTATCTGTCAGTAGTGTATCTGTCAGTATGTCAGTAGTGTATCTGTCAGTAGTGTATCTGTCAGTAGTGTATCTGTCAGTAGTTTATCTGTCAGCATGTCAGTAGTGTATCTGTCAGTAGTGTATCTGTTAGTATGTCAGTGGTGTATCTGTCAGTATGTCAGTAGTGTATCTGTCAGTATGTCAGTAGTGCATCTGTCAGTAGTGTATCTGTTAGTATGTCAGTGGTGTATCTGTCAGTATGTCAGTAGTGTATCTGTCAGTATGTCAGTAGTGTATCTGTCAGTAGTGTATCTGTCAGTAGTGTATCTGTCAGTAGTGTATCTGTCAGTATGTCAGTAGTGTATCTGTCAGTAGTGTATCTGTTAGTATGTCAGTGGTGTATCTGTCAGTATGTCAGTAGTGTATCTGTCAGTATGTCAGTAGTGTATCTGTCAGTAGTGTATCTGTCAGTAGTGTATCTGTCAGTAGTGTATCTGTCAGTAGTGAATCTGTTAGTAGTGTATCTGTCAGTAGTGTATCTGTCAGTAGTGTATCTGTCAGTATGTCAGTAGTGTATCTGTTAGTAGTGTATCTGTCAGTAGTGTATCTGTCAGTAGTGTATCTGTCAGTAGTGTATCTGTCAGTATGTCAGTAGTGTATCTGTCAGTATGTCAGTAGAGTATCTGTCAGTATGTTAGTAGTGTATCTGTCAGTATGTCAGTAGTGTATCTGTCAGTAGTGTATCTGTCAGTAGTGTATCTGTCAGTATGTCAGTAGTGTATCTGTCAGTAGTGTATCTGTCAGTAGTGTATCTGTCAGTAGTGTATCTGTTAGTAGTGAATCTGTCAGTAGTGTATCTGTCAGTATGTCAGTAGTGTTAGTATGTCAGTAGTGTATCTGTCAGTATGTCAGTAGTGTATCTGTCAGTATGTCAGTAGTGTATCTGTCAGTAGTGTATCTGTCAGTATGTCAGTAGTGTATCTGTCAGTAGTGTATCTGTCAGTATGTCAGTAGTGTGTCTGTCAGTAGTGTATCTGTCAGTAGTGTATCTGTCAGTAGTGTGTCTGTCAGTATGTCAGTAGTGTATCTGTCAGTAGTGTATCTGTCAGTAGTGTATCTGTCAGTATGTCAGTAGTGTATCTGTCAGTAGTGTATCTGTCAGTATGTCAGTAGTGTATCTGTCAGTAGTGTATCTGTCAGTAGTGTATCTGTCAGTATGTCAGTAGTGTTAGTATGTCAGTAGTGTATCTGTCAGTATGTCAGTAGTGTATCTGTCAGTATGTCAGTAGTGTATCTGTCAGTAGTGTATCTGTCAGTATGTCAGTAGTGTATCTGTCAGTAGTGTATCTGTCAGTAGTGTATCTGTCAGTATGTCAGTAGTGTATCTGTCAGTATGTCAGTAGTGTATCTGTCAGTAGTGTATCTGTCATTATGTCAGTAGTGTATCTGTCAGTAGTGTATCTGTCAGTAGTGTATCTGTCAGTAGTGTTTCTGTCAGCAGTGTATCTGTTAGTAGTGTATCTGTCAGTAGTGTATCTGTCAGTAGTGTATCTGTCAGTAGTGTATCTGTCAGTATGTCAGTAGTGTATCTGTCAGTAGTGTATCTGTCAGTAGTGTATCTGTCAGTAGTGTATCTGTCAGTATGTCAGTAGTGTTAGTATGTCAGTAGTGTATCTGTCAGTAGTGTATCTGTCAGTAGTGTATATGTCAGTAGTGTATCTGTCAGTACTGTATCTGTCAGTATGTCAGTAGTGTATCTGTCAGTAGTGTGTCTGTTAGTATGTCAGTAGTGTATCTGTCAGTATGTCAGTAGTGTATCTGTCAGTATGTCAGTTGTCTATCTGTCAGTAGTGTATCTGTCAGTAGTATATCTGTCAGTAGTGTATCTGTCAGTATGTCAGTAGTGTATCTGTCAGTAGTGTATCTGTCAGTATGTCAGTAGTGTATCTGTCAGTAATGTATCTGTCAGTAGTGTATCTGTCAGTATGTCAGTAGTGTATCTGTCAGTAGTGTGTCTGTTAGTATGTCAGTAGTGTATCTGTCAGTATGTCAGTAGTGTATCTGTCAGTATGTCAGTTGTGTATCTGTCAGTAGTGTATCTGTCAGTAGTGTATCTGTCAGTAGTGTATCTGTCAGTATGTCAGTAGTGTATCTGTCAGTAGTGTATCTGTCAGTATGTCAGTAGTGTATCTGTCAGTAGTGTATCTGTCAGTAGTGTATCTGTCAGTAGTGTATCTGTCAGTATGTCAGTAGTGTATCTGTCAGTATGTCAGTTGTGTATCTGTCAGTAGTGTATCTGTCAGTAGTGTATCTGTCAGTAGTGTATCTGTCAGTATGTCAGTAGTGTATCTGTCAGTAGTGTATCTGTCAGTATGTCAGTAGTGTATCTGTCAGTAGTGTATCTGTCAGTAGTGTATCTGTCAGTATGTCAGTAGAGTATCTGTCAGTATGTTAGTAGTGTATCTGTCAGTATGTCAGTAGTGTATCTGTCAGTAGTGTATCTGTCAGTAGTGTATCTGTCAGTATGTCAGTAGTGTATCTGTCAGTAGTGTATCTGTCAGTAGTGTATCTGTCAGTAGTGTATCTGTTAGTAGTGAATCTGTCAGTAGTGTATCTGTCAGTATGTCAGTAGTGTTAGTATGTCAGTAGTGTATCTGTCAGTATGTCAGTAGTGTATCTGTCAGTATGTCAGTAGTGTATCTGTCAGTAGTGTATCTGTCAGTATGTCAGTAGTGTATCTGTCAGTAGTGTGTCTGTCAGTATGTCAGTAGTGTATCTGTCAGTAGTGTATCTGTCAGTAGTGTATCTGTCAGTATGTCAGTAGTGTATCTGTCAGTAGTGTATCTGTCAGTATGTCAGTAGTGTATCTGTCAGTAGTGTATCTGTCAGTAGTGTATCTGTCAGTATGTCAGTAGTGTTAGTATGTCAGTAGTGTATCTGTCAGTATGTCAGTAGTGTATCTGTCAGTATGTCAGTAGTGTATCTGTCAGTAGTGTATCTGTCAGTATGTCAGTAGTGTATCTGTCAGTAGTGTATCTGTCAGTAGTGTATCTGTCAGTATGTCAGTAGTGTATCTGTCAGTATGTCAGTAGTGTATCTGTCAGTAGTGTATCTGTCATTATGTCAGTAGTGTATCTGTCAGTAGTGTATCTGTCAGTAGTGTATCTGTCAGTAGTGTTTCTGTCAGCAGTGTATCTGTTAGTAGTGTATCTGTCAGTAGTGTATCTGTCAGTAGTGTATCTGTCAGTAGTGTATCTGTCAGTATGTCAGTAGTGTATCTGTCAGTAGTGTATCTGTCAGTAGTGTATCTGTCAGTAGTGTATCTGTCAGTATGTCAGTAGTGTTAGTATGTCAGTAGTGTATCTGTCAGTAGTGTATCTGTCAGTAGTGTATATGTCAGTAGTGTATCTGTCAGTACTGTATCTGTCAGTATGTCAGTAGTGTATCTGTCAGTAGTGTGTCTGTTAGTATGTCAGTAGTGTATCTGTCAGTATGTCAGTAGTGTATCTGTCAGTATGTCAGTTGTCTATCTGTCAGTAGTGTATCTGTCAGTAGTATATCTGTCAGTAGTGTATCTGTCAGTATGTCAGTAGTGTATCTGTCAGTAGTGTATCTGTCAGTATGTCAGTAGTGTATCTGTCAGTAATGTATCTGTCAGTAGTGTATCTGTCAGTATGTCAGTAGTGTATCTGTCAGTAGTGTGTCTGTTAGTATGTCAGTAGTGTATCTGTCAGTATGTCAGTAGTGTATCTGTCAGTATGTCAGTTGTGTATCTGTCAGTAGTGTATCTGTCAGTAGTGTATCTGTCAGTAGTGTATCTGTCAGTATGTCAGTAGTGTATCTGTCAGTAGTGTATCTGTCAGTATGTCAGTAGTGTATCTGTCAGTAGTGTATCTGTCAGTAGTGTATCTGTCAGTAGTGTATCTGTCAGTATGTCAGTAGTGTATCTGTCAGTATGTCAGTTGTGTATCTGTCAGTAGTGTATCTGTCAGTAGTGTATCTGTCAGTAGTGTATCTGTCAGTATGTCAGTAGTGTATCTGTCAGTAGTGTATCTGTCAGTATGTCAGTAGTGTATCTGTCAGTAGTGTATCTGTCAGTAGTGTATCTGTCAGTAGTGTATCTGTCAGCATGTCAGTAGTGTATCTGTCAGTAGTGTATCTGTTAGTATGTCAGTGGTGTATCTGTCAGTATGTCAGTAGTGTATCTGTCAGTATGTCAGTAGTGCATCTGTCAGTAGTGTATCTGTTAGTATGTCAGTGGTGTATCTGTCAGTATGTCAGTAGTGTATCTGTCAGTATGTCAGTAGTGTATCTGTCAGTAGTGTATCTGTCAGTAGTGTATCTGTCAGTAGTGTATCTGTCAGTATGTCAGTAGTGTATCTGTCAGTAGTGTATCTGTTAGTATGTCAGTGGTGTATCTGTCAGTATGTCAGTAGTGTATCTGTCAGTATGTCAGTAGTGTATCTGTCAGTAGTGTATCTGTCAGTAGTGTATCTGTCAGTAGTGTATCTGTCAGTATGTCAGTAGTGTATCTGTCAGTAGTGTATCTGTCAGTATGTCAGTAGTGTATCTGTCAGTAATGTATCTGTCAGTAGTGTATCTGTCAGTATGTCAGTAGTGTATCTGTCAGTAGTGTGTCTGTTAGTATGTCAGTAGTGTATCTGTCAGTATGTCAGTAGTGTATCTGTCAGTATGTCAGTTGTGTATCTGTCAGTAGTGTATCTGTCAGTAGTGTATCTGTCAGTAGTGTATCTGTCAGTATGTCAGTAGTGTATCTGTCAGTAGTGTATCTGTCAGTATGTCAGTAGTGTATCTGTCAGTAGTGTATCTGTCAGTAGTGTATCTGTCAGTAGTGTATCTGTCAGTATGTCAGTAGTGTATCTGTCAGTATGTCAGTTGTGTATCTGTCAGTAGTGTATCTGTCAGTAGTGTATCTGTCAGTAGTGTATCTGTCAGTATGTCAGTAGTGTATCTGTCAGTAGTGTATCTGTCAGTATGTCAGTAGTGTATCTGTCAGTAGTGTATCTGTCAGTAGTGTATCTGTCAGTAGTGTATCTGTCAGCATGTCAGTAGTGTATCTGTCAGTAGTGTATCTGTTAGTATGTCAGTGGTGTATCTGTCAGTATGTCAGTAGTGTATCTGTCAGTATGTCAGTAGTGCATCTGTCAGTAGTGTATCTGTTAGTATGTCAGTGGTGTATCTGTCAGTATGTCAGTAGTGTATCTGTCAGTATGTCAGTAGTGTATCTGTCAGTAGTGTATCTGTCAGTAGTGTATCTGTCAGTAGTGTATCTGTCAGTATGTCAGTAGTGTATCTGTCAGTAGTGTATCTGTTAGTATGTCAGTGGTGTATCTGTCAGTATGTCAGTAGTGTATCTGTCAGTATGTCAGTAGTGTATCTGTCAGTAGTGTATCTGTCAGTAGTGTATCTGTCAGTAGTGTATCTGTCAGTATGTCAGTAGTGTATCTGTCAGTAGTGTATCTGTTAGTATGTCAGTGGTGTATCTGTCAGTATGTCAGTAGTGTATCTGTCAGTATGTCAGTAGTGTATCTGTCAGTAGTGTATCTGTCAGTATGTCAGTAGTGTATCTGTCAGTAGTGTATCTGTCAGTATGTCAGTAGTGTATCTGTCAGTAGTGTATCTGTCAGTAGTGTATCTGTCAGTAGTGTATCTGTCAGCATGTCAGTAGTGTATCTGTCAGTAGTGTATCTGTTAGTATGTCAGTGGTGTATCTGTCAGTATGTCAGTAGTGTATCTGTCAGTATGTCAGTAGTGCATCTGTCAGTAGTGTATCTGTTAGTATGTCAGTGGTGTATCTGTCAGTATGTCAGTAGTGTATCTGTCAGTATGTCAGTAGTGTATCTGTCAGTAGTGTATCTGTCAGTAGTGTATCTGTCAGTATGTCAGTAGTGTATCTGTCAGTAGTGTATCTGTTAGTATGTCAGTGGTGTATCTGTCAGTATGTCAGTAGTGTATCTGTCAGTATGTCAGTAGTGTATCTGTCAGTAGTGTATCTGTCAGTAGTGTATCTGTCAGTAGTGTATCTGTCAGTAGTGAATCTGTTAGTAGTGTATCTGTCAGTAGTGTATCTGTCAGTAGTGTATCTGTCAGTATGTCAGTAGTGTATCTGTTAGTAGTGTATCTGTCAGTAGTGTATCTGTCAGTAGTGTATCTGTCAGTAGTGTATCTGTCAGTATGTCAGTAGTGTATCTGTCAGTATGTCAGTAGAGTATCTGTCAGTATGTTAGTAGTGTATCTGTCAGTATGTCAGTAGTGTATCTGTCAGTAGTGTATCTGTCAGTAGTGTATCTGTCAGTATGTCAGTAGTGTATCTGTCAGTAGTGTATCTGTCAGTAGTGTATCTGTCAGTAGTGTATCTGTTAGTAGTGAATCTGTCAGTAGTGTATCTGTCAGTATGTCAGTAGTGTTAGTATGTCAGTAGTGTATCTGTCAGTATGTCAGTAGTGTATCTGTCAGTATGTCAGTAGTGTATCTGTCAGTAGTGTATCTGTCAGTATGTCAGTAGTGTATCTGTCAGTAGTGTATCTGTCAGTATGTCAGTAGTGTGTCTGTCAGTAGTGTATCTGTCAGTAGTGTATCTGTCAGTAGTGTGTCTGTCAGTATGTCAGTAGTGTATCTGTCAGTAGTGTATCTGTCAGTAGTGTATCTGTCAGTATGTCAGTAGTGTATCTGTCAGTAGTGTATCTGTCAGTATGTCAGTAGTGTATCTGTCAGTAGTGTATCTGTCAGTAGTGTATCTGTCAGTATGTCAGTAGTGTTAGTATGTCAGTAGTGTATCTGTCAGTATGTCAGTAGTGTATCTGTCAGTATGTCAGTAGTGTATCTGTCAGTAGTGTATCTGTCAGTATGTCAGTAGTGTATCTGTCAGTAGTGTATCTGTCAGTAGTGTATCTGTCAGTATGTCAGTAGTGTATCTGTCAGTATGTCAGTAGTGTATCTGTCAGTAGTGTATCTGTCATTATGTCAGTAGTGTATCTGTCAGTAGTGTATCTGTCAGTAGTGTATCTGTCAGTAGTGTTTCTGTCAGCAGTGTATCTGTTAGTAGTGTATCTGTCAGTAGTGTATCTGTCAGTAGTGTATCTGTCAGTAGTGTATCTGTCAGTATGTCAGTAGTGTATCTGTCAGTAGTGTATCTGTCAGTAGTGTATCTGTCAGTAGTGTATCTGTCAGTATGTCAGTAGTGTTAGTATGTCAGTAGTGTATCTGTCAGTAGTGTATCTGTCAGTAGTGTATATGTCAGTAGTGTATCTGTCAGTACTGTATCTGTCAGTATGTCAGTAGTGTATCTGTCAGTAGTGTGTCTGTTAGTATGTCAGTAGTGTATCTGTCAGTATGTCAGTAGTGTATCTGTCAGTATGTCAGTTGTCTATCTGTCAGTAGTGTATCTGTCAGTAGTGTATCTGTCAGTAGTGTATCTGTCAGTATGTCAGTAGTGTATCTGTCAGTAGTGTATCTGTCAGTATGTCAGTAGTGTATCTGTCAGTAATGTATCTGTCAGTAGTGTATCTGTCAGTATGTCAGTAGTGTATCTGTCAGTAGTGTGTCTGTTAGTATGTCAGTAGTGTATCTGTCAGTATGTCAGTAGTGTATCTGTCAGTATGTCAGTTGTGTATCTGTCAGTAGTGTATCTGTCAGTAGTGTATCTGTCAGTAGTGTATCTGTCAGTATGTCAGTAGTGTATCTGTCAGTAGTGTATCTGTCAGTATGTCAGTAGTGTATCTGTCAGTAGTGTATCTGTCAGTAGTGTATCTGTCAGTAGTGTATCTGTCAGTATGTCAGTAGTGTATCTGTCAGTATGTCAGTTGTGTATCTGTCAGTAGTGTATCTGTCAGTAGTGTATCTGTCAGTAGTGTATCTGTCAGTATGTCAGTAGTGTATCTGTCAGTAGTGTATCTGTCAGTATGTCAGTAGTGTATCTGTCAGTAGTGTATCTGTCAGTAGTGTATCTGTCAGTATGTCAGTAGTGTATCTGTCAGTAGTGTATCTGTCAGTAGTGTATCTGTTAGTAGTGAATCTGTCAGTAGTGTATCTGTCAGTATGTCAGTAGTGTTAGTATGTCAGTAGTGTATCTGTCAGTATGTCAGTAGTGTATCTGTCAGTATGTCAGTAGTGTATCTGTCAGTAGTGTATCTGTCAGTATGTCAGTAGTGTATCTGTCAGTAGTGTATCTGTCAGTATGTCAGTAGTGTGTCTGTCAGTAGTGTATCTGTCAGTAGTGTATCTGTCAGTAGTGTGTCTGTGAGTATGTCAGTAGTGTATCTGTCAGTAGTGTATCTGTCAGTATGTCAGTAGTGTATCTGTCAGTAGTGTATCTGTCAGTAGTGTATCTGTCAGTAGTGAATCTGTTAGTAGTGTATCTGTCAGTAGTGTATCTGTCAGTAGTGTATCTGTCAGTATGTCAGTAGTGTATCTGTTAGTAGTGTATCTGTCAGTAGTGTATCTGTCAGTAGTGTATCTGTCAGTAGTGTATCTGTCAGTATGTCAGTAGTGTATCTGTCAGTATGTCAGTAGAGTATCTGTCAGTATGTTAGTAGTGTATCTGTCAGTATGTCAGTAGTGTATTTGTCAGTAGTGTATCTGTCAGTAGTGTATCTGTCAGTATGTCAGTAGTGTATCTGTCAGTAGTTTATCTGTCAGTAGTGAATCTGTCAGTAGTGTATCTGTCAGTATGTCAGTAGTGTTAGTATGTCAGTAGTGTATCTGTCAGTATGTCAGTAGTGTATCTGTCAGTAGTGTATCTGTTAGTAGTGAATCTGTCAGTAGTGTATCTGTCAGTATGTCAGTAGTGTTAGTATGTCAGTAGTGTATCTGTCAGTATGTCAGTAGTGTATCTGTCAGTATGTCAGTAGTGTATCTGTCAGTAGTGTATCTGTCAGTATGTCAGTAGTGTATCTGTCAGTAGTGTATCTGTCAGTATGTCAGTAGTGTGTCTGTCAGTAGTGTATCTGTCAGTAGTGTATCTGTCAGTAGTGTGTCTGTCAGTATGTCAGTAGTGTATCTGTCAGTAGTGTATCTGTCAGTATGTCAGTAGTGTATCTGTCAGTAGTGTATCTGTCAGTAGTGTATATGTCAGTAGTGTATCTGTCAGTACTGTATCTGTCAGTATGTCTGTAGTGTATCTGTCAGTAGTGTGTCTGTTAGTATGTCAGTAGTGTATCTGTCATTATGTCAGTAGTGTATCTGTCAGTATGTCAGTTGTGTATCTGTCAGTAGTGTATCTGTCAGTAGTGTATCTGTCAGTAGTGTATCTGTCAGTATGTCAGTAGTGTATCTGTCAGTAGTGTATCTGTCAGTATGTAAATAGTGTATCTGTCAGTAATGTATCTGTCAGTAGTGTATCTGTCAGTATGTCAGTAGTGTGTCTGTTAGTATGTCAGTAGTGTATCTGTCAGTATGTCAGTAGTGTATCTGTCAGTATGTCAGTTGTGTATCTGTCAGTAGTGTATCTGTCAGTAGTGTATCTGTCAGTAGTGTATCTGTCAGTATGTCAGTAGTGTATCTGTCAGTAGTGTATCTGTCAGTATGTCAGTAGTGTATCTGTCAGTAATGTATCTGTCAGTAGTGTGTCTGTCAGTATGTCAGTAGTGTATCTGTCAGTAGTGTATCTGTCAGTAGTGTATCTGTCAGTATGTCAGTAGTGTATCTGTCAGTAGTGTATCTGTCAGTAGTGTATCTGTCAGTATGTCAGTAGTGTATCTGTCAGTAGTGTATCTGTCAGTAGTGTATCTGTCAGTAGTGTATCTGTTAGTAGTGTATCTGTCAGTAGTGTATCTGTCAGTAGTGTATCTGTCAGTAGTGTATCTGTCAGTATGTCAGTAGTGTATCTGTCAGTAGTGTATCTGTCAGTAGTGTATCTGTCAGTAGTGTATCTGTCAGTATGTCAGTAGTGTATCTGTCAGTAGTGTATCTGTCTGTAGTGTATCTGTCAGTAGTGTATCTGTCAGTATGTCAGTAGTGTTAGTATGTCAGTAGTGTATCTGTCAGTATGTCAGTAGTGTATCTGTCAGTAGTGTATCTGTCAGTATGTCAGTAGTGTATCTGTCAGTAGTGTATCTGTCAGTAGTGTATCTGTCAGTATGTCAGTAGTGTATCTGTCAGTATGTCAGTAGTGTATCTGTCAGTAGTGTATCTGTCAGTATGTCAGTAGTGTATCTGTCAGTAGTGTATCTGTCAGTAGTGTATCTGTCAGTAGTGTTTCTGTCAGCAGTGTATCTGTTAGTAGTGTATCTGTCAGTAGTGTATCTGTCAGTAGTGTATCTGTCAGTAGTGTATCTGTCAGTATGTCAGTAGTGTATCTGTCAGTAGTGTATCTGTCAGTAGTGTATCTGTCAGTAGTGTATCTGTCAGTATGTCAGTAGTGTTAGTATGTCAGTAGTGTATCTGTCAGTATGTCAGTAGTGTATCTGTCATTTTGTCAGTAGTGTATCTGTCAGTAGTGTATCTGTCAGTATGTCAGTAGTGTATCTGTCAGTAGTGTATCTGTCATTTTGTCAGTAGTGTATCTGTCAGTAGTGTATCTGTCAGTAGTGTATATGTCAGTAGTGTATCTGTCAGTAGTGTATCTGTCAGTATGTCAGTAGTGTATCTGTCAGTAGTGTATCTGTCAGTAGTGTATATGTCAGTAGTGTATCTGTCAGTAGTGTATCTGTCAGTATGTCAGTAGTGTATCTGTCAGTAGTGTATCTGTTAGTATGTCAGTGGTGTATCTGTCAGTATGTCAGTAGTGTATCTGTCAGTAGTGTATCTGTCAGTAGTGTATCTGTCAGTAGTGTATCTGTCAGTATGTCAGTAGTGTATCTGTCAGTAGTGTATCTGTCAGTAGTGTATCTGTCAGTATGTCAGTAGTGTATCTGTCAGTAGTGTATCTGTCATTATGTCAGTAGTGTATCTGTCAGTAGTGTATCTGTCAGTAGTGTATCTGTCAGTGGTGTATCTGTCAGTATGTCAGTAGTGTTAGTACGTCAGTAGTGTATCTGTCAGTATGTCAGTAGTGTATCTGTCAGTATGTCAGTAGTGTATCTGTCAGTAGTGTATCTGTCAGTATGTCAGTAGTGTATCTGTCAGTAGTGTATCTGTCATTTTGTCAGTAGTGTATCTGTCAGTAGTGTATCTGTCAGTAGTGTATATGTCAGTAGTGTATCTGTCAGTAGTGTATCTGTCAGTATGTCAGTAGTGTATCTGTCAGTAGTGTATCTGTTAGTATGTCAGTGGTGTATCTGTCAGTATGTCAGTAGTGTATCTGTCAGTATGTCAGTAGTGTATCTGTCAGTAGTGTATCTGTCAGTATGTCAGTAGTGTATCTGTCAGTAGTGTATCTGTCAGTATGTCAGTAGTGTATCTGTCAGTAGTGTATCTGTCAGTAGTGTATCTGTCAGTAGTGTATCTGTCAGCATGTCAGTAGTGTATCTGTCAGTAGTGTATCTGTTAGTATGTCAGTGGTGTATCTGTCAGTATGTCAGTAGTGTATCTGTCAGTATGTCAGTAGTGCATCTGTCAGTAGTGTATCTGTTAGTATGTCAGTGGTGTATCTGTCAGTATGTCAGTAGTGTATCTGTCAGTATGTCAGTAGTGTATCTGTCAGTAGTGTATCTGTCAGTAGTGTATCTGTCAGTAGTGTATCTGTCAGTATGTCAGTAGTGTATCTGTCAGTAGTGTATCTGTTAGTATGTCAGTGGTGTATCTGTCAGTATGTCAGTAGTGTATCTGTCAGTATGTCAGTAGTGTATCTGTCAGTAGTGTATCTGTCAGTAGTGTATCTGTCAGTAGTGTATCTGTCAGTAGTGAATCTGTTAGTAGTGTATCTGTCAGTAGTGTATCTGTCAGTAGTGTATCTGTCAGTATGTCAGTAGTGTATCTGTTAGTAGTGTATCTGTCAGTAGTGTATCTGTCAGTAGTGTATCTGTCAGTAGTGTATCTGTCAGTATGTCAGTAGTGTATCTGTCAGTATGTCAGTAGAGTATCTGTCAGTATGTTAGTAGTGTATCTGTCAGTATGTCAGTAGTGTATCTGTCAGTAGTGTATCTGTCAGTAGTGTATCTGTCAGTATGTCAGTAGTGTATCTGTCAGTAGTGTATCTGTCAGTAGTGTATCTGTCAGTAGTGTATCTGTTAGTAGTGAATCTGTCAGTAGTGTATCTGTCAGTATGTCAGTAGTGTTAGTATGTCAGTAGTGTATCTGTCAGTATGTCAGTAGTGTATCTGTCAGTAATGTATCTGTCAGTAGTGTATCTGTCAGTATGTCAGTAGTGTGTCTGTTAGTATGTCAGTAGTGTATCTGTCAGTATGTCAGTAGTGTATCTGTCAGTATGTCAGTTGTGTATCTGTCAGTAGTGTATCTGTCAGTAGTGTATCTGTCAGTAGTGTATCTGTCAGTATGTCAGTAGTGTATCTGTCAGTAGTGTATCTGTCAGTATGTCAGTAGTGTATCTGTCAGTAATGTATCTGTCAGTAGTGTGTCTGTCAGTATGTCAGTAGTGTATCTGTCAGTAGTGTATCTGTCAGTAGTGTATCTGTCAGTATGTCAGTAGTGTATCTGTCAGTAGTGTATCTGTCAGTAGTGTATCTGTCAGTATGTCAGTAGTGTATCTGTCAGTAGTGTATCTGTCAGTAGTGTATCTGTCAGTAGTGTATCTGTTAGTAGTGTATCTGTCAGTAGTGTATCTGTCAGTAGTGTATCTGTCAGTAGTGTATCTGTCAGTATGTCAGTAGTGTATCTGTCAGTAGTGTATCTGTCAGTAGTGTATCTGTCAGTAGTGTATCTGTCAGTATGTCAGTAGTGTATCTGTCAGTAGTGTATCTGTCTGTAGTGTATCTGTCAGTAGTGTATCTGTCAGTATGTCAGTAGTGTTAGTATGTCAGTAGTGTATCTGTCAGTATGTCAGTAGTGTATCTGTCAGTAGTGTATCTGTCAGTATGTCAGTAGTGTATCTGTCAGTAGTGTATCTGTCAGTAGTGTATCTGTCAGTATGTCAGTAGTGTATCTGTCAGTATGTCAGTAGTGTATCTGTCAGTAGTGTATCTGTCAGTATGTCAGTAGTGTATCTGTCAGTAGTGTATCTGTCAGTAGTGTATCTGTCAGTAGTGTTTCTGTCAGCAGTGTATCTGTTAGTAGTGTATCTGTCAGTAGTGTATCTGTCAGTAGTGTATCTGTCAGTAGTGTATCTGTCAGTATGTCAGTAGTGTATCTGTCAGTAGTGTATCTGTCAGTAGTGTATCTGTCAGTAGTGTATCTGTCAGTATGTCAGTAGTGTTAGTATGTCAGTAGTGTATCTGTCAGTATGTCAGTAGTGTATCTGTCATTTTGTCAGTAGTGTATCTGTCAGTAGTGTATCTGTCAGTATGTCAGTAGTGTATCTGTCAGTAGTGTATCTGTCATTTTGTCAGTAGTGTATCTGTCAGTAGTGTATCTGTCAGTAGTGTATATGTCAGTAGTGTATCTGTCAGTAGTGTATCTGTCAGTATGTCAGTAGTGTATCTGTCAGTAGTGTATCTGTCAGTAGTGTATATGTCAGTAGTGTATCTGTCAGTAGTGTATCTGTCAGTATGTCAGTAGTGTATCTGTCAGTAGTGTATCTGTTAGTATGTCAGTGGTGTATCTGTCAGTATGTCAGTAGTGTATCTGTCAGTAGTGTATCTGTCAGTAGTGTATCTGTCAGTAGTGTATCTGTCAGTATGTCAGTAGTGTATCTGTCAGTAGTGTATCTGTCAGTAGTGTATCTGTCAGTATGTCAGTAGTGTATCTGTCAGTAGTGTATCTGTCATTATGTCAGTAGTGTATCTGTCAGTAGTGTATCTGTCAGTAGTGTATCTGTCAGTGGTGTATCTGTCAGTATGTCAGTAGTGTTAGTACGTCAGTAGTGTATCTGTCAGTATGTCAGTAGTGTATCTGTCAGTATGTCAGTAGTGTATCTGTCAGTAGTGTATCTGTCAGTATGTCAGTAGTGTATCTGTCAGTAGTGTATCTGTCATTTTGTCAGTAGTGTATCTGTCAGTAGTGTATCTGTCAGTAGTGTATATGTCAGTAGTGTATCTGTCAGTAGTGTATCTGTCAGTATGTCAGTAGTGTATCTGTCAGTAGTGTATCTGTTAGTATGTCAGTGGTGTATCTGTCAGTATGTCAGTAGTGTATCTGTCAGTATGTCAGTAGTGTATCTGTCAGTAGTGTATCTGTCAGTATGTCAGTAGTGTATCTGTCAGTAGTGTATCTGTCAGTATGTCAGTAGTGTATCTGTCAGTAGTGTATCTGTCAGTAGTGTATCTGTCAGTAGTGTATCTGTCAGCATGTCAGTAGTGTATCTGTCAGTAGTGTATCTGTTAGTATGTCAGTGGTGTATCTGTCAGTATGTCAGTAGTGTATCTGTCAGTATGTCAGTAGTGCATCTGTCAGTAGTGTATCTGTTAGTATGTCAGTGGTGTATCTGTCAGTATGTCAGTAGTGTATCTGTCAGTATGTCAGTAGTGTATCTGTCAGTAGTGTATCTGTCAGTAGTGTATCTGTCAGTAGTGTATCTGTCAGTATGTCAGTAGTGTATCTGTCAGTAGTGTATCTGTTAGTATGTCAGTGGTGTATCTGTCAGTATGTCAGTAGTGTATCTGTCAGTATGTCAGTAGTGTATCTGTCAGTAGTGTATCTGTCAGTAGTGTATCTGTCAGTAGTGTATCTGTCAGTAGTGAATCTGTTAGTAGTGTATCTGTCAGTAGTGTATCTGTCAGTAGTGTATCTGTCAGTATGTCAGTAGTGTATCTGTTAGTAGTGTATCTGTCAGTAGTGTATCTGTCAGTAGTGTATCTGTCAGTAGTGTATCTGTCAGTATGTCAGTAGTGTATCTGTCAGTATGTCAGTAGAGTATCTGTCAGTATGTTAGTAGTGTATCTGTCAGTATGTCAGTAGTGTATCTGTCAGTAGTGTATCTGTCAGTAGTGTATCTGTCAGTATGTCAGTAGTGTATCTGTCAGTAGTGTATCTGTCAGTAGTGTATCTGTCAGTAGTGTATCTGTTAGTAGTGAATCTGTCAGTAGTGTATCTGTCAGTATGTCAGTAGTGTTAGTATGTCAGTAGTGTATCTGTCAGTATGTCAGTAGTGTATCTGTCAGTATGTCAGTAGTGTATCTGTCAGTAGTGTATCTGTCAGTATGTCAGTAGTGTATCTGTCAGTAGTGTATCTGTCAGTATGTCAGTAGTGTGTCTGTCAGTAGTGTATCTGTCAGTAGTGTATCTGTCAGTAGTGTGTCTGTCAGTATGTCAGTAGTGTATCTGTCAGTAGTGTATCTGTCAGTAGTGTATCTGTCAGTATGTCAGTAGTGTATCTGTCAGTAGTGTATCTGTCAGTATGTCAGTAGTGTATCTGTCAGTAGTGTATCTGTCAGTAGTGTATCTGTCAGTATGTCAGTAGTGTTAGTATGTCAGTAGTGTATCTGTCAGTATGTCAGTAGTGTATCTGTCAGTATGTCAGTAGTGTATCTGTCAGTAGTGTATCTGTCAGTATGTCAGTAGTGTATCTGTCAGTAGTGTATCTGTCAGTAGTGTATCTGTCAGTATGTCAGTAGTGTATCTGTCAGTATGTCAGTAGTGTATCTGTCAGTAGTGTATCTGTCATTATGTCAGTAGTGTATCTGTCAGTAGTGTATCTGTCAGTAGTGTATCTGTCAGTAGTGTTTCTGTCAGCAGTGTATCTGTTAGTAGTGTATCTGTCAGTAGTGTATCTGTCAGTAGTGTATCTGTCAGTAGTGTATCTGTCAGTATGTCAGTAGTGTATCTGTCAGTAGTGTATCTGTCAGTAGTGTATCTGTCAGTAGTGTATCTGTCAGTATGTCAGTAGTGTTAGTATGTCAGTAGTGTATCTGTCAGTAGTGTATCTGTCAGTAGTGTATATGTCAGTAGTGTATCTGTCAGTACTGTATCTGTCAGTATGTCAGTAGTGTATCTGTCAGTAGTGTGTCTGTTAGTATGTCAGTAGTGTATCTGTCAGTATGTCAGTAGTGTATCTGTCAGTAGTTTATCTGTCAGTATGTCAGTAGTGTATCTGTCAGTAGTGTATCTGTCATTTTGTCAGTAGTGTATCTGTCAGTAGTGTATCTGTCAGTAGTGTATATGTCAGTAGTGTATCTGTCAGTAGTGTATCTGTCAGTATGTCAGTAGTGTATATGTCAGTAGTGTATCTGTTAGTATGTCAGTGGTGTATCTGTCAGTATGTCAGTAGTGTATCTGTCAGTATGTCAGTAGTGTATCTGTCAGTAGTGTATCTGTCAGTAGTGTATCTGTCAGTATGTCAGTAGTGTACGTGTCAGTAGTGTATCTGTCAGCAGTGTATCTGTCAGTATGTCAGTAGTGTATCTGTCAGTAGTGTATCTGTCAGTAGTGTATCTGTCAGTAGTGTATCTGTTAGTAGTGTATCTGTTAGTAGTGTATCTGTCAGTAGTGTATCTGTCAGTATGTCAGTAGTGTATCTGTCAGTAGTGTATCTGTCAGTAGTGTATCTGTCAGTAGTGTATCTGTCAGTATGTCAGTAGTGTATCTGTCAGTAGTGTATCTGTCAGTATGTCAGTAGTGTATCTGTCAGTAGTGTATCTGTCAGTAGTGTATCTGTCAGTAGTGTATCTGTCAGTATGTCAGTAGTGTATCTGTCAGTAGTGTATCTGTCAGTATGTCAGTAGTGTATCTGTCAGTAGTGTATCTGTCAGTAGTGTATCTGTCAGTAGTGTATCTGTCAGTATGTCAGTAGTGTATCTGTCAGTATGTCAGTAGTGTATCTGTCAGTAGTGTATCTGTCAGTATGTCAGTAGTGTATCTGTCAGTAGTGTATCTGTCAGTAGTGTATCTGTTAGTAGTGTATCTGTCAGTAGTGTATCTGTCAGTAGTGTATCTGTCAGTAGTGTATCTGTCAGTATGTCAGTAGTGTATCTGTCAGTAGTGTATCTGTCAGTAGTGTATCTGTCAGTAGTGTATCTGTCAGTATGTCAGTAGTGTTAGTATGTCAGTAGTGTATCTGTCAGTATGTCAGTAGTGTATCTGTCAGTATGTCAGTAGTGTATCTGTCAGTAGTGTATCTGTCAGTATGTCAGTAGTGTATCTGTCAGTAGTGTATCTGTCAGTATGTCAGTAGTGTACCTGTCAGTAGTGTATCTGTCAGCAGTGTATCTGTCAGTATGTCAGTAGTGTATCTGTCAGTAGTGTATCTGTCAGTAGTGTATCTGTCAGTAGTGTATCTGTTAGTAGTGTATCTGTTAGTAGTGTATCTGTCAGTAGTGTATCTGTCAGTAGTGTATCTGTCAGTATGTCAGTAGTGTATCTGTCAGTAGTGTATCTGTCAGTATGTCAGTAGTGTATCTGTCAGTAGTGTATCTGTCAGTAGTGTATCTGTCAGTATGTAAGTAGTGTATCTGTCAGTAGTGTATCTGTCAGTAGTGTATCTGTCAGTAGTGTATCTGTCAGTATGTCAGTAGTGTTAGTATGTCAGTAGTGTATCTGTCAGTATGTCAGTAGTGTATCTGTCAGTATGTCAGTAGTGTATCTGTCAGTAGTGTATCTGTCAGTATGTCAGTAGTGTATCTGTCAGTAGTGTATCTGTCAGTAGTGTATCTGTCAGTAGTGTATCTGTCAGTATGTCAGTAGTGTATCTGTCAGTATGTCAGTAGTGTATCTGTCAGTAGTGTATCTGTCATTATGTCAGTAGTTTATCTGTCAGTAGTGTATCTGTCAGTAGTGTATCTGTCAGTAGTGTTTCTGTCAGCAGTGTATCTGTTAGTAGTGTATCTGTCAGTAGTGTATCTGTCAGTAGTGTATCTGTCAGTAGTGTATCTGTTAGTAGTGTATCTGTCAGTATGTCAGTAGTGTTAGTATGTCAGTAGTGTATCTGTCAGTATGTCAGTAGTGTATCTGTCAGTATGTCAGTAGTGTATCTGTCAGTAGTGTATCTGTCAGTATGTCAGTGTATCTGTCAGTAGTGTATCTGTCAGTAGTGTATCTGTCAGTAGTGTATCTGTCAGTAGTGTATCTGTCAGTAGTGTTTCTGTCAGCAGTGTATCTGTTAGTAGTGTATCTGTCAGTAGTGTATCTGTCAGTAGTGTATCTGTCAGTAGTGTATCTGTCAGTATGTCAGTAGTGTATCTGTCAGTAGTGTATCTGTCAGTAGTGTATCTGTCAGTATGTCAGTAGTGTATCTGTCAGTAGTGTATCTGTCATTATGTCAGTAGTGTATCTGTCAGTAGTGTATCTGTCAGTAGTGTATCTGTCAGTGGTGTATCTGTCAGTATGTCAGTAGTGTTAGTACGTCAGTAGTGTATCTGTCAGTATGTCAGTAGTGTATCTGTCAGTATGTCAGTAGTGTATCTGTCAGTAGTGTATCTGTCAGTATGTCAGTAGTGTATCTGTCAGTAGTGTATCTGTCATTTTGTCAGTAGTGTATCTGTCAGTAGTGTATCTGTCAGTAGTGTATATGTCAGTAGTGTATCTGTCAGTAGTGTATCTGTCAGTATGTCAGTAGTGTATCTGTCAGTAGTGTATCTGTTAGTATGTCAGTGGTGTATCTGTCAGTATGTCAGTAGTGTATCTGTCAGTATGTCAGTAGTGTATCTGTCAGTAGTGTATCTGTCAGTATGTCAGTAGTGTATCTGTCAGTAGTGTATCTGTCAGTATGTCAGTAGTGTATCTGTCAGTAGTGTATCTGTCAGTAGTGTATCTGTCAGTAGTGTATCTGTCAGCATGTCAGTAGTGTATCTGTCAGTAGTGTATCTGTTAGTATGTCAGTGGTGTATCTGTCAGTATGTCAGTAGTGTATCTGTCAGTATGTCAGTAGTGCATCTGTCAGTAGTGTATCTGTTAGTATGTCAGTGGTGTATCTGTCAGTATGTCAGTAGTGTATCTGTCAGTATGTCAGTAGTGTATCTGTCAGTAGTGTATCTGTCAGTAGTGTATCTGTCAGTAGTGTATCTGTCAGTATGTCAGTAGTGTATCTGTCAGTAGTGTATCTGTTAGTATGTCAGTGGTGTATCTGTCAGTATGTCAGTAGTGTATCTGTCAGTATGTCAGTAGTGTATCTGTCAGTAGTGTATCTGTCAGTAGTGTATCTGTCAGTAGTGTATCTGTCAGTAGTGAATCTGTTAGTAGTGTATCTGTCAGTAGTGTATCTGTCAGTAGTGTATCTGTCAGTATGTCAGTAGTGTATCTGTTAGTAGTGTATCTGTCAGTAGTGTATCTGTCAGTAGTGTATCTGTCAGTAGTGTATCTGTCAGTATGTCAGTAGTGTATCTGTCAGTATGTCAGTAGAGTATCTGTCAGTATGTTAGTAGTGTATCTGTCAGTATGTCAGTAGTGTATCTGTCAGTAGTGTATCTGTCAGTAGTGTATCTGTCAGTATGTCAGTAGTGTATCTGTCAGTAGTGTATCTGTCAGTAGTGTATCTGTCAGTAGTGTATCTGTTAGTAGTGAATCTGTCAGTAGTGTATCTGTCAGTATGTCAGTAGTGTTAGTATGTCAGTAGTGTATCTGTCAGTATGTCAGTAGTGTATCTGTCAGTATGTCAGTAGTGTATCTGTCAGTAGTGTATCTGTCAGTATGTCAGTAGTGTATCTGTCAGTAGTGTATCTGTCAGTATGTCAGTAGTGTGTCTGTCAGTAGTGTATCTGTCAGTAGTGTATCTGTCAGTAGTGTGTCTGTCAGTATGTCAGTAGTGTATCTGTCAGTAGTGTATCTGTCAGTAGTGTATCTGTCAGTATGTCAGTAGTGTATCTGTCAGTAGTGTATCTGTCAGTATGTCAGTAGTGTATCTGTCAGTAGTGTATCTGTCAGTAGTGTATCTGTCAGTATGTCAGTAGTGTTAGTATGTCAGTAGTGTATCTGTCAGTATGTCAGTAGTGTATCTGTCAGTATGTCAGTAGTGTATCTGTCAGTAGTGTATCTGTCAGTATGTCAGTAGTGTATCTGTCAGTAGTGTATCTGTCAGTAGTGTATCTGTCAGTATGTCAGTAGTGTATCTGTCAGTATGTCAGTAGTGTATCTGTCAGTAGTGTATCTGTCATTATGTCAGTAGTGTATCTGTCAGTAGTGTATCTGTCAGTAGTGTATCTGTCAGTAGTGTTTCTGTCAGCAGTGTATCTGTTAGTAGTGTATCTGTCAGTAGTGTATCTGTCAGTAGTGTATCTGTCAGTAGTGTATCTGTCAGTATGTCAGTAGTGTATCTGTCAGTAGTGTATCTGTCAGTAGTGTATCTGTCAGTAGTGTATCTGTCAGTATGTCAGTAGTGTTAGTATGTCAGTAGTGTATCTGTCAGTAGTGTATCTGTCAGTAGTGTATATGTCAGTAGTGTATCTGTCAGTACTGTATCTGTCAGTATGTCAGTAGTGTATCTGTCAGTAGTGTGTCTGTTAGTATGTCAGTAGTGTATCTGTCAGTATGTCAGTAGTGTATCTGTCAGTATGTCAGTTGTCTATCTGTCAGTAGTGTATCTGTCAGTAGTGTATCTGTCAGTAGTGTATCTGTCAGTATGTCAGTAGTGTATCTGTCAGTAGTGTATCTGTCAGTATGTCAGTAGTGTATCTGTCAGTAATGTATCTGTCAGTAGTGTATCTGTCAGTATGTCAGTAGTGTATCTGTCAGTAGTGTGTCTGTTAGTATGTCAGTAGTGTATCTGTCAGTATGTCAGTAGTGTATCTGTCAGTATGTCAGTTGTGTATCTGTCAGTAGTGTATCTGTCAGTAGTGTATCTGTCAGTAGTGTATCTGTCAGTATGTCAGTAGTGTATCTGTCAGTAGTGTATCTGTCAGTATGTCAGTAGTGTATCTGTCAGTAGTGTATCTGTCAGTAGTGTATCTGTCAGTAGTGTATCTGTCAGTATGTCAGTAGTGTATCTGTCAGTATGTCAGTTGTGTATCTGTCAGTAGTGTATCTGTCAGTAGTGTATCTGTCAGTAGTGTATCTGTCAGTATGTCAGTAGTGTATCTGTCAGTAGTGTATCTGTCAGTATGTCAGTAGTGTATCTGTCAGTAGTGTATCTGTCAGTAGTGTATCTGTCAGTAGTGTATCTGTCAGCATGTCAGTAGTGTATCTGTCAGTAGTGTATCTGTTAGTATGTCAGTGGTGTATCTGTCAGTATGTCAGTAGTGTATCTGTCAGTATGTCAGTAGTGCATCTGTCAGTAGTGTATCTGTTAGTATGTCAGTGGTGTATCTGTCAGTATGTCAGTAGTGTATCTGTCAGTATGTCAGTAGTGTATCTGTCAGTAGTGTATCTGTCAGTAGTGTATCTGTCAGTAGTGTATCTGTCAGTATGTCAGTAGTGTATCTGTCAGTAGTGTATCTGTTAGTATGTCAGTGGTGTATCTGTCAGTATGTCAGTAGTGTATCTGTCAGTATGTCAGTAGTGTATCTGTCAGTAGTGTATCTGTCAGTAGTGTATCTGTCAGTAGTGTATCTGTCAGTATGTCAGTAGTGTATCTGTCAGTAGTGTATCTGTTAGTATGTCAGTGGTGTATCTGTCAGTATGTCAGTAGTGTATCTGTCAGTATGTCAGTAGTGTATCTGTCAGTAGTGTATCTGTCAGTATGTCAGTAGTGTATCTGTCAGTAGTGTATCTGTCAGTATGTCAGTAGTGTATCTGTCAGTAGTGTATCTGTCAGTAGTGTATCTGTCAGTAGTGTATCTGTCAGCATGTCAGTAGTGTATCTGTCAGTAGTGTATCTGTTAGTATGTCAGTGGTGTATCTGTCAGTATGTCAGTAGTGTATCTGTCAGTATGTCAGTAGTGCATCTGTCAGTAGTGTATCTGTTAGTATGTCAGTGGTGTATCTGTCAGTATGTCAGTAGTGTATCTGTCAGTATGTCAGTAGTGTATCTGTCAGTAGTGTATCTGTCAGTAGTGTATCTGTCAGTATGTCAGTAGTGTATCTGTCAGTAGTGTATCTGTTAGTATGTCAGTGGTGTATCTGTCAGTATGTCAGTAGTGTATCTGTCAGTATGTCAGTAGTGTATCTGTCAGTAGTGTATCTGTCAGTAGTGTATCTGTCAGTAGTGTATCTGTCAGTAGTGAATCTGTTAGTAGTGTATCTGTCAGTAGTGTATCTGTCAGTAGTGTATCTGTCAGTATGTCAGTAGTGTATCTGTTAGTAGTGTATCTGTCAGTAGTGTATCTGTCAGTAGTGTATCTGTCAGTAGTGTATCTGTCAGTATGTCAGTAGTGTATCTGTCAGTATGTCAGTAGAGTATCTGTCAGTATGTTAGTAGTGTATCTGTCAGTATGTCAGTAGTGTATCTGTCAGTAGTGTATCTGTCAGTAGTGTATCTGTCAGTATGTCAGTAGTGTATCTGTCAGTAGTGTATCTGTCAGTAGTGTATCTGTCAGTAGTGTATCTGTTAGTAGTGAATCTGTCAGTAGTGTATCTGTCAGTATGTCAGTAGTGTTAGTATGTCAGTAGTGTATCTGTCAGTATGTCAGTAGTGTATCTGTCAGTATGTCAGTAGTGTATCTGTCAGTAGTGTATCTGTCAGTATGTCAGTAGTGTATCTGTCAGTAGTGTATCTGTCAGTATGTCAGTAGTGTGTCTGTCAGTAGTGTATCTGTCAGTAGTGTATCTGTCAGTAGTGTGTCTGTCAGTATGTCAGTAGTGTATCTGTCAGTAGTGTATCTGTCAGTAGTGTATCTGTCAGTATGTCAGTAGTGTATCTGTCAGTAGTGTATCTGTCAGTATGTCAGTAGTGTATCTGTCAGTAGTGTATCTGTCAGTAGTGTATCTGTCAGTATGTCAGTAGTGTTAGTATGTCAGTAGTGTATCTGTCAGTATGTCAGTAGTGTATCTGTCAGTATGTCAGTAGTGTATCTGTCAGTAGTGTATCTGTCAGTATGTCAGTAGTGTATCTGTCAGTAGTGTATCTGTCAGTAGTGTATCTGTCAGTATGTCAGTAGTGTATCTGTCAGTATGTCAGTAGTGTATCTGTCAGTAGTGTATCTGTCATTATGTCAGTAGTGTATCTGTCAGTAGTGTATCTGTCAGTAGTGTATCTGTCAGTAGTGTTTCTGTCAGCAGTGTATCTGTTAGTAGTGTATCTGTCAGTAGTGTATCTGTCAGTAGTGTATCTGTCAGTAGTGTATCTGTCAGTATGTCAGTAGTGTATCTGTCAGTAGTGTATCTGTCAGTAGTGTATCTGTCAGTAGTGTATCTGTCAGTAGTGTATCTGTCAGTATGTCAGTAGTGTATCTGTCAGTAGTGTGTCTGTTAGTATGTCAGTAGTGTATCTGTCAGTATGTCAGTAGTGTATCTGTCAGTATGTCAGTAGTGTATCTGTCAGTAGTGTATCTGTCAGTAGTGTATCTGTCAGTAGTGTATCTGTCAGTATGTCAGTAGTGTATCTGTCAGTAGTGTATCTGTCAGTATGTCAGTAGTGTATCTGTCAGTAATGTATCTGTCAGTAGTGTATCTGTCAGTATGTCAGTAGTGTATCTGTCAGTAGTGTGTCTGTTAGTATGTCAGTAGTGTATCTGTCAGTATGTCAGTAGTGTATCTGTCAGTATGTCAGTTGTGTATCTGTCAGTAGTGTATCTGTCAGTAGTGTATCTGTCAGTATGTCAGTAGTGTATCTGTCAGTAGTGTATCTGTCAGTATGTCAGTAGTGTATCTGTCAGTAGTGTATCTGTCAGTAGTGTATCTGTCAGTAGTGTATCTGTCAGTATGTCAGTAGTGTATCTGTCAGTATGTCAGTTGTGTATCTGTCAGTAGTGTATCTGTCAGTAGTGTATCTGTCAGTAGTGTATCTGTCAGTATGTCAGTAGTGTATCTGTCAGTAGTGTATCTGTCAGTATGTCAGTAGTGTATCTGTCAGTAGTGTATCTGTCAGTAGTGTATCTGTCAGTAGTGTATCTGTCAGTATGTCAGTAGTGTATCTGTCAGTAGTGTATCTGTCAGTAGTGTATCTGTTAGTAGTGAATCTGTCAGTAGTGTATCTGTCAGTATGTCAGTAGTGTTAGTATGTCAGTAGTGTATCTGTCAGTATGTCAGTAGTGTATCTGTCAGTATGTCAGTAGTGTATCTGTCAGTAGTGTATCTGTCAGTATGTCAGTAGTGTATCTGTCAGTAGTGTATCTGTCAGTATGTCAGTAGTGTGTCTGTCAGTAGTGTATCTGTCAGTAGTGTATCTGTCAGTAGTGTGTCTGTGAGTATGTCAGTAGTGTATCTGTCAGTAGTGTATCTGTCAGTATGTCAGTAGTGTATCTGTCAGTAGTGTATCTGTCAGTAGTGTATCTGTCAGTAGTGAATCTGTTAGTAGTGTATCTGTCAGTAGTGTATCTGTCAGTAGTGTATCTGTCAGTATGTCAGTAGTGTATCTGTTAGTAGTGTATCTGTCAGTAGTGTATCTGTCAGTAGTGTATCTGTCAGTAGTGTATCTGTCAGTATGTCAGTAGTGTATCTGTCAGTATGTCAGTAGAGTATCTGTCAGTATGTTAGTAGTGTATCTGTCAGTATGTCAGTAGTGTATTTGTCAGTAGTGTATCTGTCAGTAGTGTATCTGTCAGTATGTCAGTAGTGTATCTGTCAGTAGTTTATCTGTCAGTAGTGAATCTGTCAGTAGTGTATCTGTCAGTATGTCAGTAGTGTTAGTATGTCAGTAGTGTATCTGTCAGTATGTCAGTAGTGTATCTGTCAGTAGTGTATCTGTTAGTAGTGAATCTGTCAGTAGTGTATCTGTCAGTATGTCAGTAGTGTTAGTATGTCAGTAGTGTATCTGTCAGTATGTCAGTAGTGTATCTGTCAGTATGTCAGTAGTGTATCTGTCAGTAGTGTATCTGTCAGTATGTCAGTAGTGTATCTGTCAGTAGTGTATCTGTCAGTATGTCAGTAGTGTGTCTGTCAGTAGTGTATCTGTCAGTAGTGTATCTGTCAGTAGTGTGTCTGTCAGTATGTCAGTAGTGTATCTGTCAGTAGTGTATCTGTCAGTATGTCAGTAGTGTATCTGTCAGTAGTGTATCTGTCAGTAGTGTATATGTCAGTAGTGTATCTGTCAGTACTGTATCTGTCAGTATGTCTGTAGTGTATCTGTCAGTAGTGTGTCTGTTAGTATGTCAGTAGTGTATCTGTCATTATGTCAGTAGTGTATCTGTCAGTATGTCAGTTGTGTATCTGTCAGTAGTGTATCTGTCAGTAGTGTATCTGTCAGTAGTGTATCTGTCAGTATGTCAGTAGTGTATCTGTCAGTAGTGTATCTGTCAGTATGTCAGTAGTGTATCTGTCAGTAATGTATCTGTCAGTAGTGTATCTGTCAGTATGTCAGTAGTGTGTCTGTTAGTATGTCAGTAGTGTATCTGTCAGTATGTCAGTAGTGTATCTGTCAGTATGTCAGTTGTGTATCTGTCAGTAGTGTATCTGTCAGTAGTGTATCTGTCAGTAGTGTATCTGTCAGTATGTCAGTAGTGTATCTGTCAGTAGTGTATCTGTCAGTATGTCAGTAGTGTATCTGTCAGTAATGTATCTGTCAGTAGTGTGTCTGTCAGTATGTCAGTAGTGTATCTGTCAGTAGTGTATCTGTCAGTAGTGTATCTGTCAGTATGTCAGTAGTGTATCTGTCAGTAGTGTATCTGTCAGTAGTGTATCTGTCAGTATGTCAGTAGTGTATCTGTCAGTAGTGTATCTGTCAGTAGTGTATCTGTCAGTAGTGTATCTGTTAGTAGTGTATCTGTCAGTAGTGTATCTGTCAGTAGTGTATCTGTCAGTAGTGTATCTGTCAGTATGTCAGTAGTGTATCTGTCAGTAGTGTATCTGTCAGTAGTGTATCTGTCAGTAGTGTATCTGTCAGTATGTCAGTAGTGTATCTGTCAGTAGTGTATCTGTCTGTAGTGTATCTGTCAGTAGTGTATCTGTCAGTATGTCAGTAGTGTTAGTATGTCAGTAGTGTATCTGTCAGTATGTCAGTAGTGTATCTGTCAGTAGTGTATCTGTCAGTATGTCAGTAGTGTATCTGTCAGTAGTGTATCTGTCAGTAGTGTATCTGTCAGTATGTCAGTAGTGTATCTGTCAGTATGTCAGTAGTGTATCTGTCAGTAGTGTATCTGTCAGTATGTCAGTAGTGTATCTGTCAGTAGTGTATCTGTCAGTAGTGTATCTGTCAGTAGTGTTTCTGTCAGCAGTGTATCTGTTAGTAGTGTATCTGTCAGTAGTGTATCTGTCAGTAGTGTATCTGTCAGTAGTGTATCTGTCAGTATGTCAGTAGTGTATCTGTCAGTAGTGTATCTGTCAGTAGTGTATCTGTCAGTAGTGTATCTGTCAGTATGTCAGTAGTGTTAGTATGTCAGTAGTGTATCTGTCAGTATGTCAGTAGTGTATCTGTCATTTTGTCAGTAGTGTATCTGTCAGTAGTGTATCTGTCAGTATGTCAGTAGTGTATCTGTCAGTAGTGTATCTGTCATTTTGTCAGTAGTGTATCTGTCAGTAGTGTATCTGTCAGTAGTGTATATGTCAGTAGTGTATCTGTCAGTAGTGTATCTGTCAGTATGTCAGTAGTGTATCTGTCAGTAGTGTATCTGTCAGTAGTGTATATGTCAGTAGTGTATCTGTCAGTAGTGTATCTGTCAGTATGTCAGTAGTGTATCTGTCAGTAGTGTATCTGTTAGTATGTCAGTGGTGTATCTGTCAGTATGTCAGTAGTGTATCTGTCAGTATGTCAGTAGTGTATCTGTCAGTAGTGTATCTGTCAGTATGTCAGTAGTGTATCTGTCAGTAGTGTATCTGTCAGTATGTCAGTAGTGTATCTGTCAGTAGTGTATCTGTCAGTAGTGTATCTGTCAGTATGTCAGTAGTGTATCTGTCAGTAGTGTATCTGTCAGTAGTGTATCTGTCAGTATGTCAGTAGTGTATCTGTCAGTAGTGTATCTGTCAGTAGTGTATCTGTCAGTATGTCAGTAGTGTTAGTATGTCAGTAGTGTATCTGTCAGTATGTCAGTAGTGTATCTGTCATTTTGTCAGTAGTGTATCTGTCAGTAGTGTATCTGTCAGTATGTCAGTAGTGTATCTGTCAGTAGTGTATCTGTCATTTTGTCAGTAGTGTATCTGTCAGTAGTGTATCTGTCAGTAGTGTATATGTCAGTAGTGTATCTGTCAGTAGTGTATCTGTCAGTATGTCAGTAGTGTATATGTCAGTAGTGTATCTGTTAGTATGTCAGTGGTGTATCTGTCAGTATGTCAGTAGTGTATCTGTCAGTATGTCAGTAGTGTATCTGTCAGTAGTGTATCTGTCAGTAGTGTATCTGTCAGTATGTCAGTAGTGTATCTGTCAGTAGTGTATCTGTCAGTATGTCAGTAGTGTATCTGTCAGTAGTGTATCTGTCAGTAGTGTATCTGTCAGTAGTGTATCTGTCAGTATGTCAGTAGTGTATCTGTCAGTAGTGTATCTGTCAGTAGTGTATCTGTCAGTATGTCAGTAGTGTATCTGTCAGTAGTGTATCTGTCAGTAGTGTATCTGTCAGTATGTCAGTAGTGTATCTGTCAGTAGTGTATCTGTCTGTAGTGTATCTGTCAGTAGTGTTTCTGTCAGTATGTCAGTAGTGTATCTGTCAGTAGTGTATCTGTCAGTAGTGTATCTGTCAGTAGTGTATCTGTCAGTATGTCAGTAGTGTTAGTATGTCAGTAGTGTATCTGTCAGTATGTCAGTAGTGTATCTGTCAGTATGTCAGTAGTGTATCTGTCAGTAGTGTATCTGTCAGTATGTCAGTGTATCTGTCAGTAGTGTATCTGTCAGTAGTGTATCTGTCAGTAGTGTATCTGTCAGTAGTGTATATGTCAGTAGTGTTTCTGTCAGCAGTGTATCTGTTAGTATTTTATCTGTCAGTAGTGTATCTGTCAGTAGTGTATCTGTCAGTAGTGTATCTGTCAGTATGTCAGTAGTGTATCTGTCAGTAGTGTATCTGTCAGTAGTGTATCTGTCAGTATGTCAGTAGTGTATCTGTCAGTAGTGTATCTGTCATTATGTCAGTAGTGTATCTGTCAGTAGTGTATCTGTCAGTAGTGTATCTGTCAGTAGTGTATCTGTCAGTAGTGTATCTGTCAGTATGTCAGTAGTGTATCTGTCAGTAGTGTATCTGTCAGTAGTGTATCTGTCAGTATGTCAGTAGTGTATCTGTCAGTAGTGTATCTGTCAGTAGTGTATCTGTCAGTATGTCAGTAGTGTATCTGTCAGTAGTGTATCTGTCTGTAGTGTATCTGTCAGTAGTGTTTCTGTCAGTATGTCAGTAGTGTATCTGTCAGTAGTGTATCTGTCAGTAGTGTATCTGTCAGTAGTGTATCTGTCAGTATGTCAGTAGTGTTAGTATGTCAGTAGTGTATCTGTCAGTATGTCAGTAGTGTATCTGTCAGTATGTCAGTAGTGTATCTGTCAGTAGTGTATCTGTCAGTATGTCAGTGTATCTGTCAGTAGTGTATCTGTCAGTAGTGTATCTGTCAGTAGTGTATCTGTCAGTAGTGTATATGTCAGTAGTGTTTCTGTCAGCAGTGTATCTGTTAGTATTTTATCTGTCAGTAGTGTATCTGTCAGTAGTGTATCTGTCAGTAGTGTATCTGTCAGTATGTCAGTAGTGTATCTGTCAGTAGTGTATCTGTCAGTAGTGTATCTGTCAGTATGTCAGTAGTGTATCTGTCAGTAGTGTATCTGTCATTATGTCAGTAGTGTATCTGTCAGTAGTGTATCTGTCAGTAGTGTATCTGTCAGTAGTGTATCTGTCAGTATGTCAGTAGTGTTAGTACGTCAGTAGTGTATCTGTCAGTATGTCAGTAGTGTATCTGTCAGTATGTCAGTAGTGTATCTGTCAGTAGTGTATCTGTCAGTATGTCAGTAGTGTATCTGTCAGTAGTGTATCTGTCATTTTGTCAGTAGTGTATCTGTCAGTAGTGTATCTGTCAGTAGTGTATATGTCAGTAGTGTATCTGTCAGTAGTGTATCTGTCAGTATGTCAGTAGTGTATCTGTCAGTAGTGTATCTGTTAGTATGTCAGTGGTGTATCTGTCAGTATGTCAGTAGTGTATCTGTCAGTATGTCAGTAGTGTATCTGTCAGTAGTGTATCTGTCAGTATGTCAGTAGTGTATCTGTCAGTAGTGTATCTGTCAGTATGTCAGTAGTGTATCTGTCAGTAGTGTATCTGTCAGTAGTGTATCTGTCAGTAGTGTATCTGTCAGTATGTCAGTAGTGTATCTGTCAGTAGTGTATCTGTTAGTATGTCAGTGGTGTATCTGTCAGTATGTCAGTAGTGTATCTGTCAGTATGTCAGTAGTGCATCTGTCAGTAGTGTATCTGTTAGTATGTCAGTGGTGTATCTGTCAGTATGTCAGCAGTGTATCTGTCAGTATGTCAGTAGAGTATCTGTCAGTATGTTAGTAGTGTATCTGTCAGTAGTGTATCTGTCAGTAGTGTATCTGTCAGTATGTCAGTAGTGTATCTGTCAGTAGTGTATCTGTCTGTAGTGTATCTGTCAGTAGTGTATCTGTCAGTATGTCAGTAGTGTTAGTATGTCAGTAGTGTATCTGTCAGTATGTCAGTAGTGTATCTGTCAGTAGTGTATCTGTCAGTATGTCAGTAGTGTATCTGTCAGTAGTGTATCTGTCAGTAGTGTATCTGTCAGTATGTCAGTAGTGTATCTGTCAGTATGTCAGTAGTGTATCTGTCAGTAGTGTATCTGTCAGTATGTCAGTAGTGTATCTGTCAGTAGTGTATCTGTCAGTAGTGTATCTGTCAGTAGTGTTTCTGTCAGCAGTGTATCTGTTAGTAGTGTATCTGTCAGTAGTGTATCTGTCAGTAGTGTATCTGTCAGTAGTGTATCTGTCAGTATGTCAGTAGTGTATCTGTCAGTAGTGTATCTGTCAGTAGTGTATCTGTCAGTAGTGTATCTGTCAGTATGTCAGTAGTGTTAGTATGTCAGTAGTGTATCTGTCAGTATGTCAGTAGTGTATCTGTCATTTTGTCAGTAGTGTATCTGTCAGTAGTGTATCTGTCAGTATGTCAGTAGTGTATCTGTCAGTAGTGTATCTGTCATTTTGTCAGTAGTGTATCTGTCAGTAGTGTATCTGTCAGTAGTGTATATGTCAGTAGTGTATCTGTCAGTAGTGTATCTGTCAGTATGTCAGTAGTGTATCTGTCAGTAGTGTATCTGTCAGTAGTGTATATGTCAGTAGTGTATCTGTCAGTAGTGTATCTGTCAGTATGTCAGTAGTGTATCTGTCAGTAGTGTATCTGTTAGTATGTCAGTGGTGTATCTGTCAGTATGTCAGTAGTGTATCTGTCAGTATGTCAGTAGTGTATCTGTCAGTAGTGTATCTGTCAGTATGTCAGTAGTGTATCTGTCAGTAGTGTATCTGTCAGTATGTCAGTAGTGTATCTGTCAGTAGTGTATCTGTCAGTAGTGTATCTGTCAGTATGTCAGTAGTGTATCTGTCAGTAGTGTATCTGTCAGTAGTGTATCTGTCAGTATGTCAGTAGTGTATCTGTCAGTAGTGTATCTGTCAGTAGTGTATCTGTCAGTATGTCAGTAGTGTTAGTATGTCAGTAGTGTATCTGTCAGTATGTCAGTAGTGTATCTGTCATTTTGTCAGTAGTGTATCTGTCAGTAGTGTATCTGTCAGTATGTCAGTAGTGTATCTGTCAGTAGTGTATCTGTCATTTTGTCAGTAGTGTATCTGTCAGTAGTGTATCTGTCAGTAGTGTATATGTCAGTAGTGTATCTGTCAGTAGTGTATCTGTCAGTATGTCAGTAGTGTATATGTCAGTAGTGTATCTGTTAGTATGTCAGTGGTGTATCTGTCAGTATGTCAGTAGTGTATCTGTCAGTATGTCAGTAGTGTATCTGTCAGTAGTGTATCTGTCAGTAGTGTATCTGTCAGTATGTCAGTAGTGTATCTGTCAGTAGTGTATCTGTCAGTATGTCAGTAGTGTATCTGTCAGTAGTGTATCTGTCAGTAGTGTATCTGTCAGTAGTGTATCTGTCAGTATGTCAGTAGTGTATCTGTCAGTAGTGTATCTGTCAGTAGTGTATCTGTCAGTATGTCAGTAGTGTATCTGTCAGTAGTGTATCTGTCAGTAGTGTATCTGTCAGTAGTGTATCTGTCAGTATGTCAGTAGTGTATCTGTCAGTAGTGTATCTGTCTGTAGTGTATCTGTCAGTAGTGTTTCTGTCAGTATGTCAGTAGTGTATCTGTCAGTAGTGTATCTGTCAGTAGTGTATCTGTCAGTAGTGTATCTGTCAGTATGTCAGTAGTGTTAGTATGTCAGTAGTGTATCTGTCAGTATGTCAGTAGTGTATCTGTCAGTATGTCAGTAGTGTATCTGTCAGTAGTGTATCTGTCAGTATGTCAGTGTATCTGTCAGTAGTGTATCTGTCAGTAGTGTATCTGTCAGTAGTGTATCTGTCAGTAGTGTATATGTCAGTAGTGTTTCTGTCAGCAGTGTATCTGTTAGTATTTTATCTGTCAGTAGTGTATCTGTCAGTAGTGTATCTGTCAGTAGTGTATCTGTCAGTATGTCAGTAGTGTATCTGTCAGTAGTGTATCTGTCAGTAGTGTATCTGTCAGTATGTCAGTAGTGTATCTGTCAGTAGTGTATCTGTCATTATGTCAGTAGTGTATCTGTCAGTAGTGTATCTGTCAGTAGTGTATCTGTCAGTAGTGTATCTGTCAGTAGTGTATCTGTCAGTATGTCAGTAGTGTATCTGTCAGTAGTGTATCTGTCAGTAGTGTATCTGTCAGTATGTCAGTAGTGTATCTGTCAGTAGTGTATCTGTCAGTAGTGTATCTGTCAGTATGTCAGTAGTGTATCTGTCAGTAGTGTATCTGTCTGTAGTGTATCTGTCAGTAGTGTTTCTGTCAGTATGTCAGTAGTGTATCTGTCAGTAGTGTATCTGTCAGTAGTGTATCTGTCAGTAGTGTATCTGTCAGTATGTCAGTAGTGTTAGTATGTCAGTAGTGTATCTGTCAGTATGTCAGTAGTGTATCTGTCAGTATGTCAGTAGTGTATCTGTCAGTAGTGTATCTGTCAGTATGTCAGTGTATCTGTCAGTAGTGTATCTGTCAGTAGTGTATCTGTCAGTAGTGTATCTGTCAGTAGTGTATATGTCAGTAGTGTTTCTGTCAGCAGTGTATCTGTTAGTATTTTATCTGTCAGTAGTGTATCTGTCAGTAGTGTATCTGTCAGTAGTGTATCTGTCAGTATGTCAGTAGTGTATCTGTCAGTAGTGTATCTGTCAGTAGTGTATCTGTCAGTATGTCAGTAGTGTATCTGTCAGTAGTGTATCTGTCATTATGTCAGTAGTGTATCTGTCAGTAGTGTATCTGTCAGTAGTGTATCTGTCAGTAGTGTATCTGTCAGTATGTCAGTAGTGTTAGTACGTCAGTAGTGTATCTGTCAGTATGTCAGTAGTGTATCTGTCAGTATGTCAGTAGTGTATCTGTCAGTAGTGTATCTGTCAGTATGTCAGTAGTGTATCTGTCAGTAGTGTATCTGTCATTTTGTCAGTAGTGTATCTGTCAGTAGTGTATCTGTCAGTAGTGTATATGTCAGTAGTGTATCTGTCAGTAGTGTATCTGTCAGTATGTCAGTAGTGTATCTGTCAGTAGTGTATCTGTTAGTATGTCAGTAGTGTATCTGTCAGTAGTGTATCTGTCAGTAGTGTATCTGTCAGTAGTGTATCTGTCAGTATGTCAGTAGTGTATCTGTCAGTAGTGTATCTGTCAGTATGTCAGTAGTGTATCTGTCAGTAGTGTATCTGTCAGTAGTGTATCTGTCAGTAGTGTATCTGTCAGTATGTCAGTAGTGTATCTGTCAGTAGTGTATCTGTTAGTATGTCAGTGGTGTATCTGTCAGTATGTCAGTAGTGTATCTGTCAGTATGTCAGTAGTGCATCTGTCAGTAGTGTATCTGTTAGTATGTCAGTGGTGTATCTGTCAGTATGTCAGTAGTGTATCTGTCAGTATGTCAGTAGTGTATCTGTCAGTAGTGTATCTGTCAGTAGTGTATCTGTCAGTAGTGTATCTGTCAGTATGTCAGTAGTGTATCTGTCAGTAGTGTATCTGTTAGTATGTCAGTGGTGTATCTGTCAGTATGTCAGTAGTGTATCTGTCAGTATGTCTGTAGTGTATCTGTCAGTAGTGTATCTGTCAATAGTGTATCTGTCAGTAGTGTATCTGTCAGTAGTGAATCTGTTAGTAGTGTATCTGTCAGTAGTGTATCTGTCAGTAGTGTATCTGTCAGTATGTCAGTAGTGTATCTGTTAGTAGTGTATCTGTCAGTAGTGTATCTGTCAGTAGTGTATCTGTCAGTAGTGTATCTGTCAGTATGTCAGTAGTGTATCTGTCAGTATGTCAGTAGAGTATCTGTCAGTATGTTAGTAGTGTATCTGTCAGTATGTCAGTAGTGTATCTGTCAGTAGTGTATCTGTCAGTAGTGTATCTGTCAGTATGTCAGTAGTGTATCTGTCAGTAGTGTATCTGTCAGTAGTGTATCTGTCAGTAGTGTATCTGTTAGTAGTGAATCTGTCAGTAGTGTATCTGTCAGTATGTCAGTAGTGTTAGTATGTCAGTAGTGTATCTGTCAGTATGTCAGTAGTGTATCTGTCAGTATGTCAGTAGTGTATCTGTCAGTAGTGTATCTGTCAGTATGTCAGTAGTGTATCTGTCAGTAGTGTATCTGTCAGTATGTCAGTAGTGTGTCTGTCAGTAGTGTATCTGTCAGTAGTGTATCTGTCAGTAGTGTGTCTGTCAGTATGTCAGTAGTGTATCTGTCAGTAGTGTATCTGTCAGTATGTCAGTAGTGTATCTGTCAGTAGTGTATCTGTCAGTAGTGTATCTGTCAGTAGTGAATCTGTTAGTAGTGTATCTGTCAGTAGTGTATCTGTCAGTAGTGTATCTGTCAGTATGTCAGTAGTGTATCTGTTAGTAGTGTATCTGTCAGTAGTGTATCTGTCAGTAGTGTATCTGTCAGTAGTGTATCTGTCAGTATGTCAGTAGTGTATCTGTCAGTATGTCAGTAGAGTATCTGTCAGTATGTTAGTAGTGTATCTGTCAGTATGTCAGTAGTGTATTTGTCAGTAGTGTATCTGTCAGTAGTGTATCTGTCAGTATGTCAGTAGTGTATCTGTCAGTAGTTTATCTGTCAGTAGTGAATCTGTCAGTAGTGTATCTGTCAGTATGTCAGTAGTGTTAGTATGTCAGTAGTGTATCTGTCAGTATGTCAGTAGTGTATCTGTCAGTAGTGTATCTGTTAGTAGTGAATCTGTCAGTAGTGTATCTGTCAGTATGTCAGTAGTGTTAGTATGTCAGTAGTGTATCTGTCAGTATGTCAGTAGTGTATCTGTCAGTATGTCAGTAGTGTATCTGTCAGTAGTGTATCTGTCAGTATGTCAGTAGTGTATCTGTCAGTAGTGTATCTGTCAGTATGTCAGTAGTGTGTCTGTCAGTAGTGTATCTGTCAGTAGTGTATCTGTCAGTAGTGTGTCTGTCAGTATGTCAGTAGTGTATCTGTCAGTAGTGTATCTGTCAGTATGTCAGTAGTGTATCTGTCAGTAGTGTATCTGTCAGTAGTGTATATGTCAGTAGTGTATCTGTCAGTACTGTATCTGTCAGTATGTCTGTAGTGTATCTGTCAGTAGTGTGTCTGTTAGTATGTCAGTAGTGTATCTGTCATTATGTCAGTAGTGTATCTGTCAGTATGTCAGTTGTGTATCTGTCAGTAGTGTATCTGTCAGTAGTGTATCTGTCAGTATGTCAGTAGTGTATCTGTCAGTAGTGTATCTGTCAGTATGTAAATAGTGTATCTGTCAGTAATGTATCTGTCAGTAGTGTATCTGTCAGTATGTCAGTAGTGTATCTGTCAGTAGTGTGTCTGTTAGTATGTCAGTAGTGTATCTGTCAGTATGTCAGTAGTGTATCTGTCAGTATGTCAGTTGTGTATCTGTCAGTAGTGTATCTGTCAGTAGTGTATCTGTCAGTAGTGTATCTGTCAGTATGTCAGTAGTGTATCTGTCAGTAGTGTATCTGTCAGTATGTCAGTAGTGTATCTGTCAGTAATGTATCTGTCAGTAGTGTGTCTGTCAGTATGTCAGTAGTGTATCTGTCAGTAGTGTATCTGTCAGTAGTGTATCTGTCAGTATGTCAGTAGTGTATCTGTCAGTAGTGTATCTGTCAGTAGTGTATCTGTCAGTATGTCAGTAGTGTATCTGTCAGTAGTGTATCTGTCAGTAGTGTATCTGTCAGTAGTGTATCTGTTAGTAGTGTATCTGTCAGTAGTGTATCTGTCAGTAGTGTATCTGTCAGTAGTGTATCTGTCAGTATGTCAGTAGTGTATCTGTCAGTAGTGTATCTGTCAGTAGTGTATCTGTCAGTAGTGTATCTGTCAGTATGTCAGTAGTGTATCTGTCAGTAGTGTATCTGTCTGTAGTGTATCTGTCAGTAGTGTATCTGTCAGTATGTCAGTAGTGTTAGTATGTCAGTAGTGTATCTGTCAGTATGTCAGTAGTGTATCTGTCAGTAGTGTATCTGTCAGTATGTCAGTAGTGTATCTGTCAGTAGTGTATCTGTCAGTAGTGTATCTGTCAGTATGTCAGTAGTGTATCTGTCAGTATGTCAGTAGTGTATCTGTCAGTAGTGTATCTGTCAGTATGTCAGTAGTGTATCTGTCAGTAGTGTATCTGTCAGTAGTGTATCTGTCAGTAGTGTTTCTGTCAGCAGTGTATCTGTTAGTAGTGTATCTGTCAGTAGTGTATCTGTCAGTAGTGTATCTGTCAGTAGTGTATCTGTCAGTATGTCAGTAGTGTATCTGTCAGTAGTGTATCTGTCAGTAGTGTATCTGTCAGTAGTGTATCTGTCAGTATGTCAGTAGTGTATCTGTCAGTAGTGTATCTGTCAGTAGTGTATCTGTCAGTAGTGTATCTGTCATTTTGTCAGTAGTGTATCTGTCAGTAGTGTATCTGTCAGTATGTCAGTAGTGTATCTGTCAGTAGTGTATCTGTCAGTAGTGTATCTGTCAGTATGTCAGTAGTGTATCTGTCAGTAGTGTATCTGTCAGTAGTGTATCTGTCAGTATGTCAGTAGTGTATCTGTCAGTAGTGTATCTGTCAGTAGTGTATCTGTCAGTAGTGTATCTGTTAGTAGTGTATCTGTCAGTAGTGTATCTGTCAGTAGTGTATCTGTCAGTAGTGTATCTGTCAGTATGTCAGTAGTGTATCTGTCAGTAGTGTATCTGTCAGTAGTGTATCTGTCAGTAGTGTATCTGTCAGTATGTCAGTAGTGTATCTGTCAGTAGTGTATCTGTCTGTAGTGTATCTGTCAGTAGTGTATCTGTCAGTATGTCAGTAGTGTTAGTATGTCAGTAGTGTATCTGTCAGTATGTCAGTAGTGTATCTGTCAGTAGTGTATCTGTCAGTATGTCAGTAGTGTATCTGTCAGTAGTGTATCTGTCAGTAGTGTATCTGTCAGTATGTCAGTAGTGTATCTGTCAGTATGTCAGTAGTGTATCTGTCAGTAGTGTATCTGTCAGTATGTCAGTAGTGTATCTGTCAGTAGTGTATCTGTCAGTAGTGTATCTGTCAGTAGTGTTTCTGTCAGCAGTGTATCTGTTAGTAGTGTATCTGTCAGTAGTGTATCTGTCAGTAGTGTATCTGTCAGTAGTGTATCTGTCAGTATGTCAGTAGTGTATCTGTCAGTAGTGTATCTGTCAGTAGTGTATCTGTCAGTAGTGTATCTGTCAGTATGTCAGTAGTGTTAGTATGTCAGTAGTGTATCTGTCAGTATGTCAGTAGTGTATCTGTCATTTTGTCAGTAGTGTATCTGTCAGTAGTGTATCTGTCAGTATGTCAGTAGTGTATCTGTCAGTAGTGTATCTGTCAGTAGTGTATCTGTCAGTATGTCAGTAGTGTATCTGTCAGTAGTGTATCTGTCAGTAGTGTATCTGTCAGTAGTGTATCTGTTAGTAGTGAATCTGTCAGTAGTGTATCTGTCAGTATGTCAGTAGTGTTAGTATGTCAGTAGTGTATCTGTCAGTATGTCAGTAGTGTATCTGTCAGTATGTCAGTAGTGTATCTGTCAGTAGTGTATCTGTCAGTATGTCAGTAGTGTATCTGTCAGTAGTGTATCTGTCAGTATGTCAGTAGTGTGTCTGTCAGTAGTGTATCTGTCAGTAGTGTATCTGTCAGTAGTGTGTCTGTCAGTATGTCAGTAGTGTATCTGTCAGTAGTGTATCTGTCAGTATGTCAGTAGTGTATCTGTCAGTAGTGTATCTGTCAGTAGTGTATCTGTCAGTAGTGAATCTGTTAGTAGTGTATCTGTCAGTAGTGTATCTGTCAGTAGTGTATCTGTCAGTATGTCAGTAGTGTATCTGTTAGTAGTGTATCTGTCAGTAGTGTATCTGTCAGTAGTGTATCTGTCAGTAGTGTATCTGTCAGTATGTCAGTAGTGTATCTGTCAGTATGTCAGTAGAGTATCTGTCAGTATGTTAGTAGTGTATCTGTCAGTATGTCAGTAGTGTATTTGTCAGTAGTGTATCTGTCAGTAGTGTATCTGTCAGTATGTCAGTAGTGTATCTGTCAGTAGTTTATCTGTCAGTAGTGAATCTGTCAGTAGTGTATCTGTCAGTATGTCAGTAGTGTTAGTATGTCAGTAGTGTATCTGTCAGTATGTCAGTAGTGTATCTGTCAGTAGTGTATCTGTTAGTAGTGAATCTGTCAGTAGTGTATCTGTCAGTATGTCAGTAGTGTTAGTATGTCAGTAGTGTATCTGTCAGTATGTCAGTAGTGTATCTGTCAGTATGTCAGTAGTGTATCTGTCAGTAGTGTATCTGTCAGTATGTCAGTAGTGTATCTGTCAGTAGTGTATCTGTCAGTATGTCAGTAGTGTGTCTGTCAGTAGTGTATCTGTCAGTAGTGTATCTGTCAGTAGTGTGTCTGTCAGTATGTCAGTAGTGTATCTGTCAGTAGTGTATCTGTCAGTATGTCAGTAGTGTATCTGTCAGTAGTGTATCTGTCAGTAGTGTATATGTCAGTAGTGTATCTGTCAGTACTGTATCTGTCAGTATGTCTGTAGTGTATCTGTCAGTAGTGTGTCTGTTAGTATGTCAGTAGTGTATCTGTCATTATGTCAGTAGTGTATCTGTCAGTATGTCAGTTGTGTATCTGTCAGTAGTGTATCTGTCAGTAGTGTATCTGTCAGTATGTCAGTAGTGTATCTGTCAGTAGTGTATCTGTCAGTATGTAAATAGTGTATCTGTCAGTAATGTATCTGTCAGTAGTGTATCTGTCAGTATGTCAGTAGTGTATCTGTCAGTAGTGTGTCTGTTAGTATGTCAGTAGTGTATCTGTCAGTATGTCAGTAGTGTATCTGTCAGTATGTCAGTAGTGTATCTGTCAGTAGTGTATCTGTCAGTATGTCAGTAGTGTATCTGTCAGTAGTGTATCTGTCAGTATGTCAGTAGTGTGTCTGTCAGTAGTGTATCTGTCAGTAGTGTATCTGTCAGTAGTGTGTCTGTCAGTATGTCAGTAGTGTATCTGTCAGTAGTGTATCTGTCAGTATGTCAGTAGTGTATCTGTCAGTAGTGTATCTGTCAGTAGTGTATCTGTCAGTAGTGAATCTGTTAGTAGTGTATCTGTCAGTAGTGTATCTGTCAGTAGTGTATCTGTCAGTATGTCAGTAGTGTATCTGTTAGTAGTGTATCTGTCAGTAGTGTATCTGTCAGTAGTGTATCTGTCAGTAGTGTATCTGTCAGTATGTCAGTAGTGTATCTGTCAGTATGTCAGTAGAGTATCTGTCAGTATGTTAGTAGTGTATCTGTCAGTATGTCAGTAGTGTATTTGTCAGTAGTGTATCTGTCAGTAGTGTATCTGTCAGTATGTCAGTAGTGTATCTGTCAGTAGTTTATCTGTCAGTAGTGAATCTGTCAGTAGTGTATCTGTCAGTATGTCAGTAGTGTTAGTATGTCAGTAGTGTATCTGTCAGTATGTCAGTAGTGTATCTGTCAGTAGTGTATCTGTTAGTAGTGAATCTGTCAGTAGTGTATCTGTCAGTATGTCAGTAGTGTTAGTATGTCAGTAGTGTATCTGTCAGTATGTCAGTAGTGTATCTGTCAGTATGTCAGTAGTGTATCTGTCAGTAGTGTATCTGTCAGTATGTCAGTAGTGTATCTGTCAGTAGTGTATCTGTCAGTATGTCAGTAGTGTGTCTGTCAGTAGTGTATCTGTCAGTAGTGTATCTGTCAGTAGTGTGTCTGTCAGTATGTCAGTAGTGTATCTGTCAGTAGTGTATCTGTCAGTATGTCAGTAGTGTATCTGTCAGTAGTGTATCTGTCAGTAGTGTATATGTCAGTAGTGTATCTGTCAGTACTGTATCTGTCAGTATGTCTGTAGTGTATCTGTCAGTAGTGTGTCTGTTAGTATGTCAGTAGTGTATCTGTCATTATGTCAGTAGTGTATCTGTCAGTATGTCAGTTGTGTATCTGTCAGTAGTGTATCTGTCAGTAGTGTATCTGTCAGTATGTCAGTAGTGTATCTGTCAGTAGTGTATCTGTCAGTATGTAAATAGTGTATCTGTCAGTAATGTATCTGTCAGTAGTGTATCTGTCAGTATGTCAGTAGTGTATCTGTCAGTAGTGTGTCTGTTAGTATGTCAGTAGTGTATCTGTCAGTATGTCAGTAGTGTATCTGTCAGTATGTCAGTTGTGTATCTGTCAGTAGTGTATCTGTCAGTAGTGTATCTGTCAGTAGTGTATCTGTCAGTATGTCAGTAGTGTATCTGTCAGTAGTGTATCTGTCAGTATGTCAGTAGTGTATCTGTCAGTAATGTATCTGTCAGTAGTGTGTCTGTCAGTATGTCAGTAGTGTATCTGTCAGTAGTGTATCTGTCAGTAGTGTATCTGTCAGTATGTCAGTAGTGTATCTGTCAGTAGTGTATCTGTCAGTAGTGTATCTGTCAGTATGTCAGTAGTGTATCTGTCAGTAGTGTATCTGTCAGTAGTGTATCTGTCAGTAGTGTATCTGTTAGTAGTGTATCTGTCAGTAGTGTATCTGTCAGTAGTGTATCTGTCAGTAGTGTATCTGTCAGTATGTCAGTAGTGTATCTGTCAGTAGTGTATCTGTCAGTAGTGTATCTGTCAGTAGTGTATCTGTCAGTATGTCAGTAGTGTATCTGTCAGTAGTGTATCTGTCTGTAGTGTATCTGTCAGTAGTGTATCTGTCAGTATGTCAGTAGTGTTAGTATGTCAGTAGTGTATCTGTCAGTATGTCAGTAGTGTATCTGTCAGTAGTGTATCTGTCAGTATGTCAGTAGTGTATCTGTCAGTAGTGTATCTGTCAGTAGTGTATCTGTCAGTATGTCAGTAGTGTATCTGTCAGTATGTCAGTAGTGTATCTGTCAGTAGTGTATCTGTCAGTATGTCAGTAGTGTATCTGTCAGTAGTGTATCTGTCAGTAGTGTATCTGTCAGTAGTGTTTCTGTCAGCAGTGTATCTGTTAGTAGTGTATCTGTCAGTAGTGTATCTGTCAGTAGTGTATCTGTCAGTAGTGTATCTGTCAGTATGTCAGTAGTGTATCTGTCAGTAGTGTATCTGTCAGTAGTGTATCTGTCAGTAGTGTATCTGTCAGTATGTCAGTAGTGTTAGTATGTCAGTAGTGTATCTGTCAGTATGTCAGTAGTGTATCTGTCATTTTGTCAGTAGTGTATCTGTCAGTAGTGTATCTGTCAGTATGTCAGTAGTGTATCTGTCAGTAGTGTATCTGTCAGTAGTGTATCTGTCAGTATGTCAGTAGTGTATCTGTCAGTAGTGTATCTGTCAGTAGTGTATCTGTCAGTATGTCAGTAGTGTATCTGTCAGTAGTGTATCTGTCAGTAGTGTATCTGTCAGTAGTGTATCTGTTAGTAGTGTATCTGTCAGTAGTGTATCTGTCAGTAGTGTATCTGTCAGTAGTGTATCTGTCAGTATGTCAGTAGTGTATCTGTCAGTAGTGTATCTGTCAGTAGTGTATCTGTCAGTAGTGTATCTGTCAGTATGTCAGTAGTGTATCTGTCAGTAGTGTATCTGTCTGTAGTGTATCTGTCAGTAGTGTATCTGTCAGTATGTCAGTAGTGTTAGTATGTCAGTAGTGTATCTGTCAGTATGTCAGTAGTGTATCTGTCAGTAGTGTATCTGTCAGTATGTCAGTAGTGTATCTGTCAGTAGTGTATCTGTCAGTAGTGTATCTGTCAGTATGTCAGTAGTGTATCTGTCAGTATGTCAGTAGTGTATCTGTCAGTAGTGTATCTGTCAGTATGTCAGTAGTGTATCTGTCAGTAGTGTATCTGTCAGTAGTGTATCTGTCAGTAGTGTTTCTGTCAGCAGTGTATCTGTTAGTAGTGTATCTGTCAGTAGTGTATCTGTCAGTAGTGTATCTGTCAGTAGTGTATCTGTCAGTATGTCAGTAGTGTATCTGTCAGTAGTGTATCTGTCAGTAGTGTATCTGTCAGTAGTGTATCTGTCAGTATGTCAGTAGTGTTAGTATGTCAGTAGTGTATCTGTCAGTATGTCAGTAGTGTATCTGTCATTTTGTCAGTAGTGTATCTGTCAGTAGTGTATCTGTCAGTATGTCAGTAGTGTATCTGTCAGTAGTGTATCTGTCAGTAGTGTATCTGTCAGTATGTCAGTAGTGTATCTGTCAGTAGTGTATCTGTCAGTAGTGTATCTGTCAGTAGTGTATCTGTTAGTAGTGAATCTGTCAGTAGTGTATCTGTCAGTATGTCAGTAGTGTTAGTATGTCAGTAGTGTATCTGTCAGTATGTCAGTAGTGTATCTGTCAGTATGTCAGTAGTGTATCTGTCAGTAGTGTATCTGTCAGTATGTCAGTAGTGTATCTGTCAGTAGTGTATCTGTCAGTATGTCAGTAGTGTGTCTGTCAGTAGTGTATCTGTCAGTAGTGTATCTGTCAGTAGTGTGTCTGTCAGTATGTCAGTAGTGTATCTGTCAGTAGTGTATCTGTCAGTATGTCAGTAGTGTATCTGTCAGTAGTGTATCTGTCAGTAGTGTATCTGTCAGTAGTGAATCTGTTAGTAGTGTATCTGTCAGTAGTGTATCTGTCAGTAGTGTATCTGTCAGTATGTCAGTAGTGTATCTGTTAGTAGTGTATCTGTCAGTAGTGTATCTGTCAGTAGTGTATCTGTCAGTAGTGTATCTGTCAGTATGTCAGTAGTGTATCTGTCAGTATGTCAGTAGAGTATCTGTCAGTATGTTAGTAGTGTATCTGTCAGTATGTCAGTAGTGTATTTGTCAGTAGTGTATCTGTCAGTAGTGTATCTGTCAGTATGTCAGTAGTGTATCTGTCAGTAGTTTATCTGTCAGTAGTGAATCTGTCAGTAGTGTATCTGTCAGTATGTCAGTAGTGTTAGTATGTCAGTAGTGTATCTGTCAGTATGTCAGTAGTGTATCTGTCAGTAGTGTATCTGTTAGTAGTGAATCTGTCAGTAGTGTATCTGTCAGTATGTCAGTAGTGTTAGTATGTCAGTAGTGTATCTGTCAGTATGTCAGTAGTGTATCTGTCAGTATGTCAGTAGTGTATCTGTCAGTAGTGTATCTGTCAGTATGTCAGTAGTGTATCTGTCAGTAGTGTATCTGTCAGTATGTCAGTAGTGTGTCTGTCAGTAGTGTATCTGTCAGTAGTGTATCTGTCAGTAGTGTGTCTGTCAGTATGTCAGTAGTGTATCTGTCAGTAGTGTATCTGTCAGTATGTCAGTAGTGTATCTGTCAGTAGTGTATCTGTCAGTAGTGTATATGTCAGTAGTGTATCTGTCAGTACTGTATCTGTCAGTATGTCTGTAGTGTATCTGTCAGTAGTGTGTCTGTTAGTATGTCAGTAGTGTATCTGTCATTATGTCAGTAGTGTATCTGTCAGTATGTCAGTTGTGTATCTGTCAGTAGTGTATCTGTCAGTAGTGTATCTGTCAGTATGTCAGTAGTGTATCTGTCAGTAGTGTATCTGTCAGTATGTAAATAGTGTATCTGTCAGTAATGTATCTGTCAGTAGTGTATCTGTCAGTATGTCAGTAGTGTATCTGTCAGTAGTGTGTCTGTTAGTATGTCAGTAGTGTATCTGTCAGTATGTCAGTAGTGTATCTGTCAGTATGTCAGTTGTGTATCTGTCAGTAGTGTATCTGTCAGTAGTGTATCTGTCAGTAGTGTATCTGTCAGTATGTCAGTAGTGTATCTGTCAGTAGTGTATCTGTCAGTATGTCAGTAGTGTATCTGTCAGTAATGTATCTGTCAGTAGTGTGTCTGTCAGTATGTCAGTAGTGTATCTGTCAGTAGTGTATCTGTCAGTAGTGTATCTGTCAGTATGTCAGTAGTGTATCTGTCAGTAGTGTATCTGTCAGTAGTGTATCTGTCAGTATGTCAGTAGTGTATCTGTCAGTAGTGTATCTGTCAGTAGTGTATCTGTCAGTAGTGTATCTGTTAGTAGTGTATCTGTCAGTAGTGTATCTGTCAGTAGTGTATCTGTCAGTAGTGTATCTGTCAGTATGTCAGTAGTGTATCTGTCAGTAGTGTATCTGTCAGTAGTGTATCTGTCAGTAGTGTATCTGTCAGTATGTCAGTAGTGTATCTGTCAGTAGTGTATCTGTCTGTAGTGTATCTGTCAGTAGTGTATCTGTCAGTATGTCAGTAGTGTTAGTATGTCAGTAGTGTATCTGTCAGTATGTCAGTAGTGTATCTGTCAGTAGTGTATCTGTCAGTATGTCAGTAGTGTATCTGTCAGTAGTGTATCTGTCAGTAGTGTATCTGTCAGTATGTCAGTAGTGTATCTGTCAGTATGTCAGTAGTGTATCTGTCAGTAGTGTATCTGTCAGTATGTCAGTAGTGTATCTGTCAGTAGTGTATCTGTCAGTAGTGTATCTGTCAGTAGTGTTTCTGTCAGCAGTGTATCTGTTAGTAGTGTATCTGTCAGTAGTGTATCTGTCAGTAGTGTATCTGTCAGTAGTGTATCTGTCAGTATGTCAGTAGTGTATCTGTCAGTAGTGTATCTGTCAGTAGTGTATCTGTCAGTAGTGTATCTGTCAGTATGTCAGTAGTGTTAGTATGTCAGTAGTGTATCTGTCAGTATGTCAGTAGTGTATCTGTCATTTTGTCAGTAGTGTATCTGTCAGTAGTGTATCTGTCAGTATGTCAGTAGTGTATCTGTCAGTAGTGTATCTGTCATTTTGTCAGTAGTGTATCTGTCAGTAGTGTATCTGTCAGTAGTGTATATGTCAGTAGTGTATCTGTCAGTAGTGTATCTGTCAGTATGTCAGTAGTGTATCTGTCAGTAGTGTATCTGTCAGTAGTGTATATGTCAGTAGTGTATCTGTCAGTAGTGTATCTGTCAGTATGTCAGTAGTGTATCTGTCAGTAGTGTATCTGTTAGTATGTCAGTGGTGTATCTGTCAGTATGTCAGTAGTGTATCTGTCAGTATGTCAGTAGTGTATCTGTCAGTAGTGTATCTGTCAGTATGTCAGTAGTGTATCTGTCAGTAGTGTATCTGTCAGTATGTCAGTAGTGTATCTGTCAGTAGTGTATCTGTCAGTAGTGTATCTGTCAGTATGTCAGTAGTGTATCTGTCAGTAGTGTATCTGTCAGTAGTGTATCTGTCAGTATGTCAGTAGTGTATCTGTCAGTAGTGTATCTGTCAGTAGTGTATCTGTCAGTATGTCAGTAGTGTATCTGTCAGTAGTGTATCTGTCTGTAGTGTATCTGTCAGTAGTGTATCTGTCAGTATGTCAGTAGTGTATCTGTCAGTAGTGTATCTGTCAGTATGTCAGTAGTGTATCTGTCAGTAGTGTATCTGTCAGTAGTGTATCTGTCAGTAGTGTATCTGTCAGTATGTCAGTAGTGTATCTGTTAGTAGTGTATCTGTCAGTAGTGTATCTGTCAGTAGTGTATCTGTCAGTATGTCAGCAGTGTATCTGTCAGTATGTCAGTAGAGTATCTGTCAGTATGTTAGTAGTGTATCTGTCAGTAGTGTATCTGTCAGTAGTGTATCTGTCAGTATGTCAGTAGTGTATCTGTCAGTAGTGTATCTGTCAGTAGTGTATCTGTTAGTAGTGTATCTGTCAGTATGTCAGTAGTGTTAGTATGTCAGTAGTGTATCTGTCAGTATGTCAGTAGTGTATCTGTCAGTATGTCAGTAGTGTATCTGTCAGTAGTGTATCTGTCAGTATGTCAGTAGTGTTATTATGTCAGTAGTGTATCTGTCAGTATGTCAGTAGTGTATCTGTCAGTATGTCAGTAGTGTATCTGTCAGTAGTGTGTCTGTTAGTATGTCAGTAGTGTATCTGTCAGTATGTCAGTAGTGTATCTGTCAGTATGTCAGTTGTCTATCTGTCAGTAGTGTATCTGTCAGTAGTGTATCTGTCAGTAGTGTATCTGTCAGTATGTCAGTAGTGTATCTGTCAGTAGTGTATCTGTCAGTATGTCAGTAGTGTATCTGTCAGTAGTGTGTCTGTTAGTATGTCAGTAGTGTATCTGTCAGTATGTCAGTAGTGTATCTGTCAGTATGTCAGTAGTGTATCTGTCAGTATGTCAGTAGTGTATCTGTCAGTAGTGTATCTGTCATTTTGTCAGTAGTGTATCTGTCAGTAGTGTATCTGTCAGTAGTGTATATGTCAGTAGTGTATCTGTCAGTAGTGTATCTGTCAGTATGTCAGTAGTGTATCTGTCAGTAGTGTATCTGTCAGTAGTGTATATGTCAGTAGTGTATCTGTCAGTAGTGTATCTGTCAGTATGTCAGTAGTGTATCTGTCAGTAGTGTATCTGTTAGTATGTCAGTGGTGTATCTGTCAGTATGTCAGTAGTGTATCTGTCAGTATGTCAGTAGTGTATCTGTCAGTAGTGTATCTGTCAGTATGTCAGTAGTGTATCTGTCAGTAGTGTATCTGTCAGTATGTCAGTAGTGTATCTGTCAGTAGTGTATCTGTCAGTAGTGTATCTGTCAGTATGTCAGTAGTGTATCTGTCAGTAGTGTATCTGTCAGTAGTGTATCTGTCAGTATGTCAGTAGTGTATCTGTCAGTAGTGTATCTGTCAGTAGTGTATCTGTCAGTATGTCAGTAGTGTATCTGTCAGTAGTGTATCTGTCTGTAGTGTATCTGTCAGTAGTGTATCTGTCAGTATGTCAGTAGTGTATCTGTCAGTAGTGTATCTGTCAGTATGTCAGTAGTGTATCTGTCAGTAGTGTATCTGTCAGTAGTGTATCTGTCAGTAGTGTATCTGTCAGTATGTCAGTAGTGTATCTGTTAGTAGTGTATCTGTCAGTAGTGTATCTGTCAGTAGTGTATCTGTCAGTATGTCAGCAGTGTATCTGTCAGTATGTCAGTAGAGTATCTGTCAGTATGTTAGTAGTGTATCTGTCAGTAGTGTATCTGTCAGTAGTGTATCTGTCAGTATGTCAGTAGTGTATCTGTCAGTAGTGTATCTGTCAGTAGTGTATCTGTTAGTAGTGTATCTGTCAGTATGTCAGTAGTGTTAGTATGTCAGTAGTGTATCTGTCAGTATGTCAGTAGTGTATCTGTCAGTATGTCAGTAGTGTATCTGTCAGTAGTGTATCTGTCAGTATGTCAGTAGTGTTATTATGTCAGTAGTGTATCTGTCAGTATGTCAGTAGTGTATCTGTCAGTATGTCAGTAGTGTATCTGTCAGTAGTGTGTCTGTTAGTATGTCAGTAGTGTATCTGTCAGTATGTCAGTAGTGTATCTGTCAGTATGTCAGTTGTCTATCTGTCAGTAGTGTATCTGTCAGTAGTGTATCTGTCAGTAGTGTATCTGTCAGTATGTCAGTAGTGTATCTGTCAGTAGTGTATCTGTCAGTATGTCAGTAGTGTATCTGTCAGTAGTGTGTCTGTTAGTATGTCAGTAGTGTATCTGTCAGTATGTCAGTAGTGTATCTGTCAGTATGTCAGTTGTGTATCTGTCAGTAGTGTATCTGTCAGTAGTGTATCTGTCAGTAGTGTATCTGTCAGTATGTCAGTAGTGTATCTGTCAGTAGTGTATCTGTCAGTATGTCAGTAGTGTATCTGTCAGTAGTGTATCTGTCAGTATGTCAGTAGTGTATCTGTCAGTAGTGTATCTGTCAGTAGTGTATCTGTCAGTAGTGTTTCTGTCAGCAGTGTATCTGTTAGTAGTGTATCTGTCAGTAGTGTATCTGTCAGTAGTGTATCTGTCAGTAGTGTATCTGTCAGTATGTCAGTAGTGTATCTGTCAGTAGTGTATCTGTCAGTAGTGTATCTGTCAGTAGTGTATCTGTCAGTATGTCAGTAGTGTTAGTATGTCAGTAGTGTATCTGTCAGTATGTCAGTAGTGTATCTGTCATTTTGTCAGTAGTGTATCTGTCAGTAGTGTATCTGTCAGTATGTCAGTAGTGTATCTGTCAGTAGTGTATCTGTCATTTTGTCAGTAGTGTATCTGTCAGTAGTGTATCTGTCAGTAGTGTATATGTCAGTAGTGTATCTGTCAGTAGTGTATCTGTCAGTATGTCAGTAGTGTATCTGTCAGTAGTGTATCTGTCAGTAGTGTATATGTCAGTAGTGTATCTGTCAGTAGTGTATCTGTCAGTATGTCAGTAGTGTATCTGTCAGTAGTGTATCTGTTAGTATGTCAGTGGTGTATCTGTCAGTATGTCAGTAGTGTATCTGTCAGTATGTCAGTAGTGTATCTGTCAGTAGTGTATCTGTCAGTATGTCAGTAGTGTATCTGTCAGTAGTGTATCTGTCAGTATGTCAGTAGTGTATCTGTCAGTAGTGTATCTGTCAGTAGTGTATCTGTCAGTATGTCAGTAGTGTATCTGTCAGTAGTGTATCTGTCAGTAGTGTATCTGTCAGTATGTCAGTAGTGTATCTGTCAGTAGTGTATCTGTCAGTAGTGTATCTGTCAGTATGTCAGTAGTGTATCTGTCAGTAGTGTATCTGTCTGTAGTGTATCTGTCAGTAGTGTATCTGTCAGTATGTCAGTAGTGTATCTGTCAGTAGTGTATCTGTCAGTATGTCAGTAGTGTATCTGTCAGTAGTGTATCTGTCAGTAGTGTATCTGTCAGTAGTGTATCTGTCAGTATGTCAGTAGTGTATCTGTTAGTAGTGTATCTGTCAGTAGTGTATCTGTCAGTAGTGTATCTGTCAGTATGTCAGCAGTGTATCTGTCAGTATGTCAGTAGAGTATCTGTCAGTATGTTAGTAGTGTATCTGTCAGTAGTGTATCTGTCAGTAGTGTATCTGTCAGTATGTCAGTAGTGTATCTGTCAGTAGTGTATCTGTCAGTAGTGTATCTGTTAGTAGTGTATCTGTCAGTATGTCAGTAGTGTTAGTATGTCAGTAGTGTATCTGTCAGTATGTCAGTAGTGTATCTGTCAGTATGTCAGTTGTCTATCTGTCAGTAGTGTATCTGTCAGTAGTGTATCTGTCAGTAGTGTATCTGTCAGTATGTCAGTAGTGTATCTGTCAGTAGTGTATCTGTCAGTATGTCAGTAGTGTATCTGTCAGTAATGTATCTGTCAGTAGTGTATCTGTCAGTATGTCAGTAGTGTATCTGTCAGTAGTGTGTCTGTTAGTATGTCAGTAGTGTATCTGTCAGTATGTCAGTAGTGTATCTGTCAGTATGTCAGTTGTGTATCTGTCAGTAGTGTATCTGTCAGTAGTGTATCTGTCAGTAGTGTATCTGTCAGTATGTCAGTAGTGTATCTGTCAGTAGTGTATCTGTCAGTATGTCAGTAGTGTATCTGTCAGTAGTGTATCTGTCAGTATGTCAGTAGTGTATCTGTCAGTAGTGTATCTGTCAGTAGTGTATCTGTCAGTAGTGTTTCTGTCAGCAGTGTATCTGTTAGTAGTGTATCTGTCAGTAGTGTATCTGTCAGTAGTGTATCTGTCAGTAGTGTATCTGTCAGTATGTCAGTAGTGTATCTGTCAGTAGTGTATCTGTCAGTAGTGTATCTGTCAGTAGTGTATCTGTCAGTATGTCAGTAGTGTTAGTATGTCAGTAGTGTATCTGTCAGTATGTCAGTAGTGTATCTGTCATTTTGTCAGTAGTGTATCTGTCAGTAGTGTATCTGTCAGTATGTCAGTAGTGTATCTGTCAGTAGTGTATCTGTCATTTTGTCAGTAGTGTATCTGTCAGTAGTGTATCTGTCAGTAGTGTATATGTCAGTAGTGTATCTGTCAGTAGTGTATCTGTCAGTATGTCAGTAGTGTATCTGTCAGTAGTGTATCTGTCAGTAGTGTATATGTCAGTAGTGTATCTGTCAGTAGTGTATCTGTCAGTATGTCAGTAGTGTATCTGTCAGTAGTGTATCTGTTAGTATGTCAGTGGTGTATCTGTCAGTATGTCAGTAGTGTATCTGTCAGTATGTCAGTAGTGTATCTGTCAGTAGTGTATCTGTCAGTATGTCAGTAGTGTATCTGTCAGTAGTGTATCTGTCAGTATGTCAGTAGTGTATCTGTCAGTAGTGTATCTGTCAGTAGTGTATCTGTCAGTATGTCAGTAGTGTATCTGTCAGTAGTGTATCTGTCAGTAGTGTATCTGTCAGTATGTCAGTAGTGTATCTGTCAGTAGTGTATCTGTCAGTAGTGTATCTGTCAGTATGTCAGTAGTGTATCTGTCAGTAGTGTATCTGTCTGTAGTGTATCTGTCAGTAGTGTATCTGTCAGTATGTCAGTAGTGTATCTGTCAGTAGTGTATCTGTCAGTATGTCAGTAGTGTATCTGTCAGTAGTGTATCTGTCAGTAGTGTATCTGTCAGTAGTGTATCTGTCAGTATGTCAGTAGTGTATCTGTTAGTAGTGTATCTGTCAGTAGTGTATCTGTCAGTAGTGTATCTGTCAGTATGTCAGCAGTGTATCTGTCAGTATGTCAGTAGAGTATCTGTCAGTATGTTAGTAGTGTATCTGTCAGTAGTGTATCTGTCAGTAGTGTATCTGTCAGTATGTCAGTAGTGTATCTGTCAGTAGTGTATCTGTCAGTAGTGTATCTGTTAGTAGTGTATCTGTCAGTATGTCAGTAGTGTTAGTATGTCAGTAGTGTATCTGTCAGTATGTCAGTAGTGTATCTGTCAGTATGTCAGTAGTGTATCTGTCAGTAGTGTATCTGTCAGTATGTCAGTAGTGTTATTATGTCAGTAGTGTATCTGTCAGTATGTCAGTAGTGTATCTGTCAGTATGTCAGTAGTGTATCTGTCAGTAGTGTGTCTGTTAGTATGTCAGTAGTGTATCTGTCAGTATGTCAGTAGTGTATCTGTCAGTATGTCAGTTGTCTATCTGTCAGTAGTGTATCTGTCAGTAGTGTATCTGTCAGTAGTGTATCTGTCAGTATGTCAGTAGTGTATCTGTCAGTAGTGTATCTGTCAGTATGTCAGTAGTGTATCTGTCAGTAATGTATCTGTCAGTAGTGTATCTGTCAGTATGTCAGTAGTGTATCTGTCAGTAGTGTGTCTGTTAGTATGTCAGTAGTGTATCTGTCAGTATGTCAGTAGTGTATCTGTCAGTATGTCAGTTGTGTATCTGTCAGTAGTGTATCTGTCAGTAGTGTATCTGTCAGTAGTGTATCTGTCAGTATGTCAGTAGTGTATCTGTCAGTAGTGTATCTGTCAGTATGTCAGTAGTGTATCTGTCAGTAGTGTATCTGTCAGTAGTGTATCTGTCAGTAGTGTATCTGTCAGTATGTCAGTAGTGTATCTGTCAGTAGTGTATCTGTCAGTAGTGTATCTGTTAGTAGTGAATCTGTCAGTAGTGTATCTGTCAGTATGTCAGTAGTGTTAGTATGTCAGTAGTGTATCTGTCAGTATGTCAGTAGTGTATCTGTCAGTATGTCAGTAGTGTATCTGTCAGTAGTGTATCTGTCAGTATGTCAGTAGTGTATCTGTCAGTAGTGTATCTGTCAGTATGTCAGTAGTGTGTCTGTCAGTAGTGTATCTGTCAGTAGTGTATCTGTCAGTAGTGTGTCTGTCAGTATGTCAGTAGTGTATCTGTCAGTAGTGTATCTGTCAGTATGTCAGTAGTGTATCTGTCAGTAGTGTATCTGTCAGTAGTGTATCTGTCAGTAGTGAATCTGTTAGTAGTGTATCTGTCAGTAGTGTATCTGTCAGTAGTGTATCTGTCAGTATGTCAGTAGTGTATCTGTTAGTAGTGTATCTGTCAGTAGTGTATCTGTCAGTAGTGTATCTGTCAGTAGTGTATCTGTCAGTATGTCAGTAGTGTATCTGTCAGTAGTGTGTCTGTTAGTATGTCAGTAGTGTATCTGTCAGTATGTCAGTAGTGTATCTGTCAGTATGTCAGTTGTCTATCTGTCAGTAGTGTATCTGTCAGTAGTGTATCTGTCAGTAGTGTATCTGTCAGTATGTCAGTAGTGTATCTGTCAGTAGTGTATCTGTCAGTATGTCAGTAGTGTATCTGTCAGTAATGTATCTGTCAGTAGTGTATCTGTCAGTATGTCAGTAGTGTATCTGTCAGTAGTGTGTCTGTTAGTATGTCAGTAGTGTATCTGTCAGTATGTCAGTAGTGTATCTGTCAGTATGTCAGTTGTGTATCTGTCAGTAGTGTATCTGTCAGTAGTGTATCTGTCAGTAGTGTATCTGTCAGTATGTCAGTAGTGTATCTGTCAGTAGTGTATCTGTCAGTATGTCAGTAGTGTATCTGTCAGTAGTGTATCTGTCAGTAGTGTATCTGTCAGTAGTGTATCTGTCAGTATGTCAGTAGTGTATCTGTCAGTAGTGTATCTGTCAGTAGTGTATCTGTTAGTAGTGAATCTGTCAGTAGTGTATCTGTCAGTATGTCAGTAGTGTTAGTATGTCAGTAGTGTATCTGTCAGTATGTCAGTAGTGTATCTGTCAGTATGTCAGTAGTGTATCTGTCAGTAGTGTATCTGTCAGTATGTCAGTAGTGTATCTGTCAGTAGTGTATCTGTCAGTATGTCAGTAGTGTGTCTGTCAGTAGTGTATCTGTCAGTAGTGTATCTGTCAGTAGTGTGTCTGTCAGTATGTCAGTAGTGTATCTGTCAGTAGTGTATCTGTCAGTATGTCAGTAGTGTATCTGTCAGTAGTGTATCTGTCAGTAGTGTATCTGTCAGTAGTGAATCTGTTAGTAGTGTATCTGTCAGTAGTGTATCTGTCAGTAGTGTATCTGTCAGTATGTCAGTAGTGTATCTGTAAGTAGTGTATCTGTCAGTAGTGTATCTGTCAGTAGTGTATCTGTCAGTAGTGTATCTGTCAGTATGTCAGTAGTGTATCTGTCAGTAGTGTGTCTGTTAGTATGTCAGTAGTGTATCTGTCAGTATGTCAGTAGTGTATCTGTCAGTATGTCAGTTGTCTATCTGTCAGTAGTGTATCTGTCAGTAGTGTATCTGTCAGTAGTGTATCTGTCAGTATGTCAGTAGTGTATCTGTCAGTAGTGTATCTGTCAGTATGTCAGTAGTGTATCTGTCAGTAATGTATCTGTCAGTAGTGTATCTGTCAGTATGTCAGTAGTGTATCTGTCAGTAGTGTGTCTGTTAGTATGTCAGTAGTGTATCTGTCAGTATGTCAGTAGTGTATCTGTCAGTATGTCAGTTGTGTATCTGTCAGTAGTGTATCTGTCAGTAGTGTATCTGTCAGTAGTGTATCTGTCAGTATGTCAGTAGTGTATCTGTCAGTAGTGTATCTGTCAGTATGTCAGTAGTGTATCTGTCAGTAGTGTATCTGTCAGTAGTGTATCTGTCAGTAGTGTATCTGTCAGTATGTCAGTAGTGTATCTGTCAGTAGTGTATCTGTCAGTAGTGTATCTGTTAGTAGTGAATCTGTCAGTAGTGTATCTGTCAGTATGTCAGTAGTGTTAATATGTCAGTAGTGTATCTGTCAGTATGTCAGTAGTGTATCTGTCAGTATGTCAGTAGTGTATCTGTCAGTAGTGTATCTGTCAGTATGTCAGTAGTGTATCTGTCAGTAGTGTATCTGTCAGTATGTCAGTAGTGTGTCTGTCAGTAGTGTATCTGTCAGTAGTGTATCTGTCAGTAGTGTGTCTGTCAGTATGTCAGTAGTGTATCTGTCAGTAGTGTATCTGTCAGTATGTCAGTAGTGTATCTGTCAGTAGTGTATCTGTCAGTAGTGTATCTGTTAGTAGTGAATCTGTCAGTAGTGTATCTGTCAGTATGTCAGTAGTGTTAGTATGTCAGTAGTGTATCTGTCAGTATGTCAGTAGTGTATCTGTCAGTATGTCAGTAGTGTATCTGTCAGTAGTGTATCTGTCAGTATGTCAGTAGTGTATCTGTCAGTAGTGTATCTGTCAGTATGTCAGTAGTGTGTCTGTCAGTAGTGTATCTGTCAGTAGTGTATCTGTCAGTAGTGTGTCTGTCAGTATGTCAGTAGTGTATCTGTCAGTAGTGTATCTGTCAGTATGTCAGTAGTGTATCTGTCAGTAGTGTATCTGTCAGTAGTGTATCTGTCAGTAGTGAATCTGTTAGTAGTGTATCTGTCAGTAGTGTATCTGTCAGTAGTGTATCTGTCAGTATGTCAGTAGTGTATCTGTTAGTAGTGTATCTGTCAGTAGTGTATCTGTCAGTAGTGTATCTGTCAGTAGTGTATCTGTCAGTATGTCAGTAGTGTATCTGTCAGTAGTGTGTCTGTTAGTATGTCAGTAGTGTATCTGTCAGTATGTCAGTAGTGTATCTGTCAGTATGTCAGTTGTCTATCTGTCAGTAGTGTATCTGTCAGTAGTGTATCTGTCAGTAGTGTATCTGTCAGTATGTCAGTAGTGTATCTGTCAGTAGTGTATCTGTCAGTATGTCAGTAGTGTATCTGTCAGTAATGTATCTGTCAGTAGTGTATCTGTCAGTATGTCAGTAGTGTATCTGTCAGTAGTGTGTCTGTTAGTATGTCAGTAGTGTATCTGTCAGTATGTCAGTAGTGTATCTGTCAGTATGTCAGTTGTGTATCTGTCAGTAGTGTATCTGTCAGTAGTGTATCTGTCAGTAGTGTATCTGTCAGTATGTCAGTAGTGTATCTGTCAGTAGTGTATCTGTCAGTATGTCAGTAGTGTATCTGTCAGTAGTGTATCTGTCAGTAGTGTATCTGTCAGTAGTGTATCTGTCAGTATGTCAGTAGTGTATCTGTCAGTAGTGTATCTGTCAGTAGTGTATCTGTTAGTAGTGAATCTGTCAGTAGTGTATCTGTCAGTATGTCAGTAGTGTTAGTATGTCAGTAGTGTATCTGTCAGTATGTCAGTAGTGTATCTGTCAGTATGTCAGTAGTGTATCTGTCAGTAGTGTATCTGTCAGTATGTCAGTAGTGTATCTGTCAGTAGTGTATCTGTCAGTATGTCAGTAGTGTGTCTGTCAGTAGTGTATCTGTCAGTAGTGTATCTGTCAGTAGTGTGTCTGTCAGTATGTCAGTAGTGTATCTGTCAGTAGTGTATCTGTCAGTATGTCAGTAGTGTATCTGTCAGTAGTGTATCTGTCAGTAGTGTATCTGTCAGTAGTGAATCTGTTAGTAGTGTATCTGTCAGTAGTGTATCTGTCAGTAGTGTATCTGTCAGTATGTCAGTAGTGTATCTGTTAGTAGTGTATCTGTCAGTAGTGTATCTGTCAGTAGTGTATCTGTCAGTAGTGTATCTGTCAGTATGTCAGTAGTGTATCTGTCAGTATGTCAGTAGAGTATCTGTCAGTATGTTAGTAGTGTATCTGTCAGTATGTCAGTAGTGTATTTGTCAGTAGTGTATCTGTCAGTAGTGTATCTGTCATTATGTCAGTAGTGTATCTGTCAGTAGTTTATCTGTCAGTAGTGAATCTGTCAGTAGTGTATCTGTCAGTATGTCAGTAGTGTTAGTATGTCAGTAGTGTATCTGTCAGTATGTCAGTAGTGTATCTGTCAGTAGTGTATCTGTTAGTAGTGAATCTGTCAGTAGTGTATCTGTCAGTATGTCAGTAGTGTTAGTATGTCAGTAGTGTATCTGTCAGTATGTCAGTAGTGTATCTGTCAGTATGTCAGTAGTGTATCTGTCAGTAGTGTATCTGTCAGTATGTCAGTAGTGTATCTGTCAGTAGTGTATCTGTCAGTATGTCAGTAGTGTGTCTGTCAGTAGTGTATCTGTCAGTAGTGTATCTGTCAGTAGTGTGTCTGTCAGTATGTCAGTAGTGTATCTGTCAGTAGTGTATCTGTCAGTATGTCAGTAGTGTATCTGTCAGTACTGTATCTGTCAGTATGTCTGTAGTGTATCTGTCAGTAGTGTGTCTGTTAGTATGTCAGTAGTGTATCTGTCATTATGTCAGTAGTGTATCTGTCAGTATGTCAGTTGTGTATCTGTCAGTAGTGTATCTGTCAGTAGTGTATCTGTCAGTAGTGTATCTGTCAGTATGTCAGTAGTGTATCTGTCAGTAATGTATCTGTTAGTATGTCAGTGGTGTATCTGTCAGTATGTCAGTAGTGTATCTGTCAGTAGTGTATCTGTCAGTATGTCAGTAGTGTGTCTGTCAGTAGTGTATCTGTCAGTAGTGTATCTGTCAGTAGTGTATCTGTCAGTATGTAAATAGTGTATCTGTCAGTAATGTATCTGTCAGTAGTGTATCTGTCAGTATGTCAGTAGTGTATCTGTCAGTAGTGTGTCTGTTAGTATGTCAGTAGTGTATCTGTCAGTATGTCAGTAGTGTATCTGTCAGTATGTCAGTTGTGTATCTGTCAGTAGTGTATCTGTCAGTAGTGTATCTGTCAGTAGTGTATCTGTCAGTATGTCAGTAGTGTATCTGTCAGTAGTGTATCTGTCAGTATGTCAGTAGTGTATCTGTCAGTAATGTATCTGTCAGTAGTGTGTCTGTCAGTATGTCAGTAGTGTATCTGTCAGTAGTGTATCTGTCAGTAGTGTATCTGTCAGTATGTCAGTAGTGTATCTGTCAGTAGTGTATCTGTCAGTAGTGTATCTGTCAGTATGTCAGTAGTTTATCTGTCAGTAGTGTATCTGTCAGTAGTGTATCTGTCAGTAGTGTATCTGTTAGTAGTGTATCTGTCAGTAGTGTATCTGTCAGTAGTGTATCTGTCAGTAGTGTATCTGTCAGTATGTCAGTAGTGTATCTGTCAGTAGTGTATCTGTCAGTAGTGTATCTGTCAGTAGTGTATCTGTCAGTATGTCAGTAGTGTATCTGTCAGTAGTGTATCTGTCTGTAGTGTATCTGTCAGTAGTGTATCTGTCAGTATGTCAGTAGTGTTAGTATGTCAGTAGTGTATCTGTCAGTATGTCAGTAGTGTATCTGTCAGTAGTGTATCTGTCAGTATGTCAGTAGTGTATCTGTCAGTAGTGTATCTGTCAGTAGTGTATCTGTCAGTATGTCAGTAGTGTATCTGTCAGTATGTCAGTAGTGTATCTGTCAGTAGTGTATCTGTCAGTATGTCAGTAGTGTATCTGTCAGTAGTGTATCTGTCAGTATGTCAGTAGTGTATCTGTCAGTAGTGTATCTGTCAGTAGTGTATCTGTCAGTATGTCAGTAGTGTGTCTGTCAGTATGTCAGTAGTGTATCTGTCAGTAGTGTGTCTGTTAGTATGTCAGTAGTGTATCTGTCAGTATGTCAGTAGTGTATCTGTCAGTATGTCAGTTGTGTATCTGTCAGTAGTGTATCTGTCAGTAGTGTATCTGTCAGTAGTGTATCTGTCAGTATGTCAGTAGTGTATCTGTCAGTAGTGTATCTGTCAGTATGTCAGTAGTGTATCTGTCAGTAGTGTATCTGTCAGTAGTGTATCTGTCAGTAGTGTATCTGTCAGTATGTCAGTAGTGTATCTGTCAGTAGTGTATCTGTCAGTAGTGTATCTGTTAGTAGTGAATCTGTCAGTAGTGTATCTGTCAGTATGTCAGTAGTGTTAGTATGTCAGTAGTGTATCTGTCAGTATGTCAGTAGTGTATCTGTCAGTATGTCAGTAGTGTATCTGTCAGTAGTGTATCTGTCAGTATGTCAGTAGTGTATCTGTCAGTAGTGTATCTGTCAGTATGTCAGTAGTGTGTCTGTCAGTAGTGTATCTGTCAGTAGTGTATCTGTCAGTAGTGTGTCTGTCAGTATGTCAGTAGTGTATCTGTCAGTAGTGTATCTGTCAGTATGTCAGTAGTGTATCTGTCAGTAGTGTATCTGTCAGTAGTGTATCTGTCAGTAGTGAATCTGTTAGTAGTGTATCTGTCAGTAGTGTATCTGTCAGTAGTGTATCTGTCAGTATGTCAGTAGTGTATCTGTTAGTAGTGTATCTGTCAGTAGTGTATCTGTCAGTAGTGTATCTGTCAGTAGTGTATCTGTCAGTATGTCAGTAGTGTATCTGTCAGTATGTCAGTAGAGTATCTGTCAGTATGTTAGTAGTGTATCTGTCAGTATGTCAGTAGTGTATTTGTCAGTAGTGTATCTGTCAGTAGTGTATCTGTCATTATGTCAGTAGTGTATCTGTCAGTAGTTTATCTGTCAGTAGTGAATCTGTCAGTAGTGTATCTGTCAGTATGTCAGTAGTGTTAGTATGTCAGTAGTGTATCTGTCAGTATGTCAGTAGTGTATCTGTCAGTAGTGTATCTGTTAGTAGTGAATCTGTCAGTAGTGTATCTGTCAGTATGTCAGTAGTGTTAGTATGTCAGTAGTGTATCTGTCAGTATGTCAGTAGTGTATCTGTCAGTATGTCAGTAGTGTATCTGTCAGTAGTGTATCTGTCAGTATGTCAGTAGTGTATCTGTCAGTAGTGTATCTGTCAGTATGTCAGTAGTGTGTCTGTCAGTAGTGTATCTGTCAGTAGTGTATCTGTCAGTAGTGTGTCTGTCAGTATGTCAGTAGTGTATCTGTCAGTAGTGTATCTGTCAGTATGTCAGTAGTGTATCTGTCAGTACTGTATCTGTCAGTATGTCTGTAGTGTATCTGTCAGTAGTGTGTCTGTTAGTATGTCAGTAGTGTATCTGTCATTATGTCAGTAGTGTATCTGTCAGTATGTCAGTTGTGTATCTGTCAGTAGTGTATCTGTCAGTAGTGTATCTGTCAGTAGTGTATCTGTCAGTATGTCAGTAGTGTATCTGTCAGTAATGTATCTGTTAGTATGTCAGTGGTGTATCTGTCAGTATGTCAGTAGTGTATCTGTCAGTAGTGTATCTGTCAGTATGTCAGTAGTGTGTCTGTCAGTAGTGTATCTGTCAGTAGTGTATCTGTCAGTAGTGTATCTGTCAGTATGTAAATAGTGTATCTGTCAGTAATGTATCTGTCAGTAGTGTATCTGTCAGTATGTCAGTAGTGTATCTGTCAGTAGTGTGTCTGTTAGTATGTCAGTAGTGTATCTGTCAGTATGTCAGTAGTGTATCTGTCAGTATGTCAGTTGTGTATCTGTCAGTAGTGTATCTGTCAGTAGTGTATCTGTCAGTAGTGTATCTGTCAGTATGTCAGTAGTGTATCTGTCAGTAGTGTATCTGTCAGTATGTCAGTAGTGTATCTGTCAGTAATGTATCTGTCAGTAGTGTGTCTGTCAGTATGTCAGTAGTGTATCTGTCAGTAGTGTATCTGTCAGTAGTGTATCTGTCAGTATGTCAGTAGTGTATCTGTCAGTAGTGTATCTGTCAGTAGTGTATCTGTCAGTATGTCAGTAGTGTATCTGTCAGTAGTGTATCTGTCAGTAGTGTATCTGTCAGTAGTGTATCTGTTAGTAGTGTATCTGTCAGTAGTGTATCTGTCAGTAGTGTATCTGTCAGTAGTGTATCTGTCAGTATGTCAGTAGTGTATCTGTCAGTAGTGTATCTGTCAGTAGTGTATCTGTCAGTAGTGTATCTGTCAGTATGTCAGTAGTGTATCTGTCAGTAGTGTATCTGTCTGTAGTGTATCTGTCAGTAGTGTATCTGTCAGTATGTCAGTAGTGTTAGTATGTCAGTAGTGTATCTGTCAGTATGTCAGTAGTGTATCTGTCAGTAGTGTATCTGTCAGTATGTCAGTAGTGTATCTGTCAGTAGTGTATCTGTCAGTAGTGTATCTGTCAGTATGTCAGTAGTGTATCTGTCAGTATGTCAGTAGTGTATCTGTCAGTAGTGTATCTGTCAGTATGTCAGTAGTGTATCTGTCAGTAGTGTATCTGTCAGTAGTGTATCTGTCAGTAGTGTATCTGTTAGTAGTGTATCTGTCAGTAGTGTATCTGTCAGTAGTGTATCTGTCAGTAGTGTATCTGTCAGTATGTCAGTAGTGTATCTGTCAGTAGTGTATCTGTCAGTAGTGTATCTGTCAGTAGTGTATCTGTCAGTATGTCAGTAGTGTTAGTATGTCAGTAGTGTATCTGTCAGTATGTCAGTAGTGTATCTGTCATTTTGTCAGTAGTGTATCTGTCAGTAGTGTATCTGTCAGTATGTCAGTAGTGTATCTGTCAGTAGTGTATCTGTCATTTTGTCAGTAGTGTATCTGTCAGTAGTGTATCTGTCAGTAGTGTATATGTCAGTAGTGTATCTGTCGGTAGTGTATCTGTCAGTATGTCAGTAGTGTATCTGTTAGTAGTGTATCTGTCAGTAGTGTATCTGTCAGTAGTGTATCTGTCAGTATGTCAGCAGTGTATCTGTCAGTATGTCAGTAGAGTATCTGTCAGTATGTTAGTAGTGTATCTGTCAGTAGTGTATCTGTCAGTAGTGTATCTGTCAGTATGTCAGTAGTGTATCTGTCAGTAGTGTATCTGTCAGTAGTGTATCTGTTAGTAGTGTATCTGTCAGTATGTCAGTAGTGTTAGTATGTCAGTAGTGTATCTGTCAGTATGTCAGTAGTGTATCTGTCAGTATGTCAGTAGTGTATCTGTCAGTAGTGTATCTGTCAGTATGTCAGTAGTGTTATTATGTCAGTAGTGTATCTGTCAGTATGTCAGTAGTGTATCTGTCAGTATGTCAGTAGTGTATCTGTCAGTAGTGTATCTGTCAGTATGTCAGTAGTGTATCTGTCAGTAGTGTATCTGTCAGTAGTGTATCTGTCAGTAGTGTTTCTGTCAGCAGTGTATCTGTTAGTAGTGTATCTGTCAGTAGTGTATCTGTCAGTAGTGTATCTGTCAGTAGTGTATCTGTCAGTATGTCAGTAGTGTATCTGTCAGTAGTGTATCTGTCAGTATGTCAGTAGTGTATCTGTCAGTATGTCAGTAGTGTATCTGTCAGTAGTGTATCTGTCAGTAGTGTATCTGTCAGTATGTCAGTAGTATATCTGTCAGTAGTGTATCTGTCAGTATGTCAGTAGTGTATCTGTCAGTATGTCAGTAGTGTATCTGTCAGTAGTGTATCTGTCAGTATGTCAGTAGTGTATCTGTCAGTAGTGTATCTGTTAGTATGTCAGTGGTGTATCTGTCAGTATGTCAGTAGTGTATCTGTCAGTATGTCAGTAGTGTATCTGTCAGTAGTGTATCTGTCAGTAGTGTATCTGTCAGTATGTCAGTAGTGTATCTGTCAGTAGTGTATCTGTCAGTAGTGTATCTGTCAGTATGTCAGTAGTGTATCTGTCAGTAGTGTATCTGTCAGTAGTGTATCTGTCAGTATGTCAGTAGTGTATCTGTCAGTAGTGTATCTGTCATTTTGTCAGTAGTGTATCTGTCAGTAGTGTATCTGTCAGTAGTGTATATGTCAGTAGTGTATCTGTCAGTAGTGTATCTGTCAGTATGTCAGTAGTGTATCTGTCAGTAATGTATCTGTTAGTATGTCAGTAGTGTATCTGTCAGTAGTGTATCTGTCAGTAGTGTATCTGTCAGTATGTCAGTAGTGTATCTGTTAGTAGTATATCTGTCAGTAGTGTATCTGTCAGTAGTGTATCTGTCAGTATGTCAGCAGTGTATCTGTCAGTATGTCAGTAGAGTATCTGTCAGTATGTTAGTAGTGTATCTGTCAGTAGTGTATCTGTCAGTAGTGTATCTGTCAGTATGTCAGTAGTGTATCTGTCAGTAGTGTATCTGTCAGTAGTGTATCTGTTAGTAGTGTATCTGTCAGTAGTGTTAGTATGTCAGTAGTGTATCTGTCAGTATGTCAGTAGTGTATCTGTCAGTATGTCAGTAGTGTATCTGTCAGTAGTGTATCTGTCAGTATGTCAGTAGTGTTATTATGTCAGTAGTGTATCTGTCAGTATGTCAGTAGTGTATCTGTCAGTATGTCAGTAGTGTATCTGTCAGTAGTGTATCTGTCAGTATGTCAGTAGTGTATCTGTCAGTAGTGTATCTGTCAGTAGTGTATCTGTCAGTAGTGTTTCTGTCAGCAGTGTATCTGTTAGTAGTGTATCTGTCAGTAGTGTATCTGTCAGTAGTGTATCTGTCAGTAGTGTATCTGTCAGTATGTCAGTAGTGTATCTGTCAGTAGTGTATCTGTCAGTATGTCAGTAGTGTATCTGTCAGTATGTCAGTAGTGTATCTGTCAGTAGTGTATCTGTCAGTAGTGTATCTGTCAGTATGTCAGTAGTATATCTGTCAGTAGTGTATCTGTCAGTATGTCAGTAGTGTATCTGTCAGTATGTCAGTAGTGTATCTGTCAGTAGTGTATCTGTCAGTATGTCAGTAGTGTATCTGTCAGTAGTGTATCTGTTAGTATGTCAGTGGTGTATCTGTCAGTATGTCAGTAGTGTATCTGTCAGTATGTCAGTAGTGTATCTGTCAGTAGTGTATCTGTCAGTAGTGTATCTGTCAGTAGTGTATCTGTCAGTATGTCAGTAGTGTTAGTATGTCAGTAGTGTATCTGTCAGTATGTCAGTAGTGTATCTGTCATTTTGTCAGTAGTGTATCTGTCAGTAGTGTATCTGTCAGTATGTCAGTAGTGTATCTGTCAGTAGTGTATCTGTCATTTTGTCAGTAGTGTATCTGTCAGTAGTGTATCTGTCAGTAGTGTATATGTCAGTAGTGTATCTGTCAGTAGTGTATCTGTCAGTATGTCAGTAGTGTATCTGTTAGTAGTGTATCTGTCAGTAGTGTATCTGTCAGTAGTGTATCTGTCAGTAGTGTATCTGTCAGTATGTCAGTAGTGTATCTGTCAGTAGTGTATCTGTCATTAGTGTATCTGTTAGTAGTGTATCTGTCAGTATGTCAGTAGTGTTAGTATGTCAGTAGTGTATCTGTCAGTATGTCAGTAGTGTGTCTGTCAGTATGTCAGTAGTGTATCTGTCAGTAGTGTATCTGTCAGTATGTCAGTAGTGTATCTGTCAGTAGTGTATCTGTCAGTAGTGTATCTGTCAGTAGTGAATCTGTTAGTAGTGTATCTGTCAGTAGTGTATCTGTCAGTAGTGTATCTGTCAGTATGTCAGTAGTGTATCTGTTAGTAGTGTATCTGTCAGTAGTGTATCTGTCAGTAGTGTATCTGTCAGTAGTGTATCTGTCAGTATGTCAGTAGTGTATCTGTCAGTATGTCAGTAGAGTATCTGTCAGTATGTTAGTAGTGTATCTGTCAGTATGTCAGTAGTGTATTTGTCAGTAGTGTATCTGTCAGTAGTGTATCTGTCATTATGTCAGTAGTGTATCTGTCAGTAGTTTATCTGTCAGTAGTGAATCTGTCAGTAGTGTATCTGTCAGTATGTCAGTAGTGTTAGTATGTCAGTAGTGTATCTGTCAGTATGTCAGTAGTGTATCTGTCAGTAGTGTATCTGTTAGTAGTGAATCTGTCAGTAGTGTATCTGTCAGTATGTCAGTAGTGTTAGTATGTCAGTAGTGTATCTGTCAGTATGTCAGTAGTGTATCTGTCAGTATGTCAGTAGTGTATCTGTCAGTAGTGTATCTGTCAGTATGTCAGTAGTGTATCTGTCAGTAGTGTATCTGTCAGTATGTCAGTAGTGTGTCTGTCAGTAGTGTATCTGTCAGTAGTGTATCTGTCAGTAGTGTGTCTGTCAGTATGTCAGTAGTGTATCTGTCAGTAGTGTATCTGTCAGTATGTCAGTAGTGTATCTGTCAGTACTGTATCTGTCAGTATGTCTGTAGTGTATCTGTCAGTAGTGTGTCTGTTAGTATGTCAGTAGTGTATCTGTCATTATGTCAGTAGTGTATCTGTCAGTATGTCAGTTGTGTATCTGTCAGTAGTGTATCTGTCAGTAGTGTATCTGTCAGTAGTGTATCTGTCAGTATGTCAGTAGTGTATCTGTCAGTAATGTATCTGTTAGTATGTCAGTGGTGTATCTGTCAGTATGTCAGTAGTGTATCTGTCAGTAGTGTATCTGTCAGTATGTCAGTAGTGTGTCTGTCAGTAGTGTATCTGTCAGTAGTGTATCTGTCAGTAGTGTATCTGTCAGTATGTAAATAGTGTATCTGTCAGTAATGTATCTGTCAGTAGTGTATCTGTCAGTATGTCAGTAGTGTATCTGTCAGTAGTGTGTCTGTTAGTATGTCAGTAGTGTATCTGTCAGTATGTCAGTAGTGTATCTGTCAGTATGTCAGTTGTGTATCTGTCAGTAGTGTATCTGTCAGTAGTGTATCTGTCAGTAGTGTATCTGTCAGTATGTCAGTAGTGTATCTGTCAGTAGTGTATCTGTCAGTATGTCAGTAGTGTATCTGTCAGTAATGTATCTGTCAGTAGTGTGTCTGTCAGTATGTCAGTAGTGTATCTGTCAGTAGTGTATCTGTCAGTAGTGTATCTGTCAGTATGTCAGTAGTGTATCTGTCAGTAGTGTATCTGTCAGTAGTGTATCTGTCAGTATGTCAGTAGTGTATCTGTCAGTAGTGTATCTGTCAGTAGTGTATCTGTCAGTAGTGTATCTGTTAGTAGTGTATCTGTCAGTAGTGTATCTGTCAGTAGTGTATCTGTCAGTAGTGTATCTGTCAGTATGTCAGTAGTGTATCTGTCAGTAGTGTATCTGTCAGTAGTGTATCTGTCAGTAGTGTATCTGTCAGTATGTCAGTAGTGTATCTGTCAGTAGTGTATCTGTCTGTAGTGTATCTGTCAGTAGTGTATCTGTCAGTATGTCAGTAGTGTTAGTATGTCAGTAGTGTATCTGTCAGTATGTCAGTAGTGTATCTGTCAGTAGTGTATCTGTCAGTATGTCAGTAGTGTATCTGTCAGTAGTGTATCTGTCAGTAGTGTATCTGTCAGTATGTCAGTAGTGTATCTGTCAGTATGTCAGTAGTGTATCTGTCAGTAGTGTATCTGTCAGTATGTCAGTAGTGTATCTGTCAGTAGTGTATCTGTCAGTAGTGTATCTGTCAGTAGTGTATCTGTTAGTAGTGTATCTGTCAGTAGTGTATCTGTCAGTAGTGTATCTGTCAGTAGTGTATCTGTCAGTATGTCAGTAGTGTATCTGTCAGTAGTGTATCTGTCAGTAGTGTATCTGTCAGTAGTGTATCTGTCAGTATGTCAGTAGTGTTAGTATGTCAGTAGTGTATCTGTCAGTATGTCAGTAGTGTATCTGTCATTTTGTCAGTAGTGTATCTGTCAGTAGTGTATCTGTCAGTATGTCAGTAGTGTATCTGTCAGTAGTGTATCTGTCATTTTGTCAGTAGTGTATCTGTCAGTAGTGTATCTGTCAGTAGTGTATATGTCAGTAGTGTATCTGTCGGTAGTGTATCTGTCAGTATGTCAGTAGTGTATCTGTTAGTAGTGTATCTGTCAGTAGTGTATCTGTCAGTAGTGTATCTGTCAGTATGTCAGCAGTGTATCTGTCAGTATGTCAGTAGAGTATCTGTCAGTATGTTAGTAGTGTATCTGTCAGTAGTGTATCTGTCAGTAGTGTATCTGTCAGTATGTCAGTAGTGTATCTGTCAGTAGTGTATCTGTCAGTAGTGTATCTGTTAGTAGTGTATCTGTCAGTATGTCAGTAGTGTTAGTATGTCAGTAGTGTATCTGTCAGTATGTCAGTAGTGTATCTGTCAGTATGTCAGTAGTGTATCTGTCAGTAGTGTATCTGTCAGTATGTCAGTAGTGTTATTATGTCAGTAGTGTATCTGTCAGTATGTCAGTAGTGTATCTGTCAGTATGTCAGTAGTGTATCTGTCAGTAGTGTATCTGTCAGTATGTCAGTAGTGTATCTGTCAGTAGTGTATCTGTCAGTAGTGTATCTGTCAGTAGTGTTTCTGTCAGCAGTGTATCTGTTAGTAGTGTATCTGTCAGTAGTGTATCTGTCAGTAGTGTATCTGTCAGTAGTGTATCTGTCAGTATGTCAGTAGTGTATCTGTCAGTAGTGTATCTGTCAGTATGTCAGTAGTGTATCTGTCAGTATGTCAGTAGTGTATCTGTCAGTAGTGTATCTGTCAGTAGTGTATCTGTCAGTATGTCAGTAGTATATCTGTCAGTAGTGTATCTGTCAGTATGTCAGTAGTGTATCTGTCAGTATGTCAGTAGTGTATCTGTCAGTAGTGTATCTGTCAGTATGTCAGTAGTGTATCTGTCAGTAGTGTATCTGTTAGTATGTCAGTGGTGTATCTGTCAGTATGTCAGTAGTGTATCTGTCAGTATGTCAGTAGTGTATCTGTCAGTAGTGTATCTGTCAGTAGTGTATCTGTCAGTATGTCAGTAGTGTATCTGTCAGTAGTGTATCTGTCAGTAGTGTATCTGTCAGTATGTCAGTAGTGTATCTGTCAGTAGTGTATCTGTCAGTAGTGTATCTGTCAGTATGTCAGTAGTGTATCTGTCAGTAGTGTATCTGTCATTTTGTCAGTAGTGTATCTGTCATTATGTCAGTAGTGTATCTGTCAGTATGTCAGTTGTGTATCTGTCAGTAGTGTATCTGTCAGTAGTGTATCTGTCAGTAGTGTATCTGTCAGTATGTCAGTAGTGTATCTGTCAGTAATGTATCTGTTAGTATGTCAGTGGTGTATCTGTCAGTATGTCAGTAGTGTATCTGTCAGTAGTGTATCTGTCAGTATGTCAGTAGTGTGTCTGTCAGTAGTGTATCTGTCAGTAGTGTATCTGTCAGTAGTGTATCTGTCAGTATGTAAATAGTGTATCTGTCAGTAATGTATCTGTCAGTAGTGTATCTGTCAGTATGTCAGTAGTGTATCTGTCAGTAGTGTGTCTGTTAGTATGTCAGTAGTGTATCTGTCAGTATGTCAGTAGTGTATCTGTCAGTATGTCAGTTGTGTATCTGTCAGTAGTGTATCTGTCAGTAGTGTATCTGTCAGTAGTGTATCTGTCAGTATGTCAGTAGTGTATCTGTCAGTAGTGTATCTGTCAGTATGTCAGTAGTGTATCTGTCAGTAATGTATCTGTCAGTAGTGTGTCTGTCAGTATGTCAGTAGTGTATCTGTCAGTAGTGTATCTGTCAGTAGTGTATCTGTCAGTATGTCAGTAGTGTATCTGTCAGTAGTGTATCTGTCAGTAGTGTATCTGTCAGTATGTCAGTAGTGTATCTGTCAGTAGTGTATCTGTCAGTAGTGTATCTGTCAGTAGTGTATCTGTTAGTAGTGTATCTGTCAGTAGTGTATCTGTCAGTAGTGTATCTGTCAGTAGTGTATCTGTCAGTATGTCAGTAGTGTATCTGTCAGTAGTGTATCTGTCAGTAGTGTATCTGTCAGTAGTGTATCTGTCAGTATGTCAGTAGTGTATCTGTCAGTAGTGTATCTGTCTGTAGTGTATCTGTCAGTAGTGTATCTGTCAGTATGTCAGTAGTGTTAGTATGTCAGTAGTGTATCTGTCAGTATGTCAGTAGTGTATCTGTCAGTAGTGTATCTGTCAGTATGTCAGTAGTGTATCTGTCAGTAGTGTATCTGTCAGTAGTGTATCTGTCAGTATGTCAGTAGTGTATCTGTCAGTATGTCAGTAGTGTATCTGTCAGTAGTGTATCTGTCAGTATGTCAGTAGTGTATCTGTCAGTAGTGTATCTGTCAGTAGTGTATCTGTCAGTAGTGTATCTGTTAGTAGTGTATCTGTCAGTAGTGTATCTGTCAGTAGTGTATCTGTCAGTAGTGTATCTGTCAGTATGTCAGTAGTGTATCTGTCAGTAGTGTATCTGTCAGTAGTGTATCTGTCAGTAGTGTATCTGTCAGTATGTCAGTAGTGTTAGTATGTCAGTAGTGTATCTGTCAGTATGTCAGTAGTGTATCTGTCATTTTGTCAGTAGTGTATCTGTCAGTAGTGTATCTGTCAGTATGTCAGTAGTGTATCTGTCAGTAGTGTATCTGTCATTTTGTCAGTAGTGTATCTGTCAGTAGTGTATCTGTCAGTAGTGTATATGTCAGTAGTGTATCTGTCGGTAGTGTATCTGTCAGTATGTCAGTAGTGTATCTGTTAGTAGTGTATCTGTCAGTAGTGTATCTGTCAGTAGTGTATCTGTCAGTATGTCAGCAGTGTATCTGTCAGTATGTCAGTAGAGTATCTGTCAGTATGTTAGTAGTGTATCTGTCAGTAGTGTATCTGTCAGTAGTGTATCTGTCAGTATGTCAGTAGTGTATCTGTCAGTAGTGTATCTGTCAGTAGTGTATCTGTTAGTAGTGTATCTGTCAGTATGTCAGTAGTGTTAGTATGTCAGTAGTGTATCTGTCAGTATGTCAGTAGTGTATCTGTCAGTATGTCAGTAGTGTATCTGTCAGTAGTGTATCTGTCAGTATGTCAGTAGTGTTATTATGTCAGTAGTGTATCTGTCAGTATGTCAGTAGTGTATCTGTCAGTATGTCAGTAGTGTATCTGTCAGTAGTGTATCTGTCAGTATGTCAGTAGTGTATCTGTCAGTAGTGTATCTGTCAGTAGTGTATCTGTCAGTAGTGTTTCTGTCAGCAGTGTATCTGTTAGTAGTGTATCTGTCAGTAGTGTATCTGTCAGTAGTGTATCTGTCAGTAGTGTATCTGTCAGTATGTCAGTAGTGTATCTGTCAGTAGTGTATCTGTCAGTATGTCAGTAGTGTATCTGTCAGTATGTCAGTAGTGTATCTGTCAGTAGTGTATCTGTCAGTAGTGTATCTGTCAGTATGTCAGTAGTATATCTGTCAGTAGTGTATCTGTCAGTATGTCAGTAGTGTATCTGTCAGTATGTCAGTAGTGTATCTGTCAGTAGTGTATCTGTCAGTATGTCAGTAGTGTATCTGTCAGTAGTGTATCTGTTAGTATGTCAGTGGTGTATCTGTCAGTATGTCAGTAGTGTATCTGTCAGTATGTCAGTAGTGTATCTGTCAGTAGTGTATCTGTCAGTAGTGTATCTGTCAGTATGTCAGTAGTGTATCTGTCAGTAGTGTATCTGTCAGTAGTGTATCTGTCAGTATGTCAGTAGTGTATCTGTCAGTAGTGTATCTGTCAGTAGTGTATCTGTCAGTATGTCAGTAGTGTATCTGTCAGTAGTGTATCTGTCATTTTGTCAGTAGTGTATCTGTCAGTAGTGTATCTGTCAGTAGTGTATATGTCAGTAGTGTATCTGTCAGTAGTGTATCTGTCAGTATGTCAGTAGTGTATCTGTCAGTAATGTATCTGTTAGTATGTCAGTAGTGTATCTGTCAGTAGTGTATCTGTCAGTAGTGTATCTGTCAGTATGTCAGTAGTGTATCTGTTAGTAGTGTATCTGTCAGTAGTGTATCTGTCAGTAGTGTATCTGTCAGTATGTCAGCAGTGTATCTGTCAGTATGTCAGTAGAGTATCTGTCAGTATGTTAGTAGTGTATCTGTCAGTAGTGTATCTGTCAGTAGTGTATCTGTCAGTATGTCAGTAGTGTATCTGTCAGTAGTGTATCTGTCAGTAGTGTATCTGTTAGTAGTGTATCTGTCAGTAGTGTTAGTATGTCAGTAGTGTATCTGTCAGTATGTCAGTAGTGTATCTGTCAGTATGTCAGTAGTGTATCTGTCAGTAGTGTATCTGTCAGTATGTCAGTAGTGTTATTATGTCAGTAGTGTATCTGTCAGTATGTCAGTAGTGTATCTGTCAGTATGTCAGTAGTGTATCTGTCAGTAGTGTATCTGTCAGTATGTCAGTAGTGTATCTGTCAGTAGTGTATCTGTCAGTAGTGTATCTGTCAGTAGTGTTTCTGTCAGCAGTGTATCTGTTAGTAGTGTATCTGTCAGTAGTGTATCTGTCAGTAGTGTATCTGTCAGTAGTGTATCTGTCAGTATGTCAGTAGTGTATCTGTCAGTAGTGTATCTGTCAGTATGTCAGTAGTGTATCTGTCAGTATGTCAGTAGTGTATCTGTCAGTAGTGTATCTGTCAGTAGTGTATCTGTCAGTATGTCAGTAGTATATCTGTCAGTAGTGTATCTGTCAGTATGTCAGTAGTGTATCTGTCAGTATGTCAGTAGTGTATCTGTCAGTAGTGTATCTGTCAGTATGTCAGTAGTGTATCTGTCAGTATGTCAGTAGTGTATCTGTCAGTATGTCAGTAGTGTATCTGTCAGTAGTGTATCTGTCAGTAGTGTATCTGTCAGTAGTGTATCTGTCAGTATGTCAGTAGTGTTAGTATGTCAGTAGTGTATCTGTCAGTATGTCAGTAGTGTATCTGTCATTTTGTCAGTAGTGTATCTGTCAGTAGTGTATCTGTCAGTATGTCAGTAGTGTATCTGTCAGTAGTGTATCTGTCATTTTGTCAGTAGTGTATCTGTCAGTAGTGTATCTGTCAGTAGTGTATATGTCAGTAGTGTATCTGTCAGTAGTGTATCTGTCAGTATGTCAGTAGTGTATCTGTTAGTAGTGTATCTGTCAGTAGTGTATCTGTCAGTAGTGTATCTGTCAGTAGTGTATCTGTCAGTATGTCAGTAGTGTATCTGTCAGTAGTGTATCTGTCATTAGTGTATCTGTTAGTAGTGTATCTGTCAGTATGTCAGTAGTGTTAGTATGTCAGTAGTGTATCTGTCAGTATGTCAGTAGTGTATCTGTCAGTATGTCAGTAGTGTATCTGTCAGTAGTGTATCTGTCATTTTGTCAGTAGTGTATCTGTCAGTAGTGTATCTGTCAGTAGTGTATATGTCAGTAGTGTATCTGTCAGTAGTGTATCTGTCAGTATGTCAGTAGTGTATCTGTTAGTAGTGTATCTGTCAGTAGTGTATCTGTCAGTAGTGTATCTGTCAGTAGTGTATCTGTCAGTATGTCAGTAGTGTATCTGTCAGTAGTGTATCTGTCAGTAGTGTATCTGTTAGTAGTGTATCTGTCAGTATGTCAGTAGTGTTAGTATGTCAGTAGTGTATCTGTCAGTATGTCAGTAGTGTATCTGTCAGTATGTCAGTAGTGTATCTGTCAGTAGTGTATCTGTCAGTATGTCAGTAGTGTTATTATGTCAGTAGTGTATCTGTCGGTATGTCAGTAGTGTATCTGTCAGTATGTCAGTAGTGTATCTGTCAGTAGTGTATCTGTCAGTATGTCAGTAGTGTATCTGTCAGTAGTGTATCTGTTAGTAGTGTATCTGTCAGTATGTCAGTAGTGTATTTGTCAGTAGTGTATCTGTCAGTAGTGTATCTGTCAGTATGTCAGTAGTGTATCTGTCAGTAGTGTATCTGTTAGTAGTGAATCTGTCAGTAGTGTATCTGTCAGTATGTCAGTAGTGTTAGTATGTCAGTAGTGTATCTGTCAGTATGTCAGTAGTGTATCTGTCAGTATGTCAGTAGTGTATCTGTCAGTAGTGTATCTGTCAGTATGTCAGTAGTGTATCTGTCAGTAGTGTATCTGTCAGTATGTCAGTAGTGTGTCTGTCAGTAGTGTATCTGTCAGTAGTGTATCTGTCAGTAGTGTGTCTGTCAGTATGTCAGTAGTGTATCTGTCAGTAGTGTATCTGTCAGTATGTCAGTAGTGTATCTGTCAGTAGTGTATCTGTCAGTAGTGTATATGTCAGTAGTGTATCTGTCAGTACTGTATCTGTCAGTATGTCTGTAGTGTATCTGTCAGTAGTGTGTCTGTTAGTATGTCAGTAGTGTATCTGTCATTATGTCAGTAGTGTATCTGTCAGTATGTCAGTTGTGTATCTGTCAGTAGTGTATCTGTCAGTAGTGTATCTGTCAGTAGCGTATCTGTCAGTATGTCAGTAGTGTATCTGTCAGTAGTGTATCTGTCAGTATGTAAATAGTGTATCTGTCAGTAATGTATCTGTCAGTAGTGTATCTGTCAGTATGTCAGTAGTGTATCTGTCAGTAGTGTGTCTGTTAGTATGTCAGTAGTGTATCTGTCAGTATGTCAGTAGTGTATCTGTCAGTATGTCAGTTGTGTATCTGTCAGTAGTGTATCTGTCAGTAGTGTATCTGTCAGTAGTGTATCTGTCAGTATGTCAGTAGTGTATCTGTCAGTAGTGTATCTGTCAGTATGTCAGTAGTGTATCTGTCAGTAATGTATCTGTCAGTAGTGTGTCTGTCAGTATGTCAGTAGTGTATCTGTCAGTAGTGTATCTGTCAGTAGTGTATCTGTCAGTATGTCAGTAGTGTATCTGTCAGTAGTGTATCTGTCAGTAGTGTATCTGTCAGTATGTCAGTAGTGTATCTGTCAGTAGTGTATCTGTCAGTAGTGTATCTGTTAGTAGTGTATCTGTCAGTAGTGTATCTGTCAGTAGTGTATCTGTCAGTAGTGTATCTGTCAGTATGTCAGTAGTGTATCTGTCAGTAGTGTATCTGTCAGTAGTGTATCTGTCAGTATGTCAGTAGTGTATCTGTCAGTAGTGTATCTGTCTGTAGTGTATCTGTCAGTAGTGTATCTGTCAGTATGTCAGTAGTGTTAGTATGTCAGTAGTGTATCTGTCAGTATGTCAGTAGTGTATCTGTCAGTAGTGTATCTGTCAGTATGTCAGTAGTGTATCTGTCAGTAGTGTATCTGTCAGTAGTGTATCTGTCAGTATGTCAGTAGTGTATCTGTCAGTATGTCAGTAGTGTATCTGTCAGTAGTGTATCTGTCAGTATGTCAGTAGTGTATCTGTCAGTAGTGTATCTGTCAGTAGTGTATCTGTCAGTAGTGTTTCTGTCAGCAGTGTATCTGTTAGTAGTGTATCTGTCAGTAGTGTATCTGTCAGTATGTCAGTAGTGTATCTGTCAGTAGTGTATCTGTCAGTAGTGTATCTGTCAGTATGTCAGTAGTGTATCTGTCAGTAGTGTATCTGTCATTTTGTCAGTAGTGTATCTGTCAGTAGTGTATCTGTCAGTAGTGTATATGTCAGTAGTGTATCTGTCAGTAGTGTATCTGTCAGTATGTCAGTAGTGTATCTGTCAGTAATGTATCTGTTAGTATGTCAGTAGTGTATCTGTCAGTAGTGTATCTGTCAGTAGTGTATCTGTCAGTATGTCAGTAGTGTATCTGTTAGTAGTGTATCTGTCAGTAGTGTATCTGTCAGTAGTGTATCTGTCAGTATGTCAGCAGTGTATCTGTCAGTATGTCAGTAGAGTATCTGTCAGTATGTTAGTAGTGTATCTGTCAGTAGTGTATCTGTCAGTAGTGTATCTGTCAGTATGTCAGTAGTGTATCTGTCAGTAGTGTATCTGTCAGTAGTGTATCTGTTAGTAGTGTATCTGTCAGTAGTGTTAGTATGTCAGTAGTGTATCTGTCAGTATGTCAGTAGTGTATCTGTCAGTATGTCAGTAGTGTATCTGTCAGTAGTGTATCTGTCAGTATGTCAGTAGTGTTATTATGTCAGTAGTGTATCTGTCAGTATGTCAGTAGTGTATCTGTCAGTATGTCAGTAGTGTATCTGTCAGTAGTGTATCTGTCAGTATGTCAGTAGTGTATCTGTCAGTAGTGTATCTGTCAGTAGTGTATCTGTCAGTAGTGTTTCTGTCAGCAGTGTATCTGTTAGTAGTGTATCTGTCAGTAGTGTATCTGTCAGTAGTGTATCTGTCAGTAGTGTATCTGTCAGTATGTCAGTAGTGTATCTGTCAGTAGTGTATCTGTCAGTATGTCAGTAGTGTATCTGTCAGTATGTCAGTAGTGTATCTGTCAGTAGTGTATCTGTCAGTAGTGTATCTGTCAGTATGTCAGTAGTATATCTGTCAGTAGTGTATCTGTCAGTATGTCAGTAGTGTATCTGTCAGTATGTCAGTAGTGTATCTGTCAGTAGTGTATCTGTCAGTATGTCAGTAGTGTATCTGTCAGTAGTGTATCTGTTAGTATGTCAGTGGTGTATCTGTCAGTATGTCAGTAGTGTATCTGTCAGTATGTCAGTAGTGTATCTGTCAGTAGTGTATCTGTCAGTAGTGTATCTGTCAGTAGTGTATCTGTCAGTATGTCAGTAGTGTTAGTATGTCAGTAGTGTATCTGTCAGTATGTCAGTAGTGTATCTGTCATTTTGTCAGTAGTGTATCTGTCAGTAGTGTATCTGTCAGTATGTCAGTAGTGTATCTGTCAGTAGTGTATCTGTCATTTTGTCAGTAGTGTATCTGTCAGTAGTGTATCTGTCAGTAGTGTATATGTCAGTAGTGTATCTGTCAGTAGTGTATCTGTCAGTATGTCAGTAGTGTATCTGTTAGTAGTGTATCTGTCAGTAGTGTATCTGTCAGTAGTGTATCTGTCAGTAGTGTATCTGTCAGTATGTCAGTAGTGTATCTGTCAGTAGTGTATCTGTCATTAGTGTATCTGTTAGTAGTGTATCTGTCAGTATGTCAGTAGTGTTAGTATGTCAGTAGTGTATCTGTCAGTATGTCAGTAGTGTATCTGTCAGTATGTCAGTAGTGTATCTGTCAGTAGTGTATCTGTCATTTTGTCAGTAGTGTATCTGTCAGTAGTGTATCTGTCAGTAGTGTATATGTCAGTAGTGTATCTGTCAGTAGTGTATCTGTCAGTATGTCAGTAGTGTATCTGTTAGTAGTGTATCTGTCAGTAGTGTATCTGTCAGTAGTGTATCTGTCAGTAGTGTATCTGTCAGTATGTCAGTAGTGTATCTGTCAGTAGTGTATCTGTCAGTAGTGTATCTGTTAGTAGTGTATCTGTCAGTATGTCAGTAGTGTTAGTATGTCAGTAGTGTATCTGTCAGTATGTCAGTAGTGTATCTGTCAGTATGTCAGTAGTGTATCTGTCAGTAGTGTATCTGTCAGTATGTCAGTAGTGTTATTATGTCAGTAGTGTATCTGTCAGTATGTCAGTAGTGTATCTGTCAGTATGTCAGTAGTGTATCTGTCAGTAGTGTATCTGTCAGTATGTCAGTAGTGTATCTGTCAGTAGTGTATCTGTTAGTAGTGTATCTGTCAGTATGTCAGTAGTGTATTTGTCAGTAGTGTATCTGTCAGTAGTGTATCTGTCAGTATGTCAGTAGTGTATCTGTCAGTAGTGTATCTGTTAGTAGTGAATCTGTCAGTAGTGTATCTGTCAGTATGTCAGTAGTGTTAGTATGTCAGTAGTGTATCTGTCAGTATGTCAGTAGTGTATCTGTCAGTATGTCAGTAGTGTATCTGTCAGTAGTGTATCTGTCAGTATGTCAGTAGTGTATCTGTCAGTAGTGTATCTGTCAGTATGTCAGTAGTGTGTCTGTCAGTAGTGTATCTGTCAGTAGTGTATCTGTCAGTAGTGTGTCTGTCAGTATGTCAGTAGTGTATCTGTCAGTAGTGTATCTGTCAGTATGTCAGTAGTGTATCTGTCAGTAGTGTATCTGTCAGTAGTGTATATGTCAGTAGTGTATCTGTCAGTACTGTATCTGTCAGTATGTCTGTAGTGTATCTGTCAGTAGTGTGTCTGTTAGTATGTCAGTAGTGTATCTGTCATTATGTCAGTAGTGTATCTGTCAGTATGTCAGTTGTGTATCTGTCAGTAGTGTATCTGTCAGTAGTGTATCTGTCAGTAGCGTATCTGTCAGTATGTCAGTAGTGTATCTGTCAGTAGTGTATCTGTCAGTATGTAAATAGTGTATCTGTCAGTAATGTATCTGTCAGTAGTGTATCTGTCAGTATGTCAGTAGTGTATCTGTCAGTAGTGTGTCTGTTAGTATGTCAGTAGTGTATCTGTCAGTATGTCAGTAGTGTATCTGTCAGTATGTCAGTTGTGTATCTGTCAGTAGTGTATCTGTCAGTAGTGTATCTGTCAGTAGTGTATCTGTCAGTATGTCAGTAGTGTATCTGTCAGTAGTGTATCTGTCAGTATGTCAGTAGTGTATCTGTCAGTAATGTATCTGTCAGTAGTGTGTCTGTCAGTATGTCAGTAGTGTATCTGTCAGTAGTGTATCTGTCAGTAGTGTATCTGTCAGTATGTCAGTAGTGTATCTGTCAGTAGTGTATCTGTCAGTAGTGTATCTGTCAGTATGTCAGTAGTGTATCTGTCAGTAGTGTATCTGTCAGTAGTGTATCTGTTAGTAGTGTATCTGTCAGTAGTGTATCTGTCAGTAGTGTATCTGTCAGTAGTGTATCTGTCAGTATGTCAGTAGTGTATCTGTCAGTAGTGTATCTGTCAGTAGTGTATCTGTCAGTAGTGTATCTGTCAGTATGTCAGTAGTGTATCTGTCAGTAGTGTATCTGTCTGTAGTGTATCTGTCAGTAGTGTATCTGTCAGTATGTCAGTAGTGTTAGTATGTCAGTAGTGTATCTGTCAGTATGTCAGTAGTGTATCTGTCAGTAGTGTATCTGTCAGTATGTCAGTAGTGTATCTGTCAGTAGTGTATCTGTCAGTAGTGTATCTGTCAGTATGTCAGTAGTGTATCTGTCAGTATGTCAGTAGTGTATCTGTCAGTAGTGTATCTGTCAGTATGTCAGTAGTGTATCTGTCAGTAGTGTATCTGTCAGTAGTGTATCTGTCAGTAGTGTTTCTGTCAGCAGTGTATCTGTTAGTAGTGTATCTGTCAGTAGTGTATCTGTCAGTAGTGTATCTGTCAGTAGTGTATCTGTCAGTATGTCAGTAGTGTATCTGTCAGTAGTGTATCTGTCAGTAGTGTATCTGTCAGTAGTGTATCTGTCAGTATGTCAGTAGTGTTAGTATGTCAGTAGTGTATCTGTCAGTATGTCAGTAGTGTATCTGTCATTTTGTCAGTAGTGTATCTGTCAGTAGTGTATCTGTCAGTATGTCAGTAGTGTATCTGTCAGTAGTGTATCTGTCATTTTGTCAGTAGTGTATCTGTCAGTAGTGTATCTGTCAGTAGTGTATATGTCAGTAGTGTATCTGTCAGTAGTGTATCTGTCAGTATGTCAGTAGTGTATCTGTCAGTAGTGTATCTGTCAGTAGTGTATATGTCAGTAGTGTATCTGTCAGTAGTGTATCTGTCAGTATGTCAGTAGTGTATCTGTCAGTAGTGTATCTGTTAGTATGTCAGTGGTGTATCTGTCAGTATGTCAGTAGTGTATCTGTCAGTATGTCAGTAGTGTATCTGTCAGTAGTGTATCTGTCAGTATGTCAGTAGTGTATCTGTCAGTAGTGTATCTGTCAGTATGTCAGTAGTGTATCTGTCATTTTGTCAGTAGTGTATCTGTCAGTAGTGTATCTGTCAGTATGTCAGTAGTGTATCTGTCAGTAGTGTATCTGTCATTTTGTCAGTAGTGTATCTGTCAGTAGTGTATCTGTCAGTAGTGTATATGTCAGTAGTGTATCTGTCAGTAGTGTATCTGTCAGTATGTCAGTAGTGTATCTGTTAGTAGTGTATCTGTCAGTAGTGTATCTGTCAGTAGTGTATCTGTCAGTATGTCAGTAGTGTATCTGTCAGTAGTGTATCTGTCATTAGTGTATCTGTTAGTAGTGTATCTGTCAGTATGTCAGTAGTGTTAGTATGTCAGTAGTGTATCTGTCAGTATGTCAGTAGTGTATCTGTCAGTATGTCAGTAGTGTATCTGTCAGTAGTGTATCTGTCATTTTGTCAGTAGTGTATCTGTCAGTAGTGTATCTGTCAGTAGTGTATATGTCAGTAGTGTATCTGTCAGTAGTGTATCTGTCAGTATGTCAGTAGTGTATCTGTTAGTAGTGTATCTGTCAGTAGTGTATCTGTCAGTAGTGTATCTGTCAGTAGTGTATCTGTCAGTATGTCAGTAGTGTATCTGTCAGTAGTGTATCTGTCAGTAGTGTATCTGTTAGTAGTGTATCTGTCAGTATGTCAGTAGTGTTAGTATGTCAGTAGTGTATCTGTCAGTATATCAGTAGTGTATCTGTCAGTATGTCAGTAGTGTATCTGTCAGTAGTGTATCTGTCAGTATGTCAGTAGTGTTATTATGTCAGTAGTGTATCTGTCAGTATGTCAGTAGTGTATCTGTCAGTATGTCAGTAGTGTATCTGTCAGTAGTGTATCTGTCAGTATGTCAGTAGTGTATCTGTCAGTAGTGTATCTGTCAGTAGTGTATCTGTCAGTATGTCAGTAGTGTATTTGTCAGTAGTGTATCTGTCAGTAGTGTATCTGTCAGTATGTCAGTAGTGTATCTGTCAGTAGTTTATCTGTCAGTAGTGTATCTGTCAGTAGTGTATCTGTTAGTAGTGAATCTGTCAGTAGTGTATCTGTCAGTATGTCAGTAGTGTTAGTATGTCAGTAGTGTATCTGTCAGTATGTCAGTAGTGTATCTGTCAGTATGTCAGTAGTGTATCTGTCAGTAGTGTATCTGTCAGTATGTCAGTAGTGTATCTGTCAGTAGTGTATCTGTCAGTATGTCAGTAGTGTGTCTGTCAGTAGTGTATCTGTCAGTAGTGTATCTGTCAGTAGTGTGTCTGTCAGTATGTCAGTAGTGTATCTGTCAGTAGTGTATCTGTCAGTATGTCAGTAGTGTATCTGTCAGTAGTGTATCTGTCAGTAGTGTATATGTCAGTAGTGTATCTGTCAGTACTGTATCTGTCAGTATGTCTGTAGTGTATCTGTCAGTAGTGTGTCTGTTAGTATGTCAGTAGTGTATCTGTCATTATGTCAGTAGTGTATCTGTCAGTATGTCAGTTGTGTATCTGTCAGTAGTGTATCTGTCAGTAGTGTATCTGTCAGTAGCGTATCTGTCAGTATGTCAGTAGTGTATCTGTCAGTAGTGTATCTGTCAGTATGTAAATAGTGTATCTGTCAGTAATGTATCTGTCAGTAGTGTATCTGTCAGTATGTCAGTAGTGTATCTGTCAGTAGTGTGTCTGTTAGTATGTCAGTAGTGTATCTGTCAGTATGTCAGTAGTGTATCTGTCAGTATGTCAGTTGTGTATCTGTCAGTAGTGTATCTGTCAGTAGTGTATCTGTCAGTAGTGTATCTGTCAGTATGTCAGTAGTGTATCTGTCAGTAGTGTATCTGTCAGTATGTCAGTAGTGTATCTGTCAGTAATGTATCTGTCAGTAGTGTGTCTGTCAGTATGTCAGTAGTGTATCTGTCAGTAGTGTATCTGTCAGTAGTGTATCTGTCAGTATGTCAGTAGTGTATCTGTCAGTAGTGTATCTGTCAGTATGTCAGTAGTGTATCTGTCAGTAGTGTATCTGTCAGTAGTGTATCTGTCAGTAGTGTATCTGTTAGTAGTGTATCTGTCAGTAGTGTATCTGTCAGTAGTGTATCTGTCAGTAGTGTATCTGTCAGTATGTCAGTAGTGTATCTGTCAGTAGTGTATCTGTCAGTAGTGTATCTGTCAGTAGTGTATCTGTCAGTATGTCAGTAGTGTATCTGTCAGTAGTGTATCTGTCTGTAGTGTATCTGTCAGTAGTGTATCTGTCAGTATGTCAGTAGTGTTAGTATGTCAGTAGTGTATCTGTCAGTATGTCAGTAGTGTATCTGTCAGTAGTGTATCTGTCAGTATGTCAGTAGTGTATCTGTCAGTAGTGTATCTGTCAGTAGTGTATCTGTCAGTATGTCAGTAGTGTATCTGTCAGTATGTCAGTAGTGTATCTGTCAGTAGTGTATCTGTCAGTATGTCAGTAGTGTATCTGTCAGTAGTGTATCTGTCAGTAGTGTATCTGTCAGTAGTGTTTCTGTCAATAGTGTATCTGTTAGTAGTGTATCTGTCAGTAGTGTATCTGTCAGTAGTGTATCTGTCAGTAGTGTATCTGTCAGTATGTCAGTAGTGTATCTGTCAGTAGTGTATCTGTCAGTAGTGTATCTGTCAGTAGTGTATCTGTCAGTATGTCAGTAGTGTTAGTATGTCAGTAGTGTATCTGTCAGTATGTCAGTAGTGTATCTGTCATTTTGTCAGTAGTGTATCTGTCAGTAGTGTATCTGTCAGTAGTGTATCTGTCAGTAGTGTATCTGTCATTTTGTCAGTAGTGTATCTGTCAGTAGTGTATCTGTCAGTAGTGTATCTGTCAGTAGTGTATCTGTCAGTAGTGTATCTGTCAGTATGTCAGTAGTGTATCTGTCAGTAGTGTATCTGTCAGTAGTGTATATGTCAGTAGTGTATCTGTCAGTAGTGTATCTGTCAGTATGTCAGTAGTGTATCTGTCAGTAGTGTATCTGTTAGTATGTCAGTAGTGTATCTGTCAGTATGTCAGTAGTGTATCTGTCAGTATGTCAGTAGTGTATCTGTCAGTAGTGTATCTGTCAGTATGTCAGTAGTGTATCTGTCAGTAGTGTATCTGTCAGTATGTCAGTAGTGTATCTGTCAGTAGTGTATCTGTCAGTAGTGTATCTGTCAGTATGTCAGTAGTGTATCTGTCAGTAGTGTATCTGTCAGTAGTGTATCTGTCAGTATGTCAGTAGTGTATCTGTCAGTAGTGTATCTGTCTGTAGTGTATCTGTCAGTAGTGTATCTGTCAGTATGTCAGTAGTGTATCTGTCAGTAGTGTATCTGTCAGTATGTCAGTAGTGTATCTGTCAGTAGTGTATCTGTCAGTAGTGTATCTGTCAGTAGTGTATCTGTCAGTATGTCAGTAGTGTATCTGTCAGTAGTGTATCTGTCAGTAGTGTATCTGTCAGTAGTGTATCTGTCAGTATGTCAGTAGTGTATCTGTCAGTATGTCAGTAGAGTATCTGTCAGTATGTCAGTAGTGTATCTGTCAGTAGTGTATCTGTCAGTAGTGTATCTGTCAGTATGTCAGTAGTGTATCTGTCAGTAGTGTATCTGTCAGTAGTGTATCTGTTAGTAGTGTATCTGTCAGTATGTCAGTAGTGTTAGTATGTCAGTAGTGTATCTGTCAGTATGTCAGTAGTGTATCTGTCAGTATGTCAGTAGTGTATCTGTCAGTAGTGTATCTGTCAGTATGTCAGTAGTGTTATTATGTCAGTAGTGTATCTGTCAGTATGTCAGTAGTGTATCTGTCAGTATGTCAGTAGTGTATCTGTCAGTAGTGTATCTGTCAGTATGTCAGTAGTGTATCTGTCAGTAGTGTATCTGTCAGTAGTGTATCTGTCAGTAGTGTTTCTGTCAGCAGTGTATCTGTCAGTAGTGTATCTGTCAGTAGTGTATCTGTCAGTAGTGTATCTGTCAGTAGTGTATCTGTCAGTATGTCAGTAGTGTATCTGTCAGTAGTGTATCTGTCAGTATGTCAGTAGTGTATCTGTCAGTAGTGTATCTGTCAGTAGTGTATCTGTCAGTAGTGTATCTGTCAGTAGTGTATCTGTCAGTAGTGTATCTGTCAGTAGTGTATCTGTCAGTAGTGTATCTGTCAGTAGTGTATCTGTCAGTAGTGTATCTGTCAGTAGTGTATCTGTCAGTATGTCAGTAGTGTATCTGTCAGTATGTCAGTAGAGTATCTGTCAGTATGTTAGTAGTGTATCTGTCAGTATGTCAGTAGTGTATTTGTCAGTAGTGTATCTGTCAGTAGTGTATCTGTCAGTATGTCAGTAGTGTATCTGTCAGTAGTGTATCTGTCAGTAGTGTATCTGTCAGTAGTGTATCTGTTAGTAGTGAATCTGTCAGTAGTGTATCTGTCAGTATGTCAGTAGTGTTAGTATGTCAGTAGTGTATCTGTCAGTATGTCAGTAGTGTATCTGTCAGTATGTCAGTAGTGTATCTGTCAGTAGTGTATCTGTCAGTATGTCAGTAGTGTATCTGTCAGTAGTGTATCTGTCAGTATGTCAGTAGTGTATCTGTCAGTAGTGTATCTGTCAGTAGTGTATCTGTCAGTAGTGTGTCTGTCAGTATGTCAGTAGTGTATCTGTCAGTAGTGTATCTGTCAGTATGTCAGTAGTGTATCTGTCAGTAGTGTATCTGTCAGTAGTGTATATGTCAGTAGTGTATCTGTCAGTAGTGTATCTGTCAGTAGTGTATCTGTCAGTATGTCAGTAGTGTATCTGTCAGTAGTGTATCTGTCAGTAGTGTATCTGTCAGTAGTGTATCTGTCAGTATGTCAGTAGTGTATCTGTCAGTAGTGTATCTGTCTGTAGTGTATCTGTCAGTAGTGTATCTGTCAGTATGTCAGTAGTGTTAGTATGTCAGTAGTGTATCTGTCAGTATGTCAGTAGTGTATCTGTCAGTAGTGTATCTGTCAGTATGTCAGTAGTGTATCTGTCAGTAGTGTATCTGTCAGTAGTGTATCTGTCAGTATGTCAGTAGTGTATCTGTCAGTATGTCAGTAGTGTATCTGTCAGTAGTGTATCTGTCAGAATGTCAGTAGTGTATCTGTCAGTAGTGTATCTGTCAGTAGTGTATCTGTCAGTAGTGTTTCTGTCAGCAGTGTATCTGTTAGTAGTGTATCTGTCAGTAGTGTATCTGTCAGTAGTGTATCTGTCAGTATGTCAGTAGTGTATCTGTCAGTAGTGTATCTGTCAGTAGTGTATCTGTCAGTAGTGTATCTGTCAGTATGTCAGTAGTGTTAGTATGTCAGTAGTGTATCTGTCAGTATGTCAGTAGTGTATCTGTCATTTTGTCAGTAGTGTATCTGTCAGTAGTGTATCTGTCAGTATGTCAGTAGTGTATCTGTCAGTAGTGTATCTGTCATTTTGTCAGTAGTGTATCTGTCAGTAGTGTATCTGTCAGTAGTGTATATGTCAGTAGTGTATCTGTCAGTAGTGTATCTGTCAGTATGTCAGTAGTGTATCTGTCAGTAGTGTATCTGTCAGTAGTGTATCTGTCAGTAGTGTATCTGTCAGTAGTGTATCTGTCAGTATGTCAGTAGTGTATCTGTCAGTAGTGTATCTGTCAGTAGTGTATCTGTTAGTAGTGTATCTGTCAGTATGTCAGTAGTGTTAGTATGTCAGTAGTGTATCTGTCAGTATGTCAGTAGTGTATCTGTCAGTATGTCAGTAGTGTATCTGTCAGTAGTGTATCTGTCATTTTGTCAGTAGTGTATCTGTCAGTAGTGTATCTGTCAGTAGTGTATATGTCAGTAGTGTATCTGTCAGTAGTGTATCTGTCAGTATGTCAGTAGTGTATCTGTTAGTAGTGTATCTGTCAGTAGTGTATCTGTCAGTAGTGTATCTGTCAGTAGTGTATCTGTCAGTATGTCAGTAGTGTATCTGTCAGTAGTGTATCTGTCAGTAGTGTATCTGTTAGTAGTGTATCTGTCAGTATGTCAGTAGTGTTAGTATGTCAGTAGTGTATCTGTCAGTATGTCAGTAGTGTATCTGTCAGTATGTCAGTAGTGTATCTGTCAGTAGTGTATCTGTCAGTATGTCAGTAGTGTTATTATGTCAGTAGTGTATCTGTCAGTATGTCAGTAGTGTATCTGTCAGTATGTCAGTAGTGTATCTGTCAGTAGTGTATCTGTCATTTTGTCAGTAGTGTATCTGTCAGTAGTGTATCTGTCAGTAGTGTATATGTCAGTAGTGTATCTGTCAGTAGTGTATCTGTCAGTATGTCAGTAGTGTATCTGTCAGTAGTGTATCTGTCAGTAGTGTATATGTCAGTAGTGTATCTGTCAGTAGTGTATCTGTCAGTATGTCAGTAGTGTATCTGTCAGTAGTGTATCTGTTAGTATGTCAGTGGTGTATCTGTCAGTATGTCAGTAGTGTATCTGTCAGTATGTCAGTAGTGTATCTGTCAGTAGTGTGTCTGTTAGTATGTCAGTAGTGTATCTGTCAGTATGTCAGTAGTGTATCTGTCAGTATGTCAGTTGTGTATCTGTCAGTAGTGTATCTGTCAGTAGTGTATCTGTCAGTAGTGTATCTGTCAGTATGTCAGTAGTGTATCTGTCAGTAGTGTATCTGTCAGTATGTCAGTAGTGTATCTGTCAGTAATGTATCTGTCAGTAGTGTGTCTGTCAGTATGTCAGTAGTGTATCTGTCAGTAGTGTATCTGTCAGTAGTGTATCTGTCAGTATGTCAGTAGTGTATCTGTCAGTAGTGTATCTGTCAGTATGTCAGTAGTGTATCTGTCAGTAGTGTATCTGTCAGTAGTGTATCTGTCAGTAGTGTATCTGTTAGTAGTGTATCTGTCAGTAGTGTATCTGTCAGTAGTGTATCTGTCAGTAGTGTATCTGTCAGTATGTCAGTAGTGTATCTGTCAGTAGTGTATCTGTCAGTAGTGTATCTGTCAGTAGTGTATCTGTCAGTATGTCAGTAGTGTATCTGTCAGTAGTGTATCTGTCTGTAGTGTATCTGTCAGTAGTGTATCTGTCAGTATGTCAGTAGTGTTAGTATGTCAGTAGTGTATCTGTCAGTATGTCAGTAGTGTATCTGTCAGTAGTGTATCTGTCAGTATGTCAGTAGTGTATCTGTCAGTAGTGTATCTGTCAGTAGTGTATCTGTCAGTATGTCAGTAGTGTATCTGTCAGTATGTCAGTAGTGTATCTGTCAGTAGTGTATCTGTCAGTATGTCAGTAGTGTATCTGTCAGTAGTGTATCTGTCAGTAGTGTATCTGTCAGTAGTGTTTCTGTCAGCAGTGTATCTGTTAGTAGTGTATCTGTCAGTAGTGTATCTGTCAGTAGTGTATCTGTCAGTAGTGTATCTGTCAGTATGTCAGTAGTGTATCTGTCAGTAGTGTATCTGTCAGTAGTGTATCTGTCAGTAGTGTATCTGTCAGTATGTCAGTAGTGTTAGTATGTCAGTAGTGTATCTGTCAGTATGTCAGTAGTGTATCTGTCATTTTGTCAGTAGTGTATCTGTCAGTAGTGTATCTGTCAGTATGTCAGTAGTGTATCTGTCAGTAGTGTATCTGTCATTTTGTCAGTAGTGTATCTGTCAGTAGTGTATCTGTCAGTAGTGTATATGTCAGTAGTGTATATGTCAGTAGTGTATCTGTCAGTATGTCAGTAGTGTATCTGTCAGTAGTGTATCTGTCAGTAGTGTATATGTCAGTAGTGTATCTGTCAGTAGTGTATCTGTCAGTATGTCAGTAGTGTATCTGTCAGTAGTGTATCTGTTAGTATGTCAGTGGTGTATCTGTCAGTATGTCAGTAGTGTATCTGTCAGTATGTCAGTAGTGTATCTGTCAGTAGTGTATCTGTCAGTATGTCAGTAGTGTATCTGTCAGTAGTGTATCTGTCAGTATGTCAGTAGTGTATCTGTCAGTAGTGTATCTGTCAGTAGTGTATCTGTCAGTATGTCAGTAGTGTATCTGTCAGTAGTGTATCTGTCAGTAGTGTATCTGTCAGTATGTCAGTAGTGTATCTGTCAGTAGTGTATCTGTCTGTAGTGTATCTGTCAGTAGTGTATCTGTCAGTATGTCAGTAGTGTATCTGTCAGTAGTGTATCTGTCAGTATGTCAGTAGTGTATCTGTCAGTAGTGTATCTGTCAGTAGTGTATCTGTCAGTAGTGTATCTGTCAGTATGTCAGTAGTGTATCTGTTAGTAGTGTATCTGTCAGTAGTGTATCTGTCAGTAGTGTATCTGTCAGTATGTCAGCAGTGTATCTGTCAGTATGTCAGTAGAGTATCTGTCAGTATGTTAGTAGTGTATCTGTCAGTAGTGTATCTGTCAGTAGTGTATCTGTCAGTATGTCAGTAGTGTATCTGTCAGTAGTGTATCTGTCAGTAGTGTATCTGTTAGTAGTGTATCTGTCAGTATGTCAGTAGTGTTAGTATGTCAGTAGTGTATCTGTCAGTATGTCAGTAGTGTATCTGTCAGTATGTCAGTAGTGTATCTGTCAGTAGTGTATCTGTCAGTATGTCAGTAGTGTTATTATGTCAGTAGTGTATCTGTCAGTATGTCAGTAGTGTATCTGTCAGTATGTCAGTAGTGTATCTGTCAGTAGTGTATCTGTCAGTATGTCAGTAGTGTATCTGTCAGTAGTGTATCTGTCAGTAGTGTATCTGTCAGTAGTGTTTCTGTCAGCAGTGTATCTGTTAGTAGTGTATCTGTCAGTAGTGTATCTGTCAGTAGTGTATCTGTCAGTAGTGTATCTGTCAGTATGTCAGTAGTGTATCTGTCAGTAGTGTATCTGTCAGTATGTCAGTAGTGTATCTGTCAGTAGTGTATCTGTCAGTAGTGTATCTGTCAGTAGTGAATCTGTTAGTAGTGTATCTGTCAGTAGTGTATCTGTCAGTAGTGTATCTGTTAGTAGTGTATCTGTCAGTAGTGTATCTGTCAGTAGTGTATCTGTCAGTAGTGTATCTGTCAGTATGTCAGTAGTGTATCTGTCAGTATGTCAGTAGAGTATCTGTCAGTATGTTAGTAGTGTATCTGTCAGTATGTCAGTAGTGTATTTGTCAGTAGTGTATCTGTCAGTAGTGTATCTGTCAGTACGTCAGTAGTGTATCTGTCAGTAGTGTATCTGTCAGTAGTGTATCTGTCAGTAGTGTATCTGTTAGTAGTGAATCTGTCAGTAGTGTATCTGTCAGTATGTCAGTAGTGTTAGTATGTCAGTAGTGTATCTGTCAGTATGTCAGTAGTGTATCTGTCAGTATGTCAGTAGTGTATCTGTCAGTAGTGTATCTGTCAGTATGTCAGTAGTGTATCTGTCAGTAGTGTATCTGTCAGTATGTCAGTAGTGTGTCTGTCAGTAGTGTATCTGTCAGTAGTGTATCTGTCAGTAGTGTGTCTGTCAGTATGTCAGTAGTGTATCTGTCAGTAGTGTATCTGTCAGTATGTCAGTAGTGTATCTGTCAGTAGTGTATCTGTCAGTAGTGTATATGTCAGTAGTGTATCTGTCAGTAGTGTATCTGTCAGTAGTGTATCTGTCAGTATGTCAGTAGTGTATCTGTCAGTAGTGTATCTGTCAGTAGTGTATCTGTCAGTAGTGTATCTGTCAGTATGTCAGTAGTGTATCTGTCAGTAGTGTATCTGTCTGTAGTGTATCTGTCAGTAGTGTATCTGTCAGTATGTCAGTAGTGTTAGTATGTCAGTAGTGTATCTGTCAGTATGTCAGTAGTGTATCTGTCAGTAGTGTATCTGTCAGTATGTCAGTAGTGTATCTGTCAGTAGTGTATCTGTCAGTAGTGTATCTGTCAGTATGTCAGTAGTGTATCTGTCAGTATGTCAGTAGTGTATCTGTCAGTAGTGTATCTGTCAGAATGTCAGTAGTGTATCTGTCAGTAGTGTATCTGTCAGTAGTGTATCTGTCAGTAGTGTTTCTGTCAGCAGTGTATCTGTTAGTAGTGTATCTGTCAGTAGTGTATCTGTCAGTAGTGTATCTGTCAGTATGTCAGTACTGTATCTGTCAGTAGTGTATCTGTCAGTAGTGTATCTGTCAGTAGTGTATCTGTCAGTATGTCAGTAGTGTTAGTATGTCAGTAGTGTATCTGTCAGTATGTCAGTAGTGTATCTGTCATTTTGTCAGTAGTGTATCTGTCAGTAGTGTATCTGTCAGTATGTCAGTAGTGTATCTGTCAGTAGTGTATCTGTCATTTTGTCAGTAGTGTATCTGTCAGTAGTGTATCTGTCAGTAGTGTATATGTCAGTAGTGTATCTGTCAGTAGTGTATCTGTCAGTATGTCAGTAGTGTATCTGTTAGTAGTGTATCTGTCAGTAGTGTATCTGTCAGTAGTGTATCTGTCAGTAGTGTATCTGTCAGTATGTCAGTAGTGTATCTGTCAGTAGTGTATCTGTCAGTAGTGTATCTGTTAGTAGTGTATCTGTCAGTATGTCAGTAGTGTTAGTATGTCAGTAGTGTATCTGTCAGTATGTCAGTAGTGTATCTGTCAGTATGTCAGTAGTGTATCTGTCAGTAGTGTATCTGTCATTTTGTCAGTAGTGTATCTGTCAGTAGTGTATCTGTCAGTAGTGTATATGTCAGTAGTGTATCTGTCAGTAGTGTATCTGTCAGTATGTCAGTAGTGTATCTGTTAGTAGTGTATCTGTCAGTAGTGTATCTGTCAGTAGTGTATCTGTCAGTAGTGTATCTGTCAGTATGTCAGTAGTGTATCTGTCAGTAGTGTATCTGTCAGTAGTGTATCTGTTAGTAGTGTATCTGTCAGTATGTCAGTAGTGTTAGTATGTCAGTAGTGTATCTGTCAGTATGTCAGTAGTGTATCTGTCAGTATGTCAGTAGTGTATCTGTCAGTAGTGTATCTGTCAGTATGTCAGTAGTGTTATTATGTCAGTAGTGTATCTGTCAGTATGTCAGTAGTGTATCTGTCAGTATGTCAGTAGTGTATCTGTCAGTAGTGTATCTGTCATTTTGTCAGTAGTGTATCTGTCAGTAGTGTATCTGTCAGTAGTGTATATGTCAGTAGTGTATCTGTCAGTAGTGTATCTGTCAGTATGTCAGTAGTGTATCTGTCAGTAGTGTATCTGTCAGTAGTGTATATGTCAGTAGTGTATCTGTCAGTAGTGTATCTGTCAGTATGTCAGTAGTGTATCTGTCAGTAGTGTATCTGTTAGTATGTCAGTGGTGTATCTGTCAGTATGTCAGTAGTGTATCTGTCAGTATGTCAGTAGTGTATCTGTCAGTAGTGTATCTGTCAGTATGTCAGTAGTGTATCTGTCAGTAGTGTATCTGTCAGTATGTCAGTAGTGTATCTGTCATTTTGTCAGTAGTGTATCTGTCAGTAGTGTATCTGTCAGTATGTCAGTAGTGTATCTGTCAGTAGTGTATCTGTCATTTTGTCAGTAGTGTATCTGTCAGTAGTGTATCTGTCAGTAGTGTATATGTCAGTAGTGTATATGTCAGTAGTGTATCTGTCAGTATGTCAGTAGTGTATCTGTCAGTAGTGTATCTGTCAGTAGTGTATCTGTCAGTAGTGTATCTGTCAGTATGTCAGTAGTGTATCTGTCAGTAGTGTATCTGTTAGTATGTCAGTGGTGTATCTGTCAGTATGTCAGTAGTGTATCTGTCAGTATGTCAGTAGTGTATCTGTCAGTAGTGTATCTGTCAGTATGTCAGTAGTGTATCTGTCAGTAGTGTATCTGTCAGTATGTCAGTAGTGTATCTGTCAGTAGTGTATCTGTCAGTAGTGTATCTGTCAGTATGTCAGTAGTGTATCTGTCAGTAGTGTATCTGTCAGTAGTGTATCTGTCAGTATGTCAGTAGTGTATCTGTCAGTAGTGTATCTGTCTGTAGTGTATCTGTCAGTAGTGTATCTGTCAGTATGTCAGTAGTGTATCTGTCAGTAGTGTATCTGTCAGTATGTCAGTAGTGTATCTGTCAGTAGTGTATCTGTCAGTAGTGTATCTGTCAGTAGTGTATCTGTCAGTATGTCAGTAGTGTATCTGTTAGTAGTGTATCTGTCAGTAGTGTATCTGTCAGTAGTGTATCTGTCAGTATGTCAGCAGTGTATCTGTCAGTATGTCAGTAGAGTATCTGTCAGTATGTTAGTAGTGTATCTGTCAGTAGTGTATCTGTCAGTAGTGTATCTGTCAGTATGTCAGTAGTGTATCTGTCAGTAGTGTATCTGTCAGTAGTGTATCTGTTAGTAGTGTATCTGTCAGTATGTCAGTAGTGTTAGTATGTCAGTAGTGTATCTGTCAGTATGTCAGTAGTGTATCTGTCAGTATGTCAGTAGTGTATCTGTCAGTAGTGTATCTGTCAGTATGTCAGTAGTGTTATTATGTCAGTAGTGTATCTGTCAGTATGTCAGTAGTGTATCTGTCAGTATGTCAGTAGTGTATCTGTCAGTAGTGTATCTGTCAGTATGTCAGTAGTGTATCTGTCAGTAGTGTATCTGTCAGTAGTGTATCTGTCAGTAGTGTTTCTGTCAGCAGTGTATCTGTTAGTAGTGTATCTGTCAGTAGTGTATCTGTCAGTAGTGTATCTGTCAGTAGTGTATCTGTCAGTATGTCAGTAGTGTATCTGTCAGTAGTGTATCTGTCAGTATGTCAGTAGTGTATCTGTCAGTAGTGTATCTGTCAGTAGTGTATCTGTCAGTAGTGAATCTGTTAGTAGTGTATCTGTCAGTAGTGTATCTGTCAGTAGTGTATCTGTTAGTAGTGTATCTGTCAGTAGTGTATCTGTCAGTAGTGTATCTGTCAGTATGTCAGTAGTGTATCTGTCAGTATGTCAGTAGAGTATCTGTCAGTATGTTAGTAGTGTATCTGTCAGTATGTCAGTAGTGTATTTGTCAGTAGTGTATCTGTCAGTAGTGTATCTGTCAGTATGTCAGTAGTGTATCTGTCAGTAGTGTATCTGTCAGTAGTGTATCTGTCAGTAGTGTATCTGTTAGTAGTGAATCTGTCAGTAGTGTATCTGTCAGTATGTCAGTAGTGTTAGTATGTCAGTAGTGTATCTGTCAGTATGTCAGTAGTGTATCTGTCAGTATGTCAGTAGTGTATCTGTCAGTAGTGTATCTGTCAGTATGTCAGTAGTGTATCTGTCAGTAGTGTATCTGTCAGTATGTCAGTAGTGTGTCTGTCAGTAGTGTATCTGTCAGTAGTGTATCTGTCAGTAGTGTGTCTGTCAGTATGTCAGTAGTGTATCTGTCAGTAGTGTATCTGTCAGTATGTCAGTAGTGTATCTGTCAGTAGTGTATCTGTCAGTAGTGTATATGTCAGTAGTGTATCTGTCAGTAGTGTATCTGTCAGTAGTGTATCTGTCAGTATGTCAGTAGTGTATCTGTCAGTAGTGTATCTGTCAGTAGTGTATCTGTCAGTAGTGTATCTGTCAGTATGTCAGTAGTGTATCTGTCAGTAGTGTATCTGTCTGTAGTGTATCTGTCAGTAGTGTATCTGTCAGTATGTCAGTAGTGTTAGTATGTCAGTAGTGTATCTGTCAGTATGTCAGTAGTGTATCTGTCAGTAGTGTATCTGTCAGTATGTCAGTAGTGTATCTGTCAGTAGTGTATCTGTCAGTAGTGTATCTGTCAGTATGTCAGTAGTGTATCTGTCAGTATGTCAGTAGTGTATCTGTCAGTAGTGTATCTGTCAGAATGTCAGTAGTGTATCTGTCAGTAGTGTATCTGTCAGTAGTGTATCTGTCAGTAGTGTTTCTGTCAGCAGTGTATCTGTTAGTAGTGTATCTGTCAGTAGTGTATCTGTCAGTAGTGTATCTGTCAGTATGTCAGTAGTGTATCTGTCAGTAGTGTATCTGTCAGTAGTGTATCTGTCAGTAGTGTATCTGTCAGTATGTCAGTAGTGTTAGTATGTCAGTAGTGTATCTGTCAGTATGTCAGTAGTGTATCTGTCATTTTGTCAGTAGTGTATCTGTCAGTAGTGTATCTGTCAGTATGTCAGTAGTGTATCTGTCAGTAGTGTATCTGTCATTTTGTCAGTAGTGTATCTGTCAGTAGTGTATCTGTCAGTAGTGTATATGTCAGTAGTGTATCTGTCAGTAGTGTATCTGTCAGTATGTCAGTAGTGTATTTGTTAGTAGTGTATCTGTCAGTAGTGTATCTGTCAGTAGTGTATCTGTCAGTAGTGTATCTGTCAGTATGTCAGTAGTGTATCTGTCAGTAGTGTATCTGTCAGTAGTGTATCTGTTAGTAGTGTATCTGTCAGTATGTCAGTAGTGTTAGTATGTCAGTAGTGTATCTGTCAGTATGTCAGTAGTGTATCTGTCAGTATGTCAGTAGTGTATCTGTCAGTAGTGTATCTGTCATTTTGTCAGTAGTGTATCTGTCAGTAGTGTATCTGTCAGTAGTGTATATGTCAGTAGTGTATCTGTCAGTAGTGTATCTGTCAGTATGTCAGTAGTGTATCTGTTAGTAGTGTATCTGTCAGTAGTGTATCTGTCAGTAGTGTATCTGTCAGTAGTGTATCTGTCAGTATGTCAGTAGTGTATCTGTCAGTAGTGTATCTGTCAGTAGTGTATCTGTTAGTAGTGTATCTGTCAGTATGTCAGTAGTGTTAGTATGTCAGTAGTGTATCTGTCAGTATGTCAGTAGTGTATCTGTCAGTATGTCAGTAGTGTATCTGTCAGTAGTGTATCTGTCAGTATGTCAGTAGTGTTATTATGTCAGTAGTGTATCTGTCAGTATGTCAGTAGTGTATCTGTCAGTATGTCAGTAGTGTATCTGTCAGTAGTGTATCTGTCATTTTGTCAGTAGTGTATCTGTCAGTAGTGTATCTGTCAGTAGTGTATATGTCAGTAGTGTATCTGTCAGTAGTGTATCTGTCAGTATGTCAGTAGTGTATCTGTCAGTAGTGTATCTGTCAGTAGTGTATATGTCAGTAGTGTATCTGTCAGTAGTGTATCTGTCAGTATGTCAGTAGTGTATCTGTCAGTAGTGTATCTGTTAGTATGTCAGTGGTGTATCTGTCAGTATGTCAGTAGTGTATCTGTCAGTATGTCAGTAGTGTATCTGTCAGTAGTGTATCTGTCAGTATGTCAGTAGTGTATCTGTCAGTAGTGTATCTGTCAGTATGTCAGTAGTGTATCTGTCATTTTGTCAGTAGTGTATCTGTCAGTAGTGTATCTGTCAGTATGTCAGTAGTGTATCTGTCAGTAGTGTATCTGTCATTTTGTCAGTAGTGTATCTGTCAGTAGTGTATCTGTCAGTAGTGTGTATGTCAGTAGTGTATCTGTCAGTAGTGTATCTGTCAGTATGTCAGTAGTGTATCTGTTAGTAGTGTATCTGTCAGTAGTGTATCTGTCAGTAGTGTATCTGTCAGTATGTCAGTAGTGTATCTGTCAGTAGTGTATCTGTCATTAGTGTATCTGTTAGTAGTGTATCTGTCAGTATGTCAGTAGTGTTAGTATGTCAGTAGTGTATCTGTCAGTATGTCAGTAGTGTATCTGTCAGTATGTCAGTAGTGTATCTGTCAGTAGTGTATCTGTCATTTTGTCAGTAGTGTATCTGTCAGTAGTGTATCTGTCAGTAGTGTATATGTCAGTAGTGTATCTGTCAGTAGTGTATCTGTCAGTATGTCAGTAGTGTATCTGTCAGTATGTCAGTAGTGTATCTGTCAGTAGTGTATCTGTCAGTATGTCAGTAGTGTATCTGTCAGTAGTGTATCTGTCAGTAGTGTATCTGTCAGTAGTGTTTCTGTCAGCAGTGTATCTGTTAGTAGTGTATCTGTCAGTAGTGTATCTGTCAGTAGTGTATCTGTCAGTAGTGTATCTGTCAGTATGTCAGTAGTGTATCTGTCAGTAGTGTATCTGTCAGTAGTGTATCTGTCAGTAGTGTATCTGTCAGTATGTCAGTAGTGTTAGTATGTCAGTAGTGTATCTGTCAGTATGTCAGTAGTGTATCTGTCATTTTGTCAGTAGTGTATCTGTCAGTAGTGTATCTGTCAGTATGTCAGTAGTGTATCTGTCAGTAGTGTATCTGTCATTTTGTCAGTAGTGTATCTGTCAGTAGTGTATCTGTCAGTAGTGTATATGTCAGTAGTGTATCTGTCAGTAGTGTATCTGTCAGTATGTCAGTAGTGTATCTGTCAGTAGTGTATCTGTCAGTAGTGTATATGTCAGTAGTGTATCTGTCAGTAGTGTATCTGTCAGTATGTCAGTAGTGTATCTGTCAGTAGTGTATCTGTTAGTATGTCAGTGGTGTATCTGTCAGTATGTCAGTAGTGTATCTGTCAGTATGTCAGTAGTGTATCTGTCAGTAGTGTATCTGTCAGTATGTCAGTAGTGTATCTGTCAGTAGTGTATCTGTCAGTATGTCAGTAGTGTATCTGTCAGTAGTGTATCTGTCAGTAGTGTATCTGTCAGTATGTCAGTAGTGTATCTGTCAGTAGTGTATCTGTCAGTAGTGTATCTGTCAGTATGTCAGTAGTGTATCTGTCAGTAGTGTATCTGTCTGTAGTGTATCTGTCAGTAGTGTATCTGTCAGTATGTCAGTAGTGTATCTGTCAGTAGTGTATCTGTCAGTATGTCAGTAGTGTATCTGTCAGTAGTGTATCTGTCAGTAGTGTATCTGTCAGTAGTGTATCTGTCAGTATGTCAGTAGTGTATCTGTTAGTAGTGTATCTGTCAGTAGTGTATCTGTCAGTAGTGTATCTGTCAGTATGTCAGCAGTGTATCTGTCAGTATGTCAGTAGAGTATCTGTCAGTATGTTAGTAGTGTATCTGTCAGTAGTGTATCTGTCAGTAGTGTATCTGTCAGTATGTCAGTAGTGTATCTGTCAGTAGTGTATCTGTCAGTAGTGTATCTGTTAGTAGTGTATCTGTCAGTATGTCAGTAGTGTTAGTATGTCAGTAGTGTATCTGTCAGTATGTCAGTAGTGTATCTGTCAGTATGTCAGTAGTGTATCTGTCAGTAGTGTATCTGTCAGTATGTCAGTAGTGTTATTATGTCAGTAGTGTATCTGTCAGTATGTCAGTAGTGTATCTGTCAGTATGTCAGTAGTGTATCTGTCAGTAGTGTATCTGTCAGTATGTCAGTAGTGTATCTGTCAGTAGTGTATCTGTCAGTAGTGTATCTGTCAGTAGTGTTTCTGTCAGCAGTGTATCTGTTAGTAGTGTATCTGTCAGTAGTGTATCTGTCAGTAGTGTATCTGTCAGTAGTGTATCTGTCAGTATGTCAGTAGTGTATCTGTCAGTAGTGTATCTGTCAGTATGTCAGTAGTGTATCTGTCAGTAGTGTATCTGTCAGTAGTGTATCTGTCAGTAGTGAATCTGTTAGTAGTGTATCTGTCAGTAGTGTATCTGTCAGTAGTGTATCTGTTAGTAGTGTATCTGTCAGTAGTGTATCTGTCAGTAGTGTATCTGTCAGTAGTGTATCTGTCAGTATGTCAGTAGTGTATCTGTCAGTATGTCAGTAGAGTATCTGTCAGTATGTTAGTAGTGTATCTGTCAGTATGTCAGTAGTGTATTTGTCAGTAGTGTATCTGTCAGTAGTGTATCTGTCAGTATGTCAGTAGTGTATCTGTCAGTAGTGTATCTGTCAGTAGTGTATCTGTCAGTAGTGTATCTGTTAGTAGTGAATCTGTCAGTAGTGTATCTGTCAGTATGTCAGTAGTGTTAGTATGTCAGTAGTGTATCTGTCAGTATGTCAGTAGTGTATCTGTCAGTATGTCAGTAGTGTATCTGTCAGTAGTGTATCTGTCAGTATGTCAGTAGTGTATCTGTCAGTAGTGTATCTGTCAGTATGTCAGTAGTGTGTCTGTCAGTAGTGTATCTGTCAGTAGTGTATCTGTCAGTAGTGTGTCTGTCAGTATGTCAGTAGTGTATCTGTCAGTAGTGTATCTGTCAGTATGTCAGTAGTGTATCTGTCAGTAGTGTATCTGTCAGTAGTGTATATGTCAGTAGTGTATCTGTCAGTAGTGTATCTGTCAGTAGTGTATCTGTCAGTATGTCAGTAGTGTATCTGTCAGTAGTGTATCTGTCAGTAGTGTATCTGTCAGTAGTGTATCTGTCAGTATGTCAGTAGTGTATCTGTCAGTAGTGTATCTGTCTGTAGTGTATCTGTCAGTAGTGTATCTGTCAGTATGTCAGTAGTGTTAGTATGTCAGTAGTGTATCTGTCAGTATGTCAGTAGTGTATCTGTCAGTAGTGTATCTGTCAGTATGTCAGTAGTGTATCTGTCAGTAGTGTATCTGTCAGTAGTGTATCTGTCAGTATGTCAGTAGTGTATCTGTCAGTATGTCAGTAGTGTATCTGTCAGTAGTGTATCTGTCAGAATGTCAGTAGTGTATCTGTCAGTAGTGTATCTGTCAGTAGTGTATCTGTCAGTAGTGTTTCTGTCAGCAGTGTATCTGTTAGTAGTGTATCTGTCAGTAGTGTATCTGTCAGTAGTGTATCTGTCAGTATGTCAGTAGTGTATCTGTCAGTAGTGTATCTGTCAGTAGTGTATCTGTCAGTAGTGTATCTGTCAGTATGTCAGTAGTGTTAGTATGTCAGTAGTGTATCTGTCAGTATGTCAGTAGTGTATCTGTCATTTTGTCAGTAGTGTATCTGTCAGTAGTGTATCTGTCAGTATGTCAGTAGTGTATCTGTCAGTAGTGTATCTGTCATTTTGTCAGTAGTGTATCTGTCAGTAGTGTATCTGTCAGTAGTGTATATGTCAGTAGTGTATCTGTCAGTAGTGTATCTGTCAGTATGTCAGTAGTGTATCTGTCAGTAGTGTATCTGTCAGTAGTGTATATGTCAGTAGTGTATCTGTCAGTAGTGTATCTGTCAGTATGTCAGTAGTGTATCTGTCAGTAGTGTATCTGTTAGTATGTCAGTGGTGTATCTGTCAGTATGTCAGTAGTGTATCTGTCAGTATGTCAGTAGTGTATCTGTCAGTAGTGTATCTGTCAGTATGTCAGTAGTGTATCTGTCAGTAGTGTATCTGTCAGTATGTCAGTAGTGTATCTGTCAGTAGTGTATCTGTCAGTAGTGTATCTGTCAGTATGTCAGTAGTGTATCTGTCAGTAGTGTATCTGTCAGTAGTGTATCTGTCAGTATGTCAGTAGTGTATCTGTCAGTAGTGTATCTGTCTGTAGTGTATCTGTCAGTAGTGTATCTGTCAGTATGTCAGTAGTGTATCTGTCAGTAGTGTATCTGTCAGTATGTCAGTAGTGTATCTGTCAGTAGTGTATCTGTCAGTAGTGTATCTGTCAGTAGTGTATCTGTCAGTATGTCAGTAGTGTATCTGTTAGTAGTGTATCTGTCAGTAGTGTATCTGTCAGTAGTGTATCTGTCAGTATGTCAGCAGTGTATCTGTCAGTATGTCAGTAGAGTATCTGTCAGTATGTTAGTAGTGTATCTGTCAGTAGTGTATCTGTCAGTAGTGTATCTGTCAGTATGTCAGTAGTGTATCTGTCAGTAGTGTATCTGTCAGTAGTGTATCTGTTAGTAGTGTATCTGTCAGTATGTCAGTAGTGTTAGTATGTCAGTAGTGTATCTGTCAGTATGTCAGTAGTGTATCTGTCAGTATGTCAGTAGTGTATCTGTCAGTAGTGTATCTGTCAGTATGTCAGTAGTGTTATTATGTCAGTAGTGTATCTGTCAGTATGTCAGTAGTGTATCTGTCAGTATGTCAGTAGTGTATCTGTCAGTAGTGTATCTGTCAGTATGTCAGTAGTGTATCTGTCAGTAGTGTATCTGTCAGTAGTGTATCTGTCAGTAGTGTTTCTGTCAGCAGTGTATCTGTTAGTAGTGTATCTGTCAGTAGTGTATCTGTCAGTAGTGTATCTGTCAGTAGTGTATCTGTCAGTATGTCAGTAGTGTATCTGTCAGTAGTGTATCTGTCAGTATGTCAGTAGTGTATCTGTCAGTAGTGTATCTGTCAGTAGTGTATCTGTCAGTAGTGAATCTGTTAGTAGTGTATCTGTCAGTAGTGTATCTGTCAGTAGTGTATCTGTTAGTAGTGTATCTGTCAGTAGTGTATCTGTCAGTAGTGTATCTGTCAGTAGTGTATCTGTCAGTATGTCAGTAGTGTATCTGTCAGTATGTCAGTAGAGTATCTGTCAGTATGTTAGTAGTGTATCTGTCAGTATGTCAGTAGTGTATTTGTCAGTAGTGTATCTGTCAGTAGTGTATCTGTCAGTATGTCAGTAGTGTATCTGTCAGTAGTGTATCTGTCAGTAGTGTATCTGTCAGTAGTGTATCTGTTAGTAGTGAATCTGTCAGTAGTGTATCTGTCAGTATGTCAGTAGTGTTAGTATGTCAGTAGTGTATCTGTCAGTATGTCAGTAGTGTATCTGTCAGTATGTCAGTAGTGTATCTGTCAGTAGTGTATCTGTCAGTATGTCAGTAGTGTATCTGTCAGTAGTGTATCTGTCAGTATGTCAGTAGTGTGTCTGTCAGTAGTGTATCTGTCAGTAGTGTATCTGTCAGTAGTGTGTCTGTCAGTATGTCAGTAGTGTATCTGTCAGTAGTGTATCTGTCAGTATGTCAGTAGTGTATCTGTCAGTAGTGTATCTGTCAGTAGTGTATATGTCAGTAGTGTATCTGTCAGTAGTGTATCTGTCAGTAGTGTATCTGTCAGTATGTCAGTAGTGTATCTGTCAGTAGTGTATCTGTCAGTAGTGTATCTGTCAGTAGTGTATCTGTCAGTATGTCAGTAGTGTATCTGTCAGTAGTGTATCTGTCTGTAGTGTATCTGTCAGTAGTGTATCTGTCAGTATGTCAGTAGTGTTAGTATGTCAGTAGTGTATCTGTCAGTATGTCAGTAGTGTATCTGTCAGTAGTGTATCTGTCAGTATGTCAGTAGTGTATCTGTCAGTAGTGTATCTGTCAGTAGTGTATCTGTCAGTATGTCAGTAGTGTATCTGTCAGTATGTCAGTAGTGTATCTGTCAGTAGTGTATCTGTCAGAATGTCAGTAGTGTATCTGTCAGTAGTGTATCTGTCAGTAGTGTATCTGTCAGTAGTGTTTCTGTCAGCAGTGTATCTGTTAGTAGTGTATCTGTCAGTAGTGTATCTGTCAGTAGTGTATCTGTCAGTATGTCAGTAGTGTATCTGTCAGTAGTGTATCTGTCAGTAGTGTATCTGTCAGTAGTGTATCTGTCAGTATGTCAGTAGTGTTAGTATGTCAGTAGTGTATCTGTCAGTATGTCAGTAGTGTATCTGTCATTTTGTCAGTAGTGTATCTGTCAGTAGTGTATCTGTCAGTATGTCAGTAGTGTATCTGTCAGTAGTGTATCTGTCATTTTGTCAGTAGTGTATCTGTCAGTAGTGTATCTGTCAGTAGTGTATATGTCAGTAGTGTATCTGTCAGTAGTGTATCTGTCAGTATGTCAGTAGTGTATCTGTTAGTAGTGTATCTGTCAGTAGCGTATCTGTCAGTAGTGTATCTGTCAGTAGTGTATCTGTCAGTATGTCAGTAGTGTATCTGTCAGTAGTGTATCTGTCAGTAGTGTATCTGTTAGTAGTGTATCTGTCAGTATGTCAGTAGTGTTAGTATGTCAGTAGTGTATCTGTCAGTATGTCAGTAGTGTATCTGTCAGTATGTCAGTAGTGTATCTGTCAGTAGTGTATCTGTCATTTTGTCAGTAGTGTATCTGTCAGTAGTGTATCTGTCAGTAGTGTATATGTCAGTAGTGTATCTGTCAGTAGTGTATCTGTCAGTATGTCAGTAGTGTATCTGTTAGTAGTGTATCTGTCAGTAGTGTATCTGTCAGTAGTGTATCTGTCAGTAGTGTATCTGTCAGTATGTCAGTAGTGTATCTGTCAGTAGTGTATCTGTCAGTAGTGTATCTGTTAGTAGTGTATCTGTCAGTATGTCAGTAGTGTTAGTATGTCAGTAGTGTATCTGTCAGTATGTCAGTAGTGTATCTGTCAGTATGTCAGTAGTGTATCTGTCAGTAGTGTATCTGTCAGTATGTCAGTAGTGTTATTATGTCAGTAGTGTATCTGTCAGTATGTCAGTAGTGTATCTGTCAGTATGTCAGTAGTGTATCTGTCAGTAGTGTATCTGTCAGTATGTCAGTAGTGTATCTGTCAGTAGTGTATCTGTCAGTAGTGTATCTGTCAGTATGTCAGTAGTGTATTTGTCAGTAGTGTATCTGTCAGTAGTGTATCTGTCAGTATGTCAGTAGTGTATCTGTCAGTAGTTTATCTGTCAGTAGTGTATCTGTCAGTAGTGTATCTGTTAGTAGTGAATCTGTCAGTAGTGTATCTGTCAGTATGTCAGTAGTGTTAGTATGTCAGTAGTGTATCTGTCAGTATGTCAGTAGTGTATCTGTCAGTATGTCAGTAGTGTATCTGTCAGTAGTGTATCTGTCAGTATGTCAGTAGTGTATCTGTCAGTAGTGTATCTGTCAGTATGTCAGTAGTGTGTCTGTCAGTAGTGTATCTGTCAGTAGTGTATCTGTCAGTAGTGTGTCTGTCAGTATGTCAGTAGTGTATCTGTCAGTAGTGTATCTGTCAGTATGTCAGTAGTGTATCTGTCAGTAGTGTATCTGTCAGTAGTGTATATGTCAGTAGTGTATCTGTCAGTACTGTATCTGTCAGTATGTCTGTAGTGTATCTGTCAGTTGTGTGTCTGTTAGTATGTCAGTAGTGTATCTGTCATTATGTCAGTAGTGTATCTGTCAGTATGTCAGTTGTGTATCTGTCAGTAGTGTATCTGTCAGTAGTGTATCTGTCAGTAGTGTATCTGTCAGTATGTCAGTAGTGTATCTGTCAGTAGTGTATCTGTCAGTATGTAAATAGTGTATCTGTCAGTAATGTATCTGTCAGTAGTGTATCTGTCAGTATGTCAGTAGTGTATCTGTCAGTAGTGTGTCTGTTAGTATGTCAGTAGTGTATCTGTCAGTATGTCAGTAGTGTATCTGTCAGTATGTCAGTTGTGTATCTGTCAGTAGTGTATCTGTCAGTAGTGTATCTGTCAGTAGTGTATCTGTCAGTATGTCAGTAGTGTATCTGTCAGTAGTGTATCTGTCAGTATGTCAGTAGTGTATCTGTCAGTAATGTATCTGTCAGTAGTGTGTCTGTCAGTATGTCAGTAGTGTATCTGTCAGTAGTGTATCTGTCAGTAGTGTATCTGTCAGTATGTCAGTAGTGTATCTGTCAGTAGTGTATCTGTCAGTAGTGTATCTGTCAGTATGTCAGTAGTGTATCTGTCAGTAGTGTATCTGTCAGTAGTGTATCTGTCAGTATGTCAGTAGTGTATCTGTCAGTAGTGTATCTGTCAGTAGTGTATCTGTTAGTAGTGTATCTGTCAGTATGTCAGTAGTGTTAGTATGTCAGTAGTGTATCTGTCAGTATGTCAGTAGTGTATCTGTCAGTATGTCAGTAGTGTATCTGTCAGTAGTGTATCTGTCAGTATGTCAGTAGTGTTATTATGTCAGTAGTGTATCTGTCAGTATGTCAGTAGTGTATCTGTCAGTATGTCAGTAGTGTATCTGTCAGTAGTGTATCTGTCATTTTGTCAGTAGTGTATCTGTCAGTAGTGTATCTGTCAGTAGTGTATATGTCAGTAGTGTATCTGTCAGTAGTGTATCTGTCAGTATGTCAGTAGTGTATCTGTCAGTAGTGTATCTGTCAGTAGTGTATATGTCAGTAGTGTATCTGTCAGTAGTGTATCTGTCAGTATGTCAGTAGTGTATCTGTCAGTAGTGTATCTGTTAGTATGTCAGTGGTGTATCTGTCAGTATGTCAGTAGTGTATCTGTCAGTATGTCAGTAGTGTATCTGTCAGTAGTGTATCTGTCAGTATGTCAGTAGTGTATCTGTCAGTAGTGTATCTGTCAGTATGTCAGTAGTGTATCTGTCATTTTGTCAGTAGTGTATCTGTCAGTAGTGTATCTGTCAGTATGTCAGTAGTGTATCTGTCAGTAGTGTATCTGTCATTTTGTCAGTAGTGTATCTGTCAGTAGTGTATCTGTCAGTAGTGTGTATGTCAGTAGTGTATCTGTCAGTAGTGTATCTGTCAGTATGTCAGTAGTGTATCTGTTAGTAGTGTATCTGTCAGTAGTGTATCTGTCAGTAGTGTATCTGTCAGTATGTCAGTAGTGTATCTGTCAGTAGTGTATCTGTCATTAGTGTATCTGTTAGTAGTGTATCTGTCAGTATGTCAGTAGTGTTAGTATGTCAGTAGTGTATCTGTCAGTATGTCAGTAGTGTATCTGTCAGTATGTCAGTAGTGTATCTGTCAGTAGTGTATCTGTCATTTTGTCAGTAGTGTATCTGTCAGTAGTGTATCTGTCAGTAGTGTATATGTCAGTAGTGTATCTGTCAGTAGTGTATCTGTCAGTATGTCAGTAGTGTATCTGTCAGTATGTCAGTAGTGTATCTGTCAGTAGTGTATCTGTCAGTATGTCAGTAGTGTATCTGTCAGTAGTGTATCTGTCAGTAGTGTATCTGTCAGTAGTGTTTCTGTCAGCAGTGTATCTGTTAGTAGTGTATCTGTCAGTAGTGTATCTGTCAGTAGTGTATCTGTCAGTAGTGTATCTGTCAGTATGTCAGTAGTGTATCTGTCAGTAGTGTATCTGTCAGTAGTGTATCTGTCAGTAGTGTATCTGTCAGTATGTCAGTAGTGTTAGTATGTCAGTAGTGTATCTGTCAGTATGTCAGTAGTGTATCTGTCATTTTGTCAGTAGTGTATCTGTCAGTAGTGTATCTGTCAGTATGTCAGTAGTGTATCTGTCAGTAGTGTATCTGTCATTTTGTCAGTAGTGTATCTGTCAGTAGTGTATCTGTCAGTAGTGTATATGTCAGTAGTGTATCTGTCAGTAGTGTATCTGTCAGTATGTCAGTAGTGTATCTGTCAGTAGTGTATCTGTCAGTAGTGTATATGTCAGTAGTGTATCTGTCAGTAGTGTATCTGTCAGTATGTCAGTAGTGTATCTGTCAGTAGTGTATCTGTTAGTATGTCAGTGGTGTATCTGTCAGTATGTCAGTAGTGTATCTGTCAGTATGTCAGTAGTGTATCTGTCAGTAGTGTATCTGTCAGTATGTCAGTAGTGTATCTGTCAGTAGTGTATCTGTCAGTATGTCAGTAGTGTATCTGTCAGTAGTGTATCTGTCAGTAGTGTATCTGTCAGTATGTCAGTAGTGTATCTGTCAGTAGTGTATCTGTCAGTAGTGTATCTGTCAGTATGTCAGTAGTGTATCTGTCAGTAGTGTATCTGTCTGTAGTGTATCTGTCAGTAGTGTATCTGTCAGTATGTCAGTAGTGTATCTGTCAGTAGTGTATCTGTCAGTATGTCAGTAGTGTATCTGTCAGTAGTGTATCTGTCAGTAGTGTATCTGTCAGTAGTGTATCTGTCAGTATGTCAGTAGTGTATCTGTTAGTAGTGTATCTGTCAGTAGTGTATCTGTCAGTAGTGTATCTGTCAGTATGTCAGCAGTGTATCTGTCAGTATGTCAGTAGAGTATCTGTCAGTATGTTAGTAGTGTATCTGTCAGTAGTGTATCTGTCAGTAGTGTATCTGTCAGTATGTCAGTAGTGTATCTGTCAGTAGTGTATCTGTCAGTAGTGTATCTGTTAGTAGTGTATCTGTCAGTATGTCAGTAGTGTTAGTATGTCAGTAGTGTATCTGTCAGTATGTCAGTAGTGTATCTGTCAGTATGTCAGTAGTGTATCTGTCAGTAGTGTATCTGTCAGTATGTCAGTAGTGTTATTATGTCAGTAGTGTATCTGTCAGTATGTCAGTAGTGTATCTGTCAGTATGTCAGTAGTGTATCTGTCAGTAGTGTATCTGTCAGTATGTCAGTAGTGTATCTGTCAGTAGTGTATCTGTCAGTAGTGTATCTGTCAGTAGTGTTTCTGTCAGCAGTGTATCTGTTAGTAGTGTATCTGTCAGTAGTGTATCTGTCAGTAGTGTATCTGTCAGTAGTGTATCTGTCAGTATGTCAGTAGTGTATCTGTCAGTAGTGTATCTGTCAGTATGTCAGTAGTGTATCTGTCAGTAGTGTATCTGTCAGTAGTGTATCTGTCAGTAGTGAATCTGTTAGTAGTGTATCTGTCAGTAGTGTATCTGTCAGTAGTGTATCTGTTAGTAGTGTATCTGTCAGTAGTGTATCTGTCAGTAGTGTATCTGTCAGTAGTGTATCTGTCAGTATGTCAGTAGTGTATCTGTCAGTATGTCAGTAGAGTATCTGTCAGTATGTTAGTAGTGTATCTGTCAGTATGTCAGTAGTGTATTTGTCAGTAGTGTATCTGTCAGTAGTGTATCTGTCAGTATGTCAGTAGTGTATCTGTCAGTAGTGTATCTGTCAGTAGTGTATCTGTCAGTAGTGTATCTGTTAGTAGTGAATCTGTCAGTAGTGTATCTGTCAGTATGTCAGTAGTGTTAGTATGTCAGTAGTGTATCTGTCAGTATGTCAGTAGTGTATCTGTCAGTATGTCAGTAGTGTATCTGTCAGTAGTGTATCTGTCAGTATGTCAGTAGTGTATCTGTCAGTAGTGTATCTGTCAGTATGTCAGTAGTGTGTCTGTCAGTAGTGTATCTGTCAGTAGTGTATCTGTCAGTAGTGTGTCTGTCAGTATGTCAGTAGTGTATCTGTCAGTAGTGTATCTGTCAGTATGTCAGTAGTGTATCTGTCAGTAGTGTATCTGTCAGTAGTGTATATGTCAGTAGTGTATCTGTCAGTAGTGTATCTGTCAGTAGTGTATCTGTCAGTATGTCAGTAGTGTATCTGTCAGTAGTGTATCTGTCAGTAGTGTATCTGTCAGTAGTGTATCTGTCAGTATGTCAGTAGTGTATCTGTCAGTAGTGTATCTGTCTGTAGTGTATCTGTCAGTAGTGTATCTGTCAGTATGTCAGTAGTGTTAGTATGTCAGTAGTGTATCTGTCAGTATGTCAGTAGTGTATCTGTCAGTAGTGTATCTGTCAGTATGTCAGTAGTGTATCTGTCAGTAGTGTATCTGTCAGTAGTGTATCTGTCAGTATGTCAGTAGTGTATCTGTCAGTATGTCAGTAGTGTATCTGTCAGTAGTGTATCTGTCAGAATGTCAGTAGTGTATCTGTCAGTAGTGTATCTGTCAGTAGTGTATCTGTCAGTAGTGTTTCTGTCAGCAGTGTATCTGTTAGTAGTGTATCTGTCAGTAGTGTATCTGTCAGTAGTGTATCTGTCAGTATGTCAGTAGTGTATCTGTCAGTAGTGTATCTGTCAGTAGTGTATCTGTCAGTAGTGTATCTGTCAGTATGTCAGTAGTGTTAGTATGTCAGTAGTGTATCTGTCAGTATGTCAGTAGTGTATCTGTCATTTTGTCAGTAGTGTATCTGTCAGTAGTGTATCTGTCAGTATGTCAGTAGTGTATCTGTCAGTAGTGTATCTGTCATTTTGTCAGTAGTGTATCTGTCAGTAGTGTATCTGTCAGTAGTGTATATGTCAGTAGTGTATCTGTCAGTAGTGTATCTGTCAGTATGTCAGTAGTGTATCTGTTAGTAGTGTATCTGTCAGTAGTGTATCTGTCAGTAGTGTATCTGTCAGTAGTGTATCTGTCAGTATGTCAGTAGTGTATCTGTCAGTAGTGTATCTGTCAGTAGTGTATCTGTTAGTAGTGTATCTGTCAGTATGTCAGTAGTGTTAGTATGTCAGTAGTGTATCTGTCAGTATGTCAGTAGTGTATCTGTCAGTATGTCAGTAGTGTATCTGTCAGTAGTGTATCTGTCATTTTGTCAGTAGTGTATCTGTCAGTAGTGTATCTGTCAGTAGTGTATATGTCAGTAGTGTATCTGTCAGTAGTGTATCTGTCAGTATGTCAGTAGTGTATCTGTTAGTAGTGTATCTGTCAGTAGTGTATCTGTCAGTAGTGTATCTGTCAGTAGTGTATCTGTCAGTATGTCAGTAGTGTATCTGTCAGTAGTGTATCTGTCAGTAGTGTATCTGTTAGTAGTGTATCTGTCAGTATGTCAGTAGTGTTAGTATGTCAGTAGTGTATCTGTCAGTATGTCAGTAGTGTATCTGTCAGTATGTCAGTAGTGTATCTGTCAGTAGTGTATCTGTCAGTATGTCAGTAGTGTTATTATGTCAGTAGTGTATCTGTCAGTATGTCAGTAGTGTATCTGTCAGTATGTCAGTAGTGTATCTGTCAGTAGTGTATCTGTCAGTATGTCAGTAGTGTATCTGTCAGTAGTGTATCTGTCAGTAGTGTATCTGTCAGTATGTCAGTAGTGTATTTGTCAGTAGTGTATCTGTCAGTAGTGTATCTGTCAGTATGTCAGTAGTGTATCTGTCAGTAGTTTATCTGTCAGTAGTGTATCTGTCAGTAGTGTATCTGTTAGTAGTGAATCTGTCAGTAGTGTATCTGTCAGTATGTCAGTAGTGTTAGTATGTCAGTAGTGTATCTGTCAGTATGTCAGTAGTGTATCTGTCAGTATGTCAGTAGTGTATCTGTCAGTAGTGTATCTGTCAGTATGTCAGTAGTGTATCTGTCAGTAGTGTATCTGTCAGTATGTCAGTAGTGTGTCTGTCAGTAGTGTATCTGTCAGTAGTGTATCTGTCAGTAGTGTGTCTGTCAGTATGTCAGTAGTGTATCTGTCAGTAGTGTATCTGTCAGTATGTCAGTAGTGTATCTGTCAGTAGTGTATCTGTCAGTAGTGTATATGTCAGTAGTGTATCTGTCAGTACTGTATCTGTCAGTATGTCTGTAGTGTATCTGTCAGTAGTGTGTCTGTTAGTATGTCAGTAGTGTATCTGTCATTATGTCAGTAGTGTATCTGTCAGTATGTCAGTTGTGTATCTGTCAGTAGTGTATCTGTCAGTAGTGTATCTGTCAGTAGTGTATCTGTCAGTATGTCAGTAGTGTATCTGTCAGTAGTGTATCTGTCAGTATGTAAATAGTGTATCTGTCAGTAATGTATCTGTCAGTAGTGTATCTGTCAGTATGTCAGTAGTGTATCTGTCAGTAGTGTGTCTGTTAGTATGTCAGTAGTGTATCTGTCAGTATGTCAGTAGTGTATCTGTCAGTATGTCAGTTGTGTATCTGTCAGTAGTGTATCTGTCAGTAGTGTATCTGTCAGTAGTGTATCTGTCAGTATGTCAGTAGTGTATCTGTCAGTAGTGTATCTGTCAGTATGTCAGTAGTGTATCTGTCAGTAATGTATCTGTCAGTAGTGTGTCTGTCAGTATGTCAGTAGTGTATCTGTCAGTAGTGTATCTGTCAGTAGTGTATCTGTCAGTATGTCAGTAGTGTATCTGTCAGTAGTGTATCTGTCAGTAGTGTATCTGTCAGTATGTCAGTAGTGTATCTGTCAGTAGTGTATCTGTCAGTAGTGTATCTGTCAGTAGTGTATCTGTTAGTAGTGTATCTGTCAGTAGTGTATCTGTCAGTAGTGTATCTGTCAGTAGTGTATCTGTCAGTATGTCAGTAGTGTATCTGTCAGTAGTGTATCTGTCAGTAGTGTATCTGTCAGTAGTGTATCTGTCAGTATGTCAGTAGTGTATCTGTCAGTAGTGTATCTGTCTGTAGTGTATCTGTCAGTAGTGTATCTGTCAGTATGTCAGTAGTGTTAGTATGTCAGTAGTGTATCTGTCAGTATGTCAGTAGTGTATCTGTCAGTAGTGTATCTGTCAGTATGTCAGTAGTGTATCTGTCAGTAGTGTATCTGTCAGTAGTGTATCTGTCAGTATGTCAGTAGTGTATCTGTCAGTATGTCAGTAGTGTATCTGTCAGTAGTGTATCTGTCAGTATGTCAGTAGTGTATCTGTCAGTAGTGTATCTGTCAGTAGTGTATCTGTCAGTAGTGTTTCTGTCAGCAGTGTATCTGTTAGTAGTGTATCTGTCAGTAGTGTATCTGTCAGTAGTGTATCTGTCAGTATGTCAGTAGTGTATCTGTCAGTAGTGTATCTGTCAGTAGTGTATCTGTCAGTAGTGTATCTGTCAGTATGTCAGTAGTGTTAGTATGTCAGTAGTGTATCTGTCAGTATGTCAGTAGTGTATCTGTCATTTTGTCAGTAGTGTATCTGTCAGTAGTGTATCTGTCAGTATGTCAGTAGTGTATCTGTCAGTAGTGTATCTGTCAGTAGTGTATCTGTCAGTATGTCAGTAGTGTATCTGTCAGTAGTGTATCTGTCAGTAGTGTATCTGTCAGTATGTCAGTAGTGTATCTGTCAGTAGTGTATCTGTCTGTAGTGTATCTGTCAATAGTGTATCTGTCAGTATGTCAGTAGAGTATCTGTCAGTATGTTAGTAGTGTATCTGTCAGTAGTGTATCTGTCAGTAGTGTATCTGTCAGTATGTCAGTAGTGTATCTGTCAGTAGTGTATCTGTCAGTAGTGTATCTGTCAGTAGTGTATCTGTCAGTAGTGTATCTGTTAGTAGTGTATCTGTCAGTATGTCAGTAGTGTTAGTATGTCAGTAGTGTATCTGTCAGTATGTCAGTAGTGTATCTGTCAGTATGTCAGTAGTGTATCTGTCAGTAGTGTATCTGTCAGTAGTGTATCTGTTAGTAGTGTATCTGTCAGTATGTCAGTAGTGTTAGTATGTCAGTAGTGTATCTGTCAGTATGTCAGTAGTGTATCTGTCAGTATGTCAGTAGTGTATCTGTCAGTAGTGTATCTGTCATTTTGTCAGTAGTGTATCTGTCAGTAGTGTATCTGTCAGTAGTGTATATGTCAGTAGTGTATCTGTCAGTAGTGTATCTGTCAGTATGTCAGTAGTGTATCTGTTAGTAGTGTATCTGTCAGTAGTGTATCTGTCAGTAGTGTATCTGTCAGTAGTGTATCTGTCAGTATGTCAGTAGTGTATCTGTCAGTAGTGTATCTGTCAGTAGTGTATCTGTTAGTAGTGTATCTGTCAGTATGTCAGTAGTGTTAGTATGTCAGTAGTGTATCTGTCAGTATGTCAGTAGTGTATCTGTCAGTATGTCAGTAGTGTATCTGTCAGTAGTGTATCTGTCAGTATGTCAGTAGTGTTATTATGTCAGTAGTGTATCTGTCAGTATGTCAGTAGTGTATCTGTCAGTATGTCAGTAGTGTATCTGTCAGTAGTGTATCTGTCAGTATGTCAGTAGTGTATCTGTCAGTAGTGTATCTGTCAGTAGTGTATCTGTCAGTATGTCAGTAGTGTATTTGTCAGTAGTGTATCTGTCAGTAGTATATCTGTCAGTATGTCAGTAGTGTATCTGTCAGTAGTTTATCTGTCAGTAGTGTATCTGTCAGTAGTGTATCTGTTAGTAGTGAATCTGTCAGTAGTGTATCTGTCAGTATGTCAGTAGTGTTAGTATGTCAGTAGTGTATCTGTCAGTATGTCAGTAGTGTATCTGTCAGTATGTCAGTAGTGTATCTGTCAGTAGTGTATCTGTCAGTATGTCAGTAGTGTATCTGTCAGTAGTGTATCTGTCAGTATGTCAGTAGTGTGTCTGTCAGTAGTGTATCTGTCAGTAGTGTATCTGTCAGTAGTGTGTCTGTCAGTATGTCAGTAGTGTATCTGTCAGTAGTGTATCTGTCAGTATGTCAGTAGTGTATCTGTCAGTAGTGTATCTGTCAGTAGTGTATATGTCAGTAGTGTATCTGTCAGTACTGTATCTGTCAGTATGTCTGTAGTGTATCTGTCAGTAGTGTGTCTGTTAGTATGTCAGTAGTGTATCTGTCATTATGTCAGTAGTGTATCTGTCAGTATGTCAGTTGTGTATCTGTCAGTAGTGTATCTGTCAGTAGTGTATCTGTCAGTAGTGTATCTGTCAGTATGTCAGTAGTGTATCTGTCAGTAGTGTATCTGTCAGTATGTAAATAGTGTATCTGTCAGTAATGTATCTGTCAGTAGTGTATCTGTCAGTATGTCAGTAGTGTATCTGTCAGTAGTGTGTCTGTTAGTATGTCAGTAGTGTATCTGTCAGTATGTCAGTAGTGTATCTGTCAGTATGTCAGTTGTGTATCTGTCAGTAGTGTATCTGTCAGTAGTGTATCTGTCAGTAGTGTATCTGTCAGTATGTCAGTAGTGTATCTGTCAGTAGTGTATCTGTCAGTATGTCAGTAGTGTATCTGTCAGTAATGTATCTGTCAGTAGTGTGTCTGTCAGTATGTCAGTAGTGTATCTGTCAGTAGTGTATCTGTCAGTAGTGTATCTGTCAGTATGTCAGTAGTGTATCTGTCAGTAGTGTATCTGTCAGTAGTGTATCTGTCAGTATGTCAGTAGTGTATCTGTCAGTAGTGTATCTGTCAGTAGTGTATCTGTCAGTAGTGTATCTGTTAGTAGTGTATCTGTCAGTAGTGTATCTGTCAGTAGTGTATCTGTCAGTAGTGTATCTGTCAGTATGTCAGTAGTGTATCTGTCAGTAGTGTATCTGTCAGTAGTGTATCTGTCAGTAGTGTATCTGTCAGTATGTCAGTAGTGTATCTGTCAGTAGTGTATCTGTCTGTAGTGTATCTGTCAGTAGTGTATCTGTCAGTATGTCAGTAGTGTTAGTATGTCAGTAGTGTATCTGTCAGTATGTCAGTAGTGTATCTGTCAGTAGTGTATCTGTCAGTATGTCAGTAGTGTATCTGTCAGTAGTGTATCTGTCAGTAGTGTATCTGTCAGTATGTCAGTAGTGTATCTGTCAGTATGTCAGTAGTGTATCTGTCAGTAGTGTATCTGTCAGTATGTCAGTAGTGTATCTGTCAGTAGTGTATCTGTCAGTAGTGTATCTGTCAGTAGTGTTTCTGTCAGCAGTGTATCTGTTAGTAGTGTATCTGTCAGTAGTGTATCTGTCAGTAGTGTATCTGTCAGTAGTGTATCTGTCAGTATGTCAGTAGTGTATCTGTCAGTAGTGTATCTGTCAGTAGTGTATCTGTCAGTAGTGTATCTGTTAGTAGTGTATCTGTCAGTATGTCAGTAGTGTTAGTATGTCAGTAGTGTATCTGTCAGTATGTCAGTAGTGTATCTGTCAGTATGTCAGTAGTGTATCTGTCAGTAGTGTATCTGTCAGTAGTGTATCTGTTAGTAGTGTATCTGTCAGTATGTCAGTAGTGTTAGTATGTCAGTAGTGTATCTGTCAGTATGTCAGTAGTGTATCTGTCAGTATGTCAGTAGTGTATCTGTCAGTAGTGTATCTGTCATTTTGTCAGTAGTGTATCTGTCAGTAGTGTATCTGTCAGTAGTGTATATGTCAGTAGTGTATCTGTCAGTAGTGTATCTGTCAGTATGTCAGTAGTGTATCTGTTAGTAGTGTATCTGTCAGTAGTGTATCTGTCAGTAGTGTATCTGTCAGTAGTGTATCTGTCAGTATGTCAGTAGTGTATCTGTCAGTAGTGTATCTGTCAGTAGTGTATCTGTTAGTAGTGTATCTGTCAGTATGTCAGTAGTGTTAGTATGTCAGTAGTGTATCTGTCAGTATGTCAGTAGTGTATCTGTCAGTATGTCAGTAGTGTATCTGTCAGTAGTGTATCTGTCAGTATGTCAGTAGTGTTATTATGTCAGTAGTGTATCTGTCAGTATGTCAGTAGTGTATCTGTCAGTATGTCAGTAGTGTATCTGTCAGTAGTGTATCTGTCAGTATGTCAGTAGTGTATCTGTCAGTAGTGTATCTGTCAGTAGTGTATCTGTCAGTATGTCAGTAGTGTATTTGTCAGTAGTGTATCTGTCAGTAGTATATCTGTCAGTATGTCAGTAGTGTATCTGTCAGTAGTTTATCTGTCAGTAGTGTATCTGTCAGTAGTGTATCTGTTAGTAGTGAATCTGTCAGTAGTGTATCTGTCAGTATGTCAGTAGTGTTAGTATGTCAGTAGTGTATCTGTCAGTATGTCAGTAGTTTATCTGTCAGTATGTCAGTAGTGTATCTGTCAGTAGTGTATCTGTCAGTATGTCAGTAGTGTATCTGTCAGTAGTGTATCTGTCAGTATGTCAGTAGTGTGTCTGTCAGTAGTGTATCTGTCAGTAGTGTATCTGTCAGTAGTGTGTCTGTCAGTATGTCAGTAGTGTATCTGTCAGTAGTGTATCTGTCAGTATGTCAGTAGTGTATCTGTCAGTAGTGTATCTGTCAGTAGTGTATATGTCAGTAGTGTATCTGTCAGTACTGTATCTGTCAGTATGTCTGTAGTGTATCTGTCAGTAGTGTGTCTGTTAGTATGTCAGTAGTGTATCTGTCATTATGTCAGTAGTGTATCTGTCAGTATGTCAGTTGTGTATCTGTCAGTAGTGTATCTGTCAGTAGTGTATCTGTCAGTAGTGTATCTGTCAGTATGTCAGTAGTGTATCTGTCAGTAGTGTATCTGTCAGTATGTAAATAGTGTATCTGTCAGTAATGTATCTGTCAGTAGTGTATCTGTCAGTATGTCAGTAGTGTATCTGTCAGTAGTGTGTCTGTTAGTATGTCAGTAGTGTATCTGTCAGTATGTCAGTAGTGTATCTGTCAGTATGTCAGTTGTGTATCTGTCAGTAGTGTATCTGTCAGTAGTGTATCTGTCAGTAGTGTATCTGTCAGTATGTCAGTAGTGTATCTGTCAGTAGTGTATCTGTCAGTATGTCAGTAGTGTATCTGTCAGTAATGTATCTGTCAGTAGTGTGTCTGTCAGTATGTCAGTAGTGTATCTGTCAGTAGTGTATCTGTCAGTAGTGTATCTGTCAGTATGTCAGTAGTGTATCTGTCAGTAGTGTATCTGTCAGTAGTGTATCTGTCAGTATGTCAGTAGTGTATCTGTCAGTAGTGTATCTGTCAGTAGTGTATCTGTCAGTAGTGTATCTGTTAGTAGTGTATCTGTCAGTAGTGTATCTGTCAGTAGTGTATCTGTCAGTAGTGTATCTGTCAGTATGTCAGTAGTGTATCTGTCAGTAGTGTATCTGTCAGTAGTGTATCTGTCAGTAGTGTATCTGTCAGTATGTCAGTAGTGTATCTGTCAGTAGTGTATCTGTCTGTAGTGTATCTGTCAGTAGTGTATCTGTCAGTATGTCAGTAGTGTTAGTATGTCAGTAGTGTATCTGTCAGTATGTCAGTAGTGTATCTGTCAGTAGTGTATCTGTCAGTATGTCAGTAGTGTATCTGTCAGTAGTGTATCTGTCAGTAGTGTATCTGTCAGTATGTCAGTAGTGTATCTGTCAGTATGTCAGTAGTGTATCTGTCAGTAGTGTATCTGTCAGTATGTCAGTAGTGTATCTGTCAGTAGTGTATCTGTCAGTAGTGTATCTGTCAGTAGTGTTTCTGTCAGCAGTGTATCTGTTAGTAGTGTATCTGTCAGTAGTGTATCTGTCAGTAGTGTATCTGTCAGTAGTGTATCTGTCAGTATGTCAGTAGTGTATCTGTCAGTAGTGTATCTGTCAGTAGTGTATCTGTCAGTAGTGTATCTGTCAGTATGTCAGTAGTGTTAGTATGTCAGTAGTGTATCTGTCAGTATGTCAGTAGTGTATCTGTCATTTTGTCAGTAGTGTATCTGTCAGTAGTGTATCTGTCAGTATGTCAGTAGTGTATCTGTCAGTAGTGTATCTGTCAGTAGTGTATCTGTCAGTATGTCAGTAGTGTATCTGTCAGTAGTGTATCTGTCAGTAGTGTATCTGTCAGTATGTCAGTAGTGTATCTGTCAGTAGTGTATCTGTCTGTAGTGTATCTGTCAGTAGTGTATCTGTCAGTATGTCAGTAGAGTATCTGTCAGTATGTTAGTAGTGTATCTGTCAGTAGTGTATCTGTCAGTAGTGTATCTGTCAGTATGTCAGTAGTGTATCTGTCAGTAGTGTATCTGTCAGTAGTGTATCTGTTAGTAGTGTATCTGTCAGTATGTCAGTAGTGTTAGTATGTCAGTAGTGTATCTGTCAGTATGTCAGTAGTGTATCTGTCAGTATGTCAGTAGTGTATCTGTCAGTAGTGTATCTGTCAGTATGTCAGTAGTGTTATTATGTCAGTAGTGTATCTGTCAGTATGTCAGTAGTGTATCTGTCAGTATGTCAGTAGTGTATCTGTCAGTAGTGTATCTGTCAGTATGTCAGTAGTGTATCTGTCAGTAGTGTATCTTTCAGTAGTGTATCTGTCAGTAGTGTTTCTGTCAGCAGTGTATCTGTTAGTAGTGTATCTGTCAGTAGTGTATCTGTCAGTATGTCAGTAGTGTATCTGTCAGTAGTGTATCTGTCAGTATGTCAGTAGTGTATCTGTCAGTATGTCAGTAGTGTATCTGTCAGTAGTGTATCTGTCAGTAGTGTATCTGTCAGTATGTCAGTAGTATATCTGTCAGTAGTGTATCTGTCAGTATGTCAGTAGTGTATCTGTCAGTATGTCAGTAGTGTATCTGTCAGTAGTGTATCTGTCAGTATGTCAGTAGTGTATCTGTCAGTAGTGTATCTGTTAGTATGTCAGTGGTGTATCTGTCAGTATGTCAGTAGTGTATCTGTCAGTATGTCAGTAGTGTATCTGTCAGTAGTGTATCTGTCAGTAGTGTATCTGTCAGTATGTCAGTAGTGTATCTGTCAGTAGTGTATCTGTCAGTAGTGTATCTGTCAGTATGTCAGTAGTGTATCTGTCAGTAGTGTATCTGTCAGTAGTGTATCTGTCAGTATGTCAGTAGTGTATCTGTCAGTAGTGTATCTGTCATTTTGTCAGTAGTGTATCTGTCAGTAGTGTATCTGTCAGTAGTGTATATGTCAGTAGTGTATCTGTCAGTAGTGTATCTGTCAGTATGTCAGTAGTGTATCTGTCAGTAATGTATCTGTTAGTATGTCAGTGGTGTATCTGTCAGTATGTCAGTAGTGTATCTGTCAGTAGTGTATCTGTCAGTATGTCAGTAGTGTGTCTGTCAGTAGTGTATCTGTCAGTAGTGTATCTGTCAGTAGTGTGTCTGTCAGTATGTCAGTAGTGTATCTGTCAGTAGTGTATCTGTCAGTATGTCAGTAGTGTATCTGTCAGTAGTGTATCTGTCAGTAGTGTATCTGTCAGTAGTGAATCTGTTAGTAGTGTATCTGTCAGTAGTGTATCTGTCAGTAGTGTATCTGTCAGTATGTCAGTAGTGTATCTGTTAGTAGTGTATCTGTCAGTAGTGTATCTGTCAGTAGTGTATCTGTCAGTAGTGTATCTGTCAGTATGTCAGTAGTGTATCTGTCAGTATGTCAGTAGTGTATTTGTCAGTATGTGTATCTGTCAGTAGTGTATCTGTCAGTATGTCAGTAGTGTATCTGTCAGTAGTGTATCTGTTAGTAGTGAATCTGTCAGTAGTGTATCTGTCAGTATGTCAGTAGTGTTAGTATGTCAGTAGTGTATCTGTCAGTATGTCAGTAGTGTATCTGTCAGTATGTCAGTAGTGTATCTGTCAGTAGTGTATCTGTCAGTATGTCAGTAGTGTATCTGTCAGTAGTGTATCTGTCAGTATGTCAGTAGTGTGTCTGTCAGTAGTGTATCTGTCAGTAGTGTATCTGTCAGTAGTGTGTCTGTCAGTATATCAGTAGTGTATCTGTCAGTAGTGTATCTGTCAGTATGTCAGTAGTGTATCTGTCAGTAGTGTATCTGTCAGTAGTGTATATGTCAGTAGTGTATCTGTCAGTACTGTATCTGTCAGTATGTCTGTAGTGTATCTGTCAGTAGTGTGTCTGTTAGTATGTCAGTAGTGTATCTGTCATTATGTCAGTAGTGTATCTGTCAGTATGTCAGTTGTGTATCTGTCAGTAGTGTATCTGTCAGTAGTGTATCTGTCAGTAGTGTATCTGTCAGTATGTCAGTAGTGTATCTGTCAGTAGTGTATCTGTCAGTATGTCAGTAGTGTATCTGTCAGTAATGTATCTGTCAGTAGTGTATCTGTCAGTATGTCAGTAGTGTATCTGTCAGTAGTGTGTCTGTTAGTATGTCAGTAGTGTATCTGTCAGTATGTCAGTTGTGTATCTGTCAGTAGTGTATCTGTCAGTAGTGTATCTGTCAGTAGTGTATCTGTCAGTATGTCAGTAGTGTATCTGTCAGTAGTGTATCTGTCAGTATGTCAGTAGTGTATCTGTCAGTAATGTATCTGTCAGTAGTGTGTCTGTCAGTATGTCAGTAGTGTATCTGTCAGTAGTGTATCTGTCAGTAGTGTATCTGTCAGTATGTCAGTAGTGTATCTGTCAGTAGTGTATCTGTCAGTAGTGTATCTGTCAGTATGTCAGTAGTGTATCTGTCAGAAGTGTATCTGTCAGTAGTGTATCTGTCAGTAGTGTATCTGTTTGTAGTGTATCTGTCAGTAGTGTATCTGTCAGTAGTGTATCTGTCAGTAGTGTATCTGTCAGTATGTCAGTAGTGTATCTGTCAGTAGTGTATCTGTCAGTAGTGTATCTGTCAGTAGTGTATCTGTCAGTATGTCAGTAGTGTATCTGTCAGTAGTGTATCTGTCTGTAGTGTATCTGTCAGTAGTGTATCTGTCAGTATGTCAGTAGTGTTAGTATGTCAGTAGTGTATCTGTCAGTATGTCAGTTGTGTATCTGTCAGTAGTGTATCTGTCAGTATGTCAGTAGTGTATCTGTCAGTAGTGTATCTGTCAGTAGTGTATCTGTCAGTATGTCAGTAGTGTATCTGTCAGTATGTCAGTAGTGTATCTGTCAGTAGTGTATCTGTCAGTATGTCAGTAGTGTATCTGTCAGTAGTGTATCTGTCAGTAGTGTATCTGTCAGTAGTGTTTCTGTCAGCAGTGTATCTGTTAGTAGTGTATCTGTCAGTAGTGTATCTGTCAGTAGTGTATCTGTCAGTAGTGTATCTGTCAGTATGTCAGTAGTGTATCTGTCAGTAGTGTATCTGTCAGTAGTGTATCTGTCAGTAGTGTATCTGTCAGTATGTCAGTAGTGTTAGTATGTCAGTAGTGTATCTGTCAGTATGTCAGTAGTGTATCTGTCATTTTGTCAGTAGTGTATCTGTCAGTAGTGTATCTGTCAGTATGTCAGTAGTGTATCTGTCAGTAGTGTATCTGTCATTTTGTCAGTAGTGTATCTGTCAGTAGTGTATCTGTCAGTAGTGTATCTGTCAGTAGTGTATATGTCAGTAGTGTATCTGTCAGTAGTGTATCTGTCAGTATGTCAGTAGTGTATCTGTTAGTAGTGTATCTGTCAGTAGTGTATCTGTCAGTAGTGTATCTGTCAGTAGTGTATCTGTCAGTATGTCAGTAGTGTATCTGTCAGTAGTGTATCTGTCAGTAGTGTATCTGTTAGTAGTGTATCTGTCAGTATGTCAGTAGTGTTAGTATGTCAGTAGTGTATCTGTCAGTATGTCAGTAGTGTATCTGTCAGTATGTCAGTAGTGTATCTGTCAGTAGTGTATCTGTCAGTATGTCAGTAGTGTTATTATGTCAGTAGTGTATCTGTCAGTATGTCAGTAGTGTATCTGTCAGTATGTCAGTAGTGTATCTGTCAGTAGTGTATCTGTCAGTATGTCAGTAGTGTATCTGTCAGTAGTGTATCTGTCAGTAGTGTATCTGTCAGTAGTGTTTCTGTCAGCAGTGTATCTGTTAGTAGTGTATCTGTCAGTAGTGTATCTGTCAGTAGTGTATCTGTCAGTATGTCAGTAGTGTATCTGTCAGTAGTGTATCTGTCAGTATGTCAGTAGTGTATCTGTCAGTATGTCAGTAGTGTATCTGTCAGTAGTGTATCTGTCAGTAGTATATCTGTCAGTATGTCAGTAGTATATCTGTCAGTAGTGTATCTGTCAGTATGTCAGTAGTGTATCTGTCAGTATGTCTGTAGTGTATCTGTCAGTAGTGTATCTGTCAGTATGTCAGTAGTGTATCTGTCAGTAGTGTATCTGTCATTTTGTCAGTAGTGTATCTGTCAGTAGTGTATCTGTCAGTAGTGTATATGTCAGTAGTGTATCTGTCAGTAGTGTATCTGTCAGTATGTCAGTAGTGTTAGTATGTCAGTAGTGTATCTGTCAGTATGTCAGTAGTGTATCTGTCAGTATGTCAGTAGTGTATCTGTCAGTAGTGTATCTGTCAGTATGTCAGTAGTGATATTATGTCAGTAGTGTATCTGTCAGTATGTCAGTAGTGTATCTGTCAGTATGTCAGTAGTGTATCTGTCAGTAGTGTATCTGTCAGTATGTCAGTAGTGTATCTGTCAGTAGTGTTTCTGTCAGCAGTGTATCTGTTAGTAGTGTATCTGTCAGTAGTGTATCTGTCAGTAGTGTATCTGTCAGTAGTGTATCTGTCAGTATGTCAGTAGTGTATCTGTCAGTAGTGTATCTGTCAGTATGTCAGTAGTGTATCTGTCAGTATGTCAGTAGTGTATCTGTCAGTAGTGTATCTGTCAGTAGTGTATCTGTCAGTATGTCAGTAGTATATCTGTCAGTAGTGTATCTGTCAGTATGTCAGTAGTGTATCTGTCAGTATGTCAGTAGTGTATCTGTCAGTAGTGTATCTGTCAGTATGTCAGTAGTGTATCTGTCAGTAGTGTATCTGTTAGTATGTCAGTGGTGTATCTGTCAGTATGTCAGTAGTGTATCTGTCAGTATGTCAGTAGTGTATCTGTCAGTAGTGTATCTGTCAGTAGTGTATCTGTCAGTATGTCAGTAGTGTATCTGTCAGTAGTGTATCTGTCAGTAGTGTATCTGTCAGTAGTGTATCTGTCAGTATGTCAGTAGTGTATCTGTCAGTAGTGTATCTGTCAGTAGTGTATCTGTCAGTATGTCAGTAGTGTATCTGTCAGTAGTGTATCTGTCATTTTGTCAGTAGTGTATCTGTCAGTAGTGTATCTGTCAGTAGTGTATATGTCAGTAGTGTATCTGTCAGTAGTGTATCTGTCAGTAATGTATCTGTCAGTAGTGTGTCTGTCAGTATGTCAGTAGTGTATCTGTCAGTAGTGTATCTGTCAGTAGTGTATCTGTCAGTAGTGTATCTGTCAGTAGTGTGTCTGTCAGTATGTCAGTAGTGTATCTGTCAGTAGTGTATCTGTCAGTATGTCAGTAGTGTATCTGTCAGTAGTGTATCTGTCAGTAGTGTATCTGTCAGTAGTGAATCTGTTAGTAGTGTATCTGTCAGTAGTGTATCTGTCAGTAGTGTATCTGTCAGTATGTCAGTAGTGTATCTGTTAGTAGTGTATCTGTCAGTAGTGTATCTGTCAGTAGTGTATCTGTCAGTAGTGTATCTGTCAGTATGTCAGTAGTGTATCTGTCAGTATGTCAGTAGAGTATCTGTCAGTATGTTAGTAGTGTATCTGTCAGTATGTCAGTAGTGTATTTGTCAGTAGTGTATCTGTCAGTAGTGTATCTGTCAGTATGTCAGTAGTGTATCTGTCAGTAGTGTATCTGTCAGTAGTGTATCTGTCAGTAGTGTATCTGTTAGTAGTGAATCTGTCAGTAGTGTATCTGTCAGTATGTCAGTAGTGTTAGTATGTCAGTAGTGTATCTGTCAGTATGTCAGTAGTGTATCTGTCAGTATGTCAGTAGTGTATCTGTCAGTAGTGTATCTGTCAGTATGTCAGTAGTGTATCTGTCAGTAGTGTATCTGTCAGTATGTCAGTAGTGTGTCTGTCAGTAGTGTATCTGTCAGTAGTGTATCTGTCAGTAGTGTGTCTGTCAGTATGTCAGTAGTGTATCTGTCAGTAGTGTATCTGTCAGTATGTCAGTAGTGTATCTGTCAGTAGTGTATCTGTCAGTAGTGTATATGTCAGTAGTGTATCTGTCAGTACTGTATCTGTCAGTATGTCTGTAGTGTATCTGTCAGTAGTGTGTCTGTTAGTATGTCAGTAGTGTATCTGTCATTATGTCAGTAGTGTATCTGTCAGTATGTCAGTTGTGTATCTGTCAGTAGTGTATCTGTCAGTAGTGTATCTGTCAGTAGTGTATCTGTCAGTATGTCAGTAGTGTATCTGTCAGTAGTGTATCTGTCAGTATGTCAGTAGTGTATCTGTCAGTAATGTATCTGTCAGTAGTGTATCTGTCAGTATGTCAGTAGTGTATCTGTCAGTAGTGTGTCTGTTAGTATGTCAGTAGTGTATCTGTCAGTATGTCAGTAGTGTATCTGTCAGTATGTCAGTTGTGTATCTGTCAGTAGTGTATCTGTCAGTAGTGTATCTGTCAGTAGTGTATCTGTCAGTATGTCAGTAGTGTATCTGTCAGTAGTGTATCTGTCAGTATGTCAGTAGTGTATCTGTCAGTAATGTATCTGTCAGTAGTGTGTCTGTCAGTATGTCAGTAGTGTATCTGTCAGTAGTGTATCTGTCAGTAGTGTATCTGTCAGTATGTCAGTAGTGTATCTGTCAGTAGTGTATCTGTCAGTAGTGTATCTGTCAGTATGTCAGTAGTGTATCTGTCAGTATGTCAGTGTGTATCTGTCAGTAGTGTATCTGTCAGTAGTGTATCTGTCAGTAGTGTATCTGTCAGTATGTCAGTAGTGTATCTGTCAGTAGTGTATCTGTCAGTATGTCAGTAGTGTATCTGTCAGTAATGTATCTGTCAGTAGTGTGTCTGTCAGTATGTCAGTAGTGTATCTGTCAGTAGTGTATCTGTCAGTAGTGTATCTGTCAGTATGTCAGTAGTGTATCTGTCAGTAGTGTATCTGTCAGTAGTGTATCTGTCAGTATGTCAGTAGTGTATCTGTCAGAAGTGTATCTGTCAGTAGTGTATCTGTCAGTAGTGTATCTGTTTGTAGTGTATCTGTCAGTAGTGTATCTGTCAGTAGTGTATCTGTCAGTAGTGTATCTGTCAGTATGTCAGTAGTGTATCTGTCAGTAGTGTATCTGTCAGTAGTGTATCTGTCAGTAGTGTATCTGTCAGTATGTCAGTAGTGTATCTGTCAGTAGTGTATCTGTCTGTAGTGTATCTGTCAGTAGTGTATCTGTCAGTATGTCAGTAGTGTATCTGTCAGTAGTGTATCTGTCAGTATGTCAGTAGTGTATCTGTCAGTAGTGTATCTGTCAGTAGTGTATCTGTCAGTATGTCAGTAGTGTATCTGTCAGTATGTCAGTAGTGTATCTGTCAGTAGTGTATCTGTCAGTATGTCAGTAGTGTATCTGTCAGTAGTGTATCTGTCAGTAGTGTATCTGTCAGTAGTGTTTCTGTCAGCAGTGTATCTGTTAGTAGTGTATCTGTCAGTAGTGTATCTGTCAGTAGTGTATCTGTCAGTAGTGTATCTGTCAGTATGTCAGTAGTGTATCTGTCAGTAGTGTATCTGTCAGTAGTGTATCTGTCAGTAGTGTATCTGTCAGTATGTCAGTAGTGTTAGTATGTCAGTAGTGTATCTGTCAGTATGTCAGTAGTGTATCTGTCATTTTGTCAGTAGTGTATCTGTCAGTAGTGTATCTGTCAGTATGTCAGTAGTGTATCTGTCAGTAGTGTATCTGTCATTTTGTCAGTAGTGTATCTGTCAGTAGTGTATCTGTCAGTAGTGTATATGTCAGTAGTGTATCTGTCAGTAGTGTATCTGTCAGTATGTCAGTAGTGTATCTGTTAGTAGTGTATCTGTCAGTAGTGTATCTGTCAGTAGTGTATCTGTCAGTAGTGTATCTGTCAGTATGTCAGTAGTGTATCTGTCAGTAGTGTATCTGTCAGTAGTGTATCTGTTAGTAGTGTATCTGTCAGTATGTCAGTAGTGTTAGTATGTCAGTAGTGTATCTGTCAGTATGTCAGTAGTGTATCTGTCAGTATGTCAGTAGTGTATCTGTCAGTAGTGTATCTGTCAGTATGTCAGTAGTGTTATTATGTCAGTAGTGTATCTGTCAGTATGTCAGTAGTGTATCTGTCAGTATGTCAGTAGTGTATCTGTCAGTAGTGTATCTGTCAGTATGTCAGTAGTGTATCTGTCAGTAGTGTTTCTGTCAGCAGTGTATCTGTCAGTAGTGTTTCTGTCAGCAGTGTATCTGTTAGTAGTGTATCTGTCAGTAGTGTATCTGTCAGTAGTGTATCTGTCAGTATGTCAGTAGTGTATCTGTCAGTAGTGTATCTGTCAGTATGTCAGTAGTGTATCTGTCAGTATGTCAGTAGTGTATCTGTCAGTAGTGTATCTGTCAGTAGTATATCTGTCAGTATGTCAGTAGTATATCTGTCAGTAGTGTATCTGTCAGTATGTCAGTAGTGTATCTGTCAGTATGTCTGTAGTGTATCTGTCAGTAGTGTATCTGTCAGTATGTCAGTAGTGTATCTGTCAGTAGTGTATCTGTCATTTTGTCAGTAGTGTATCTGTCAGTAGTGTATCTGTCAGTAGTGTATATGTCAGTAGTGTATCTGTCAGTAGTGTATCTGTCAGTATGTCAGTAGTGTTAGTATGTCAGTAGTGTATCTGTCAGTATGTCAGTAGTGTATCTGTCAGTATGTCAGTAGTGTATCTGTCAGTAGTGTATCTGTCAGTATGTCAGTAGTGATATTATGTCAGTAGTGTATCTGTCAGTATGTCAGTAGTGTATCTGTCAGTATGTCAGTAGTGTATCTGTCAGTAGTGTATCTGTCAGTATGTCAGTAGTGTATCTGTCAGTAGTGTTTCTGTCAGCAGTGTATCTGTTAGTAGTGTATCTGTCAGTAGTGTATCTGTCAGTAGTGTATCTGTCAGTAGTGTATCTGTCAGTATGTCAGTAGTGTATCTGTCAGTAGTGTATCTGTCAGTATGTCAGTAGTGTATCTGTCAGTATGTCAGTAGTGTATCTGTCAGTAGTGTATCTGTCAGTAGTGTATCTGTCAGTATGTCAGTAGTATATCTGTCAGTAGTGTATCTGTCAGTATGTCAGTAGTGTATCTGTCAGTATGTCAGTAGTGTATCTGTCAGTAGTGTATCTGTCAGTATGTCAGTAGTGTATCTGTCAGTAGTGTATCTGTTAGTATGTCAGTGGTGTATCTGTCAGTATGTCAGTAGTGTATCTGTCAGTATGTCAGTAGTGTATCTGTCAGTAGTGTATCTGTCAGTAGTGTATCTGTCAGTATGTCAGTAGTGTATCTGTCAGTAGTGTATCTGTCAGTAGTGTATCTGTCAGTAGTGTATCTGTCAGTATGTCAGTAGTGTATCTGTCAGTAGTGTATCTGTCAGTAGTGTATCTGTCAGTATGTCAGTAGTGTATCTGTCAGTAGTGTATCTGTCATTTTGTCAGTAGTGTATCTGTCAGTAGTGTATCTGTCAGTAGTGTATATGTCAGTAGTGTATCTGTCAGTAGTGTATCTGTCAGTATGTCAGTAGTGTATCTGTCAGTAATGTATCTGTCAGTAGTGTGTCTGTCAGTATGTCAGTAGTGTATCTGTCAGTAGTGTATCTGTCAGTAGTGTATCTGTCAGTAGTGTATCTGTCAGTAGTGTGTCTGTCAGTATGTCAGTAGTGTATCTGTCAGTAGTGTATCTGTCAGTATGTCAGTAGTGTATCTGTCAGTAGTGTATCTGTCAGTAGTGTATCTGTCAGTAGTGAATCTGTTAGTAGTGTATCTGTCAGTAGTGTATCTGTCAGTAGTGTATCTGTCAGTATGTCAGTAGTGTATCTGTTAGTAGTGTATCTGTCAGTAGTGTATCTGTCAGTAGTGTATCTGTCAGTAGTAGTGTATCTGTCAGTAGTGTATCTGTCAGTAGTGTATCTGTCAGTAGTGTGTCTGTCAGTATGTCAGTAGTGTATCTGTCAGTAGTGTATCTGTCAGTATGTCAGTAGTGTATCTGTCAGTAGTGTATCTGTCAGTAGTGTATATGTCAGTAGTGTATCTGTCAGTACTGTATCTGTCAGTATGTCTGTAGTGTATCTGTCAGTAGTGTGTCTGTTAGTATGTCAGTAGTGTATCTGTCATTATGTCAGTAGTGTATCTGTCAGTATGTCAGTTGTGTATCTGTCAGTAGTGTATCTGTCAGTAGTGTATCTGTCAGTAGTGTATCTGTCAGTATGTCAGTAGTGTATCTGTCAGTAGTGTATCTGTCAGTATGTCAGTAGTGTATCTGTCAGTAATGTATCTGTCAGTAGTGTATCTGTCAGTATGTCAGTAGTGTATCTGTCAGTAGTGTGTCTGTTAGTATGTCAGTAGTGTATCTGTCAGTATGTCAGTAGTGTATCTGTCAGTATGTCAGTTGTGTATCTGTCAGTAGTGTATCTGTCAGTAGTGTATCTGTCAGTAGTGTATCTGGCAGTATGTCAGTAGTGTATCTGTCAGTAGTGTATCTGTCAGTATGTCAGTAGTGTATCTGTCAGTAATGTATCTGTCAGTAGTGTGTCTGTCAGTATGTCAGTAGTGTATCTGTCAGTAGTGTATCTGTCAGTAGTGTATCTGTCAGTATGTCAGTAGTGTATCTGTCAGTAGTGTATCTGTCAGTAGTGTATCTGTCAGTATGTCAGTAGTGTATCTGTCAGTAGTGTATCTGTCAGTAGTGTATCTGTTAGTAGTGTATCTGTCAGTAGTGTATCTGTCAGTAGTGTATCTGTCAGTAGTGTATCTGTCAGTATGTCAGTAGTGTATCTGTCAGTAGTGTATCTGTCAGTAGTGTATCTGTCAGTAGTGTATCTGTCAGTATGTCAGTAGTGTATCTGTCAGTAGTGTATCTGTCTGTAGTGTATCTGTCAGTAGTGTATCTGTCAGTATGTCAGTAGTGTTAGTATGTCAGTAGTGTATCTGTCAGTATGTCAGTAGTGTATCTGTCAGTAGTGTATCTGTCAGTAGTGTATCTGTCAGTAGTGTTTCTGTCAGCAGTGTATCTGTTAGTAGTGTATCTGTCAGTAGTGTATCTGTCAGTAGTGTATCTGTCAGTATGTCAGTAGTGTATCTGTCAGTAGTGTATCTGTCAGTATGTCAGTAGTGTATCTGTCAGTATGTCAGTAGTGTATCTGTCAGTAGTGTATCTGTCAGTAGTATATCTGTCAGTATGTCAGTAGTATATCTGTCAGTAGTGTATCTGTCAGTATGTCAGTAGTGTATCTGTCAGTATGTCAGTAGTGTATCTGTCAGTAGTGTATCTGTCAGTATGTCAGTAGTGTATCTGTCAGTAGTGTATCTGTCATTTTGTCAGTAGTGTATCTGTCAGTAGTGTATCTGTCAGTAGTGTATATGTCAGTAGTGTATCTGTCAGTAGTGTATCTGTCAGTATGTCAGTAGTGTTAGTATGTCAGTAGTGTATCTGTCAGTATGTCAGTAGTGTATCTGTCAGTATGTCAGTAGTGTATCTGTCAGTAGTGTATCTGTCAGTATGTCAGTAGTGATATTATGTCAGTAGTGTATCTGTCAGTATGTCAGTAGTGTATCTGTCAGTATGTCAGTAGTGTATCTGTCAGTAGTGTATCTGTCAGTATGTCAGTAGTGTATCTGTCAGTAGTGTTTCTGTCAGCAGTGTATCTGTTAGTAGTGTATCTGTCAGTAGTGTATCTGTCAGTAGTGTATCTGTCAGTAGTGTATCTGTCAGTATGTCAGTAGTGTATCTGTCAGTAGTGTATCTGTCAGTATGTCAGTAGTGTATCTGTCAGTATGTCAGTAGTGTATCTGTCAGTAGTGTATCTGTCAGTAGTGTATCTGTCAGTATGTCAGTAGTATATCTGTCAGTAGTGTATCTGTCAGTATGTCAGTAGTGTATCTGTCAGTATGTCAGTAGTGTATCTGTCAGTAGTGTATCTGTCAGTATGTCAGTAGTGTATCTGTCAGTAGTGTATATGTTAGTATGTCAGTGGTGTATCTGTCAGTATGTCAGTAGTGTATCTGTCAGTATGTCAGTAGTGTATCTGTCAGTAGTGTATCTGTCAGTAGTGTATCTGTCAGTATGTCAGTAGTGTATCTGTCAGTAGTGTATCTGTCAGTAGTGTATCTGTCAGTAGTGTATCTGTCAGTATGTCAGTAGTGTATCTGTCAGTAGTGTATCTGTCAGTAGTGTATCTGTCAGTATGTCAGTAGTGTATCTGACAGTAGTGTATCTGTCATTTTGTCAGTAGTGTATCTGTCAGTAGTGTATCTGTCAGTAGTGTATATGTCAGTAGTGTATCTGTCAGTAGTGTATCTGTCAGTATGTCAGTAGTGTATCTGTCAGTAATGTATCTGTCAGTAGTGTGTCTGTCAGTATGTCAGTAGTGTATCTGTCAGTAGTGTATCTGTCAGTAGTGTATCTGTCAGTAGTGTATCTGTCAGTAGTGTGTCTGTCAGTATGTCAGTAGTGTATCTGTCAGTAGTGTATCTGTCAGTATGTCAGTAGTGTATCTGTCAGTAGTGTATCTGTCAGTAGTGTATCTGTCAGTAGTGAATCTGTTAGTAGTGTATCTGTCAGTAGTGTATCTGTCAGTAGTGTATCTGTCAGTATGTCAGTAGTGTATCTGTTAGTAGTGTATCTGTCAGTAGTGTATCTGTCAGTAGTGTATCTGTCAGTATGTCAGTAGTGTATCTGTCAGTATGTCAGTAGAGTATCTGTCAGTATGTTAGTAGTGTATCTGTCAGTATGTCAGTAGTGTATTTGTCAGTAGTGTATCTGTCAGTAGTGTATCTGTCAGTATGTCAGTAGTGTATCTGTCAGTAGTGTATCTGTCAGTAGTGTATCTGTCAGTAGTGTATCTGTTAGTAGTGAATCTGTCAGTAGTGTATCTGTCAGTATGTCAGTAGTGTTAGTATGTCAGTAGTGTATCTGTCAGTATGTCAGTAGTGTATCTGTCAGTATGTCAGTAGTGTATCTGTCAGTAGTGTATCTGTCAGTATGTCAGTAGTGTATCTGTCAGTAGTGTATCTGTCAGTATGTCAGTAGTGTGTCTGTCAGTAGTGTATCTGTCAGTAGTGTATCTGTCAGTAGTGTGTCTGTCAGTATGTCAGTAGTGTATCTGTCAGTAGTGTATCTGTCAGTATGTCAGTAGTGTATCTGTCAGTAGTGTATCTGTCAGTAGTGTATATGTCAGTAGTGTATCTGTCAGTACTGTATCTGTCAGTATGTCTGTAGTGTATCTGTCAGTAGTGTGTCTGTTAGTATGTCAGTAGTGTATCTGTCATTATGTCAGTAGTGTATCTGTCAGTATGTCAGTTGTGTATCTGTCAGTAGTGTATCTGTCAGTAGTGTATCTGTCAGTAGTGTATCTGTCAGTATGTCAGTAGTGTATCTGTCAGTAGTGTATCTGTCAGTATGTCAGTAGTGTATCTGTCAGTAATGTATCTGTCAGTAGTGTATCTGTCAGTATGTCAGTAGTGTATCTGTCAGTAGTGTGTCTGTTAGTATGTCAGTAGTGTATCTGTCAGTATGTCAGTAGTGTATCTGTCAGTATGTCAGTTGTGTATCTGTCAGCAGTGTATCTGTCAGTAGTGTATCTGTCAGTAGTGTATCTGTCAGTATGTCAGTAGTGTATCTGTCAGTAGTGTATCTGTCAGTATGTCAGTAGTGTATCTGTCAGTAATGTATCTGTCAGTAGTGTGTCTGTCAGTATGTCAGTAGTGTATCTGTCAGTAGTGTATCTGTCAGTAGTGTATCTGTCAGTATGTCAGTAGTGTATCTGTCAGTAGTGTATCTGTCAGTAGTGTATCTGTCAGTATGTCAGTAGTGTATCTGTCAGAAGTGTATCTGTCAGTAGTGTATCTGTCAGTAGTGTATCTGTTAGTAGTGTATCTGTCAGTAGTGTATCTGTCAGTAGTGTATCTGTCAGTAGTGTATCTGTCAGTATGTCAGTAGTGTATCTGTCAGTAGTGTATCTGTCAGTAGTGTATCTGTCAGTAGTGTATCTGTCAGTATGTCAGTAGTGTATCTGTCAGTAGTGTATCTGTCAGTAGTGTATCTGTCAGTAGTGTATCTGTCAGTATGTCAGTAGTGTTAGTATGTCAGTAGTGTATCTGTCAGTATGTCAGTAGTGTATCTGTCAGTAGTGTATCTGTCAGTATGTCAGTAGTGTATCTGTCAGTAGTGTATCTGTCAGTAGTGTATCTGTCAGTATGTCAGTAGTGTATCTGTCAGTATGTCAGTAGTGTATCTGTCAGTAGTGTATCTGTCAGTATGTCAGTAGTGTATCTGTCAGTAGTGTATCTGTCAGTAGTGTATCTGTCAGTAGTGTTTCTGTCAGCAGTGTATCTGTTAGTAGTGTATCTGTCAGTAGTGTATCTGTCAGTAGTGTATCTGTCAGTAGTGTATCTGTCAGTATGTCAGTAGTGTATCTGTCAGTAGTGTATCTGTCAGTAGTGTATCTGTCAGTAGTGTATCTGTCAGTATGTCAGTAGTGTATCTGTCAGTAGTGTATCTGTCAGTAGTGTATCTGTCAGTAGTGTATCTGTCAGTATGTCAGTAGTGTATCTGTCAGTAGTGTATCTGTCAGTAGTGTATCTGTCAGTATGTCAGTAGTGTATCTGTCAGTAGTGTATCTGTCATTTTGTCAGTAGTGTATCTGTCAGTAGTGTATCTGTCAGTAGTGTATATGTCAGTAGTGTATCTGTCAGTAGTGTATCTGTCAGTATGTCAGTAGTGTATCTGTCAGTAGTGTATCTGTCAGTAGTGTATATGTCAGTAGTGTATCTGTCAGTAGTGTATCTGTCAGTATGTCAGTAGTGTATCTGTCAGTAGTGTATCTGTTAGTATGTCAGTGGTGTATCTGTCAGTATGTCAGTAGTGTATCTGTCAGTATGTCAGTAGTGTATCTGTCAGTAGTGTATCTGTCAGTATGTCAGTAGTGTATCTGTCAGTAGTGTATCTGTCAGTATGTCAGTAGTGTATCTGTCAGTAGTGTATCTGTCAGTAGTGTATCTGTCAGTATGTCAGTAGTGTATCTGTCAGTAGTGTATCTGTCAGTAGTGTATCTGTCAGTATGTCAGTAGTGTATCTGTCAGTAGTGTATCTGTCAGTAGTGTATCTGTCAGTATGTCAGTAGTGTATCTGTCAGTAGTGTATCTGTCTGTAGTGTATCTGTCAGTAGTGTATCTGTCAGTATGTCAGTAGTGTATCTGTCAGTAGTGTATCTGTCAGTATGTCAGTAGTGTATCTGTCAGTAGTGTATCTGTCAGTAGTGTATCTGTCAGTAGTGTATCTGTCAGTATGTCAGTAGTGTATCTGTTAGTAGTGTATCTGTCAGTAGTGTATCTGTCAGTAGTGTATCTGTCAGTAGTGTATCTGTCAGTATGTCAGCAGTGTATCTGTCAGTATGTCAGTAGAGTATCTGTCAGTATGTTAGTAGTGTATCTGTCAGTAGTGTATCTGTCAGTAGTGTATCTGTCAGTATGTCAGTAGTGTATCTGTCAGTAGTGTATCTGTCAGTAGTGTATCTGTTAGTAGTGTATCTGTCAGTATGTCAGTAGTGTTAGTATGTCAGTAGTGTATCTGTCAGTATGTCAGTAGTGTATCTGTCAGTATGTCAGTAGTGTATCTGTCAGTAGTGTATCTGTCAGTATGTCAGTAGTGTTATTATGTCAGTAGTGTATCTGTCAGTATGTCAGTAGTGTATCTGTCAGTATGTCAGTAGTGTATCTGTCAGTAGTGTATCTGTCAGTATGTCAGTAGTGTATCTGTCTGTAGTGTATCTGTCAGTAGTGTATCTGTCAGTAGTGTTTCTGTCAGCAGTGTATCTGTTAGTAGTGTATCTGTCAGTAGTGTATCTGTCAGTAGTGTATCTGTCAGTAGTGTATCTGTCAGTATGTCAGTAGTGTATCTGTCAGTAGTGTATCTGTCAGTATGTCAGTAGTGTATCTGTCAGTATGTCAGTAGTGTATCTGTCAGTAGTGTATCTGTCAGTAGTGTATCTGTCAGTATGTCAGTAGTATATCTGTCAGTAGTGTATCTGTCAGTATGTCAGTAGTGTATCTGTCAGTAGTGTATCTGTCAGTATGTCTGTAGTGTATCTGTCAGTAGTGTGTCTGTTAGTATGTCAGTAGTGTATCTGTCATTATGTCAGTAGTGTATCTGTCAGTATGTCAGTTGTGTATCTGTCAGTAGTGTATCTGTCAGTAGTGTATCTGTCAGTAGTGTATCTGTCAGTATGTCAGTAGTGTATCTGTCAGTAGTGTATCTGTCAGTATGTCAGTAGTGTATCTGTCAGTAGTGTATCTGTCAGTAGTGTATCTGTCAGTATGTCAGTAGTGTATCTGTCAGTAGTGTATCTGTCAGTATGTCAGTAGTGTATCTGTCAGTATGTCAGTAGTGTATCTGTATATGTCAGTAGTGTATCTGTCAGTAGTGTATCTGTCAGTAGTGTATCTGTCAGTAGTGTATCTGTTAGTATGTCAGTAGTGTATCTGTCAGTCAGTGTATCTGTCAGTATGTCAGTAGTGTATCTGTCAGTAGTGTATCTGTCAGTATGTCAGTAGTGTATCTGTCAGTAGTGTATCTGTCAGTATGTCAGTAGTGTATCTGTCAGTAGTGTATCTGTCAGTAGTGTATCTGTCAGTATGTCAGTAGTGTATCTGTCAGTAGTGTATCTGTCAGTAGTGTATCTGTCAGTATGTCAGTAGTGTATCTGTCAGTAGTGTATCTGTCAGTAGTGTATCTGTCAGTATGTCAGTAGTGTATCTGTCAGTAGTGTATCTGTCAGTAGTGTATCTGTCAGTAGTGTATCTGTCAGTAGTGTATCTGTCAGTATGTCAGTAGTGTATCTGTCAGTAGTGTATCTGTCAGTAGTGTATCTGTCAGTAGTGTATCTGTCAGTATGTCAGTAGTGTATCTGTCAGTAGTGTATCTGTCAGTAGTGTATCTGTCAGTAGTGTATCTGTCAGTAGTGTATCTGTCAGTATGTCAGCAGTGTATCTGTCAGTATGTCAGTAGAGTATCTGTCAGTATGTTAGTAGTGTATCTGTCAGTAGTGTATCTGTCAGTAGTGTATCTGTCAGTATGTCAGTAGTGTATCTGTCAGTAGTGTATCTGTCAGTAGTGTATCTGTCAGTATGTCAGTAGTGTTAGTATGTCAGTAGTGTATCTGTCAGTATGTCAGTAGTGTATCTGTCAGTATGTCAGTAGTGTATCTGTCAGTAGTGTATCTGTTAGTATGTCAGTGGTGTATCTGTCAGTATGTCAGTAGTGTATCTGTCAGTATGTCAGTAGTGTATCTGTCAGTAGTGTATCTGTCAGTAGTGTATCTGTCAGTATGTCAGTAGTGTATCTGTCAGTAGTGTATCTGTCAGTAGTGTATCTGTCAGTAGTGTATCTGTCAGTATGTCAGTAGTGTATCTGTCAGTAGTGTATCTGTCAGTAGTGTATCTGTCAGTATGTCAGTAGTGTATCTGTCAGTAGTGTATCTGTCATTTTGTCAGTAGTGTATCTGTCAGTAGTGTATCTGTCAGTAGTGTATATGTCAGTAGTGTATCTGTCAGTAGTGTATCTGTCAGTATGTCAGTAGTGTATCTGTCAGTAGTGTATCTGTTAGTATGTCAGTGGTGTATCTGTCAGTATGTCAGTAGTGTATCTGTCAGTAGTGTATCTGTCAGTATGTCAGTAGTGTGTCTGTCAGTAGTGTATCTGTCAGTAGTGTATCTGTCAGTAGTGTGTCTGTCAGTATGTCAGTAGTGTATATGTCAGTAGTGTATCTGTCAGTATGTCAGTAGTGTATCTGTCAGTAGTGTATCTGTCAGTAGTGTATCTGTCAGTAGTGAATCTGTAGTAGTGTATCTGTCAGTAGTGTATCTGTCAGTAGTGTATCTGTCAGTATGTCAGTAGTGTATCTGTCAGTAGTGTATCTGTCAGTAGTGTATCTGTCAGTAGTGTATCTGTCAGTATGTCAGTAGTGTATCTGTCAGTATGTCAGTAGAGTATCTGTCAGTATGTTAGTAGTGTATCTGTCAGTATGTCAGTAGTGTATCTGTCAGTAGTGTATCTGTCAGTAGTGTATCTGTCAGTATGTCAGTAGTGTATCTGTCAGTAGTGTATCTGTCAGTAGTGTATCTGTCAGTAGTGTATCTGTTAGTAGTGAATCTGTCAGTAGTGTATCTGTCAGTATGTCAGTAGTGTTAGTATGTCAGTAGTGTATCTGTCAGTATGTCAGTAGTGTATCTGTCAGTATGTCAGTAGTGTATCTGTCAGTAGTGTATCTGTCAGTATGTCAGTAGTGTATCTGTCAGTAGTGTATCTGTCAGTATGTCAGTAGTGTGTCTGTCAGTAGTGTATCTGTCAGTAGTGTATCTGTCAGTAGTGTGTCTGTCAGTATGTCAGTAGTGTATCTGTCAGTAGTGTATCTGTCAGTATGTCAGTAGTGTATCTGTCAGTAGTGTATCTGTCAGTAGTGTATATGTCAGTAGTGTATCTGTCAGTAGTGTATCTGTCAGTATGTCTGTAGTGTATCTGTCAGTAGTGTATCTGTTAGTATGTCAGTAGTGTATCTGTCAGTATGTCAGTAGTGTATCTGTCAGTATGTCAGTTGTGTATCTGTCAGTAGTGTATCTGTCAGTAGTGTATCTGTCAGTAGTGTATCTGTCAGTATGTCAGTAGTGTATCTGTCAGTAGTGTATCTGTCAGTATGTCAGTAGTGTATCTGTCAGTAATGTATCTGTCAGTAGTGTATCTGTCAGTATGTCAGTAGTGTATCTGTCAGTAGTGTGTCTGTTAGTATGTCAGTAGTGTATCTGTCAGTATGTCAGTAGTGTATCTGTCAGTATGTCAGTTGTGTATCTGTCAGTAGTGTATCTGTCAGTAGTGTATCTGTCAGTAGTGTATCTGTCAGTATGTCAGTAGTGTATCTGTCAGTAGTGTGTCTGTCAGTATGTCAGTAGTGTATCTGTCAGTAGTGTATCTGTCAGTAGTGTATCTGTCAGTATGTCAGTAGTGTATCTGTCAGTAGTGTATCTGTCAGTAGTGTATCTGTCAGTATGTCAGTAGTGTATCTGTCAGTAGTGTATCTGTCAGTAGTGTATCTGTCAGTAGTGTATCTGTTAGTAGTGTATCTGTCAGTAGTGTATCTGTCAGTAGTGTATCTGTCAGTATGTCAGTAGTGTATCTGTCAGTAGTGTATCTGTCAGTAGTGTATCTGTCAGTAGTGTATCTGTCAGTATGTCAGTAGTGTATCTGTCAGTAGTGTATCTGTCTGTAGTGTATCTGTCAGTAGTGTATCTGTCAGTATGTCAGTAGTGTTAGTATGTCAGTAGTGTATCTGTCAGTATGTCAGTAGTGTATCTGTCAGTATGTCAGTAGTGTATCTGTCAGTAGTGTATCTGTCAGTATGTCAGTAGTGTATCTGTCAGTAGTGTATCTGTTAGTATGTCAGTGGTGTATCTGTCAGTATGTCAGTAGTGTATCTGTCAGTATGTCAGTAGTGTATCTGTCAGTAGTGTATCTGTCAGTAGTGTATCTGTCAGTATGTCAGTAGTGTATCTGTCAGTAGTGTATCTGTCAGTAGTGTATCTGTCAGTAGTGTATCTGTCAGTATGTCAGTAGTGTATCTGTCAGTAGTGTATCTGTCAGTAGTGTATCTGTCAGTATGTCAGTAGTGTATCTGTCAGTAGTGTATCTGTCATTTTGTCAGTAGTGTATCTGTCAGTAGTGTATCTGTCAGTAGTGTATATGTCAGTAGTGTATCTGTCAGTAGTGTATCTGTCAGTATGTCAGTAGTGTATCTGTCAGTAATGTATCTGTTAGTATGTCAGTGGTGTATCTGTCAGTATGTCAGTAGTGTATCTGTCAGTAGTGTATCTGTCAGTATGTCAGTAGTGTGTCTGTCAGTAGTGTATCTGTCAGTAGTGTATCTGTCAGTAGTGTGTCTGTCAGTATGTCAGTAGTGTATCTGTCAGTAGTGTATCTGTCAGTATGTCAGTAGTGTATCTGTCAGTAGTGTATCTGTCAGTAGTGTATCTGTCAGTAGTGAATCTGTTAGTAGTGTATCTGTCAGTAGTGTATCTGTCAGTAGTGTATCTGTCAGTATGTCAGTAGTGTATCTGTTAGTAGTGTATCTGTCAGTAGTGTATCTGTCAGTAGTGTATCTGTCAGTAGTGTATCTGTCAGTATGTCAGTAGTGTATCTGTCAGTATGTCAGTAGAGTATCTGTCAGTATGTTAGTAGTGTATTTGTCAGTAGTGTATCTTTCAGTAGTGTATCTGTCAGTATGTCAGTAGTGTATCTGTCAGTAGTGTATCTGTCAGTAGTGTATCTGTTAGTAGTGAATCTGTCAGTAGTGTATCTGTCAGTATGTCAGTAGTGTTAGTATGTCAGTAGTGTATCTGTCAGTATGTCAGTAGTGTATCTGTCAGTATGTCAGTAGTGTATCTGTCAGTAGTGTATCTGTCAGTATGTCAGTAGTGTATCTGTCAGTAGTGTATCTGTCAGTATGTCAGTAGTGTGTCTGTCAGTAGTGTATCTGTCAGTAGTGTATCTGTCAGTAGTGTATCTGTCAGTATGTTAGTAGTGTATCTGTCAGTAGTGTATCTGTCAGTATGTCAGTAGTGTATCTGTCAGTAGTGTATCTGTCAGTAGTGTATATGTCAGTAGTGTATCTGTCAGTACTGTATCTGTCAGTATGTCTGTAGTGTATCTGTCAGTAGTGTGTCTGTTAGTATGTCAGTAGTGTATCTGTCATTATGTCAGTAGTGTATCTGTCAGTATGTCAGTTGTGTATCTGTCAGTAGTGTATCTGTCAGTAGTGTATCTGTCAATAGTGTATCTGTCAGTATGTCAGTAGTGTATCTGTCAGTAGTGTATCTGTCAGTATGTCAGTAGTGTATCTGTCAGTAATGTATCTGTCAGTAGTGTATCTGTCAGTATGTCAGTAGTGTATCTGTCAGTAGTGTGTCTGTTAGTATGTCAGTAGTGTATCTGTCAGTATGTCAGTAGTGTATCTGTCAGTATGTCAGTTGTGTATCTGTCAGTAGTGTATCTGTCAGTAGTGTATCTGTCAGTAGTGTATCTGTCAGTATGTCAGTAGTGTATCTGTCAGTAGTGTATCTGTCAGTATGTCAGTAGTGTATCTGTCAGTAATGTATCTGTCAGTAGTGTGTCTGTCAGTATGTCAGTAGTGTATCTGTCAGTAGTGTATCTGTCAGTAGTGTATCTGTCAGTATGTCAGTAGTGTATCTGTCAGTAGTGTATCTGTCAGTAGTGTATCTGTCAGTATGTCAGTAGTGTATCTGTCAGTAGTGTATCTGTCAGTAGTGTATCTGTCAGTAGTGTATCTGTTAGTAGTGTATCTGTCAGTAGTGTATCTGTCAGTAGTGTATCTGTCAGTAGTGTATCTGTCAGTATGTCAGTAGTGTATCTGTCAGTAGTGTATCTGTCAGTAGTGTATCTGTCAGTATGTCAGTAGTGTATCTGTCAGTAGTGTATCTGTCTGTAGTGTATCTGTCAGTAGTGTATCTGTCAGTATGTCAGTAGTGTTAGTATGTCAGTAGTGTATCTGTCAGTATGTCAGTAGTGTATCTGTCAGTAGTGTATCTGTCAGTATGTCAGTAGTGTATCTGTCAGTAGTGTATCTGTCAGTAGTGTATCTGTCAGTATGTCAGTAGTGTATCTGTCAGTATGTCAGTAGTGTATCTGTCAGTAGTGTATCTGTCAGTATGTCAGTAGTGTATCTGTCAGTAGTGTATCTGTCAGTATGTCAGTAGTGTATCTGTCAGTAGTAAATCTGTCAGTAGTGTATCTGTCAGTATGTCAGTAGTGTATCTGTCAGTAGTGTATCTGTCAGTAGTGTATCTGTCAGTATGTCAGTAGTGTATCTGTCAGTAGTGTATCTGTCAGTAGTGTATCTGTCAGTATGTCAGTAGTGTATCTGTCAGTAGTGTATCTGTCTGTAGTGTATCTGTCAGTAGTGTATCTGTCAGTAGTGTATCTGTCAGTATGTCAGTAGTGTATCTGTCAGTAGTGTATCTGTCAGTAGTGTATCTGTCAGTAGTGTATCTGTCAGTATGTCAGTAGTGTATCTGTTAGTAGTGTATCTGTCAGTAGTGTATCTGTCAGTAGTGTATCTGTCAGTAGTGTATCTGTCAGTATGTCAGCAGTGTATCTGTCAGTATGTCAGTAGAGTATCTGTCAGTATGTTAGTAGTGTATCTGTCAGTAGTGTATCTGTCAGTAGTGTATCTGTCAGTATGTCAGTAGTGTATCTGTCAGTAGTGTATCTGTCAGTAGTGTATCTGTTAGTAGTGTATCTGTCAGTATGTCAGTAGTGTTAGTATGTCAGTAGTGTATCTGTCAGTATGTCAGTAGTGTATCTGTCAGTAGTGTATCTGTCAGTAGTGTATCTGTCAGTATGTCAGTAGTGTATCTGTCAGTAGTGTATCTGTCAGTAGTGTATCTGTCAGTATGTCAGTAGTGTATCTGTCAGTAGTGTATCTGTCTGTAGTGTATCTGTCAGTAGTGTATCTGTCAGTATGTCAGTAGTGTATCTGTCAGTAGTGTATCTGTCAGTATGTCAGTAGTGTATCTGTCATTAGTGTATCTGTCAGTAGTGTATCTGTCAGTAGTGTATCTGTCAGTATGTCAGTAGTGTATCTGTTAGTAGTGTATCTGTCAGTAGTGTATCTGTCAGTAGTGTATCTGTCAGTAGTGTATCTGTCAGTATGTCAGCAGTGTATCTGTCAGTATGTCAGTAGAGTATCTGTCAGTATGTTAGTAGTGTATCTGTCAGTAGTGTATCTGTCAGTAGTGTATCTGTCAGTATGTCAGTAGTGTATCTGTCAGTAGTGTATCTGTCAGTAGTGTATCTGTTAGTAGTGTATCTGTCAGTATGTCAGTAGTGTTAGTATGTCAGTAGTGTATCTGTCAGTATGTCAGTAGTGTATCTGTCAGTATGTCAGTAGTGTATCTGTCAGTAGTGTATCTGTCAGTATGTCAGTAGTGTTATTATGTCAGTAGTGTATCTGTCAGTATGTCAGTAGTGTATCTGTCAGTATGTCAGTAGTGTATCTGTCAGTATTGTATCTGTCAGTATGTCAGTAGTGTATCTGTCAGTAGTGTATCTGTCAGTAGTGTATCTGTCAGTATGTCAGTAGTGTATCTGTCAGTAGTGTATCTGTCTGTAGTGTATCTGTCAGTAGTGTATCTGTCAGTATGTCAGTAGTGTTAGTATGTCAGTAGTGTATCTGTCAGTATGTCAGTAGTGTATCTGTCAGTAGTGTATCTGTCAGTATGTCAGTAGTGTATCTGTCAGTAGTGTATCTGTCAGTAGTGTATCTGTCAGTATGTCAGTAGTGTATCTGTCAGTATGTCAGTAGTGTATCTGTCAGTAGTGTATCTGTCAGTATGTCAGTAGTGTATCTGTCAGTAGTGTATCTGTCAGTAGTGTATCTGTCAGTAGTGTTTCTGTCAGCAGTGTATCTGTTAGTAGTGTATCTGTCAGTAGTGTATCTGTCAGTAGTGTATCTGTCAGTATGTCAGTAGTGTATCTGTCAGTAGTGTATCTGTCAGTAGTGTATCTGTCAGTATGTCAGTAGTGTTAGTATGTCAGTAGTGTATCTGTCAGTATGTCAGTAGTGTATCTGTCATTTTGTCAGTAGTGTATCTGTCAGTAGTGTATCTGTCAGTATGTCAGTAGTGTATCTGTCAGTAGTGTATCTGTCATTTTGTCAGTAGTGTATCTGTCAGTAGTGTATCTGTCAGTAGTGTATATGTCAGTAGTGTATCTGTCAGTAGTGTATCTGTCAGTATGTCAGTAGTGTATCTGTCAGTAGTGTATCTGTCAGTAGTGTATATGTCAGTAGTGTATCTGTCAGTAGTGTATCTGTCAGTATGTCAGTAGTGTATCTGTCAGTAGTGTATCTGTTAGTATGTCAGTGGTGTATCTGTCAGTATGTCAGTAGTGTATCTGTCAGTATGTCAGTAGTGTATCTGTCAGTAGTGTATCTGTCAGTATGTCAGTAGTGTATCTGTCAGTAGTGTATCTGTCAGTATGTCAGTAGTGTATCTGTCAGTAGTGTATCTGTCAGTAGTGTATCTGTCAGTATGTCAGTAGTGTATCTGTCAGTAGTGTATCTGTCAGTAGTGTATCTGTCAGTATGTCAGTAGTGTATCTGTCAGTAGTGTATCTGTCAGTAGTGTATCTGTCAGTATGTCAGTAGTGTATCTGTCAGTAGTGTATCTGTCTGTAGTGTATCTGTCAGTAGTGTATCTGTCAGTATGTCAGTAGTGTATCTGTCAGTAGTGTATCTGTCAGTATGTCAGTAGTGTATCTGTCAGTAGTGTATCTGTCAGTAGTGTATCTGTCAGTAGTGTATCTGTCAGTATGTCAGTAGTGTATCTGTTAGTAGTGTATCTGTCAGTAGTGTATCTGTCAGTAGTGTATCTGTCAGTAGTGTATCTGTCAGTATGTCAGCAGTGTATCTGTCAGTATGTCAGTAGAGTATCTGTCAGTATGTTAGTAGTGTATCTGTCAGTAGTGTATCTGTCAGTAGTGTATCTGTCAGTATGTCAGTAGTGTATCTGTCAGTAGTGTATCTGTCAGTAGTGTATCTGTTAGTAGTGTATCTGTCAGTATGTCAGTAGTGTTAGTATGTCAGTAGTGTATCTGTCAGTATGTCAGTAGTGTATCTGTCAGTAGTGTATCTGTCAGTAGTGTATCTGTCAGTATGTCAGTAGTGTATCTGTCAGTAGTGTATCTGTCAGTAGTGTATCTGTCAGTATGTCAGTAGTGTATCTGTCAGTAGTGTATCTGTCTGTAGTGTATCTGTCAGTAGTGTATCTGTCAGTATGTCAGTAGTGTATCTGTCAGTAGTGTATCTGTCAGTATGTCAGTAGTGTATCTGTCAGTAGTGTATCTGTCAGTAGTGTATCTGTCAGTAGTGTATCTGTCAGTATGTCAGTAGTGTATCTGTTAGTAGTGTATCTGTCAGTAGTGTATCTGTCAGTAGTGTATCTGTCAGTAGTGTATCTGTCAGTATGTCAGCAGTGTATCTGTCAGTATGTCAGTAGAGTATCTGTCAGTATGTTAGTAGTGTATCTGTCAGTAGTGTATCTGTCAGTAGTGTATCTGTCAGTATGTCAGTAGTGTATCTGTCAGTAGTGTATCTGTCAGTAGTGTATCTGTTAGTAGTGTATCTGTCAGTATGTCAGTAGTGTTAGTATGTCAGTAGTGTATCTGTCAGTATGTCAGTAGTGTATCTGTCAGTATGTCAGTAGTGTATCTGTCAGTAGTGTATCTGTCAGTATGTCAGTAGTGTTATTATGTCAGTAGTGTATCTGTCAGTATGTCAGTAGTGTATCTGTCAGTATGTCAGTAGTGTATCTGTCAGTATTGTATCTGTCAGTATGTCAGTAGTGTATCTGTCAGTAGTGTATCTGTCAGTAGTGTATCTGTCAGTAGTGTTTCTGTCAGCAGTGTATCTGTTAGTAGTGTATCTGTCAGTAGTGTATCTGTCAGTAGTGTATCTGTCAGTAGTGTATCTGTCAGTATGTCAGTAGTGTATCTGTCAGTAGTGTATCTGTCAGTATGTCAGTAGTGTATCTGTCAGTATGTCAGTAGTGTATCTGTCAGTAGTGTATCTGTCAGTAGTGTATCTGTCAGTATGTCAGTAGTATATCTGTCAGTAGTGTATCTGTCAGTATGTCAGTAGTGTATCTGTCAGTATGTCAGTAGTGTATCTGTCAGTAGTGTATCTGTCAGTATGTCAGTAGTGTATCTGTCAGTAGTGTATCTGTTAGTATGTCAGTGGTGTATCTGTCAGTATGTCAGTAGTGTATCTGTCAGTATGTCAGTAGTGTATCTGTCAGTAGTGTATCTGTCAGTAGTGTATCTGTCAGTATGTCAGTAGTGTATCTGTCAGTAGTGTATCTGTCAGTAGTGTATCTGTCAGTAGTGTATCTGTCAGTATGTCAGTAGTGTATCTGTCAGTAGTGTATCTGTCAGTAGTGTATCTGTCAGTATGTCAGTAGTGTATCTGTCAGTAGTGTATCTGTCATTTTTTCAGTAGTGTATCTGTCAGTAGTGTATCTGTCAGTAGTGTATATGTCAGTAGTGTATCTGTCAGTAGTGTATCTGTCAGTATGTCAGTAGTGTATCTGTCAGTAATGTATCTGTTAGTATGTCAGTTGTGTATCTGTCAGTATGTCAGTAGTGTATCTGTCAGTATGTCAGTAGTGTATCTGTCAGTAGTGTATCTGTCAGTAGTGTATCTGTTAGTAGTGAATCTGTCAGTAGTGTATCTGTCAGTATGTCAGTAGTGTTAGTATGTCAGTAGTGTATCTGTCAGTATGTCAGTAGTGTATCTGTCAGTATGTCAGTAGTGTATCTGTCAGTAGTGTATCTGTCAGTATGTCAGTAGTGTATCTGTCAGTAGTGTATCTGTCAGTATGTCAGTAGTGTGTCTGTCAGTAGTGTATCTGTCAGTAGTGTATCTGTCAGTAGTGTATCTGTCAGTATGTTAGTAGTGTATCTGTCAGTAGTGTATCTGTCAGTATGTCAGTAGTGTATCTGTCAGTAGTGTATCTGTCAGTAGTGTATCTGTCAGTAGTGTATCTGTCAGTATGTCAGTAGTGTATCTGTTAGTAGTGTATCTGTCAGTAGTGTATCTGTCAGTAGTGTATCTGTCAGTAGTGTATCTGTCAGTATGTCAGCAGTGTATCTGTCAGTATGTCAGTAGAGTATCTGTCAGTATGTTAGTAGTGTATCTGTCAGTAGTGTATCTGTCAGTAGTGTATCTGTCAGTATGTCAGTAGTGTATCTGTCAGTAGTGTATCTGTCAGTAGTGTATCTGTTAGTAGTGTATCTGTCAGTATGTCAGTAGTGTTAGTATGTCAGTAGTGTATCTGTCAGTATGTCAGTAGTGTATCTGTCAGTAGTGTATCTGTCAGTAGTGTATCTGTCAGTATGTCAGTAGTGTATCTGTCAGTAGTGTATCTGTCAGTAGTGTATCTGTCAGTATGTCAGTAGTGTATCTGTCAGTAGTGTATCTGTCTGTAGTGTATCTGTCAGTAGTGTATCTGTCAGTATGTCAGTAGTGTATCTGTCAGTAGTGTATCTGTCAGTATGTCAGTAGTGTATCTGTCAGTAGTGTATCTGTCAGTAGTGTATCTGTCAGTAGTGTATCTGTCAGTATGTCAGTAGTGTATCTGTTAGTAGTGTATCTGTCAGTAGTGTATCTGTCAGTAGTGTATCTGTCAGTAGTGTATCTGTCAGTATGTCAGCAGTGTATCTGTCAGTATGTCAGTAGAGTATCTGTCAGTATGTTAGTAGTGTATCTGTCAGTAGTGTATCTGTCAGTAGTGTATCTGTCAGTATGTCAGTAGTGTATCTGTCAGTAGTGTATCTGTCAGTAGTGTATCTGTTAGTAGTGTATCTGTCAGTATGTCAGTAGTGTTAGTATGTCAGTAGTGTATCTGTCAGTATGTCAGTAGTGTATCTGTCAGTATGTCAGTAGTGTATCTGTCAGTAGTGTATCTGTCAGTATGTCAGTAGTGTTATTATGTCAGTAGTGTATCTGTCAGTATGTCAGTAGTGTATCTGTCAGTATGTCAGTAGTGTATCTGTCAGTATTGTATCTGTCAGTATGTCAGTAGTGTATCTGTCAGTAGTGTATCTGTCAGTAGTGTATCTGTCAGTAGTGTTTCTGTCAGCAGTGTATCTGTTAGTAGTGTATCTGTCAGTAGTGTATCTGTCAGTAGTGTATCTGTCAGTAGTGTATCTGTCAGTATGTCAGTAGTGTATCTGTCAGTAGTGTATCTGTCAGTATGTCAGTAGTGTATCTGTCAGTATGTCAGTAGTGTATCTGTCAGTAGTGTATCTGTCAGTAGTGTATCTGTCAGTATGTCAGTAGTATATCTGTCAGTAGTGTATCTGTCAGTATGTCAGTAGTGTATCTGTCAGTATGTCAGTAGTGTATCTGTCAGTAGTGTATCTGTCAGTATGTCAGTAGTGTATCTGTCAGTAGTGTATCTGTTAGTATGTCAGTGGTGTATCTGTCAGTATGTCAGTAGTGTATCTGTCAGTATGTCAGTAGTGTATCTGTCAGTAGTGTATCTGTCAGTAGTGTATCTGTCAGTATGTCAGTAGTGTATCTGTCAGTAGTGTATCTGTCAGTAGTGTATCTGTCAGTAGTGTATCTGTCAGTATGTCAGTAGTGTATCTGTCAGTAGTGTATCTGTCAGTAGTGTATCTGTCAGTATGTCAGTAGTGTATCTGTCAGTAGTGTATCTGTCATTTTTTCAGTAGTGTATCTGTCAGTAGTGTATCTGTCAGTAGTGTATATGTCAGTAGTGTATCTGTCAGTAGTGTATCTGTCAGTATGTCAGTAGTGTATCTGTCAGTAATGTATCTGTTAGTATGTCAGTTGTGTATCTGTCAGTATGTCAGTAGTGTATCTGTCAGTATGTCAGTAGTGTATCTGTCAGTAGTGTATCTGTCAGTAGTGTATCTGTTAGTAGTGAATCTGTCAGTAGTGTATCTGTCAGTATGTCAGTAGTGTTAGTATGTCAGTAGTGTATCTGTCAGTATGTCAGTAGTGTATCTGTCAGTATGTCAGTAGTGTATCTGTTAGTAGTGTATCTGTCAGTAGTGTATCTGTCAGTAGTGTATCTGTCAGTAGTGTATCTGTCAGTATGTCAGTAGTGTATCTGTCAGTATGTCAGTAGAGTATCTGTCAGTATGTTAGTAGTGTATCTGTCAGTATGTCAGTAGTGTATTTGTCAGTAGTGTATCTGTCAGTAGTGTATCTGTCAGTATGTCAGTAGTGTATCTGTCAGTAGTGTATCTGTCAGTAGTGTATCTGTCAGTAGTGTATCTGTTAGTAGTGAATCTGTCAGTAGTGTATCTGTCAGTATGTCAGTAGTGTTAGTATGTCAGTAGTGTATCTGTCAGTATGTCAGTAGTGTATCTGTCAGTATGTCAGTAGTGTATCTGTCAGTAGTGTATCTGTCAGTATGTCAGTAGTGTATCTGTCAGTAGTGTATCTGTCAGTATGTCAGTAGTGTGTCTGTCAGTAGTGTATCTGTCAGTAGTGTATCTGTCAGTAGTGTATCTGTCAGTATGTTAGTAGTGTATCTGTCAGTAGTGTATCTGTCAGTATGTCAGTAGTGTATCTGTCAGTAGTGTATCTGTCAGTAGTGTATATGTCAGTAGTGTATCTGTCAGTACTGTATCTGTCAGTATGTCTGTAGTGTATCTGTCAGTAGTGTGTCTGTTAGTATGTCAGTAGTGTATCTGTCATTATGTCAGTAGTGTATCTGTCAGTATGTCAGTTGTGTATCTGTCAGTAGTGTATCTGTCAGTAGTGTATCTGTCAATAGTGTATCTGTCAGTATGTCAGTAGTGTATCTGTCAGTAGTGTATCTGTCAGTATGTCAGTAGTGTATCTGTCAGTAATGTATCTGTCAGTAGTGTATCTGTCAGTATGTCAGTAGTGTATCTGTCAGTAGTGTGTCTGTTAGTATGTCAGTAGTGTATCTGTCAGTATGTCAGTAGTGTATCTGTCAGTATGTCAGTTGTGTATCTGTCAGTAGTGTATCTGTCAGTAGTGTATCTGTCAGTAGTGTATCTGTCAGTATGTCAGTAGTGTATCTGTCAGTAGTGTATCTGTCAGTATGTCAGTAGTGTATCTGTCAGTAATGTATCTGTCAGTAGTGTGTCTGTCAGTATGTCAGTAGTGTATCTGTCAGTAGTGTATCTGTCAGTAGTGTATCTGTCAGTATGTCAGTAGTGTATCTGTCAGTAGTGTATCTGTCAGTAGTGTATCTGTCAGTATGTCAGTAGTGTATCTGTCAGTAGTGTATCTGTCAGTAGTGTATCTGTCAGTAGTGTATCTGTTAGTAGTGTATCTGTCAGTAGTGTATCTGTCAGTAGTGTATCTGTCAGTAGTGTATCTGTCAGTATGTCAGTAGTGTATCTGTCAGTAGTGTATCTGTCAGTAGTGTATCTGTCAGTATGTCAGTAGTGTATCTGTCAGTAGTGTATCTGTCTGTAGTGTATCTGTCAGTAGTGTATCTGTCAGTATGTCAGTAGTGTTAGTATGTCAGTAGTGTATCTGTCAGTATGTCAGTAGTGTATCTGTCAGTAGTGTATCTGTCAGTATGTCAGTAGTGTATCTGTCAGTAGTGTATCTGTCAGTAGTGTATCTGTCAGTATGTCAGTAGTGTATCTGTCAGTATGTCAGTAGTGTATCTGTCAGTAGTGTATCTGTCAGTATGTCAGTAGTGTATCTGTCAGTAGTGTATCTGTCAGTAGTGTATCTGTCAGTAGTGTTTCTGTCAGCAGTGTATCTGTTAGTAGTGTATCTGTCAGTAGTGTATCTGTCAGTAGTGTATCTGTCAGTATGTCAGTAGTGTATCTGTCAGTAGTGTATCTGTCAGTAGTGTATCTGTCAGTATGTCAGTAGTGTTAGTATGTCAGTAGTGTATCTGTCAGTATGTCAGTAGTGTATCTGTCATTTTGTCAGTAGTGTATCTGTCAGTAGTGTATCTGTCAGTATGTCAGTAGTGTATCTGTCAGTAGTGTATCTGTCATTTTGTCAGTAGTGTATCTGTCAGTAGTGTATCTGTCAGTAGTGTATATGTCAGTAGTGTATCTGTCAGTAGTGTATCTGTCAGTATGTCAGTAGTGTATCTGTCAGTAGTGTATCTGTCAGTAGTGTATATGTCAGTAGTGTATCTGTCAGTAGTGTATCTGTCAGTATGTCAGTAGTGTATCTGTCAGTAGTGTATCTGTTAGTATGTCAGTGGTGTATCTGTCAGTATGTCAGTAGTGTATCTGTCAGTATGTCAGTAGTGTATCTGTCAGTAGTGTATCTGTCAGTATGTCAGTAGTGTATCTGTCAGTAGTGTATCTGTCAGTATGTCAGTAGTGTATCTGTCAGTAGTGTATCTGTCAGTAGTGTATCTGTCAGTATGTCAGTAGTGTATCTGTCAGTAGTGTATCTGTCAGTAGTGTATCTGTCAGTATGTCAGTAGTGTATCTGTCAGTAGTGTATCTGTCAGTAGTGTATCTGTCAGTATGTCAGTAGTGTATCTGTCAGTAGTGTATCTGTCTGTAGTGTATCTGTCAGTAGTGTATCTGTCAGTATGTCAGTAGTGTATCTGTCAGTAGTGTATCTGTCAGTATGTCAGTAGTGTATCTGTCAGTAGTGTATCTGTCAGTAGTGTATCTGTCAGTAGTGTATCTGTCAGTATGTCAGTAGTGTATCTGTTAGTAGTGTATCTGTCAGTAGTGTATCTGTCAGTAGTGTATCTGTCAGTAGTGTATCTGTCAGTATGTCAGCAGTGTATCTGTCAGTATGTCAGTAGAGTATCTGTCAGTATGTTAGTAGTGTATCTGTCAGTAGTGTATCTGTCAGTAGTGTATCTGTCAGTATGTCAGTAGTGTATCTGTCAGTAGTGTATCTGTCAGTAGTGTATCTGTTAGTAGTGTATCTGTCAGTATGTCAGTAGTGTTAGTATCTCAGTAGTGTATCTGTCAGTATGTCAGTAGTGTATCTGTCAGTAGTGTATCTGTCAGTAGTGTATCTGTCAGTATGTCAGTAGTGTATCTGTCAGTAGTGTATCTGTCAGTATGTCACTAGTGTATCTGTCAGTAGTGTATCTGTCTGTAGTGTATCTGTCAGTAGTGTATCTGTCAGTATGTCAGTAGTGTATCTGTCAGTAGTGTATCTGTCAGTATGTCAGTAGTGTATCTGTCAGTAGTGTATCTGTCAGTAGTGTATCTGTCAGTAGTGTATCTGTCAGTATGTCAGTAGTGTATCTGTTAGTAGTGTATCTGTCAGTAGTGTATCTGTCAGTAGTGTATCTGTCAGTAGTGTATCTGTCAGTATGTCAGCAGTGTATCTGTCAGTATGTCAGTAGAGTATCTGTCAGTATGTTAGTAGTGTATCTGTCAGTAGTGTATCTGTCAGTAGTGTATCTGTCAGTATGTCAGTAGTGTATCTGTCAGTAGTGTATCTGTCAGTAGTGTATCTGTTAGTAGTGTATCTGTCAGTATGTCAGTAGTGTTAGTATGTCAGTAGTGTATCTGTCAGTATGTCAGTAGTGTATCTGTCAGTATGTCAGTAGTGTATCTGTCAGTAGTGTATCTGTCAGTATGTCAGTAGTGTTATTATGTCAGTAGTGTATCTGTCAGTATGTCAGTAGTGTATCTGTCAGTATGTCAGTAGTGTATCTGTCAGTAGTGTATCTGTCAGTAGTGTATCTGTCAGTAGTGTATCTGTCAGTATGTCAGCAGTGTATCTGTCAGTATGTCAGTAGAGTATCTGTCAGTATGTTAGTAGTGTATCTGTCAGTAGTGTATCTGTCAGTAGTGTATCTGTCAGTATGTCAGTAGTGTATCTGTCAGTAGTGTATCTGTCAGTAGTGTATCTGTTAGTAGTGTATCTGTCAGTATGTCAGTAGTGTTAGTATGTCAGTAGTGTATCTGTCAGTATGTCAGTAGTGTATCTGTCAGTATGTCAGTAGTGTATCTGTCAGTAGTGTATCTGTCAGTATGTCAGTAGTGTTATTATGTCAGTAGTGTATCTGTCAGTATGTCAGTAGTGTATCTGTCAGTAGTGTATCTGTCAGTAGTGTATCTGTCAGTAGTGTTTCTGTCAGCAGTGTATCTGTTAGTAGTGTATCTGTCAGTAGTGTATCTGTCAGTAGTGTATCTGTCAGTAGTGTATCTGTCAGTATGTCAGTAGTGTATCTGTCAGTAGTGTATCTGTCAGTATGTCAGTAGTGTATCTGTCAGTATGTCAGTAGTGTATCTGTCAGTAGTGTATCTGTCAGTAGTGTATCTGTCAGTATGTCAGTAGTGTATCTGTCAGTAGTGTATCTGTCAGTATGTCAGTAGTGTATCTGTCAGTATGTCAGTAGTGTATCTGTCAGTAGTGTATCTGTCAGTATGTCAGTAGTGTATCTGTCAGTAGTGTATCTGTTAGTATGTCAGTGGTGTATCTGTCAGTATGTCAGTAGTGTATCTGTCAGTATGTCAGTAGTGTATCTGTCAGTAGTGTATCTGTCAGTAGTGTATCTGTCAGTATGTCAGTAGTGTATCTGTCAGTAGTGTATCTGTCAGTAGTGTATCTGTCAGTAGTGTATCTGTCAGTATGTCAGTAGTGTATCTGTCAGTAGTGTATCTGTCAGTAGTGTATCTGTCAGTATGTCAGTAGTGTATCTGTCAGTAGTGTATCTGTCATTTTTCAGTAGTGTATCTGTCAGTAGTGTATCTGTCAGTAGTGTATATGTCAGTAGTGTATCTGTCAGTAGTGTATCTGTCAGTATGTCAGTAGTGTATCTGTCAGTAATGTATCTGTTAGTATGTCAGTTGTGTATCTGTCAGTATGTCAGTAGTGTATCTGTCAGTATGTCAGTAGTGTATCTGTCAGTAGTGTATCTGTCAGTAGTGTATCTGTTAGTAGTGAATCTGTCAGTAGTGTATCTGTCAGTAGTGTATCTGTCAGTAGTGTATCTGTCAGTATGTCAGTAGTGTATCTGTCAGTAGTGTATCTGTCAGTAGTGTATCTGTCAGTATGTCAGTAGTGTATCTGTCAGTAGTGTATCTGTCTGTAGTGTATCTGTCAGTAGTGTATCTGTCAGTATGTCAGTAGTGTTAGTATGTCAGTAGTGTATCTGTCAGTATGTCAGTAGTGTATCTGTCAGTAGTGTATCTGTCAGTATGTCAGTAGTGTATCTGTCAGTAGTGTATCTGTCAGTAGTGTATCTGTCAGTATGTCAGTAGTGTATCTGTCAGTATGTCAGTAGTGTATCTGTCAGTAGTGTATCTGTCAGTATGTCAGTAGTGTATCTGTCAGTAGTGTATCTGTCAGTAGTGTATCTGTCAGTAGTGTTTCTGTCAGCAGTGTATCTGTCAGTAGTGTATCTGTCAGTAGTGTATCTGTCAGTAGTGTATCTGTCAGTATGTCAGTAGTGTATCTGTCAGTAGTGTATCTGTCAGTAGTGTATCTGTCAGTATGTCAGTAGTGTTAGTATGTCAGTAGTGTATCTGTCAGTATGTCAGTAGTGTATCTGTCATTTTGTCAGTAGTGTATCTGTCAGTAGTGTATCTGTCAGTATGTCAGTAGTGTATCTGTCAGTAGTGTATCTGTCATTTTGTCAGTAGTGTATCTGTCAGTAGTGTATCTGTCAGTAGTGTATATGTCAGTAGTGTATCTGTCAGTAGTGTATCTGTCAGTATGTCAGTAGTGTATCTGTCAGTAGTGTATCTGTCAGTAGTGTATATGTCAGTAGTGTATCTGTCAGTAGTGTATCTGTCAGTATGTCAGTAGTGTATCTGTCAGTAGTGTATCTGTTAGTATGTCAGTGGTGTATCTGTCAGTATGTCAGTAGTGTATCTGTCAGTATGTCAGTAGTGTATCTGTCAGTAGTGTATCTGTCAGTATGTCAGTAGTGTATCTGTCAGTAGTGTATCTGTCAGTATGTCAGTAGTGTATCTGTCAGTAGTGTATCTGTCAGTAGTGTATCTGTCAGTATGTCAGTAGTGTATCTGTCAGTAGTGTATCTGTCAGTAGTGTATCTGTCAGTATGTCAGTAGTGTATCTGTCAGTAGTGTATCTGTCAGTAGTGTATCTGTCAGTATGTCAGTAGTGTATCTGTCAGTAGTGTATCTGTCTGTAGTGTATCTGTCAGTAGTGTATCTGTCAGTATGTCAGTAGTGTATCTGTCAGTAGTGTATCTGTCAGTATGTCAGTAGTGTATCTGTCAGTAGTGTATCTGTCAGTAGTGTATCTGTCAGTAGTGTATCTGTCAGTATGTCAGTAGTGTATCTGTCAGTAGTGTATCTGTCAGTAGTGTATCTGTCAGTAGTGTATCTGTCAGTAGTGTATCTGTCAGTATGTCAGCAGTGTATCTGTCAGTATGTCAGTAGAGTATCTGTCAGTATGTTAGTAGTGTATCTGTCAGTAGTGTATCTGTCAGTAGTGTATCTGTCAGTATGTCAGTAGTGTATCTGTCAGTAGTGTATCTGTCAGTAGTGTATCTGTTAGTAGTGTATCTGTCAGTATGTCAGTAGTGTTAGTATCTCAGTAGTGTATCTGTCAGTATGTCAGTAGTGTATCTGTCAGTAGTGTATCTGTCAGTAGTGTATCTGTCAGTATGTCAGTAGTGTATCTGTCAGTAGTGTATCTGTCAGTATGTCACTAGTGTATCTGTCAGTAGTGTATCTGTCTGTAGTGTATCTGTCAGTAGTGTATCTGTCAGTATGTCAGTAGTGTATCTGTCAGTAGTGTATCTGTCAGTATGTCAGTAGTGTATCTGTCAGTAGTGTATCTGTCAGTAGTGTATCTGTCAGTAGTGTATCTGTCAGTATGTCAGTAGTGTATCTGTTAGTAGTGTATCTGTCAGTAGTGTATCTGTCAGTAGTGTATCTGTCAGTAGTGTATCTGTCAGTATGTCAGCAGTGTATCTGTCAGTATGTCAGTAGAGTATCTGTCAGTATGTTAGTAGTGTATCTGTCAGTAGTGTATCTGTCAGTAGTGTATCTGTCAGTATGTCAGTAGTGTATCTGTCAGTAGTGTATCTGTCAGTAGTGTATCTGTCAGTAGTGTATCTGTCAGTATGTCAGTAGTGTATCTGTTAGTAGTGTATCTGTCAGTAGTGTATCTGTCAGTAGTGTATCTGTCAGTAGTGTATCTGTCAGTATGTCAGCAGTGTATCTGTCAGTATGTCAGTAGAGTATCTGTCAGTATGTTAGTAGTGTATCTGTCAGTAGTGTATCTGTCAGTAGTGTATCTGTCAGTATGTCAGTAGTGTATCTGTCAGTAGTGTATCTGTCAGTAGTGTATCTGTTAGTAGTGTATCTGTCAGTATGTCAGTAGTGTTAGTATCTCAGTAGTGTATCTGTCAGTATGTCAGTAGTGTATCTGTCAGTAGTGTATCTGTCAGTAGTGTATCTGTCAGTATGTCAGTAGTGTATCTGTCAGTAGTGTATCTGTCAGTATGTCACTAGTGTATCTGTCAGTAGTGTATCTGTCTGTAGTGTATCTGTCAGTAGTGTATCTGTCAGTATGTCAGTAGTGTATCTGTCAGTAGTGTATCTGTCAGTAGTGTATCTGTCAGTAGTGTATCTGTCAGTATGTCAGTAGTGTATCTGTTAGTAGTGTATCTGTCAGTAGTGTATCTGTCAGTAGTGTATCTGTCAGTAGTGTATCTGTCAGTATGTCAGCAGTGTATCTGTCAGTATGTCAGTAGAGTATCTGTCAGTATGTTAGTAGTGTATCTGTCAGTAGTGTATCTGTCAGTAGTGTATCTGTCAGTATGTCAGTAGTGTATCTGTCAGTAGTGTATCTGTCAGTAGTGTATCTGTTAGTAGTGTATCTGTCAGTATGTCAGTAGTGTTAGTATGTCAGTAGTGTATCTGTCAGTATGTCAGTAGTGTATCTGTCAGTATGTCAGTAGTGTATCTGTCAGTAGTGTATCTGTCAGTATGTCAGTAGTGTTATTATGTCAGTAGTGTATCTGTCAGTATGTCAGTAGTGTATCTGTCAGTATGTCAGTAGTGTATCTGTCAGTAGTGTATCTGTCAGTAGTGTATCTGTCAGTAGTGTATCTGTCAGTATGTCAGCAGTGTATCTGTCAGTATGTCAGTAGAGTATCTGTCAGTATGTTAGTAGTGTATCTGTCAGTAGTGTATCTGTCAGTAGTGTATCTGTCAGTATGTCAGTAGTGTATCTGTCAGTAGTGTATCTGTCAGTAGTGTATCTGTTAGTAGTGTATCTGTCAGTATGTCAGTAGTGTTAGTATGTCAGTAGTGTATCTGTCAGTATGTCAGTAGTGTATCTGTCAGTATGTCAGTAGTGTATCTGTCAGTAGTGTATCTGTCAGTATGTCAGTAGTGTTATTATGTCAGTAGTGTATCTGTCAGTATGTCAGTAGTGTATCTGTCAGTAGTGTATCTGTCAGTAGTGTATCTGTCAGTAGTGTTTCTGTCAGCAGTGTATCTGTTAGTAGTGTATCTGTCAGTAGTGTATCTGTCAGTAGTGTATCTGTCAGTAGTGTATCTGTCAGTATGTCAGTAGTGTATCTGTCAGTAGTGTATCTGTCAGTATGTCAGTAGTGTATCTGTCAGTATGTCAGTAGTGTATCTGTCAGTAGTGTATCTGTCAGTAGTGTATCTGTCAGTATGTCAGTAGTATATCTGTCAGTAGTGTATCTGTCAGTATGTCAGTAGTGTATCTGTCAGTATGTCAGTAGTGTATCTGTCAGTAGTGTATCTGTCAGTATGTCAGTAGTGTATCTGTCAGTAGTGTATCTGTTAGTATGTCAGTGGTGTATCTGTCAGTATGTCAGTAGTGTATCTGTCAGTATGTCAGTAGTGTATCTGTCAGTAGTGTATCTGTCAGTAGTGTATCTGTCAGTATGTCAGTAGTGTATCTGTCAGTAGTGTATCTGTCAGTAGTGTATCTGTCAGTAGTGTATCTGTCAGTATGTCAGTAGTGTATCTGTCAGTAGTGTATCTGTCAGTAGTGTATCTGTCAGTATGTCAGTAGTGTATCTGTCAGTAGTGTATCTGTCATTTTTTCAGTAGTGTATCTGTCAGTAGTGTATCTGTCAGTAGTGTATATGTCAGTAGTGTATCTGTCAGTAGTGTATCTGTCAGTATGTCAGTAGTGTATCTGTCAGTAATGTATCTGTTAGTATGTCAGTTGTGTATCTGTCAGTATGTCAGTAGTGTATCTGTCAGTATGTCAGTAGTGTATCTGTCAGTAGTGTATCTGTCAGTAGTGTATCTGTTAGTAGTGAATCTGTCAGTAGTGTATCTGTCAGTATGTCAGTAGTGTTAGTATGTCAGTAGTGTATCTGTCAGTATGTCAGTAGTGTATCTGTCAGTATGTCAGTAGTGTATCTGTCAGTAGTGTATCTGTCAGTATGTCAGTAGTGTATCTGTCAGTAGTGTATCTGTCAGTATGTCAGTAGTGTGTCTGTCAGTAGTGTATCTGTCAGTAGTGTATCTGTCAGTAGTGTATCTGTCAGTATGTTAGTAGTGTATCTGTCAGTAGTGTATCTGTCAGTATGTCAGTAGTGTATCTGTCAGTAGTGTATCTGTCAGTAGTGTATATGTCAGTAGTGTATCTGTCAGTACTGTATCTGTCAGTATGTCTGTAGTGTATCTGTCAGTAGTGTGTCTGTTAGTATGTCAGTAGTGTATCTGTCATTATGTCAGTAGTGTATCTGTCAGTATGTCAGTTGTGTATCTGTCAGTAGTGTATCTGTCAGTAGTGTATCTGTCAATAGTGTATCTGTCAGTATGTCAGTAGTGTATCTGTCAGTAGTGTATCTGTCAGTATGTCAGTAGTGTATCTGTCAGTAATGTATCTGTCAGTAGTGTATCTGTCAGTATGTCAGTAGTGTATCTGTCATTAGTGTGTCTGTTAGTATGTCAGTAGTGTATCTGTCAGTATGTCAGTAGTGTATCTGTCAGTATGTCAGTTGTGTATCTGTCAGTAGTGTATCTGTCAGTAGTGTATCTGTCAGTAGTGTATCTGTCAGTATGTCAGTAGTGTATCTGTCAGTAGTGTATCTGTCAGTATGTCAGTAGTGTATCTGTCAGTAATGTATCTGTCAGTAGTGTGTCTGTCAGTATGTCAGTAGTGTATCTGTCAGTAGTGTATCTGTCAGTAGTGTATCTGTCAGTATGTCAGTAGTGTATCTGTCAGTAGTGTATCTGTCAGTAGTGTATCTGTCAGTATGTCAGTAGTGTATCTGTCAGTAGTGTATCTGTCAGTAGTGTATCTGTCAGTAGTGTATCTGTTAGTAGTGTATCTGTCAGTAGTGTATCTGTCAGTAGTGTATCTGTCAGTAGTGTATCTGTCAGTATGTCAGTAGTGTATCTGTCAGTAGTGTATCTGTCAGTAGTGTATCTGTCAGTATGTCAGTAGTGTATCTGTCAGTAGTGTATCTGTCTGTAGTGTATCTGTCAGTAGTGTATCTGTCAGTATGTCAGTAGTGTTAGTATGTCAGTAGTGTATCTGTCAGTATGTCAGTAGTGTATCTGTCAGTAGTGTATCTGTCAGTATGTCAGTAGTGTATCTGTCAGTAGTGTATCTGTCAGTAGTGTATCTGTCAGTATGTCAGTAGTGTATCTGTCAGTATGTCAGTAGTGTATCTGTCAGTAGTGTATCTGTCAGTATGTCAGTAGTGTATCTGTCAGTAGTGTATCTGTCAGTAGTGTATCTGTCAGTAGTGTTTCTGTCAGCAGTGTATCTGTTAGTAGTGTATCTGTCAGTAGTGTATCTGTCAGTAGTGTATCTGTCAGTATGTCAGTAGTGTATCTGTCAGTAGTGTATCTGTCAGTAGTGTATCTGTCAGTATGTCAGTAGTGTTAGTATGTCAGTAGTGTATCTGTCAGTATGTCAGTAGTGTATCTGTCATTTTGTCAGTAGTGTATCTGTCAGTAGTGTATCTGTCAGTATGTCAGTAGTGTATCTGTCAGTAGTGTATCTGTCATTTTGTCAGTAGTGTATCTGTCAGTAGTGTATCTGTCAGTAGTGTATATGTCAGTAGTGTATCTGTCAGTAGTGTATCTGTCAGTATGTCAGTAGTGTATCTGTCAGTAGTGTATCTGTTAGTATGTCAGTGGTGTATCTGTCAGTATGTCAGTAGTGTATCTGTCAGTATGTCAGTAGTGTATCTGTCAGTAGTGTATCTGTCAGTATGTCAGTAGTGTATCTGTCAGTAGTGTATCTGTCAGTATGTCAGTAGTGTATCTGTCAGTAGTGTATCTGTCAGTAGTGTATCTGTCAGTATGTCAGTAGTGTATCTGTCAGTAGTGTATCTGTCAGTAGTGTATCTGTCAGTATGTCAGTAGTGTATCTGTCAGTAGTGTATCTGTCAGTAGTGTATCTGTCAGTATGTCAGTAGTGTATCTGTCAGTAGTGTATCTGTCTGTAGTGTATCTGTCAGTAGTGTATCTGTCAGTATGTCAGTAGTGTATCTGTCAGTAGTGTATCTGTCAGTATGTCAGTAGTGTATCTGTCAGTAGTGTATCTGTCAGTAGTGTATCTGTCAGTAGTGTATCTGTCAGTATGTCAGTAGTGTATCTGTTAGTAGTGTATCTGTCAGTAGTGTATCTGTCAGTAGTGTATCTGTCAGTAGTGTATCTGTCAGTATGTCAGCAGTGTATCTGTCAGTATGTCAGTAGAGTATCTGTCAGTATGTTAGTAGTGTATCTGTCAGTAGTGTATCTGTCAGTAGTGTATCTGTCAGTATGTCAGTAGTGTATCTGTCAGTAGTGTATCTGTCAGTAGTGTATCTGTTAGTAGTGTATCTGTCAGTAGTGTATCTGTCTGTAGTGTATCTGTCAGTAGTGTATCTGTCAGTATGTCAGTAGTGTTAGTATGTCAGTAGTGTATCTGTCAGTATGTCAGTAGTGTATCTGTCAGTAGTGTATCTGTCAGTATGTCAGTAGTGTATCTGTCAGTAGTGTATCTGTCAGTAGTGTATCTGTCAGTATGTCAGTAGTGTATCTGTCAGTATGTCAGTAGTGTATCTGTCAGTAGTGTATCTGTCAGTATGTCAGTAGTGTATCTGTCAGTAGTGTATCTGTCAGTAGTGTATCTGTCAGTAGTGTTTCTGTCAGCAGTGTATCTGTTAGTAGTGTATCTGTCAGTAGTGTATCTGTCAGTAGTGTATCTGTCAGTATGTCAGTAGTGTATCTGTCAGTAGTGTATCTGTCAGTAGTGTATCTGTCAGTATGTCAGTAGTGTTAGTATGTCAGTAGTGTATCTGTCAGTATGTCAGTAGTGTATCTGTCATTTTGTCAGTAGTGTATCTGTCAGTAGTGTATCTGTCAGTATGTCAGTAGTGTATCTGTCAGTAGTGTATCTGTCATTTTGTCAGTAGTGTATCTGTCAGTAGTGTATCTGTCAGTAGTGTATATGTCAGTAGTGTATCTGTCAGTAGTGTATCTGTCAGTATGTCAGTAGTGTATCTGTCAGTAGTGTATCTGTTAGTATGTCAGTGGTGTATCTGTCAGTATGTCAGTAGTGTATCTGTCAGTATGTCAGTAGTGTATCTGTCAGTAGTGTATCTGTCAGTATGTCAGTAGTGTATCTGTCAGTAGTGTATCTGTCAGTATGTCAGTAGTGTATCTGTCAGTAGTGTATCTGTCAGTAGTGTATCTGTCAGTATGTCAGTAGTGTATCTGTCAGTAGTGTATCTGTCAGTAGTGTATCTGTCAGTATGTCAGTAGTGTATCTGTCAGTAGTGTATCTGTCAGTAGTGTATCTGTCAGTATGTCAGTAGTGTATCTGTCAGTAGTGTATCTGTCTGTAGTGTATCTGTCAGTAGTGTATCTGTCAGTATGTCAGTAGTGTATCTGTCAGTAGTGTATCTGTCAGTATGTCAGTAGTGTATCTGTCAGTAGTGTATCTGTCAGTAGTGTATCTGTCAGTAGTGTATCTGTCAGTATGTCAGTAGTGTATCTGTTAGTAGTGTATCTGTCAGTAGTGTATCTGTCAGTAGTGTATCTGTCAGTAGTGTATCTGTCAGTATGTCAGCAGTGTATCTGTCAGTATGTCAGTAGAGTATCTGTCAGTATGTTAGTAGTGTATCTGTCAGTAGTGTATCTGTCAGTAGTGTATCTGTCAGTATGTCAGTAGTGTATCTGTCAGTAGTGTATCTGTCAGTAGTGTATCTGTTAGTAGTGTATCTGTCAGTATGTCAGTAGAGTTAGTATGTCAGTAGTGTATCTGTCAGTATGTCAGTAGTGTATCTGTCAGTAGTGTATCTGTCAGTAGTGTATCTGTCAGTATGTCAGTAGTGTATCTGTCAGTAGTGTATCTGTCAGTAGTGTATCTGTCAGTATGTCAGTAGTGTATCTGTCAGTAGTGTATCTGTCTGTAGTGTATCTGTCAGTAGTGTATCTGTCAGTATGTCAGTAGTGTATCTGTCAGTAGTGTATCTGTCAGTATGTCAGTAGTGTATCTGTCAGTAGTGTATCTGTCAGTAGTGTATCTGTCAGTATGTCAGTAGTGTATCTGTTAGTAGTGTATCTGTCAGTAGTGTATCTGTCAGTAGTGTATCTGTCAGTATGTCAGCAGTGTATCTGTCAGTATGTCAGTAGAGTATCTGTCAGTATGTTAGTAGTGTATCTGTCAGTAGTGTATCTGTCAGTAGTGTATCTGTCAGTATGTCAGTAGTGTATCTGTCAGTAGTGTATCTGTCAGTAGTGTATCTGTTAGTAGTGTATCTGTCAGTATGTCAGTAGTGTTAGTATGTCAGTAGTGTATCTGTCAGTATGTCAGTAGTGTATCTGTCAGTATGTCAGTAGTGTATCTGTCAGTAGTGTATCTGTCAGTATGTCAGTAGTGTATCTGTCAGTATGTCAGTAGTGTATCTGTCAGTATGTCAGTAGTGTATCTGTCAGTAGTGTATCTGTCAGTATGTCAGTAGTGTATCTGTCAGTAGTGTATCTGTCAGTAGTGTATCTGTCAGTAGTGTTTCTGTCAGCAGTGTATCTGTTAGTAGTGTATCTGTCAGTAGTGTATCTGTCAGTAGTGTATCTGTCAGTAGTGTATCTGTCAGTATGTCAGTAGTGTATCTGTCAGTAGTGTATCTGTCAGTATGTCAGTAGTGTATCTGTCAGTATGTCAGTAGTGTATCTGTCAGTAGTGTATCTGTCAGTAGTGTATCTGTCAGTATGTCAGTAGTATATCTGTCAGTAGTGTATCTGTCAGTATGTCAGTAGTGTATCTGTCAGTATGTCAGTAGTGTATCTGTCAGTAGTGTATCTGTCAGTATGTCAGTAGTGTATCTGTCAGTAGTGTATCTGTTAGTATGTCAGTGGTGTATCTGTCAGTATGTCAGTAGTGTATCTGTCAGTATGTCAGTAGTGTATCTGTCAGTAGTGTATCTGTCAGTAGTGTATCTGTCAGTATGTCAGTAGTGTATCTGTCAGTAGTGTATCTGTCAGTAGTGTATCTGTCAGTAGTGTATCTGTCAGTATGTCAGTAGTGTATCTGTCAGTAGTGTATCTGTCAGTAGTGTATCTGTCAGTATGTCAGTAGTGTATCTGTCAGTAGTGTATCTGTCATTTTGTCAGTAGTGTATCTGTCAGTAGTGTATCTGTCAGTAGTGTATATGTCAGTAGTGTATCTGTCAGTAGTGTATCTGTCAGTATGTCAGTAGTGTATCTGTCAGTAATGTATCTGTTAGTATGTCAGTGGTGTATCTGTCAGTATGTCAGTAGTGTATCTGTCAGTATGTCAGTAGTGTATCTGTCAGTAGTGTATCTGTCAGTATGTCAGTAGTGTATCTGTCAGTAGTGTATCTGTCAGTATGTCAGTAGTGTATCTGTCAGTAGTAAATCTGTCAGTAGTGTATCTGTCAGTATGTCAGTAGTGTATCTGTCAGTAGTGTATCTGTCAGTAGTGTATCTGTCAGTATGTCAGTAGTGTATCTGTCAGTAGTGTATCTGTCAGTAGTGTATCTGTCAGTATGTCAGTAGTGTATCTGTCAGTAGTGTATCTGTCTGTAGTGTATCTGTCAGTAGTGTATCTGTCAGTATGTCAGTAGTGTATCTGTCAGTAGTGTATCTGTCAGTATGTCAGTAGTGTATCTGTCAGTAGTGTATCTGTCAGTAGTGTATCTGTCAGTAGTGTATCTGTCAGTATGTCAGTAGTGTATCTGTTAGTAGTGTATCTGTCAGTAGTGTATCTGTCAGTAGTGTATCTGTCAGTAGTGTATCTGTCAGTATGTCAGCAGTGTATCTGTCAGTATGTCAGTAGAGTATCTGTCAGTATGTTAGTAGTGTATCTGTCAGTAGTGTATCTGTCAGTAGTGTATCTGTCAGTATGTCAGTAGTGTATCTGTCAGTAGTGTATCTGTCAGTAGTGTATCTGTTAGTAGTGTATCTGTCAGTATGTCAGTAGTGTTAGTATGTCAGTAGTGTATCTGTCAGTATGTCAGTAGTGTATCTGTGAGTATGTCAGTAGTGTATCTGTCAGTAGTGTATCTGTCAGTATGTCAGTAGTGTTATTATGTCAGTAGTGTATCTGTCAGTATGTCAGTAGTGTATCTGTCAGTATGTCAGTAGTGTATCTGTCAGTAGTGTATCTGTCAGTATGTCAGTAGTGTATCTGTCAGTATGTCAGTAGTGTATCTGTCAGTAGTGTATCTGTCAGTAGTATATCTGTCAGTATGTCAGTAGTGTATCTGTCAGTAGTGTATCTGTCAGTAGTGTATCTGTCAGTATGTCAGTAGTGTATCTGTCAGTAGTGTATCTGTCAGTAGTGTATCTGTCAGTATGTCAGTAGTGTATCTGTCAGTAGTGTATCTGTCAGTAGTGTATCTGTCAGTAGTGTATCTGTCAGTATGTCAGTAGTGTATCTGTCAGTAGTGTATCTGTCAGTATGTCAGTAGTGTATCTGTCAGTAGTGTATCTGTCAGTAGTGTATCTGTCAGTAGTGTATCTGTCAGTATGTCAGTAGTGTTATTATGTCAGTAGTGTATCTGTCAGTATGTCAGTAGTGTATCTGTCAGTATGTCAGTAGTGTATCTGTCAGTAGTGTATCTGTCAGTATGTCAGTAGTGTATCTGTCAGTATGTCAGTAGTGTATCTGTCAGTAGTGTATCTGTCAGTAGTATATCTGTCAGTATGTCAGTAGTGTATCTGTTAGTAGTGTATCTGTCAGTAGTGTATCTGTCAGTAGTGTATCTGTCAGTATGTCAGTAGTGTATCTGTTAGTAGTGTATCTGTCAGTATGTCAGTAGTGTTAGTATGTCAGTAGTGTATCTGTCAGTATGTCAGTAGTGTATCTGTCAGTAGTGTATCTGTCAGTAGTGTATCTGTCAGTATGTCAGTAGTGTATCTGTCAGTAGTGTATCTGTCAGTAGTGTATCTGTCAGTATGTCAGTAGTGTATCTGTCAGTAGTGTATCTGTCTGTAGTGTATCTGTCAGTAGTGTATCTGTCAGTATGTCAGTAGTGTATCTGTCAGTAGTGTATCTGTCAGTATGTCAGTAGTGTATCTGTCAGTAGTGTATCTGTCAGTAGTGTATCTGTCAGTAGTGTATCTGTCAGTATGTCAGTAGTGTATCTGTTAGTAGTGTATCTGTCAGTAGTGTATCTGTCAGTAGTGTATCTGTCAGTATGTCAGCAGTGTATCTGTCAGTATGTCAGTAGAGTATCTGTCAGTATGTTAGTAGTGTATCTGTCAGTAGTGTATCTGTCAGTAGTGTATCTGTCAGTATGTCAGTAGTGTATCTGTCAGTAGTGTATCTGTCAGTAGTGTATCTGTTAGTAGTGTATCTGTCAGTATGTCAGTAGTGTTAGTATGTCAGTAGTGTATCTGTCAGTATGTCAGTAGTGTATCTGTCAGTATGTCAGTAGTGTATCTGTCAGTAGTGTATCTGTCAGTATGTCAGTAGTGTTATTATGTCAGTAGTGTATCTGTCAGTATGTCAGTAGTGTATCTGTCAGTATGTCAGTAGTGTATCTGTCAGTATTGTATCTGTCAGTATGTCAGTAGTGTATCTGTCAGTAGTGTATCTGTCAGTAGTGTATCTGTCAGTAGTGTTTCTGTCAGCAGTGTATCTGTTAGTAGTGTATCTGTCAGTAGTGTATCTGTCAGTAGTGTATCTGTCAGTAGTGTATCTGTCAGTATGTCAGTAGTGTATCTGTCAGTAGTGTATCTGTCAGTAGTGTTTCTGTCAGCAGTGTATCTGTTAGTAGTGTATCTGTCAGTAGTGTATCTGTCAGTAGTGTATCTGTCAGTAGTGTATCTGTCAGTATGTCAGTAGTGTATCTGTCAGTAGTGTATCTGTCAGTATGTCAGTAGTGTATCTGTCAGTGTGTCAGTAGTGTATCTGTCAGTAGTGTATCTGTCAGTAGTGTATCTGTCAGTATGTCAGTAGTATATCTGTCAGTAGTGTATCTGTCAGTATGTCAGTAGTGTATCTGTCAGTATGTCAGTAGTGTATCTGTCAGTAGTGTATCTGTCAGTATGTCAGTAGTGTATCTGTCAGTAGTGTATCTGTTAGTATGTCAGTGGTGTATCTGTCAGTATGTCAGTAGTGTATCTGTCAGTATGTCAGTAGTGTATCTGTCAGTAGTGTATCTGTCAGTAGTGTATCTGTCAGTATGTCAGTAGTGTATCTGTCAGTAGTGTATCTGTCAGTAGTGTATCTGTCAGTAGTGTATCTGTCAGTATGTCAGTAGTGTATCTGTCAGTAGTGTATCTGTCAGTAGTGTATCTGTCAGTATGTCAGTAGTGTATCTGTCAGTAGTGTATCTGTCATTTTTTCAGTAGTGTATCTGTCAGTAGTGTATCTGTCAGTAGTGTATATGTCAGTAGTGTATCTGTCAGTAGTGTATCTGTCAGTATGTCAGTAGTGTATCTGTCAGTAATGTATCTGTTAGTATGTCAGTTGTGTATCTGTCAGTATGTCAGTAGTGTATCTGTCAGTATGTCAGTAGTGTATCTGTCAGTAGTGTATCTGTCAGTAGTGTATCTGTTAGTAGTGAATCTGTCAGTAGTGTATCTGTCAGTATGTCAGTAGTGTTAGTATGTCAGTAGTGTATCTGTCAGTATGTCAGTAGTGTATCTGTCAGTAGTGTATCTGTCAGTATGTCAGTAGTGTATCTGTCAGTAGTGTATCTGTCAGTATGTCAGTAGTGTGTCTGTCAGTAGTGTATCTGTCAGTAGTGTATCTGTCAGTAGTGTATCTGTCAGTATGTCAGTAGTGTGTCTGTCAGTAGTGTATCTGTCAGTAGTGTATCTGTCAGTAGTGTATCTGTCAGTATGTTAGTAGTGTATCTGTCAGTAGTGTATCTGTCAGTATGTCAGTAGTGTATCTGTCAGTAGTGTATCTGTCAGTAGTGTATATGTCAGTAGTGTATCTGTCAGTACTGTATCTGTCAGTATGTCTGTAGTGTATCTGTCAGTAGTGTGTCTGTTAGTATGTCAGTAGTGTATCTGTCATTATGTCAGTAGTGTATCTGTCAGTATGTCAGTTGTGTATCTGTCAGTAGTGTATCTGTCAGTAGTGTATCTGTCAATAGTGTATCTGTCAGTATGTCAGTAGTGTATCTGTCAGTAGTGTATCTGTCAGTATGTCAGTAGTGTATCTGTCAGTAATGTATCTGTCAGTAGTGTATCTGTCAGTATGTCAGTAGTGTATCTGTCAGTAGTGTGTCTGTTAGTATGTCAGTAGTGTATCTGTCAGTATGTCAGTAGTGTATCTGTCAGTATGTCAGTTGTGTATCTGTCAGTAGTGTATCTGTCAGTAGTGTATCTGTCAGTAGTGTATCTGTCAGTATGTCAGTAGTGTATCTGTCAGTAGTGTATCTGTCAGTATGTCAGTAGTGTATCTGTCAGTAATGTATCTGTCAGTAGTGTGTCTGTCAGTATGTCAGTAGTGTATCTGTCAGTAGTGTATCTGTCAGTAGTGTATCTGTCAGTATGTCAGTAGTGTATCTGTCAGTAGTGTATCTGTCAGTAGTGTATCTGTCAGTATGTCAGTAGTGTATCTGTCAGTAGTGTATCTGTCAGTAGTGTATCTGTCAGTAGTGTATCTGTCAGTAGTGTATCTGTCAGTAGTGTATCTGTCAGTAGTGTATCTGTCAGTAGTGTATCTGTCAGTATGTCAGTAGTGTATCTGTCAGTAGTGTATCTGTCAGTAGTGTATCTGTCAGTATGTCAGTAGTGTATCTGTCAGTAGTGTATCTGTCTGTAGTGTATCTGTCAGTAGTGTATCTGTCAGTATGTCAGTAGTGTTAGTATGTCAGTAGTGTATCTGTCAGTATGTCAGTAGTGTATCTGTCAGTAGTGTATCTGTCAGTATGTCAGTAGTGTATCTGTCAGTAGTGTATCTGTCAGTAGTGTATCTGTCAGTATGTCAGTAGTGTATCTGTCAGTATGTCAGTAGTGTATCTGTCAGTAGTGTATCTGTCAGTATGTCAGTAGTGTATCTGTCAGTAGTGTATCTGTCAGTAGTGTATCTGTCAGTAGTGTTTCTGTCAGCAGTGTATCTGTTAGTAGTGTATCTGTCAGTAGTGTATCTGTCAGTAGTGTATCTGTCAGTATGTCAGTAGTGTATCTGTCAGTAGTGTATCTGTCAGTAGTGTATCTGTCAGTATGTCAGTAGTGTTAGTATGTCAGTAGTGTATCTGTCAGTATGTCAGTAGTGTATCTGTCATTTTGTCAGTAGTGTATCTGTCAGTAGTGTATCTGTCAGTATGTCAGTAGTGTATCTGTCAGTAGTGTATCTGTCATTTTGTCAGTAGTGTATCTGTCAGTAGTGTATCTGTCAGTAGTGTATATGTCAGTAGTGTATCTGTCAGTAGTGTATCTGTCAGTATGTCAGTAGTGTATCTGTCAGTAGTGTATCTGTTACTATGTCAGTGGTGTATCTGTCAGTATGTCAGTAGTGTATCTGTCAGTATGTCAGTAGTGTATCTGTCAGTAGTGTATCTGTCAGTATGTCAGTAGTGTATCTGTCAGTAGTGTATCTGTCAGTATGTCAGTAGTGTATCTGTCAGTAGTGTATCTGTCAGTAGTGTATCTGTCAGTATGTCAGTAGTGTATCTGTCAGTAGTGTATCTGTCAGTAGTGTATCTGTCAGTATGTCAGTAGTGTATCTGTCAGTAGTGTATCTGTCAGTAGTGTATCTGTCAGTATGTCAGTAGTGTATCTGTCAGTAGTGTATCTGTCTGTAGTGTATCTGTCAGTAGTGTATCTGTCAGTATGTCAGTAGTGTATCTGTCAGTAGTGTATCTGTCAGTATGTCAGTAGTGTATCTGTCAGTAGTGTATCTGTCAGTAGTGTATCTGTCAGTAGTGTATCTGTCAGTATGTCAGTAGTGTATCTGTTAGTAGTGTATCTGTCAGTAGTGTATCTGTCAGTAGTGTATCTGTCAGTAGTGTATCTGTCAGTATGTCAGCAGTGTATCTGTCAGTATGTCAGTAGAGTATCTGTCAGTATGTTAGTAGTGTATCTGTCAGTAGTGTATCTGTCAGTAGTGTATCTGTCAGTATGTCAGTAGTGTATCTGTCAGTAGTGTATCTGTCAGTAGTGTATCTGTTAGTAGTGTATCTGTCAGTATGTCAGTAGTGTTAGTATGTCAGTAGTGTATCTGTCAGTATGTCAGTAGTGTATCTGTCAGTAGTGTATCTGTCAGTAGTGTATCTGTCAGTATGTCAGTAGTGTATCTGTCAGTAGTGTATCTGTCAGTAGTGTATCTGTCAGTATGTCAGTAGTGTATCTGTCAGTAGTGTATCTGTCTGTAGTGTATCTGTCAGTAGTGTATCTGTCAGTATGTCAGTAGTGTATCTGTCAGTAGTGTATCTGTCAGTATGTCAGTAGTGTATCTGTCAGTAGTGTATCTGTCAGTAGTGTATCTGTCAGTAGTGTATCTGTCAGTATGTCAGTAGTGTATCTGTCTAGTCAGTGTATCTGTCAGTAGTGTATCTGTCAGTAGTGTATCTGTCAGTATGTCAGCAGTGTATCTGTCAGTATGTCAGTAGAGTATCTGTCAGTATGTCAGTAGTGTATCTGTCAGTAGTGTATCTGTCAGTAGTGTATCTGTCAGTATGTCAGTAGTGTATCTGTCAGTAGTGTATCTGTCAGTAGTGTATCTGTTAGTAGTGTATCTGTCAGTATGTCAGTAGTGTAGTATGTCAGTAGTGTATCTGTCAGTATGTCAGTAGTGTATCTGTCAGTATGTCAGTAGTGTATCTGTCAGTAGTGTATCTGTCAGTATGTCAGTAGTGTATCTGTCAGTATGTCAGTAGTGTATCTGTCAGTATGTCAGTAGTGTATCTGTCAGTAGTGTATCTGTCAGTATGTCAGTAGTGTATCTGTCAGTAGTGTATCTGTCAGTAGTGTATCTGTCAGTAGTGTTTCTGTCAGCAGTGTATCTGTTAGTAGTGTATCTGTCAGTAGTGTATCTGTCAGTAGTGTATCTGTCAGTAGTGTATCTGTCAGTATGTCAGTAGTGTATCTGTCAGTAGTGTATCTGTCAGTATGTCAGTAGTGTATCTGTCAGTATGTCAGTAGTGTATCTGTCAGTAGTGTATCTGTCAGTAGTGTATCTGTCAGTATGTCAGTAGTATATCTGTCAGTAGTGTATCTGTCAGTATGTCAGTAGTGTATCTGTCAGTATGTCAGTAGTGTATCTGTCAGTAGTGTATCTGTCAGTATGTCAGTAGTGTATCTGTCAGTAGTGTATCTGTTAGTATGTCAGTGGTGTATCTGTCAGTATGTCAGTAGTGTATCTGTCAGTATGTCAGTAGTGTATCTGTCAGTAGTGTATCTGTCAGTAGTGTATCTGTCAGTATGTCAGTAGTGTATCTGTCAGTAGTGTATCTGTCAGTAGTGTATCTGTCAGTAGTGTATCTGTCAGTATGTCAGTAGTGTATCTGTCAGTAGTGTATCTGTCAGTAGTGTATCTGTCAGTATGTCAGTAGTGTATCTGTCAGTAGTGTATCTGTCATTTTGTCAGTAGTGTATCTGTCAGTAGTGTATCTGTCAGTAGTGTATATGTCAGTAGTGTATCTGTCAGTAGTGTATCTGTCAGTATGTCAGTAGTGTATCTGTCAGTAATGTATCTGTTAGTATGTCAGTGGTGTATCTGTCAGTATGTCAGTAGTGTATCTGTCAGTATGTCAGTAGTGTATCTGTCAGTAGTGTATCTGTCAGTATGTCAGTAGTGTATCTGTCAGTAGTGTATCTGTCAGTATGTCAGTAGTGTATCTGTCAGTAGTAAATCTGTCAGTAGTGTATCTGTCAGTATGTCAGTAGTGTATCTGTCAGTAGTGTATCTGTCAGTAGTGTATCTGTCAGTATGTCAGTAGTGTATCTGTCAGTAGTGTATCTGTCAGTAGTGTATCTGTCAGTATGTCAGTAGTGTATCTGTCAGTAGTGTATCTGTCTGTAGTGTATCTGTCAGTAGTGTATCTGTCAGTATGTCAGTAGTGTATCTGTCAGTAGTGTATCTGTCAGTATGTCAGTAGTGTATCTGTCAGTAGTGTATCTGTCAGTAGTGTATCTGTCAGTAGTGTATCTGTCAGTATGTCAGTAGTGTATCTGTTAGTAGTGTATCTGTCAGTAGTGTATCTGTCAGTAGTGTATCTGTCAGTAGTGTATCTGTCAGTATGTCAGCAGTGTATCTGTCAGTATGTCAGTAGAGTATCTGTCAGTATGTTAGTAGTGTATCTGTCAGTAGTGTATCTGTCAGTAGTGTATCTGTCAGTATGTCAGTAGTGTATCTGTCAGTAGTGTATCTGTCAGTAGTGTATCTGTTAGTAGTGTATCTGTCAGTATGTCAGTAGTGTTAGTATGTCAGTAGTGTATCTGTCAGTATGTCAGTAGTGTATCTGTGAGTATGTCAGTAGTGTATCTGTCAGTAGTGTATCTGTCAGTATGTCAGTAGTGTTATTATGTCAGTAGTGTATCTGTCAGTATGTCAGTAGTGTATCTGTCAGTATGTCAGTAGTGTATCTGTCAGTAGTGTATCTGTCAGTATGTCAGTAGTGTATCTGTCAGTATGTCAGTAGTGTATCTGTCAGTAGTGTATCTGTCAGTAGTATATCTGTCAGTATGTCAGTAGTGTATCTGTTAGTAGTGTATCTGTCAGTAGTGTATCTGTCAGTAGTGTATCTGTCAGTATGTCAGTAGTGTATCTGTTAGTAGTGTATCTGTCAGTAGTGTATCTGTCAGTAGTGTATCTGTCAGTAGTGTATCTGTCAGTATGTCAGCAGTGTATCTGTCAGTATGTCAGTAGAGTATCTGTCAGTATGTTAGTAGTGTATCTGTCAGTAGTGTATCTGTCAGTAGTGTATCTGTCAGTATGTCAGTAGTGTATCTGTCAGTAGTGTATCTGTCAGTAGTGTATCTGTTAGTAGTGTATCTGTCAGTATGTCAGTAGTGTTAGTATGTCAGTAGTGTATCTGTCAGTATGTCAGTAGTGTATCTGTCAGTAGTGTATCTGTCAGTATGTCAGTAGTGTTATTATGTCAGTAGTGTATCTGTCAGTATGTCAGTAGTGTATCTGTCAGTATGTCAGTAGTGTATCTGTCAGTAGTGTATCTGTCAGTATGTCAGTAGTGTATCTGTTAGTAGTGTATCTGTCAGTATGTCAGTAGTGTTAGTATGTCAGTAGTGTATCTGTCAGTATGTCAGTAGTGTATCTGTCAGTAGTGTATCTGTCAGTAGTGTATCTGTCAGTATGTCAGTAGTGTATCTGTCAGTAGTGTATCTGTCAGTAGTGTATCTGTCAGTATGTCAGTAGTGTATCTGTCAGTAGTGTATCTGTCTGTAGTGTATCTGTCAGTAGTGTATCTGTCAGTATGTCAGTAGTGTATCTGTCAGTAGTGTATCTGTCAGTATGTCAGTAGTGTATCTGTCAGTAGTGTATCTGTCAGTAGTGTATCTGTCAGTAGTGTATCTGTCAGTATGTCAGTAGTGTATCTGTTAGTAGTGTATCTGTCAGTAGTGTATCTGTCAGTAGTGTATCTGTCAGTATGTCAGCAGTGTATCTGTCAGTATGTCAGTAGAGTATCTGTCAGTATGTTAGTAGTGTATCTGTCAGTAGTGTATCTGTCAGTAGTGTATCTGTCAGTATGTCAGTAGTGTATCTGTCAGTAGTGTATCTGTCAGTAGTGTATCTGTTAGTAGTGTATCTGTCAGTATGTCAGTAGTGTTAGTATGTCAGTAGTGTATCTGTCAGTATGTCAGTAGTGTATCTGTCAGTATGTCAGTAGTGTATCTGTCAGTAGTGTATCTGTCAGTATGTCAGTAGTGTATCTGTCAGTATGTCAGTAGTGTATCTGTCAGTATGTCAGTAGTGTATCTGTCAGTAGTGTATCTGTCAGTATGTCAGTAGTGTATCTGTCAGTAGTGTATCTGTCAGTAGTGTATCTGTCAGTAGTGTTTCTGTCAGCAGTGTATCTGTTAGTAGTGTATCTGTCAGTAGTGTATCTGTCAGTAGTGTATCTGTCAGTAGTGTATCTGTCAGTATGTCAGTAGTGTATCTGTCAGTAGTGTATCTGTCAGTATGTCAGTAGTGTATCTGTCAGTATGTCAGTAGTGTATCTGTCAGTAGTGTATCTGTCAGTAGTGTATCTGTCAGTATGTCAGTAGTATATCTGTCAGTAGTGTATCTGTCAGTATGTCAGTAGTGTATCTGTCAGTATGTCAGTAGTGTATCTGTCAGTAGTGTATCTGTCAGTATGTCAGTAGTGTATCTGTCAGTAGTGTATCTGTTAGTATGTCAGTGGTGTATCTGTCAGTATGTCAGTAGTGTATCTGTCAGTATGTCAGTAGTGTATCTGTCAGTAGTGTATCTGTCAGTAGTGTATCTGTCAGTATGTCAGTAGTGTATCTGTCAGTAGTGTATCTGTCAGTAGTGTATCTGTCAGTAGTGTATCTGTCAGTATGTCAGTAGTGTATCTGTCAGTAGTGTATCTGTCAGTAGTGTATCTGTCAGTATGTCAGTAGTGTATCTGTCAGTAGTGTATCTGTCATTTTGTCAGTAGTGTATCTGTCAGTAGTGTATCTGTCAGTAGTGTATATGTCAGTAGTGTATCTGTCAGTAGTGTATCTGTCAGTATGTCAGTAGTGTATCTGTCAGTAATGTATCTGTTAGTATGTCAGTGGTGTATCTGTCAGTATGTCAGTAGTGTATCTGTCAGTATGTCAGTAGTGTATCTGTCAGTAGTGTATCTGTCAGTATGTCAGTAGTGTATCTGTCAGTAGTGTATCTGTCAGTATGTCAGTAGTGTATCTGTCAGTAGTAAATCTGTCAGTAGTGTATCTGTCAGTATGTCAGTAGTGTATCTGTCAGTAGTGTATCTGTCAGTAGTGTATCTGTCAGTATGTCAGTAGTGTATCTGTCAGTAGTGTATCTGTCAGTAGTGTATCTGTCAGTATGTCAGTAGTGTATCTGTCAGTAGTGTATCTGTCTGTAGTGTATCTGTCAGTAGTGTATCTGTCAGTATGTCAGTAGTGTATCTGTCAGTAGTGTATCTGTCAGTATGTCAGTAGTGTATCTGTCAGTAGTGTATCTGTCAGTAGTGTATCTGTCAGTAGTGTATCTGTCAGTATGTCAGTAGTGTATCTGTTAGTAGTGTATCTGTCAGTAGTGTATCTGTCAGTAGTGTATCTGTCAGTAGTGTATCTGTCAGTATGTCAGCAGTGTATCTGTCAGTATGTCAGTAGAGTATCTGTCAGTATGTTAGTAGTGTATCTGTCAGTAGTGTATCTGTCAGTAGTGTATCTGTCAGTATGTCAGTAGTGTTTCTGTCAGTAGTGTATCTGTCAGTAGTGTATCTGTTAGTAGTGTATCTGTCAGTATGTCAGTAGTGTTAGTATGTCAGTAGTGTATCTGTCAGTATGTCAGTAGTGTATCTGTGAGTATGTCAGTAGTGTATCTGTCAGTAGTGTATCTGTCAGTATGTCAGTAGTGTTATTATGTCAGTAGTGTATCTGTCAGTATGTCAGTAGTGTATCTGTCAGTATGTCAGTAGTGTATCTGTCAGTAGTGTATCTGTCAGTATGTCAGTAGTGTATCTGTCAGTATGTCAGTAGTGTATCTGTCAGTAGTGTATCTGTCAGTAGTATATCTGTCAGTATGTCAGTAGTGTATCTGTTAGTAGTGTATCTGTCAGTAGTGTATCTGTCAGTAGTGTATCTGTCAGTATGTCAGTAGTGTATCTGTTAGTAGTGTATCTGTCAGTAGTGTATCTGTCAGTAGTGTATCTGTCAGTAGTGTATCTGTCAGTATGTCAGCAGTGTATCTGTCAGTATGTCAGTAGAGTATCTGTCAGTATGTTAGTAGTGTATCTGTCAGTAGTGTATCTGTCAGTAGTGTATCTGTCAGTATGTCAGTAGTGTATCTGTCAGTAGTGTATCTGTCAGTAGTGTATCTGTTAGTAGTGTATCTGTCAGTATGTCAGTAGTGTTAGTATGTCAGTAGTGTATCTGTCAGTATGTCAGTAGTGTATCTGTCAGTATGTCAGTAGTGTATCTGTCAGTAGTGTATCTGTCAGTATGTCAGTAGTGTTATTATGTCAGTAGTGTATCTGTCAGTATGTCAGTAGTGTATCTGTCAGTATGTCAGTAGTGTATCTGTCAGTAGTGTATCTGTCAGTATGTCAGTAGTGTATCTGTCAGTATGTCAGTAGTGTATCTGTCAGTAGTGTATCTGTCAGTATGTCAGTAGTGTATCTGTCAGTAGTGTATCTGTCAGTAGTGTATCTGTCAGTATGTCAGTAGTGTATCTGTCAGTAGTGTATCTGTCAGTATGTCAGTAGTGTATCTGTCAGTATGTCAGTAGAGTATCTGTCAGTAGTGTATCTGTCAGTACTGTATCTGTCAGTATGTCAGTAGTATATCTGTCAGTAGTGTATCTGTCAGTATGTCAGTAGTGTATCTGTCAGTATGTCAGTAGTGTATCTGTCAGTAGTGTATCTGTCAGTAGTATATCTGTCAGTATGTCAGTAGTGTATCTGTTAGTAGTGTATCTGTCAGTAGTGTATCTGTCAGTAGTGTATCTGTCAGTATGTCAGTAGTGTATCTGTTAGTAGTGTATCTGTCAGTAGTGTATCTGTCAGTAGTGTATCTGTCAGTAGTGTATCTGTCAGTATGTCAGCAGTGTATCTGTCAGTATGTCAGTAGAGTATCTGTCAGTATGTTAGTAGTGTATCTGTCAGTAGTGTATCTGTCAGTAGTGTATCTGTCAGTATGTCAGTAGTGTATCTGTCAGTAGTGTATCTGTCAGTAGTGTATCTGTCAGTAGTATATCTGTCAGTATGTCAGTAGTGTATCTGTTAGTAGTTTATCTGTCAGTAGTGTATCTGTCAGTAGTGTATCTGTCAGTATGTCAGTAGTGTATCTGTTAGTAGTGTATCTGTCAGTAGTGTATCTGTCAGTAGTGTATCTGTCAGTATGTCAGCAGTGTATCTGTCAGTATGTCAGTAGAGTATCTGTCAGTATGTTAGTAGTGTATCTGTCAGTAGTGTATCTGTCAGTAGTGTATCTGTCAGTATGTCAGTAGTGTATCTGTCAGTAGTGTATCTGTCAGTAGTGTATCTGTTAGTAGTGTATCTGTCAGTATGTCAGTAGTGTTAGTATGTCAGTAGTGTATCTGTCAGTATGTCAGTAGTGTATCTGTCAGTATGTCAGTAGTGTATCTGTCAGTAGTGTATCTGTCAGTATGTCAGTAGTGTTATTATGTCAGTAGTGTATCTGTCAGTATGTCAGTAGTGTATCTGTCAGTATGTCAGTAGTGTATCTGTCAGTAGTGTATCTGTCAGTATGTCAGTAGTGTATCTGTTAGTAGTGTATCTGTCAGTATGTCAGTAGTGTTAGTATGTCAGTAGTGTATCTGTCAGTATGTCAGTAGTGTATCTGTCAGTAGTGTATCTGTCAGTAGTGTATCTGTCAGTATGTCAGTAGTGTATCTGTCAGTAGTGTATCTGTCAGTAGTGTATCTGTCAGTATGTCAGTAGTGTATCTGTCAGTAGTGTATCTGTCTGTAGTGTATCTGTCAGTAGTGTATCTGTCAGTATGTCAGTAGTGTATCTGTCAGTAGTGTATCTGTCAGTATGTCAGTAGTGTATCTGTCAGTAGTGTATCTGTCAGTAGTGTATCTGTCAGTAGTGTATCTGTCAGTATGTCAGTAGTGTATCTGTTAGTAGTGTATCTGTCAGTAGTGTATCTGTCAGTAGTGTATCTGTCAGTATGTCAGCAGTGTATCTGTCAGTATGTCAGTAGAGTATCTGTCAGTATGTTAGTAGTGTATCTGTCAGTAGTGTATCTGTCAGTAGTGTATCTGTCAGTATGTCAGTAGTGTATCTGTCAGTAGTGTATCTGTCAGTAGTGTATCTGTTAGTAGTGTATCTGTCAGTATGTCAGTAGTGTTAGTATGTCAGTAGTGTATCTGTCAGTATGTCAGTAGTGTATCTGTCAGTATGTCAGTAGTGTATCTGTCAGTAGTGTATCTGTCAGTATGTCAGTAGTGTATCTGTCAGTATGTCAGTAGTGTATCTGTCAGTAGTGTATCTGTCAGTATGTCAGTAGTGTATCTGTCAGTAGTGTATCTGTCAGTAGTGTATCTGTCAGTAGTGTTTCTGTCAGCAGTGTATCTGTTAGTAGTGTATCTGTCAGTAGTGTATCTGTCAGTAGTGTATCTGTCAGTAGTGTATCTGTCAGTATGTCAGTAGTGTATCTGTCAGTAGTGTATCTGTCAGTATGTCAGTAGTGTATCTGTCAGTATGTCAGTAGTGTATCTGTCAGTAGTGTATCTGTCAGTAGTGTATCTGTCAGTATGTCAGTAGTGTATCTGTCAGTATGTCAGTAGTGTATCTGTCAGTAGTGTATCTGTCAGTATGTCAGTAGTGTATCTGTCAGTAGTGTATCTGTTAGTATGTCAGTGGTGTATCTGTCAGTATGTCAGTAGTGTATCTGTCAGTATGTCAGTAGTGTATCTGTCAGTAGTGTATCTGTCAGTAGTGTATCTGTCAGTATGTCAGTAGTGTATCTGTCAGTAGTGTATCTGTCAGTAGTGTATCTGTCAGTAGTGTATCTGTCAGTATGTCAGTAGTGTATCTGTCAGTAGTGTATCTGTCAGTAGTGTATCTGTCAGTATGTCAGTAGTGTATCTGTCAGTAGTGTATCTGTCATTTTGTCAGTAGTGTATCTGTCAGTAGTGTATCTGTCAGTAGTGTATATGTCAGTAGTGTATCTGTCAGTAGTGTATCTGTCAGTATGTCAGTAGTGTATCTGTCAGTAATGTATCTGTTAGTATGTCAGTGGTGTATCTGTCAGTATGTCAGTAGTGTATCTGTCAGTATGTCAGTAGTGTATCTGTCAGTAGTGTATCTGTCAGTATGTCAGTAGTGTATCTGTCAGTAGTGTATCTGTCAGTATGTCAGTAGTGTATCTGTCAGTAGTAAATCTGTCAGTAGTGTATCTGTCAGTATGTCAGTAGTGTATCTGTCAGTAGTGTATCTGTCAGTAGTGTATCTGTCAGTATGTCAGTAGTGTATCTGTCAGTAGTGTATCTGTCAGTAGTGTATCTGTCAGTATGTCAGTAGTGTATCTGTCAGTAGTGTATCTGTCTGTAGTGTATCTGTCAGTAGTGTATCTGTCAGTATGTCAGTAGTGTATCTGTCAGTAGTGTATCTGTCAGTATGTCAGTAGTGTATCTGTCAGTAGTGTATCTGTCAGTAGTGTATCTGTCAGTAGTGTATCTGTCAGTATGTCAGTAGTGTATCTGTTAGTAGTGTATCTGTCAGTAGTGTATCTGTCAGTAGTGTATCTGTCAGTAGTGTATCTGTCAGTATGTCAGCAGTGTATCTGTCAGTATGTCTGTAGAGTATCTGTCAGTATGTTAGTAGTGTATCTGTCAGTAGTGTATCTGTCAGTAGTGTATCTGTCAGTATGTCAGTAGTGTATCTGTCAGTAGTGTATCTGTCAGTAGTGTATCTGTTAGTAGTGTATCTGTCAGTATGTCAGTAGTGTTAGTATGTCAGTAGTGTATCTGTCAGTATGTCAGTAGTGTATCTGTGAGTATGTCAGTAGTGTATCTGTCAGTAGTGTATCTGTCAGTATGTCAGTAGTGTTATTATGTCAGTAGTGTATCTGTCAGTATGTCAGTAGTGTATCTGTCAGTATGTCAGTAGTGTATCTGTCAGTAGTGTATCTGTCAATATGTCAGTAGTGTATCTGTCAGTATGTCAGTAGTGTATCTGTCAGTAGTGTATCTGTCAGTAGTATATCTGTCAGTATGTCAGTAGTGTATCTGTTAGTAGTGTATCTGTCAGTAGTGTATCTGTCAGTAGTGTATCTGTCAGTATGTCAGTAGTGTATCTGTTAGTAGTGTATCTGTCAGTAGTGTATCTGTCAGTAGTGTATCTGTCAGTAGTGTATCTGTCAGTATGTCAGCAGTGTATCTGTCAGTATGTCAGTAGAGTATCTGTCAGTATGTTAGTAGTGTATCTGTCAGTAGTGTATCTGTCAGTAGTGTATCTGTCAGTATGTCAGTAGTGTATCTGTCAGTAGTGTATCTGTCAGTAGTGTATCTGTTAGTAGTGTATCTGTCAGTATGTCAGTAGTGTTAGTATGTCAGTAGTGTATCTGTCAGTATGTCAGTAGTGTATCTGTCAGTATGTCAGTAGTGTATCTGTCAGTAGTGTATCTGTCAGTATGTCAGTAGTGTTATTATGTCAGTAGTGTATCTGTCAGTATGTCAGTAGTGTATCTGTCAGTATGTCAGTAGTGTATCTGTCAGTAGTGTATCTGTCAGTATGTCAGTAGTGTATCTGTCAGTATGTCAGTAGTGTATCTGTCAGTAGTGTATCTGTCAGTATGTCAGTAGTGTATCTGTCAGTAGTGTATCTGTCAGTAGTGTATCTGTCAGTATGTCAGTAGTGTATCTGTCAGTAGTGTATCTGTCAGTATGTCAGTAGTGTATCTGTCAGTATGTCAGTAGAGTATCTGTCAGTAGTGTATCTGTCAGTACTGTATCTGTCAGTATGTCAGTAGTATATCTGTCAGTAGTGTATCTGTCAGTATGTCAGTAGTGTATCTGTCAGTATGTCAGTAGTGTATCTGTCAGTAGTGTATCTGTCAGTAGTATATCTGTCAGTATGTCAGTAGTGTATCTGTTAGTAGTGTATCTGTCAGTAGTGTATCTGTCAGTAGTGTATCTGTCAGTATGTCAGTAGTGTATCTGTTAGTAGTGTATCTGTCAGTAGTGTATCTGTCAGTAGTGTATCTGTCAGTAGTGTATCTGTCAGTATGTCAGCAGTGTATCTGTCAGTATGTCAGTAGAGTATCTGTCAGTATGTTAGTAGTGTATCTGTCAGTAGTGTATCTGTCAGTAGTGTATCTGTCAGTATGTCAGTAGTGTATCTGTCAGTAGTGTATCTGTCAGTAGTGTATCTGTCAGTAGTATATCTGTCAGTATGTCAGTAGTGTATCTGTTAGTAGTTTATCTGTCAGTAGTGTATCTGTCAGTAGTGTATCTGTCAGTATGTCAGTAGTGTATCTGTTAGTAGTGTATCTGTCAGTAGTGTATCTGTCAGTAGTGTATCTGTCAGTAGTGTATCTGTCAGTATGTCAGCAGTGTATCTGTCAGTATGTCAGTAGAGTATCTGTCAGTATGTTAGTAGTGTATCTGTCAGTAGTGTATCTGTCAGTAGTGTATCTGTCAGTATGTCAGTAGTGTATCTGTCAGTAGTGTATCTGTCAGTAGTGTATCTGTTAGTAGTGTATCTGTCAGTATGTCAGTAGTGTTAGTATGTCAGTAGTGTATCTGTCAGTATGTCAGTAGTGTATCTGTCAGTATGTCAGTAGTGTATCTGTCAGTAGTGTATCTGTCAGTATGTCAGTAGTGTTATTATGTCAGTAGTGTATCTGTCAGTATGTCAGTAGTGTATCTGTCAGTATGTCAGTAGTGTATCTGTCAGTAGTGTATCTGTCAGTATGTCAGTAGTGTATCTGTTAGTAGTGTATCTGTCAGTATGTCAGTAGTGTTAGTATGTCAGTAGTGTATCTGTCAGTATGTCAGTAGTGTATCTGTCAGTAGTGTATCTGTCAGTAGTGTATCTGTCAGTATGTCAGTAGTGTATCTGTCAGTAGTGTATCTGTCAGTAGTGTATCTGTCAGTATGTCAGTAGTGTATCTGTCAGTAGTGTATCTGTCTGTAGTGTATCTGTCAGTAGTGTATCTGTCAGTATGTCAGTAGTGTATCTGTCAGTAGTGTATCTGTCAGTATGTCAGTAGTGTATCTGTCAGTAGTGTATCTGTCAGTAGTGTATCTGTCAGTAGTGTATCTGTCAGTATGTCAGTAGTGTATCTGTTAGTAGTGTATCTGTCAGTAGTGTATCTGTCAGTAGTGTATCTGTCAGTATGTCAGCAGTGTATCTGTCAGTATGTCAGTAGAGTATCTGTCAGTATGTTAGTAGTGTATCTGTCAGTAGTGTATCTGTCAGTAGTGTATCTGTCAGTATGTCAGTAGTGTATCTGTCAGTAGTGTATCTGTCAGTAGTGTATCTGTTAGTAGTGTATCTGTCAGTATGTCAGTAGTGTTAGTATGTCAGTAGTGTATCTGTCAGTATGTCAGTAGTGTATCTGTCAGTATGTCAGTAGTGTATCTGTCAGTAGTGTATCTGTCAGTATGTCAGTAGTGTATCTGTCAGTATGTCAGTAGTGTATCTGTCAGTAGTGTATCTGTCAGTATGTCAGTAGTGTATCTGTCAGTAGTGTATCTGTCAGTAGTGTATCTGTCAGTAGTGTTTCTGTCAGCAGTGTATCTGTTAGTAGTGTATCTGTCAGTAGTGTATCTGTCAGTAGTGTATCTGTCAGTAGTGTATCTGTCAGTATGTCAGTAGTGTATCTGTCAGTAGTGTATCTGTCAGTATGTCAGTAGTGTATCTGTCAGTATGTCAGTAGTGTATCTGTCAGTAGTGTATCTGTCAGTAGTGTATCTGTCAGTATGTCAGTAGTGTATCTGTCAGTATGTCAGTAGTGTATCTGTCAGTAGTGTATCTGTCAGTATGTCAGTAGTGTATCTGTCAGTAGTGTATCTGTTAGTATGTCAGTGGTGTATCTGTCAGTATGTCAGTAGTGTATCTGTCAGTATGTCAGTAGTGTATCTGTCAGTAGTGTATCTGTCAGTAGTGTATCTGTCAGTATGTCAGTAGTGTATCTGTCAGTAGTGTATCTGTCAGTAGTGTATCTGTCAGTATGTCAGTAGTGTATCTGTCAGTAGTGTATCTGTCAGTAGTGTATCTGTCAGTATGTCAGTAGTGTATCTGTCAGTAGTGTATCTGTCATTTTGTCAGTAGTGTATCTGTCAGTAGTGTATCTGTCAGTAGTGTATATGTCAGTAGTGTATCTGTCAGTAGTGTATCTGTCAGTATGTCAGTAGTGTATCTGTCAGTAATGTATCTGTTAGTATGTCAGTGGTGTATCTGTCAGTATGTCAGTAGTGTATCTGTCAGTATGTCAGTAGTGTATCTGTCAGTAGTGTATCTGTCAGTATGTCAGTAGTGTATCTGTCAGTAGTGTATCTGTCAGTATGTCAGTAGTGTATCTGTCAGTAGTAAATCTGTCAGTAGTGTATCTGTCAGTATGTCAGTAGTGTATCTGTCAGTAGTGTATCTGTCAGTAGTGTATCTGTCAGTATGTCAGTAGTGTATCTGTCAGTAGTGTATCTGTCAGTAGTGTATCTGTCAGTATGTCAGTAGTGTATCTGTCAGTAGTGTATCTGTCTGTAGTGTATCTGTCAGTAGTGTATCTGTCAGTATGTCAGTAGTGTATCTGTCAGTAGTGTATCTGTCAGTATGTCAGTAGTGTATCTGTCAGTAGTGTATCTGTCAGTAGTGTATCTGTCAGTAGTGTATCTGTCAGTATGTCAGTAGTGTATCTGTTAGTAGTGTATCTGTCAGTAGTGTATCTGTCAGTAGTGTATCTGTCAGTAGTGTATCTGTCAGTATGTCAGCAGTGTATCTGTCAGTATGTCTGTAGAGTATCTGTCAGTATGTTAGTAGTGTATCTGTCAGTAGTGTATCTGTCAGTAGTGTATCTGTCAGTATGTCAGTAGTGTATCTGTCAGTAGTGTATCTGTCAGTAGTGTATCTGTTAGTAGTGTATCTGTCAGTATGTCAGTAGTGTTAGTATGTCAGTAGTGTATCTGTCAGTATGTCAGTAGTGTATCTGTGAGTATGTCAGTAGTGTATCTGTCAGTAGTGTATCTGTCAGTATGTCAGTAGTGTTATTATGTCAGTAGTGTATCTGTCAGTATGTCAGTAGTGTATCTGTCAGTATGTCAGTAGTGTATCTGTCAGTAGTGTATCTGTCAATATGTCAGTAGTGTATCTGTCAGTATGTCAGTAGTGTATCTGTCAGTAGTGTATCTGTCAGTAGTATATCTGTCAGTATGTCAGTAGTGTATCTGTTAGTAGTGTATCTGTCAGTAGTGTATCTGTCAGTAGTGTATCTGTCAGTATGTCAGTAGTGTATCTGTTAGTAGTGTATCTGTCAGTAGTGTATCTGTCAGTAGTGTATCTGTCAGTAGTGTATCTGTCAGTATGTCAGCAGTGTATCTGTCAGTATGTCAGTAGAGTATCTGTCAGTATGTTAGTAGTGTATCTGTCAGTAGTGTATCTGTCAGTAGTGTATCTGTCAGTATGTCAGTAGTGTATCTGTCAGTAGTGTATCTGTCAGTAGTGTATCTGTTAGTAGTGTATCTGTCAGTATGTCAGTAGTGTTAGTATGTCAGTAGTGTATCTGTCAGTATGTCAGTAGTGTATCTGTCAGTATGTCAGTAGTGTATCTGTCAGTAGTGTATCTGTCAGTATGTCAGTAGTGTTATTATGTCAGTAGTGTATCTGTCAGTATGTCAGTAGTGTATCTGTCAGTATGTCAGTAGTGTATCTGTCAGTAGTGTATCTGTCAGTATGTCACTAGTGTATCTGTCAGTATGTCAGTAGTGTATCTGTCAGTAGTGTATCTGTCAGTATGTCAGTAGTGTATCTGTCAGTAGTGTATCTGTCAGTAGTGTATCTGTCAGTATGTCAGTAGTGTATCTGTCAGAGGTGTATCTGTCAGTATGTCAGTAGTGTATCTGTCAGTATGTCAGTAGAGTATCTGTCAGTAGTATATCTGTCAGTAGTGTATCTGTCAGTATGTCAGTAGTGTATCTGTCAGTATGTCAGTAGTGTATCTGTCAGTAGTGTATCTGTCAGTATGTCAGTAGTGTATCTGTCAGTAGTGTATCTGTCAGTATGTCAGTAGTGTATCTGTCAGTATGTCAGTAGTGTATCTGTCAGTAGTGTATCTGTCAGTATGTCAGTAGTGTTATTATGTCAGCAGTGTATCTGTCAGTATGTCAGTAGTGTATCTGTCAGTATGTCAGTAGTGTATCTGTCAGTAGTGTATCTGTCAGTATGTCAGTAGTGTATCTGTCAGTAGTGTATCTGTCAGTAGTGTATCTGTCAGTAGTGTTTCTGTCAGCAGTGTATCTGTTAGTAGTGTATCTGTCAGTAGTGTATCTGTCAGTAGTGTATCTGTCAGTATGTCAGTAGTGTATCTGTCAGTAGTGTATCTGTCAGTATGTCAGTAGTGTATCTGTCAGTATGTCAGTAGTGTATCTGTCAGTAGTGTATCTGTCAGTAGTATATCTGTCAGTATGTCAGTAGTATATCTGTCAGTAGTGTATCTGTCAGTATGTCAGTAGTGTATCTGTCAGTATGTCAGTAGTGTATCTGTCAGTAGTGTATCTGTCAGTATGTCAGTAGTGTATCTGTCAGTAGTGTATCTGTCAGTAGTGTATCTGTCAGTATGTCAGTAGTGTATCTGTCAGTAGTGTATCTGTCAGTATGTCAGTAGTGTATCTGTCAGTATGTCAGTAGTGTATCTGTCAGTAGTGTATCTGTCAGTAGTGTATCTGTCAGTATGTCAGTAGTATATCTGTCAGTAGTGTATCTGTCAGTATGTCAGTAGTGTATCTGTCAGTATGTCAGTAGTGTATCTGTCAGTAGTGTATCTGTCAGTATGTCAGTAGTGTATCTGTCAGTAGTGTATCTGTTAGTATGTCAGTGGTGTATCTGTCAGTATGTCAGTAGTGTATCTGTCAGTATGTCAGTAGTGTATCTGTCAGTAGTGTATCTGTCAGTAGTGTATCTGTCAGTATGTCAGTAGTGTATCTGTCAGTAGTGTATCTGTCAGTAGTGTATCTGTCAGTAGTGTATCTGTCAGTATGTCAGTAGTGTATCTGTCAGTAGTGTATCTGTCAGTAGTGTATCTGTCAGTATGTCAGTAGTGTATCTGTCAGTAGTGTATATGTCAGTAGTGTATCTGTCAGTAGTGTATCTGTCAGTATGTCAGTAGTGTATCTGTCAGTAATGTATCTGTTAGTATGTCAGTGGTGTATCTGTCAGTATGTCAGTAGTGTATCTGTCAGTATGTCAGTAGTGTATCTGTCAGTAGTGTATCTGTCAGTATGTCAGTAGTGTATCTGTCAGTAGTGTATCTGTCAGTATGTCAGTAGTGTATCTGTCAGTAGTAAATCTGTCAGTAGTGTATCTGTCAGTATGTCAGTAGTGTATCTGTCAGTAGTGTATCTGTCAGTAGTGTATCTGTCAGTATGTCAGTAGTGTATCTGTCAGTAGTGTATCTGTCAGTAGTGTATCTGTCAGTATGTCAGTAGTGTATCTGTCAGTAGTGTATCTGTCTGTAGTGTATCTGTCAGTAGTGTATCTGTCAGTATGTCAGTAGTGTATCTGTCAGTAGTGTATCTGTCAGTATGTCAGTAGTGTATCTGTCAGTAGTGTATCTGTCAGTAGTGTATCTGTCAGTAGTGTATCTGTCAGTATGTCAGTAGTGTATCTGTTAGTAGTGTATCTGTCAGTAGTGTATCTGTCAGTAGTGTATCTGTCAGTAGTGTATCTGTCAGTATGTCAGCAGTGTATCTGTCAGTATGTCAGTAGAGTATCTGTCAGTATGTTAGTAGTGTATCTGTCAGTAGTGTATCTGTCAGTAGTGTATCTGTCAGTATGTCAGTAGTGTATCTGTCAGTAGTGTATCTGTCAGTAGTGTATCTGTTAGTAGTGTATCTGTCAGTATGTCAGTAGTGTTAGTATGTCAGTAGTGTATCTGTCAGTATGTCAGTAGTGTATCTGTCAGTATGTCAGTAGTGTATCTGTCAGTAGTGTATCTGTCAGTATGTCAGTAGTGTTATTATGTCAGTAGTGTATCTGTCAGTATGTCAGTAGTGTATCTGTCAGTATGTCAGTAGTGTATCTGTCAGTAGTGTATCTGTCAGTAGTGTATCTGTTAGTAGTGTATCTGTCAGTAGTGTATCTGTCAGTAGTGTATCTGTCAGTAGTGTATCTGTCAGTATGTCAGTAGTGTATCTGTCAGTAGTGTATCTGTCAGTAGTGTATCTGTCAGTAGTGTATCTGTTAGTATGTCAGTGGTGTATCTGTCAGTATGTCAGTAGTGTATCTGTCAGTATGTCAGTAGTGTATCTGTCAGTAGTGTATCTGTCAGTAGTGTATCTGTCAGTATGTCAGTAGTGTATCTGTCAGTAGTGTATCTGTCAGTAGTGTATCTGTCAGTAGTGTATCTGTCAGTATGTCAGTAGTGTATCTGTCAGTAGTGTATCTGTCAGTAGTGTATCTGTCAGTATGTCAGTAGTGTATCTGTCAGTAGTGTATCTGTCATTTTGTCAGTAGTGTATCTGTCAGTAGTGTATCTGTCAGTAGTGTATATGTCAGTAGTGTATCTGTCAGTAGTGTATCTGTCAGTATGTCAGTAGTGTATCTGTCAGTAATGTATCTGTTAGTATGTCAGTGGTGTATCTGTCAGTATGTCAGTAGTGTATCTGTCAGTATGTCAGTAGTGTATCTGTCAGTAGTGTATCTGTCAGTATGTCAGTAGTGTATCTGTCAGTAGTGTATCTGTCAGTATGTCAGTAGTGTATCTGTCAGTAGTAAATCTGTCAGTAGTGTATCTGTCAGTATGTCAGTAGTGTATCTGTCAGTAGTGTATCTGTCAGTAGTGTATCTGTCAGTATGTCAGTAGTGTATCTGTCAGTAGTGTATCTGTCAGTAGTGTATCTGTCAGTATGTCAGTAGTGTATCTGTCAGTAGTGTATCTGTCTGTAGTGTATCTGTCAGTAGTGTATCTGTCAGTATGTCAGTAGTGTATCTGTCAGTAGTGTATCTGTCAGTATGTCAGTAGTGTATCTGTCAGTAGTGTATCTGTCAGTAGTGTATCTGTCAGTAGTGTATCTGTCAGTATGTCAGTAGTGTATCTGTTAGTAGTGTATCTGTCAGTAGTGTATCTGTCAGTAGTGTATCTGTCAGTAGTGTATCTGTCAGTATGTCAGCAGTGTATCTGTCAGTATGTCAGTAGAGTATCTGTCAGTATGTTAGTAGTGTATCTGTCAGTAGTGTATCTGTCAGTAGTGTATCTGTCAGTATGTCAGTAGTGTATCTGTCAGTAGTGTATCTGTCAGTAGTGTATCTGTTAGTAGTGTATCTGTCAGTATGTCAGTAGTGTTAGTATGTCAGTAGTGTATCTGTCAGTATGTCAGTAGTGTATCTGTCAGTATGTCAGTAGTGTATCTGTCAGTAGTGTATCTGTCAGTATGTCAGTAGTGTTATTATGTCAGTAGTGTATCTGTCAGTATGTCAGTAGTGTATCTGTCAGTATGTCAGTAGTGTATCTGTCAGTAGTGTATCTGTCAGTATGTCAGTAGTGTATCTGTCAGTATGTCAGTAGTGTATCTGTCAGTAGTGTATCTGTCAGTAGTATATCTGTCAGTATGTCAGTAGTATATCTGTCAGTAGTGTATCTGTCAGTATGTCAGTAGTGTATCTGTCAGTATGTCAGTAGTGTATCTGTCAGTAGTGTATCTGTCAGTATGTCAGTAGTGTATCTGTCAGTAGTGTATCTGTCAGTAGTGTATCTGTCAGTATGTCAGTAGTGTATCTGTCAGTAGTGTATCTGTCAGTATGTCAGTAGTGTATCTGTCAGTATGTCAGTAGTGTATCTGTCAGTAGTGTATCTGTCAGTACTGTATCTGTCAGTATGTCAGTAGTATATCTGTCAGTAGTGTATCTGTCAGTATGTCAGTAGTGTATCTGTCAGTATGTCAGTAGTGTATCTGTCAGTAGTGTATCTGTCAGTATGTCAGTAGTGTATCTGTCAGTAGTGTATCTGTCAGTATGTCAGTAGTGTATCTGTCAGTATGTCAGTAGTGTATCTGTCAGTAGTGTATCTGTCAGTATGTCAGTAGTGTTATTATGTCAGTAGTGTATCTGTCAGTATGTCAGTAGTGTATCTGTCAGTATGTCAGTAGTGTATCTGTCAGTAGTGTATCTGTCAGTATGTCAGTAGTGTATCTGTCAGTAGTGTATCTGTCAGTAGTGTATCTGTCAGTAGTGTTTCTGTCAGCAGTGTATCTGTTAGTAGTGTATCTGTCAGTAGTGTATCTGTCAGTAGTGTATCTGTCAGTATGTCAGTAGTGTATCTGTCAGTAGTGTATCTGTCAGTATGTCAGTAGTGTATCTGTCAGTATGTCAGTAGTGTATCTGTCAGTAGTGTATCTGTCAGTAGTATATCTGTCAGTATGTCAGTAGTATATCTGTCAGTAGTGTATCTGTCAGTATGTCAGTAGTGTATCTGTCAGTATGTCAGTAGTGTATCTGTCAGTAGTGTATCTGTCAGTATGTCAGTAGTGTATCTGTCAGTAGTGTATCTGTCAGTAGTGTATCTGTCAGTATGTCAGTAGTGTATCTGTCAGTAGTGTATCTGTCAGTATGTCAGTAGTGTATCTGTCAGTATGTCAGTAGTGTATCTGTCAGTAGTGTATCTGTCAGTAGTGTATCTGTCAGTATGTCAGTAGTATATCTGTCAGTAGTGTATCTGTCAGTATGTCAGTAGTGTATCTGTCAGTATGTCAGTAGTGTATCTGTCAGTAGTGTATCTGTCAGTATGTCAGTAGTGTATCTGTCAGTAGTGTATCTGTTAGTATGTCAGTGGTGTATCTGTCAGTATGTCAGTAGTGTATCTGTCAGTATGTCAGTAGTGTATCTGTCAGTAGTGTATCTGTCAGTAGTGTATCTGTCAGTATGTCAGTAGTGTATCTGTCAGTAGTGTATCTGTCAGTAGTGTATCTGTCAGTAGTGTATCTGTCAGTATGTCAGTAGTGTATCTGTCAGTAGTGTATCTGTCAGTAGTGTATCTGTCAGTATGTCAGTAGTGTATCTGTCAGTATGTCAGTAGTGTATCTGTCAGTAGTGTATCTGTCAGTAGTGTATCTGTCAGTATGTCAGTAGTGTATCTGTCAGTAGTGTATCTGTCAGTATGTCAGTAGTGTATCTGTCAGTATGTCAGTAGTGTATCTGTCAGTAGTGTATCTGTCAGTAGTGTATCTGTCAGTATGTCAGTAGTGTATCTGTCAGTAGTGTATCTGTCAGTAGTGTATCTGTCAGTATGTCAGTAGTGTATCTGTCAGTAGTGTATCTGTCAGTATGTCAGTAGTGTATCTGTCAGTATGTCAGTAGTGTATCTGTCAGTAGTGTATCTGTCAGTACTGTATCTGTCAGTATGTCAGTAGTATATCTGTCAGTAGTGTATCTGTCAGTATGTCAGTAGTGTATCTGTCAGTATGTCAGTAGTGTATCTGTCAGTAGTGTATCTGTCAGTATGTCAGTAGTGTATCTGTCAGTAGTGTATCTGTCAGTATGTCAGTAGTGTATCTGTCAGTATGTCAGTAGTGTATCTGTCAGTATGTCAGTAGTGTTATTATGTCAGTAGTGTATCTGTCAGTATGTCAGTAGTGTATCTGTCAGTATGTCAGTAGTGTATCTGTCAGTAGTGTATCTGTCAGTATGTCAGTAGTGTATCTGTCAGTAGTGTATCTGTCAGTAGTGTATCTGTCAGTAGTGTTTCTGTCAGCAGTGTATCTGTTAGTAGTGTATCTGTCAGTAGTGTATCTGTCAGTAGTGTATCTGTCAGTATGTCAGTAGTGTATCTGTCAGTAGTGTATCTGTCAGTATGTCAGTAGTGTATCTGTCAGTATGTCAGTAGTGTATCTGTCAGTAGTGTATCTGTCAGTAGTATATCTGTCAGTATGTCAGTAGTATATCTGTCAGTAGTGTATCTGTCAGTATGTCAGTAGTGTATCTGTCAGTATGTCAGTAGTGTATCTGTCAGTAGTGTATCTGTCAGTATGTCAGTAGTGTATCTGTCAGTAGTGTATCTGTCAGTAGTGTATCTGTCAGTATGTCAGTAGTGTATCTGTCAGTAGTGTATCTGTCAGTATGTCAGTAGTGTATCTGTCAGTATGTCAGTAGTGTATCTGTCAGTAGTGTATCTGTCAGTAGTGTATCTGTCAGTATGTCAGTAGTATATCTGTCAGTAGTGTATCTGTCAGTATGTCAGTAGTGTATCTGTCAGTATGTCAGTAGTGTATCTGTCAGTAGTGTATCTGTCAGTATGTCAGTAGTGTATCTGTCAGTAGTGTATCTGTTAGTATGTCAGTGGTGTATCTGTCAGTATGTCAGTAGTGTATCTGTCAGTATGTCAGTAGTGTATCTGTCAGTAGTGTATCTGTCAGTAGTGTATCTGTCAGTATGTCAGTAGTGTATCTGTCAGTAGTGTATCTGTCAGTAGTGTATCTGTCAGTAGTGTATCTGTCAGTATGTCAGTAGTGTATCTGTCAGTAGTGTATCTGTCAGTAGTGTATCTGTCAGTATGTCAGTAGTGTATCTGTCAGTAGTGTATCTGTCATTTTGTCAGTAGTGTATCTGTCAGTAGTGTATCTGTCAGTAGTGTATATGTCAGTAGTGTATCTGTCAGTAGTGTATCTGTCAGTATGTCAGTAGTGTATCTGTCAGTAATGTATCTGTTAGTATGTCAGTGGTGTATCTGTCAGTATGTCAGTAGTGTATCTGTCAGTATGTCAGTAGTGTATCTGTCAGTAGTGTATCTGTCAGTATGTCAGTAGTGTATCTGTCAGTAGTGTATCTGTCAGTATGTCAGTAGTGTATCTGTCAGTAGTAAATCTGTCAGTAGTGTATCTGTCAGTATGTCAGTAGTGTATCTGTCAGTAGTGTATCTGTCAGTAGTGTATCTGTCAGTATGTCAGTAGTGTATCTGTCAGTAGTGTATCTGTCAGTAGTGTATCTGTCAGTATGTCAGTAGTGTATCTGTCAGTAATGTATCTGTTAGTATGTCAGTGGTGTATCTGTCAGTATGTCAGTAGTGTATCTGTCAGTATGTCAGTAGTGTATCTGTCAGTAGTGTATCTGTCAGTATGTCAGTAGTGTATCTGTCAGTAGTGTATCTGTCAGTATGTCAGTAGTGTATCTGTCAGTAGTAAATCTGTCAGTAGTGTATCTGTCAGTATGTCAGTAGTGTATCTGTCAGTAGTGTATCTGTCAGTAGTGTATCTGTCAGTATGTCAGTAGTGTATCTGTCAGTAGTGTATCTGTCAGTAGTGTATCTGTCAGTATGTCAGTAGTGTATCTGTCAGTAGTGTATCTGTCTGTAGTGTATCTGTCAGTAGTGTATCTGTCAGTATGTCAGTAGTGTATCTGTCAGTAGTGTATCTTTCAGTATGTCAGTAGTGTATCTGTCAGTAGTGTATCTGTCAGTAGTGTATCTGTCAGTATGTCAGTAGTGTATCTGTCAGTATGTCAGTAGTGTATCTGTCAGTAGTGTATCTGTCAGTAGTGTATCTGTCAGTATGTCAGTAGTGTATCTGTCAGTAGTGTATCTGTCAGTATGTCAGTAGTGTATCTGTCAGTATGTCAGTAGTGTATCTGTCAGTAGTGTATCTGTCAGTACTGTATCTGTCAGTATGTCAGTAGTATATCTGTCAGTAGTGTATCTGTCAGTATGTCAGTAGTGTATCTGTCAGTATGTCAGTAGTGTATCTGTCAGTAGTGTATCTGTCAGTATGTCAGTAGTGTATCTGTCAGTAGTGTATCTGTCAGTATGTCAGTAGTGTATCTGTCAGTATGTCAGTAGTGTATCTGTCAGTATGTCAGTAGTGTTATTATGTCAGTAGTGTATCTGTCAGTATGTCAGTAGTGTATCTGTCAGTATGTCAGTAGTGTATCTGTCAGTAGTGTATCTGTCAGTATGTCAGTAGTGTATCTGTCAGTAGTGTATCTGTCAGTAGTGTATCTGTCAGTAGTGTTTCTGTCAGCAGTGTATCTGTTAGTAGTGTATCTGTCAGTAGTGTATCTGTCAGTAGTGTATCTGTCAGTATGTCAGTAGTGTATCTGTCAGTAGTGTATCTGTCAGTATGTCAGTAGTGTATCTGTCAGTATGTCAGTAGTGTATCTGTCAGTAGTGTATCTGTCAGTAGTATATCTGTCAGTATGTCAGTAGTATATCTGTCAGTAGTGTATCTGTCAGTATGTCAGTAGTGTATCTGTCAGTATGTCAGTAGTGTATCTGTCAGTAGTGTATCTGTCAGTATGTCAGTAGTGTATCTGTCAGTAGTGTATCTGTCAGTAGTGTATCTGTCAGTATGTCAGTAGTGTATCTGTCAGTAGTGTATCTGTCAGTATGTCAGTAGTGTATCTGTCAGTATGTCAGTAGTGTATCTGTCAGTAGTGTATCTGTCAGTAGTGTATCTGTCAGTATGTCAGTAGTATATCTGTCAGTAGTGTATCTGTCAGTATGTCAGTAGTGTATCTGTCAGTATGTCAGTAGTGTATCTGTCAGTAGTGTATCTGTCAGTATGTCAGTAGTGTATCTGTCAGTAGTGTATCTGTTAGTATGTCAGTGGTGTATCTGTCAGTATGTCAGTAGTGTATCTGTCAGTATGTCAGTAGTGTATCTGTCAGTAGTGTATCTGTCAGTAGTGTATCTGTCAGTATGTCAGTAGTGTATCTGTCAGTAGTGTATCTGTCAGTAGTGTATCTGTCAGTAGTGTATCTGTCAGTATGTCAGTAGTGTATCTGTCAGTAGTGTATCTGTCAGTAGTGTATCTGTCAGTATGTCAGTAGTGTATCTGTCAGTAGTGTATCTGTCATTTTGTCAGTAGTGTATCTGTCAGTAGTGTATCTGTCAGTAGTGTATATGTCAGTAGTGTATCTGTCAGTAGTGTATCTGTCAGTATGTCAGTAGTGTATCTGTCAGTAATGTATCTGTTAGTATGTCAGTGGTGTATCTGTCAGTATGTCAGTAGTGTATCTGTCAGTATGTCAGTAGTGTATCTGTCAGTAGTGTATCTGTCAGTATGTCAGTAGTGTATCTGTCAGTAGTGTATCTGTCAGTATGTCAGTAGTGTATCTGTCAGTAGTAAATCTGTCAGTAGTGTATCTGTCAGTATGTCAGTAGTGTATCTGTCAGTAGTGTATCTGTCAGTAGTGTATCTGTCAGTATGTCAGTAGTGTATCTGTCAGTAGTGTATCTGTCAGTAGTGTATCTGTCAGTATGTCAGTAGTGTATCTGTCAGTAATGTATCTGTTAGTATGTCAGTGGTGTATCTGTCAGTATGTCAGTAGTGTATCTGTCAGTATGTCAGTAGTGTATCTGTCAGTAGTGTATCTGTCAGTATGTCAGTAGTGTATCTGTCAGTAGTGTATCTGTCAGTATGTCAGTAGTGTATCTGTCAGTAGTAAATCTGTCAGTAGTGTATCTGTCAGTATGTCAGTAGTGTATCTGTCAGTAGTGTATCTGTCAGTAGTGTATCTGTCAGTATGTCAGTAGTGTATCTGTCAGTAGTGTATCTGTCAGTAGTGTATCTGTCAGTATGTCAGTAGTGTATCTGTCAGTAGTGTATCTGTCTGTAGTGTATCTGTCAGTAGTGTATCTGTCAGTATGTCAGTAGTGTATCTGTCAGTAGTGTATCTTTCAGTATGTCAGTAGTGTATCTGTCAGTAGTGTATCTGTCAGTAGTGTATCTGTCAGTAGTGTATCTGTCAGTATGTCAGTAGTGTATCTGTCAGTAGTGTATCTGTCAGTAGTGTATCTGTCAGTAGTGTATCTGTCAGTAGTGTATCTGTCAGTATGTCAGCAGTGTATCTGTCAGTATGTCAGTAGAGTATCTGTCAGTATGTTAGTAGTGTATCTGTCAGTAGTGTATCTGTCAGTAGTGTATCTGTCAGTATGTCAGTAGTGTATCTGTCAGTAGTGTATCTGTCAGTAGTGTATCTGTTAGTAGTGTATCTGTCAGTATGTCAGTAGTGTTAGTATGTCAGTAGTGTATCTGTCAGTATGTCAGTAGTGTATCTGTCAGTATGTCAGTAGTGTATCTGTCAGTAGTGTATCTGTCAGTATGTCAGTAGTGTTATTATGTCAGTAGTGTATCTGTCAGTATGTCAGTAGTGTATCTGTCAGTATGTCAGTAGTGTATCTGTCAGTAGTGTATCTGTCAGTATGTCAGTAGTGTATCTGTCAGTAGTGTATCTGTCAGTAGTGTATCTGTCAGTAGTGTTTCTGTCAGCAGTGTATCTGTTAGTAGTGTATCTGTCAGTAGTGTATCTGTCAGTAGTGTATCTGTCAGTATGTCAGTAGTGTATCTGTCAGTAGTGTATCTGTCAGTATGTCAGTAGTGTATCTGTCAGTATGTCAGTAGTGCATCTGTCAGTAGTGTATCTGTCAGTAGTATATCTGTCAGTATGTCAGTAGTATATCTGTCAGTAGTGTATCTGTCAGTATGTCAGTAGTGTATCTGTCAGTATGTCAGTAGTGTATCTGTCAGTAGTGTATCTGTCAGTATGTCAGTAGTGTATCTGTCAGTAGTGTATCTGTCATTTTGTCAGTAGTGTATCTGTCAGTAGTGTATCTGTCAGTAGTGTATATGTCAGTAGTGTATCTGTCAGTAGTGTATCTGTCAGTATGTCAGTAGTGTATCTGTCAGTAGTGTATCTGTTAGTATGTCAGTGGTGTATCTGTCAGTATGTCAGTAGTGTATCTGTCAGTATGTCAGTAGTGTATCTGTCAGTAGTGTATCTGTCAGTAGTGTATCTGTCAGTATGTCAGTAGTGTATCTGTCAGTAGTGTATCTGTCAGTATGTCAGTAGTGTATCTGTCAGTAGTGTATCTGTCAGTAGTGTATCTGTCAGTATGTCAGTAGTGTATCTGTCAGTAGTGTATCTGTCAGTAGTGTATCTGTCAGTATGTCAGTAGTGTATCTGTCAGTAGTGTATCTGTCAGTAGTGTATCTGTCAGTATGTCAGTAGTATATCTGTCAGTAGTGTATCTGTCAGTATGTCAGTAGTGTATCTGTCAGTATGTCAGTAGTGTATCTGTCAGTAGTGTATCTGTCAGTATGTCAGTAGTGTATCTGTCAGTAGTGTATCTGTTAGTATGTCAGTGGTGTATCTGTCAGTATGTCAGTAGTGTATCTGTCAGTATGTCAGTAGTGTATCTGTCAGTAGTGTATCTGTCAGTAGTGTATCTGTCAGTATGTCAGTAGTGTATCTGTCAGTAGTGTATCTGTCAGTAGTGTATCTGTCAGTAGTGTATCTGTCAGTATGTCAGTAGTGTATCTGTCAGTAGTGTATCTGTCAGTAGTGTATCTGTCAGTATGTCAGTAGTGTATCTGTCAGTAGTGTATCTGTCATTTTGTCAGTAGTGTATCTGTCAGTAGTGTATCTGTCAGTAGTGTATATGTCAGTAGTGTATCTGTCAGTAGTGTATCTGTCAGTATGTCAGTAGTGTATCTGTCAGTAATGTATCTGTTAGTATGTCAGTGGTGTATCTGTCAGTATGTCAGTAGTGTATCTGTCAGTATGTCAGTAGTGTATCTGTCAGTAGTGTATCTGTCAGTATGTCAGTAGTGTATCTGTCAGTAGTGTATCTGTCAGTATGTCAGTAGTGTATCTGTCAGTAGTAAATCTGTCAGTAGTGTATCTGTCAGTATGTCAGTAGTGTATCTGTCAGTAGTGTATCTGTCAGTAGTGTATCTGTCAGTATGTCAGTAGTGTATCTGTCAGTAGTGTATCTGTCAGTAGTGTATCTGTCAGTATGTCAGTAGTGTATCTGTCAGTAATGTATCTGTTAGTATGTCAGTGGTGTATCTGTCAGTATGTCAGTAGTGTATCTGTCAGTATGTCAGTAGTGTATCTGTCAGTAGTGTATCTGTCAGTATGTCAGTAGTGTATCTGTCAGTAGTGTATCTGTCAGTATGTCAGTAGTGTATCTGTCAGTAGTAAATCTGTCAGTAGTGTATCTGTCAGTATGTCAGTAGTGTATCTGTCAGTAGTGTATCTGTCAGTAGTGTATCTGTCAGTATGTCAGTAGTGTATCTGTCAGTAGTGTATCTGTCAGTAGTGTATCTGTCAGTATGTCAGTAGTGTATCTGTCAGTAGTGTATCTGTCTGTAGTGTATCTGTCAGTAGTGTATCTGTCAGTATGTCAGTAGTGTATCTGTCAGTAGTGTATCTTTCAGTATGTCAGTAGTGTATCTGTCAGTAGTGTATCTGTCAGTAGTGTATCTGTCAGTAGTGTATCTGTCAGTATGTCAGTAGTGTATCTGTTAGTAGTGTATCTGTCAGTAGTGTATCTGTCAGTAGTGTATCTGTCAGTAGTGTATCTGTCAGTATGTCAGCAGTGTATCTGTCAGTATGTCAGTAGAGTATCTGTCAGTATGTTAGTAGTGTATCTGTCAGTAGTGTATCTGTCAGTAGTGTATCTGTCAGTATGTCAGTAGTGTATCTGTCAGTAGTGTATCTGTCAGTAGTGTATCTGTTAGTAGTGTATCTGTCAGTATGTCAGTAGTGTTAGTATGTCAGTAGTGTATCTGTCAGTATGTCAGTAGTGTATCTGTCAGTATGTCAGTAGTGTATCTGTCAGTAGTGTATCTGTCAGTATGTCAGTAGTGTTATTATGTCAGTAGTGTATCTGTCAGTATGTCAGTAGTGTATCTGTCAGTATGTCAGTAGTGTATCTGTCAGTAGTGTATCTGTCAGTATGTCAGTAGTGTATCTGTCAGTAGTGTATCTGTCAGTAGTGTATCTGTCAGTAGTGTTTCTGTCAGCAGTGTATCTGTTAGTAGTGTATCTGTCAGTAGTGTATCTGTCAGTAGTGTATCTGTCAGTATGTCAGTAGTGTATCTGTCAGTAGTGTATCTGTCAGTATGTCAGTAGTGTATCTGTCAGTATGTCAGTAGTGCATCTGTCAGTAGTGTATCTGTCAGTAGTATATCTGTCAGTATGTCAGTAGTATATCTGTCAGTAGTGTATCTGTCAGTATGTCAGTAGTGTATCTGTCAGTATGTCAGTAGTGTATCTGTCAGTAGTGTATCTGTCAGTATGTCAGTAGTGTATCTGTCAGTAGTGTATCTGTCATTTTGTCAGTAGTGTATCTGTCAGTAGTGTATCTGTCAGTAGTGTATATGTCAGTAGTGTATCTGTCAGTAGTGTATCTGTCAGTATGTCAGTAGTGTATCTGTCAGTAGTGTATCTGTTAGTATGTCAGTGGTGTATCTGTCAGTATGTCAGTAGTGTATCTGTCAGTATGTCAGTAGTGTATCTGTCAGTAGTGTATCTGTCAGTAGTGTATCTGTCAGTATGTCAGTAGTGTATCTGTCAGTAGTGTATCTGTCAGTATGTCAGTAGTGTATCTGTCAGTAGTGTATCTGTCAGTAGTGTATCTGTCAGTATGTCAGTAGTGTATCTGTCAGTAGTGTATCTGTCAGTAGTGTATCTGTCAGTATGTCAGTAGTGTATCTGTCAGTAGTGTATCTGTCAGTAGTGTATCTGTCAGTAGTGTATCTGTCAGTAGTGAATCTGTTAGTAGTGTATCTGTCAGTAGTGTATCTGTCAGTAGTGTATCTGTCAGTATGTCAGTAGTGTATCTGTCAGTAGTGTATCTGTCAGTAGTGTATCTGTTAGTAGTGTATCTGTCAGTATGTCAGTAGTGTTAGTATGTCAGTAGTGTATCTGTCAGTATGTCAGTAGTGTAGCTGTCAGTATGTCAGTAGTGTATCTGTCAGTAGTGTATCTGTCAGTAGTGTATCTGTCAGTATGTCAGTAGTTTGTCTGTCAGTAGTGTATCTGTCAGTAGTGTATCTGTCAGTAGTGTGTCTGTCAGTATGTCAGTAGTGTATCTGTCAGTAGTGTATCTGTCAGTATGTCAGTAGTGTATCTGTCAGTAGTGTATCTGTCAGTAGTGTATATGTCAGTAGTGTATCTGTCAGTACTGTATCTGTCAGTATGTCAGTAGTGTATCTGTCAGTAGTGTGTCTGTTAGTATGTCAGTAGTGTATCTGTCAGTATGTCAGTAGTGTATCTGTCAGTATGTCAGTTGTGTATCTGTCAGTAGTGTATCTGTCAGTAGTGTATCTGTCAGTAGTGTATCTGTCAGTATGTCAGTAGTGTATCTGTCAGTATGTCAGTAGTGTATCTGTCAGTAGTGTATCTGTCAGTAGTGTATCTGTCAGTATGTCAGTAGTGTATCTGTCAGTAGTGTATCTGTCAGTATGTCAGTAGTGTATCTGTCAGTAGTGTATCTGTCAGTATGTCAGTAGTGTATCTGTCAGTAGTGTATCTGTCAGTAGTGTATCTGTCAGTATGTCAGTATTGTATCTGTCAGTATGTAAGTAGTGTATCTGTCAGTAGTGTATCTGTCAGTATGTCAGTAGTGTATCTGTCAGTAGTGTATCTGTCAGTAGTGTATCTGTCAGTATGTCAGTAGTGTATCTGTCAGTAGTGTATCTGTCATTTTGTCAGTAGTGTATCTGTCAGTAGTGTATCTGTCAGTAGTGTATATGTCAGTAGTGTATCTGTCAGTAGTGTATCTGTCAGTATGTCAGTAGTGTATCTGTCAGTAATGTATCTGTTAGTATGTCAGTGGTGTATCTGTCAGTATGTCAGTAGTGTATCTGTCAGTATGTCAGTAGTGTATCTGTCAGTAGTGTATCTGTCAGTATGTCAGTAGTGTATCTGTCAGTAGTGTATCTGTCAGTAGTGTATCTGTCAGTATGTCAGTAGTGTATCTGTCAGTAGTGTATCTGTCTGTAGTGTATCTGTCAGTAGTGTATCTGTCAGTATGTCAGTAGTGTATCTGTCAGTAGTGTATCTGTCAGTATGTCAGTAGTGTATCTGTCAGTAGTGTATCTGTTAGTATGTCAGTGGTGTATCTGTCAGTATGTCAGTAGTGTATCTGTCAGTATGTCAGTAGTGTATCTGTCAGTAGTGTATCTGTCAGTAGTGTATCTGTCAGTATGTCAGTAGTGTATCTGTCAGTAGTGTATCTGTCAGTATGTCAGTAGTGTATCTGTCAGTAGTGTATCTGTCAGTAGTGTATCTGTCAGTATGTCAGTAGTGTATCTGTCAGTAGTGTATCTGTCAGTAGTGTATCTGTCAGTATGTCAGTAGTGTATCTGTCAGTAGTGTATCTGTCAGTAGTGTATCTGTCAGTAGTGTATCTGTCAGTAGTGAATCTGTTAGTAGTGTATCTGTCAGTAGTGTATCTGTCAGTAGTGTATCTGTCAGTATGTCAGTAGTGTATCTGTCAGTAGTTTATCTGTCAGTAGTGTATCTGTTAGTAGTGTATCTGTCAGTATGTCAGTAGTGTTAGTATGTCAGTAGTGTATCTGTCAGTATGTCAGTAGTGTAGCTGTCAGTATGTCAGTAGTGTATCTGTCAGTAGTGTATCTGTCAGTAGTGTATCTGTCAGTATGTCAGTAGTGTGTCTGTCAGTAGTGTATCTGTCAGTAGTGTATCTGTCAGTAGTGTGTCTGTCAGTATGTCAGTAGTGTATCTGTCAGTAGTGTATCTGTCAGTATGTCAGTAGTGTATCTGTCAGTAGTGTATCTGTCAGTAGTGTATATGTCAGTAGTGTATCTGTCAGTACTGTATCTGTCAGTATGTCAGTAGTGTATCTGTCAGTAGTGTGTCTGTTAGTATGTCAGTAGTGTATCTGTCAGTATGTCAGTAGTGTATCTGTCAGTATGTCAGTTGTGTATCTGTCAGTAGTGTATCTGTCAGTAGTGTATCTGTCAGTAGTGTATCTGTCAGTATGTCAGTAGTGTATCTGTCAGTATGTCAGTAGTGTATCTGTCAGTAGTGTATCTGTCAGTAGTGTATCTGTCAGTATGTCAGTAGTGTATCTGTCAGTAGTGTATCTGTCAGTATGTCAGTAGTGTATCTGTCAGTATGTCAGTAGTGCATCTGTCAGTAGTGTATCTGTCAGTAGTATATCTGTCAGTATGTCAGTAGTATATCTGTCAGTAGTGTATCTGTCAGTATGTCAGTAGTGTATCTGTCAGTATGTCAGTAGTGTATCTGTCAGTAGTGTATCTGTCAGTATGTCAGTAGTGTATCTGTCAGTAGTGTATCTGTCATTTTGTCAGTAGTGTATCTGTCAGTAGTGTATCTGTCAGTAGTGTATATGTCAGTAGTGTATCTGTCAGTAGTGTATCTGTCAGTATGTCAGTAGTGTATCTGTCAGTAGTGTATCTGTTAGTATGTCAGTGGTGTATCTGTCAGTATGTCAGTAGTGTATCTGTCAGTATGTCAGTAGTGTATCTGTCAGTAGTGTATCTGTCAGTAGTGTATCTGTCAGTATGTCAGTAGTGTATCTGTCAGTAGTGTATCTGTCAGTATGTCAGTAGTGTATCTGTCAGTAGTGTATCTGTCAGTAGTGTATCTGTCAGTATGTCAGTAGTGTATCTGTCAGTAGTGTATCTGTCAGTAGTGTATCTGTCAGTATGTCAGTAGTGTATCTGTCAGTAGTGTATCTGTCAGTAGTGTATCTGTCAGTATGTCAGTAGTATATCTGTCAGTAGTGTATCTGTCAGTATGTCAGTAGTGTATCTGTCAGTATGTCAGTAGTGTATCTGTCAGTAGTGTATCTGTCAGTATGTCAGTAGTGTATCTGTCAGTAGTGTATCTGTTAGTATGTCAGTGGTGTATCTGTCAGTATGTCAGTAGTGTATCTGTCAGTATGTCAGTAGTGTATCTGTCAGTAGTGTATCTGTCAGTAGTGTATCTGTCAGTATGTCAGTAGTGTATCTGTCAGTAGTGTATCTGTCAGTAGTGTATCTGTCAGTAGTGTATCTGTCAGTATGTCAGTAGTGTATCTGTCAGTAGTGTATCTGTCAGTAGTGTATCTGTCAGTATGTCAGTAGTGTATCTGTCAGTAGTGTATCTGTCATTTTGTCAGTAGTGTATCTGTCAGTAGTGTATCTGTCAGTAGTGTATATGTCAGTAGTGTATCTGTCAGTAGTGTATCTGTCAGTATGTCAGTAGTGTATCTGTCAGTAATGTATCTGTTAGTATGTCAGTGGTGTATCTGTCAGTATGTCAGTAGTGTATCTGTCAGTATGTCAGTAGTGTATCTGTCAGTAGTGTATCTGTCAGTATGTCAGTAGTGTATCTGTCAGTAGTGTATCTGTCAGTATGTCAGTAGTGTATCTGTCAGTAGTAAATCTGTCAGTAGTGTATCTGTCAGTATGTCAGTAGTGTATCTGTCAGTAGTGTATCTGTCAGTAGTGTATCTGTCAGTATGTCAGTAGTGTATCTGTCAGTAGTGTATCTGTCAGTAGTGTATCTGTCAGTATGTCAGTAGTGTATCTGTCAGTAATGTATCTGTTAGTATGTCAGTGGTGTATCTGTCAGTATGTCAGTAGTGTATCTGTCAGTATGTCAGTAGTGTATCTGTCAGTAGTGTATCTGTCAGTATGTCAGTAGTGTATCTGTCAGTAGTGTATCTGTCAGTATGTCAGTAGTGTATCTGTCAGTAGTAAATCTGTCAGTAGTGTATCTGTCAGTATGTCAGTAGTGTATCTGTCAGTAGTGTATCTGTCAGTAGTGTATCTGTCAGTATGTCAGTAGTGTATCTGTCAGTAGTGTATCTGTCAGTAGTGTATCTGTCAGTATGTCAGTAGTGTATCTGTCAGTAGTGTATCTGTCTGTAGTGTATCTGTCAGTAGTGTATCTGTCAGTATGTCAGTAGTGTATCTGTCAGTAGTGTATCTTTCAGTATGTCAGTAGTGTATCTGTCAGTAGTGTATCTGTCAGTAGTGTATCTGTCAGTAGTGTATCTGTCAGTATGTCAGTAGTGTATCTGTTAGTAGTGTATCTGTCAGTAGTGTATCTGTCAGTAGTGTATCTGTCAGTAGTGTATCTGTCAGTATGTCAGCAGTGTATCTGTCAGTATGTCAGTAGAGTATCTGTCAGTATGTTAGTAGTGTATCTGTCAGTAGTGTATCTGTCAGTAGTGTATCTGTCAGTATGTCAGTAGTGTATCTGTCAGTAGTGTATCTGTCAGTAGTGTATCTGTTAGTAGTGTATCTGTCAGTATGTCAGTAGTGTTAGTATGTCAGTAGTGTATCTGTCAGTATGTCAGTAGTGTATCTGTCAGTATGTCAGTAGTGTATCTGTCAGTAGTGTATCTGTCAGTATGTCAGTAGTGTTATTATGTCAGTAGTGTATCTGTCAGTATGTCAGTAGTGTATCTGTCAGTATGTCAGTAGTGTATCTGTCAGTAGTGTATCTGTCAGTATGTCAGTAGTGTATCTGTCAGTAGTGTATCTGTCAGTAGTGTATCTGTCAGTAGTGTTTCTGTCAGCAGTGTATCTGTTAGTAGTGTATCTGTCAGTAGTGTATCTGTCAGTAGTGTATCTGTCAGTATGTCAGTAGTGTATCTGTCAGTAGTGTATCTGTCAGTATGTCAGTAGTGTATCTGTCAGTATGTCAGTAGTGCATCTGTCAGTAGTGTATCTGTCAGTAGTATATCTGTCAGTATGTCAGTAGTATATCTGTCAGTAGTGTATCTGTCAGTATGTCAGTAGTGTATCTGTCAGTATGTCAGTAGTGTATCTGTCAGTAGTGTATCTGTCAGTATGTCAGTAGTGTATCTGTCAGTAGTGTATCTGTCATTTTGTCAGTAGTGTATCTGTCAGTAGTGTATCTGTCAGTAGTGTATATGTCAGTAGTGTATCTGTCAGTAGTGTATCTGTCAGTATGTCAGTAGTGTATCTGTCAGTAGTGTATCTGTTAGTATGTCAGTGGTGTATCTGTCAGTATGTCAGTAGTGTATCTGTCAGTATGTCAGTAGTGTATCTGTCAGTAGTGTATCTGTCAGTAGTGTATCTGTCAGTATGTCAGTAGTGTATCTGTCAGTAGTGTATCTGTCAGTATGTCAGTAGTGTATCTGTCAGTAGTGTATCTGTCAGTAGTGTATCTGTCAGTATGTCAGTAGTGTATCTGTCAGTAGTGTATCTGTCAGTAGTGTATCTGTCAGTATGTCAGTAGTGTATCTGTCAGTAGTGTATCTGTCAGTAGTGTATCTGTCAGTAGTGTATCTGTCAGTAGTGAATCTGTTAGTAGTGTATCTGTCAGTAGTGTATCTGTCAGTAGTGTATCTGTCAGTATGTCAGTAGTGTATCTGTCAGTAGTGTATCTGTCAGTAGTGTATCTGTTAGTAGTGTATCTGTCAGTATGTCAGTAGTGTTAGTATGTCAGTAGTGTATCTGTCAGTATGTCAGTAGTGTAGCTGTCAGTATGTCAGTAGTGTATCTGTCAGTAGTGTATCTGTCAGTAGTGTATCTGTCAGTATGTCAGTAGTTTGTCTGTCAGTAGTGTATCTGTCAGTAGTGTATCTGTCAGTAGTGTGTCTGTCAGTATGTCAGTAGTGTATCTGTCAGTAGTGTATCTGTCAGTATGTCAGTAGTGTATCTGTCAGTAGTGTATCTGTCAGTAGTGTATATGTCAGTAGTGTATCTGTCAGTACTGTATCTGTCAGTATGTCAGTAGTGTATCTGTCAGTAGTGTGTCTGTTAGTATGTCAGTAGTGTATCTGTCAGTATGTCAGTAGTGTATCTGTCAGTATGTCAGTTGTGTATCTGTCAGTAGTGTATCTGTCAGTAGTGTATCTGTCAGTAGTGTATCTGTCAGTATGTCAGTAGTGTATCTGTCAGTATGTCAGTAGTGTATCTGTCAGTAGTGTATCTGTCAGTAGTGTATCTGTCAGTATGTCAGTAGTGTATCTGTCAGTAGTGTATCTGTCAGTATGTCAGTAGTGTATCTGTCAGTAGTGTATCTGTCAGTATGTCAGTAGTGTATCTGTCAGTAGTGTATCTGTCAGTAGTGTATCTGTCAGTATGTCAGTATTGTATCTGTCAGTATGTAAGTAGTGTATCTGTCAGTAGTGTATCTGTCAGTATGTCAGTAGTGTATCTGTCAGTAGTGTATCTGTCAGTAGTGTATCTGTCAGTATGTCAGTAGTGTATCTGTCAGTAGTGTATCTGTCATTTTGTCAGTAGTGTATCTGTCAGTAGTGTATCTGTCAGTAGTGTATATGTCAGTAGTGTATCTGTCAGTAGTGTATCTGTCAGTATGTCAGTAGTGTATCTGTCAGTAATGTATCTGTTAGTATGTCAGTGGTGTATCTGTCAGTATGTCAGTAGTGTATCTGTCAGTATGTCAGTAGTGTATCTGTCAGTAGTGTATCTGTCAGTATGTCAGTAGTGTATCTGTCAGTAGTGTATCTGTCAGTAGTGTATCTGTCAGTATGTCAGTAGTGTATCTGTCAGTAGTGTATCTGTCTGTAGTGTATCTGTCAGTAGTGTATCTGTCAGTATGTCAGTAGTGTATCTGTCAGTAGTGTATCTGTCAGTATGTCAGTAGTGTATCTGTCAGTAGTGTATCTGTTAGTATGTCAGTGGTGTATCTGTCAGTATGTCAGTAGTGTATCTGTCAGTATGTCAGTAGTGTATCTGTCAGTAGTGTATCTGTCAGTAGTGTATCTGTCAGTATGTCAGTAGTGTATCTGTCAGTAGTGTATCTGTCAGTATGTCAGTAGTGTATCTGTCAGTAGTGTATCTGTCAGTAGTGTATCTGTCAGTATGTCAGTAGTGTATCTGTCAGTAGTGTATCTGTCAGTAGTGTATCTGTCAGTATGTCAGTAGTGTATCTGTCAGTAGTGTATCTGTCAGTAGTGTATCTGTCAGTAGTGTATCTGTCAGTAGTGAATCTGTTAGTAGTGTATCTGTCAGTAGTGTATCTGTCAGTAGTGTATCTGTCAGTATGTCAGTAGTGTATCTGTCAGTAGTTTATCTGTCAGTAGTGTATCTGTTAGTAGTGTATCTGTCAGTATGTCAGTAGTGTTAGTATGTCAGTAGTGTATCTGTCAGTATGTCAGTAGTGTAGCTGTCAGTATGTCAGTAGTGTATCTGTCAGTAGTGTATCTGTCAGTAGTGTATCTGTCAGTATGTCAGTAGTGTGTCTGTCAGTAGTGTATCTGTCAGTAGTGTATCTGTCAGTAGTGTGTCTGTCAGTATGTCAGTAGTGTATCTGTCAGTAGTGTATCTGTCAGTATGTCAGTAGTGTATCTGTCAGTAGTGTATCTGTCAGTAGTGTATATGTCAGTAGTGTATCTGTCAGTACTGTATCTGTCAGTATGTCAGTAGTGTATCTGTCAGTAGTGTGTCTGTTAGTATGTCAGTAGTGTATCTGTCAGTATGTCAGTAGTGTATCTGTCAGTATGTCAGTTGTGTATCTGTCAGTAGTGTATCTGTCAGTAGTGTATCTGTCAGTAGTGTATCTGTCAGTATGTCAGTAGTGTATCTGTCAGTATGTCAGTAGTGTATCTGTCAGTAGTGTATCTGTCAGTAGTGTATCTGTCAGTATGTCAGTAGTGTATCTGTCAGTAGTGTATCTGTCAGTATGTCAGTAGTGTATCTGTCAGTAGTGTATCTGTCAGCATGTCAGTAGTGTATCTGTCAGTAGTGTATCTGTCAGTAGTGTATCTGTCAGTATGTCAGTAGTGTATCTGTCAGTATGTAAGTAGTGTATCTGTCAGTAGTGTATCTGTCAGTATGTCAGTAGTGTATCTGTCAGTAGTGTATCTGTCAGTAGTGTATCTGTCAGTATGTCAGTAGTGTATCTGTCAGTAGTGTATCTGTCATTTTGTCAGTAGTGTATCTGTCAGTAGTGTATCTGTCAGTAGTGTATATGTCAGTAGTGTATCTGTCAGTAGTGTATCTGTCAGTATGTCAGTAGTGTATCTGTCAGTAATGTATCTGTTAGTATGTCAGTGGTGTATCTGTCAGTATGTCAGTAGTGTATCTGTCAGTATGTCAGTAGTGTATCTGTCAGTAGTGTATCTGTCAGTATGTCAGTAGTGTATCTGTCAGTAGTGTATCTGTCAGTATGTCAGTAGTGTATCTGTCAGTAGTAAATCTGTCAGTAGTGTATCTGTCAGTATGTCAGTAGTGTATCTGTCAGTAGTGTATCTGTCAGTAGTGTATCTGTCAGTATGTCAGTAGTGTATCTGTCAGTAGTGTATCTGTCAGTAGTGTATCTGTCAGTATGTCAGTAGTGTATCTGTCAGTAGTGCATGTGTCTGTAGTGTATCTGTCAGTAGTGTATCTGTCAGTATGTCAGTAGTGTATCTGTCAGTAGTGTATCTGTCAGTATGTCAGTAGTGTATCTGTCAGTAGTGTATCTGTCAGTAGTGTATCTGTCAGTAGTGTATCTGTCAGTATGTCAGTAGTGTATCTGTTAGTAGTGTATCTGTCAGTAGTGTATCTGTCAGTAGTGTATCTGTCAGTAGTGTATCTGTCAGTATGTCAGCAGTGTATCTGTCAGTATGTCAGTAGAGTATCTGTCAGTATGTTAGTAGTGTATCTGTCAGTAGTGTATCTGTCAGTAGTGTATCTGTCAGTATGTCAGTAGTGTATCTGTCAGTAGTGTATCTGTCAGTAGTGTATCTGTTAGTAGTGTATCTGTCAGTATGTCAGTAGTGTTAGTATGTCAGTAGTGTATCTGTCAGTATGTCAGTAGTGTATCTGTCAGTATGTCAGTAGTGTATCTGTCAGTAGTGTATCTGTCAGTATGTCAGTAGTGTTATTATGTCAGTAGTGTATCTGTCAGTATGTCAGTAGTGTATCTGTCAGTATGTCAGTAGTGTATCTGTCAGTAGTGTATCTGTCAGTATGTCAGTAGTGTATCTGTCAGTAGTGTATCTGTCAGTAGTGTATCTGTCAGTAGTGTTTCTGTCAGCAGTGTATCTGTTAGTAGTGTATCTGTCAGTAGTGTATCTGTCAGTAGTGTATCTGTCAGTATGTCAGTAGTGTATCTGTCAGTAGTGTATCTGTCAGTATGTCAGTAGTGTATCTGTCAGTATGTCAGTAGTGTATCTGTCAGTAGTGTATCTGTCAGTAGTATATCTGTCAGTATGTCAGTAGTATATCTGTCAGTAGTGTATCTGTCAGTATGTCAGTAGTGTATCTGTCAGTATGTCAGTAGTGTATCTGTCAGTAGTGTATCTGTCAGTATGTCAGTAGTGTATCTGTCAGTAGTGTATCTGTCATTTTGTCAGTAGTGTATCTGTCAGTAGTGTATCTGTCAGTAGTGTATATGTCAGTAGTGTATCTGTCAGTAGTGTATCTGTCAGTATGTCAGTAGTGTATCTGTCAGTAGTGTATCTGTTAGTATGTCAGTGGTGTATCTGTCAGTATGTCAGTAGTGTATCTGTCAGTATGTCAGTAGTGTATCTGTCAGTAGTGTATCTGTCAGTAGTGTATCTGTCAGTATGTCAGTAGTGTATCTGTCAGTAGTGTATCTGTCAGTATGTCAGTAGTGTATCTGTCAGTAGTGTATCTGTCAGTAGTGTATCTGTCAGTATGTCAGTAGTGTATCTGTCAGTAGTGTATCTGTCAGTAGTGTATCTGTCAGTATGTCAGTAGTGTATCTGTCAGTAGTGTATCTGTCAGTAGTGTATCTGTCAGTAGTGAATCTGTTAGTAGTGTATCTGTCAGTAGTGTATCTGTCAGTAGTGTATCTGTCAGTATGTCAGTAGTGTATCTGTCAGTAGTGTATCTGTCAGTAGTGTATCTGTTAGTAGTGTATCTGTCAGTATGTCAGTAGTGTTAGTATGTCAGTAGTGTATCTGTCAGTATGTCAGTAGTGTATCTGTCAGTATGTCAGTAGTGTATCTGTCAGTAGTGTATCTGTCAGTAGTGTATCTGTCAGTATGTCAGTAGTGTGTCTGTCAGTAGTGTATCTGTCAGTAGTGTATCTGTCAGTACAGTGTCTGTCAGTATGTCAGTAGTGTATCTGTCAGTAGTGTATCTGTCAGTATGTCAGTAGTGTATCTGTCAGTAGTGTATCTGTCAGTAGTGTATCTGTCAGTATGTCAGTAGTGTATCTGTCAGTAGTGTATCTGTCAGTAGTGTATATGTCAGTAGTGTATCTGTCAGTACTGTATCTGTCAGTATGTCAGTAGTGTATCTGTCAGTAGTGTGTCTGTTAGTATGTCAGTAGTGTATCTGTCAGTATGTCAGTAGTGTATCTGTCAGTATGTCAGTTGTGTATCTGTCAGTAGTGTATCTGTCAGTAGTGTATCTGTCAGTAGTGTATCTGTCAGTATGTCAGTAGTGTATCTGTCAGTATGTCAGTAGTGTATCTGTCAGTAGTGTATCTGTCAGTAGTGTATCTGTCAGTATGTCAGTAGTGTATCTGTCAGTAGTGTATCTGTCAGTATGTCAGTAGTGTATCTGTCAGTAGTGTATCTGTCAGTATGTCAGTAGTGTATCTGTCAGTAGTGTATCTGTCAGTAGTGTATCTGTCAGTATGTCAGTAGTGTATCTGTCAGTATGTCAGTAGTGTATCTGTCAGTAGTGTATCTGTCAGTATGTCAGTAGTGTATCTGTCAGTAGTGTATCTGTCAGTAGTGTATCTGTCAGTATGTCAGTAGTGTATCTGTCAGTAGTGTATCTGTCAGCAGTGTATCTGTCAGTAGTGTATCTGTCAGTAGTGTATCTGTCAGTATGTCAGTAGTGTATCTGTCAGTAGTGTATCTGTCAGTAGTGTATCTGTCAGTAGTGTATCTGTTAGTAGTGAATCTGTTAGTAGTGTATCTGTCAGTAGTGTATCTGTCAGTATGTCAGTAGTGTATCTGTTAGTAGTGTATCTGTCAGTAGTGTATCTGTCAGTAGTGTATCTGTCAGTATGTCAGTAGTGTATCTGTCAGTAGTGTATCTGTCAGTAGTGTATCTGTCAGTAGTGTATCTGTCAGTATGTCAGTAGTGTATCTGTTCAGTAGTGTATCTGTCAGTATGTCAGTAGTGTATCTGTCAGTAGTGTATCTGTCAGTAGTGTATCTGTCAGTATGTCAGTAGTGTATCTGTCAGTATGTCAGTAGTGTATCTGTCAGTATGTCAGTAGTGTATCTGTCAGTAGTGTATCTGTCAGTAGTGTATCTGTCAGTATGTCAGTGTATCTGTCAGTAGTGTATCTGTCAGTAGTGTATCTGTCAGTAGTGTATCTGTCAGTATGTCAGTAGTGTTAGTATGTCAGTAGTGTATCTGTCAGTAGTGTATCTGTCAGTAGTGTATCTGTCAGTATGTCAGTAGTGTATCTGTCAGTAGTGTATCTGTCAGTAGTGTATCTGTCAGTAGTGTATCTGTCAGTAGTGTATCTGTCAGTATGTCAGTAGTGTATCTGTCAGTAGTGTATCTGTCAGTAGTGTATCTGTCAGTATGTCAGTAGTGTATCTGTCAGTAGTGTATCTGTCAGTAGTGTATCTGTCAGTATGTCAGTAGTGTATCTGTCAGTAGTGTATCTGTCAGTAGTGTATCTGTCAGTATGTCAGTAGTGTATCTGTCAGTAGTGTATCTGTCAGTAGTGTATCTGTCAGTATGTCAGTAGTGTATCTGTCAGTAGTGTATCTGTCAGTAGTGTATCTGTCAGTAGTGTATGTCATCAGTATGTCAGTAGTGTTAGTATGTCAGTAGTGTATCTGTCAGTATGTCAGTAGTGTATCTGTCAGTATGTCAGTAGTGTATCTGTCAGTAGTGTATCTGTCAGTATGTCAGTAGTGTATCTGTCAGTAGTGTATCTGTCAGTATGTCAGTAGTGTATCTGTCAGTAGTGTATCTGTCAGTATGTCAGTAGTGTATCTGTCAGTAGTGTATCTGTCAGTAGTGTATCTGTCAGTATGTCAGTAGTGTATCTGTCAGTAGTGTATCTGTCAGTAGTGTATCTGTCAGTATGTCAGTAGTGTTAGTCTGTCAGTAGTGTATCTGTCAGTATGTCAGTAGTGTATCTGTCAGTATGTCAGTAGTGTATCTGTCAGTAGTGTATCTGTCAGTATGTCAGTAGTGTATCTGTCAGTAGTGTATCTGTCAGTAGTGTATCTGTCAGTAGTGTATCTGTCAGTATGTCAGTAGTGTATCTGTCAGTAGTGTCAGTAGTGTATCTGTCAGTAGTGTATCTGTCAGTAGTGTATCTGTCAGTAGTGTATCTGTCAGTAGTGTATCTGTCAGTAGTGTATCTGTCAGTAGTGTATCTGTCAGTATGTCAGTAGTGTATCTGTCAGTAGTGTATCTGTCAGTAGTGTATCTGTCAGTAGTGTATCTGTCAGTATGTCAGTAGTGTAGTCTGTCAGTAGTGTATCTGTCAGTATGTCAGTAGTGTATCTGTCAGTATGTCAGTAGTGTATCTGTCAGTAGTGTATCTGTCAGTAGTGTATCTGTCAGTAGTGTATCTGTCAGTAGTGTATCTGTCAGTATGTCAGTAGTGTATCTGTCAGTAGTGTATCTGTCAGTAGTGTATCTGTCAGTAGTGTATCTGTCAGTATGTCAGTAGTGTATCTGTCAGTATGTCAGTAGTGTATCTGTCAGTATGTCAGTAGTGTATCTGTCAGTAGTGTATCTGTCAGTATGTCAGTAGTGTATCTGTCAGTATGTCAGTAGTGTATCTGTCAGTAGTGTATCTGTCAGTAGTGTATCTGTCAGTATGTCAGTAGTGTATCTGTCAGTATGTCAGTAGTGTATCTGTCAGTAGTGTATCTGTCAGTATGTCAGTAGTGTATCTGTCAGTAGTGTATCTGTCAGTATGTCAGTAGTGTATCTGTCAGTAGTGTATCTGTCAGTAGTATATCTGTCAGTAGTGTATCTGTCAGTAGTGTATCTGTCAGTATGTCAGTAGTGTATCTGTCAGTAGTGTATCTGTCAGTAGTGTATCTGTCAGTATGTCAGTAGTGTATCTGTCAGTAGTGTATCTGTCAGTAGTGTATCTGTCAGTATGTCAGTAGTGTATCTGTCAGTAGTGTATCTGTCAGTAGTGTATCTGTCAGTATGTCAGTAGTGTATCTGTCAGTAGTGTATCTGTCAGTAGTGTATCTGTCAGTAGTGTATCTGTCAGTATGTCAGTAGTGTTAGTATGTCAGTAGTGTATCTGTCAGTATGTCAGTAGTGTATCTGTCAGTATGTCAGTAGTGTATCTGTCAGTAGTGTATCTGTCAGTAGTGTATCTGTCAGTAGTGTATCTGTCAGTAGTGTATCTGTCAGTATGTCAGTAGTGTATCTGTCAGTAGTGTATCTGTCAGTAGTGTATCTGTCAGTATGTCAGTAGTGTATCTGTCAGTAGTGTATCTGTCAGTAGTGTATCTGTCAGTATGTCAGTAGTGTATCTGTCAGTAGTGTATCTGTCAGTAGTGTATCTGTCAGTATGTCAGTAGTGTTATCTGTCAGTAGTGTATCTGTCAGTATGTCAGTAGTGTATCTGTCAGTATGTCAGTAGTGTATCTGTCAGTAGTGTATCTGTCAGTATGTCAGTAGTGTATCTGTCAGTAGTGTATCTGTCAGTAGTGTATCTGTCAGTAGTGTATCTGTCAGTATGTCAGTAGTGTATCTGTCAGTATGTCAGTAGTGTATCTGTCAGTAGTGTATCTGTCAGTAGTGTATCTGTCAGTATGTCAGTAGTGTATCTGTCAGTATGTCAGTAGTGTATCTGTCAGTATGTCAGTAGTGTATCTGTCAGTAGTGTATCTGTCAGTAGTGTATCTGTCAGTATGTCAGTAGTGTATCTGTCAGTAGTGTATCTGTCAGTAGTGTATCTGTCAGTATGTCAGTAGTGTTAGTATGTCAGTAGTGTATCTGTCAGTATGTCAGTAGTGTATCTGTCAGTAGTGTATCTGTCAGTATGTCAGTAGTGTATCTGTCAGTAGTGTATCTGTCAGTAGTGTATCTGTCAGTAGTGTATCTGTCAGTAGTGTATCTGTCAGTATGTCAGTAGTGTATCTGTCAGTAGTGTATCTGTCAGTATGTCAGTAGTGTATCTGTCAGTAGTGTATCTGTCAGTAGTGTATCTGTCAGTAGTGTATCTGTCAGTATGTCAGTAGTGTATCTGTCAGTATGTCAGTAGTGTATCTGTCAGTAGTGTATCTGTCAGTAGTGTATCTGTCAGTATGTCAGTAGTGTATCTGTCAGTAGTGTATCTGTCAGTATGTCAGTAGTGTATCTGTCAGTAGTGTATCTGTCAGTAGTGTATCTGTCAGTATGTCAGTAGTGTATCTGTCAGTAGTGTATCTGTCAGTATGTCAGTAGTGTATCTGTCAGTATGTCAGTAGTGTATCTGTCAGTAGTGTATCTGTCAGTATGTCAGTAGTGTATCTGTCAGTAGTGTATCTGTCAGTATGTCAGTAGTGTATCTGTCAGTAGTGTATCTGTCAGTATGTCAGTAGTGTATCTGTCAGTATGTCAGTAGTATATCTGTCAGTAGTGTATCTGTTAGTATGTCAGTAGTGTATCTGTCAGTATGTCAGTAGTGTATCTGTCAGTATGTCAGTAGTGTATCTGTCAGTAGTGTATCTGTCAGTATGTCAGTAGTGTATCTGTCAGTATGTCAGTAGTGTATCTGTCAGTAGTGTATCTGTCAGTATGTCAGTAGTGTATCTGTCAGTAGTGTATCTGTCAGTAGTGTATCTGTCAGTATGTCAGTAGTGTATCTGTCAGTAGTGTATCTGTCAGTAGTGTATCTGTCAGTAGTGTATCTGTCAGTATGTCAGTAGTGTATCTGTCAGTAGTGTATCTGTCAGTATGTCAGTAGTGTATCTGTCAGTATGTCAGTAGTGTATCTGTCAGTAGTGTATCTGTCAGTATGTCAGTAGTGTATCTGTCAGTAGTGTATCTGTCAGTATGTCAGTAGTGTATCTGTCAGTATGTCAGTAGTGTATCTGTCAGTAGTGTATCTGTCAGTATGTCAGTAGTGTATCTGTCAGTAGTGTATCTGTCAGTAGTGTATCTGTCAGTATGTCAGTAGTGTATCTGTCAGTAGTGTATCTGTCAGTAGTGTATCTGTCAGTAGTGTATCTGTCAGTAGTGTATCTGTCAGTATGTCAGTAGTGTATCTGTCAGTAGTGTATCTGTCAGTAGTGTATCTGTCAGTAGTGTATCTGTCAGTATGTCAGTAGTGTATCTGTCAGTAGTGTATCTGTCAGTATGTCAGTAGTGTATCTGTCAGTATGTCAGTAGTGTATCTGTCAGTAGTGTATCTGTCAGTAGTGTATCTGTCAGTATGTCAGTAGTGTATCTGTCAGTAGTGTATCTGTCAGTAGTGTATCTGTCAGTAGTGTATCTGTCAGTATGTCAGTAGTGTATCTGTCAGTAGTGTATCTGTCAGTATGTCAGTAGTGTATCTGTCAGTAGTGTATCTGTCAGTAGTGTATCTGTCAGTAGTGTCAGTCGTGTCAGTCTGTCAGTAGTGTATCTGTCAGTAGTGTATCTGTCAGTAGTGTATCTGTCAGTATGTCAGTAGTGTATCTGTCAGTAGTGTATCTGTCAGTAGTGTATCTGTCAGTATGTCAGTAGTGTATCTGTCAGTAGTGTATCTGTCAGTGTATCTGTCAGTAGTGTATCTGTCAGTAGTGTATCTGTCAGTAGTGTATCTGTTCAGTAGTGTATCTGTCAGTAGTGTATCTGTCAGTAGTGTATCTGTCAGTAGTGTATCTGTCAGTATGTCAGTAGTGTATCTGTCAGTAGTGTATCTGTCAGTAGTGTATCTGTCAGTATGTCAGTAGTGTATCTGTCAGTAGTGTATCTGTCAGTAGTGTATCTGTCAGTATGTCAGTAGTGTATCTGTCAGTAGTGTATCTGTCAGTAGTGTATCTGTCAGTAGTGTATCTGTCAGTATGTCAGTAGTGTATCTGTCAGTAGTGTATCTGTCAGTAGTGTATCTGTCAGTATGTCAGTAGTGTATCTGTCAGTAGTGTATCTGTCAGTAGTGTATCTGTCAGTAGTGTATCTGTCAGTATGTCAGTAGTGTTAGTCTGTCAGTAGTGTATCTGTCAGTATGTCAGTAGTGTATCTGTCAGTATGTCAGTAGTGTATCTGTCAGTAGTGTATCTGTCAGTGTATCTGTCAGTAGTGTATCTGTCAGTATGTCAGTAGTGTATCTGTCAGTAGTGTATCTGTCAGTATGTCAGTAGTGTATCTGTCAGTAGTGTATCTGTCAGTAGTGTATCTGTCAGTAGTGTATCTGTCAGTGTATCTGTCAGTAGTGTATCTGTCAGTAGTGTCAGTAGTGTATCTGTCAGTAGTGTATCTGTCAGTAGTGTATCTGTCAGTAGTGTATCTGTCAGTAGTGTATCTGTCAGTAGTGTATCTGTCAGTAGTGTATCTGTCAGTATGTCAGTAGTGTATCTGTCAGTAGTGTATCTGTCAGTAGTGTATCTGTCAGTAGTGTATCTGTCAGTATGTCAGTAGTGTATCTGTCAGTAGTGTATCTGTCAGTATGTCAGTAGTGTATCTGTCAGTAGTGTATCTGTCAGTATGTCAGTAGTGTTAGTCTGTCAGTAGTGTATCTGTCAGTATGTCAGTAGTGTATCTGTCAGTAGTGTATCTGTCAGTAGTGTATCTGTCAGTAGTGTATCTGTCAGTAGTGTATCTGTCAGTATGTCAGTAGTGTATCTGTCAGTATGTCAGTAGTGTATCTGTCAGTATGTTCAGTAGTGTATCTGTCAGTAGTGTATCTGTCAGTAGTGTATCTGTCAGTATGTCAGTAGTGTATCTGTCAGTAGTGTATCTGTCAGTAGTGTATCTGTCAGTAGTGTATCTGTCAGTATGTCAGTAGTGTTAGTCTGTCAGTAGTGTATCTGTCAGTATGTCAGTAGTGTATCTGTCAGTATGTCAGTAGTGTATCTGTCAGTAGTGTATCTGTCAGTATGTCAGTAGTGTATCTGTCAGTAGTGTATCTGTCAGTAGTGTATCTGTCAGTAGTGTATCTGTCAGTATGTCAGTAGTGTATCTGTCAGTAGTGTATCTGTCAGTAGTGTATCTGTCAGTAGTGTATCTGTCAGTAGTGTATCTGTCAGTAGTGTATCTGTCAGTAGTGTATCTGTCAGTATGTCAGTAGTGTATCTGTCAGTAGTGTATCTGTCAGTAGTGTATCTGTCAGTAGTGTATCTGTCAGTATGTCAGTAGTGTATCTGTCAGTATGTCAGTAGTGTATCTGTCAGTATGTCAGTAGTGTATCTGTCAGTAGTGTATCTGTCAGTAGTGTATCTGTCAGTGTATCTGTCAGTAGTGTATCTGTCAGTAGTGTATCTGTCAGTAGTGTATCTGTCAGTAGTGTATCTGTCAGTATGTCAGTAGTGTATCTGTCAGTAGTGTATCTGTCAGTAGTGTATCTGTCAGTATGTCAGTAGTGTATCTGTCAGTAGTGTATCTGTCAGTATGTCAGTAGTGTATCTGTCAGTAGTGTATCTGTCAGTAGTGTATCTGTCAGTAGTGTATCTGTCAGTAGTGTATCTGTCAGTAGTGTATCTGTCAGTAGTGTATCTGTCAGTAGTGTATCTGTCAGTAGTGTATCTGTCAGTAGTGTATCTGTCAGTATGTCAGTAGTGTATCTGTCAGTATGTCAGTAGTGTATCTGTCAGTAGTGTATCTGTCAGTATGTCAGTAGTGTATCTGTCAGTAGTGTATCTGTCAGTATGTCAGTAGTGTATCTGTCAGTAGTGTATCTGTCAGTAGTGTATCTGTCAGTATGTCAGTAGTGTATCTGTCAGTAGTGTATCTGTCAGTAGTGTCAGTCGTGTCAGTCTGTCAGTAGTGTATCTGTCAGTAGTGTATCTGTCAGTAGTGTATCTGTCAGTATGTCAGTAGTGTAGTCTGTCAGTAGTGTATCTGTCAGTAGTGTATCTGTCAGTAGTGTATCTGTCAGTATGTCAGTAGTGTATCTGTCAGTAGTGTATCTGTCAGTATGTCAGTAGTGTATCTGTCAGTATGTCAGTAGTGTATCTGTCAGTAGTGTATCTGTCAGTATGTCAGTAGTGTATCTGTCAGTAGTGTATCTGTCAGTAGTGTATCTGTCAGTAGTGTATCTGTCAGTATGTCAGTAGTGTATCTGTCAGTATGTCAGTAGTGTATCTGTCAGTAGTGTATCTGTCAGTAGTGTATCTGTCAGTAGTGTATCTGTCAGTAGTGTATCTGTCAGTAGTGTATCTGTCAGTAGTGTATCTGTCAGTATGTCAGTAGTGTATCTGTCAGTAGTGTATCTGTCAGTAGTGTATCTGTCAGTATGTCAGTAGTGTATCTGTCAGTAGTGTATCTGTCAGTAGTGTATCTGTCAGTATGTCAGTAGTGTATCTGTCAGTAGTGTATCTGTCAGTATGTCAGTAGTGTATCTGTCAGTAGTGTATCTGTCAGTGTATCTGTCAGTAGTGTATCTGTCAGTATGTCAGTAGTGTATCTGTCAGTAGTGTATCTGTCAGTAGTGTATCTGTCAGTAGTGTATTCTGTCAGTAGTGTATCTGTCAGTGTATCTGTCAGTAGTGTATCTGTCAGTATGTCAGTAGTGTATCTGTCAGTAGTGTATCTGTCAGTAGTGTATCTGTCAGTAGTGTATCTGTCAGTATGTCAGTAGTGTATCTGTCAGTAGTGTATCTGTCAGTAGTGTATCTGTCAGTATGTCAGTAGTGTATCTGTCAGTAGTGTATCTGTCAGTAGTGTATCTGTCAGTATGTCAGTAGTGTATCTGTCAGTATGTCAGTAGTGTATCTGTCAGTAGTGTATCTGTCAGTATGTCAGTAGTGTATCTGTCAGTAGTGTATCTGTCAGTAGTGTATCTGTCAGTAGTGTATCTGTCAGTAGTGTATCTGTCAGTAGTGTATCTGTCAGTATGTCAGTAGTGTATCTGTCAGTATGTCAGTAGTGTATCTGTCAGTAGTGTATCTGTCAGTAGTGTATCTGTCAGTATGTCAGTAGTGTATCTGTCAGTAGTGTATCTGTCAGTATGTCAGTAGTGTATCTGTCAGTATGTCAGTAGTGTATCTGTCAGTAGTGTATCTGTCAGTATGTCAGTAGTGTATCTGTCAGTAGTGTATCTGTCAGTATGTCAGTAGTGTATCTGTCAGTAGTGTATCTGTCAGTAGTGTATCTGTCAGTAGTGTATCTGTCAGTATGTCAGTAGTGTTAGTCTGTCAGTAGTGTATCTGTCAGTATGTCAGTAGTGTATCTGTCAGTATGTCAGTAGTGTATCTGTCAGTAGTGTATCTGTCAGTATGTCAGTAGTGTATCTGTCAGGTATTGTCAGTAGTGTATCTGTCAGTAGTGTATCTGTCAGTATGTCAGTAGTGTATCTGTCAGTAGTGTATCTGTCAGTAGTGTATCTGTCAGTAGTGTATCTGTCAGTAGTGTATCTGTCAGTATGTCAGTAGTGTATCTGTCAGTAGTGTATCTGTCAGTAGTGTATCTGTCAGTAGTGTATCTGTCAGTAGTGTATCTGTCAGTAGTGTATCTGTCAGTAGTGTATCTGTCAGTATGTCAGTAGTGTATCTGTCAGTAGTGTATCTGTCAGTAGTGTATCTGTCAGTATGTCAGTAGTGTATCTGTCAGTAGTGTATCTGTCAGTAGTGTATCTGTCAGTAGTGTATCTGTCAGTATGTCAGTAGTGTATCTGTCAGTAGTGTATCTGTCAGTATGTCAGGTAGGTCTGTCAGTATGTCAGTAGTGTATCTGTCAGTAGTGTATCTGTCAGTATGTCAGTAGTGTATCTGTCAGTAGTGTATCTGTCAGTAGTGTATCTGTCAGTAGTGTATCTGTCAGTATGTCAGTAGTGTATCTGTCAGTAGTGTATCTGTCAGTATGTCAGTAGTGTATCTGTCAGTAGTGTATCTGTCAGTAGTGTATCTGTCAGTATGTCAGTAGTGTATCTGTCAGTAGTGTATCTGTCAGTAGTGTATCTGTCAGTATGTCAGTAGTGTATCTGTCAGTAGTGTATCTGTCAGTATGTCAGTAGTGTATCTGTCAGTAGTGTATCTGTCAGTAGTGTATCTGTCAGTATGTCAGTAGTGTATCTGTCAGTATGTCAGTAGTGTATCTGTCAGTAGTGTATCTGTCAGTAGTGTATCTGTCAGTATGTCAGTAGTGTATCTGTCAGTAGTGTATCTGTCAGTATGTCAGTAGTGTATCTGTCAGTAGTGTATCTGTCAGTATGTCAGTAGTGTATCTGTCAGTAGTGTATCTGTCAGTAGTGTATCTGTCAGTATGTCAGTAGTGTATCTGTCAGTATGTCAGTAGTGTATCTGTCAGTAGTGTATCTGTCAGTAGTGTATCTGTCAGTATGTCAGTAGTGTATCTGTCAGTAGTGTATCTGTCAGTAGTGTATCTGTCAGTATGTCAGTAGTGTATCTGTCAGTAGTGTATCTGTCAGTAGTGTATCTGTCAGTATGTCAGTAGTGTATCTGTCAGTAGTGTATCTGTCAGTAGTGTATCTGTCAGTATGTCAGTAGTGTATCTGTCAGTAGTGTATCTGTCAGTATGTCAGTAGTGTATCTGTCAGTATGTCAGTAGTGTATCTGTCAGTATGTCGTAGTAGTGTATCTGTCAGTAGTGTATCTGTCAGTATGTCAGTAGTGTATCTGTCAGTAGTGTATCTGTCAGTATGTCAGTAGTGTATCTGTCAGTATGTCAGTAGTGTATCTGTCAGTAGTGTATCTGTCAGTATGTCAGTAGTGTATCTGTCAGTAGTGTATCTGTCAGTAGTGTATCTGTCAGTAGTGTATCTGTCAGTATGTCAGTAGTGTATCTGTCAGTAGTGTATCTGTCAGTAGTGTATCTGTCAGTATGTGTATCTGTCAGTAGTGTATCTGTCAGTAGTGTATCTGTCAGTAGTGTATCTGTCAGTATGTCAGTAGTGTATCTGTCAGTAGTGTATCTGTCAGTAGTGTATCTGTAGTGTATCTGTCAGTAGTGTATCTGTCAGTAGTGTATCTGTCAGTAGTGTATCTGTCAGTAGTGTATCTGTCAGTATGTCAGTAGTGTATCTGTCAGTAGTGTATCTGTCAGTATGTCAGTAGTGTATCTGTCAGTATGTCAGTAGTGTATCTGTCAGTATGTCAGTATGTATCTGTCAGTAGTGTATCTGTCAGTAGTGTATCTGTCAGTATGTCAGTAGTGTTAGTCTGTCAGTAGTGTATCTGTCAGTATGTCAGTAGTGTATCTGTCAGTATGTCAGTAGTGTATCTGTCAGTAGTGTATCTGTCAGTATGTCAGTAGTGTATCTGTCAGTAGTGTATCTGTCAGTATGTCAGTAGTGTATCTGTCAGTAGTGTATCTGTCAGTAGTGTATCTGTCAGTAGTGTATCTGTCAGTATGTCAGTAGTGTATCTGTCAGTAGTGTATCTGTCAGTATGTCAGTAGTGTAGTCATGTCAGTAGTGTATCTGTCAGTAGTGTATCTGTCAGTATGTCAGTAGTGTATCTGTCAGTAGTGTATCTGTCAGTATGTCAGTAGTGTATCTGTCAGTATGTCAGTAGTGTATCTGTCAGTAGTGTATCTGTCAGTATGTCAGTAGTGTATCTGTCAGTAGTGTATCTGTCAGTAGTGTATCTGTCAGTAGTGTATCTGTCAGTATGTCAGTAGTGTATCTGTCAGTAGTGTATCTGTCAGTAGTGTATCTGTCAGTAGTGTATCTGTCAGTAGTGTATCTGTCAGTATGTCAGTAGTGTATCTGTCAGTAGTGTATCTGTCAGTATGTCAGTAGTGTATCTGTCAGTATGTCAGTAGTGTATCTGTCAGTATGTGTATCTGTCAGTATGTCAGTAGTGTATCTGTCAGTAGTGTATCTGTCAGTAGTGTATCTGTCAGTATGTCAGTAGTGTATCTGTCAGTAGTGTATCTGTCAGTAGTGTATCTGTCAGTAGTGTATCTGTCAGTAGTGTATCTGTCAGTAGTGTATCTGTCAGTAGTGTATCTGTCAGTATGTCAGTAGTGTTAGTATGTCAGTAGTGTATCTGTCAGTAGTGTAGTACTGTCAGTATGTCAGTAGTGTTAGTATGTCAGTAGTGTATCTGTCAGTATGTCAGTAGTGTATCTGTCAGTAGTGTATCTGTCAGTATGTCAGTAGTGTATCTGTCAGTAGTGTATCTGTCAGTAGTGTATCTGTCAGTATGTCAGTAGTGTATCTGTCAGTAGTGTATCTGTCAGTAGTGTATCTGTCAGTATGTCAGTAGTGTATCTGTCAGTAGTGTATCTGTCAGTATGTCAGTAGTGTCAGTATGTCAGTAGTGTATCTGTCAGTAGTGTATCTGTCAGTAGTGTATCTGTCAGTATGTCAGTAGTGTTAGTCTGTCAGTAGTGTATCTGTCAGTATGTCAGTAGTGTATCTGTCAGTAGTGTATCTGTCAGTAGTGTATCTGTCAGTAGTGTATCTGTCAGTATGTCAGTAGTGTATCTGTCAGTAGTGTATCTGTCAGTATGTCAGTAGTGTATCTGTCAGTAGTGTATCTGTCAGTAGTGTATCTGTCAGTAGTGTATCTGTCAGTAGTGTATCTGTCAGTATGTCAGTAGTGTATCTGTCAGTAGTGTATCTGTCAGTATGTCAGTAGTGTATCTGTCAGCAGTAGTGTATCTGTCAGTAGTGTATCTGTCAGTATGTCAGTAGTGTATCTGTCAGTAGTGTATCTGTCAGTAGTGTATCTGTCAGTATGTCAGTAGTGTATCTGTCAGATAGTGTATCTGTCAGTATGTCAGTAGTGTATCTGTCAGTAGTGTATCTGTCAGTAGTGTATCTGTCAGTAGTGTATCTGTCAGTATGTCAGTAGTGTATCTGTCAGTAGTGTATCTGTCAGTAGTGTATCTGTCAGTAGTGTATCTGTCAGTAGTGTATCTGTCAGTAGTGTATCTGTCAGTATGTCAGTAGTGTATCTGTCAGTATGTCAGTAGTGTAGTCTGTCAGTAGTGTATCTGTCAGTATGTCAGTAGTGTATCTGTCAGTAGTGTATCTGTCAGTATGTCAGTAGTGTATCTGTCAGTAGTGTATCTGTCAGTAGTGTATCTGTCAGTATGTCAGTAGTGTATCTGTCAGTAGTGTATCTGTCAGTATGTCAGTAGTGTATCTGTCAGTAGTGTATCTGTCAGTAGTGTATCTGTCAGTAGTGTATCTGTCAGTATGTCAGTAGTGTATCTGTCAGTAGTGTATCTGTCAGTAGTGTATCTGTCAGTATGTCAGTAGTGTATCTGTCAGTAGTGTATCTGTCAGTAGTGTATCTGTCAGTGTATCTGTCAGTATGTCAGTAGTGTATCTGTCAGTAGTGTATCTGTCAGTATGTCAGTAGTGTATCTGTCAGTATGTCAGTAGTGTATCTGTCAGTAGTGTATCTGTCAGTATGTCAGTAGTGTATCTGTCAGTAGTGTATCTGTCAGTATGTCAGTAGTGTATCTGTCAGTAGTGTATCTGTCAGTAGTGTATCTGTCAGTAGTGTATCTGTCAGTATGTCAGTAGTGTATCTGTCAGTAGTGTATCTGTCAGTAGTGTATCTGTCAGTATGTCAGTAGTGTTAGTATGTCAGTAGTGTATCTGTCAGTATGTCATTAGTGTATCTGTCAGTATGTCAGTAGTGTATCTGTCAGTAGTGTATCTGTCAGTATGTCAGTAGTGTATCTGTCAGTAGTGTATCTGTCAGTAGTGTATCTGTCAGTAGTGTATCTGTCAGTAGTGTATCTGTAGTAGTGTATCTGTCAGTAGTGTATCTGTCAGTATGTCAGTAGTGTATCTGTCAGTAGTGTATCTGTCAGTAGTGTATCTGTCAGTAGTGTATCTGTCAGTAGTGTATCTGTCAGTATGTCAGTAGTGTATCTGTCAGTAGTGTATCTGTCAGTAGTGTATCTGTCAGTAGTGTATCTGTCAGTATGTCAGTAGTGTTAGTATGTCAGTAGTGTATCTGTCAGTATGTCAGTAGTGTATCTGTCAGTATGTCAGTAGTGTATCTGTCAGTAGTGTATCTGTCAGTATGTCAGTAGTGTATCTGTCAGTAGTGTATCTGTCAGTAGTGTATCTGTCAGTAGTGTATCTGTCAGTAGTGTATCTGTCAGTATGTCAGTAGTGTATCTGTCAGTAGTGTATCTGTCAGTAGTGTATCTGTCAGTATGTCAGTAGTGTATCTGTCAGTAGTGTATCTGTCAGTAGTGTATCTGTCAGTATGTCAGTAGTGTTAGTCTGTCAGTAGTGTATCTGTCAGTATGTCAGTAGTGTATCTGTCAGTATGTCAGTAGTGTATCTGTCAGTAGTGTATCTGTCAGTAGTGTATCTGTCAGTATGTCAGTAGTGTATCTGTCAGTAGTGTATCTGTCAGTATGTCAGTAGTGTATCTGTCAGTAGTGTATCTGTCAGTAGTGTATCTGTCAGTAGTGTATCTGTCAGTAGTGTATCTGTCAGTATGTCAGTAGTGTATCTGTCAGTAGTGTATCTGTCAGTATGTCAGTAGTGTATCTGTCAGTATGTCAGTAGTGTATCTGTCAGTATGTCAGTAGTGTATCTGTCAGTAGTGTATCTGTCAGTAGTGTATCTGTCAGTAGTGTATCTGTCAGTATGTCAGTAGTGTATCTGTCAGTAGTGTATCTGTCAGTATGTCAGTAGTGTATCTGTCAGTAGTGTATCTGTCAGTATGTCAGTAGTGTATCTGTCAGTAGTGTATCTGTCAGTATGTCAGTAGTGTATCTGTCAGTAGTGTATCTGTCAGTAGTGTATCTGTCAGTAGTGTATCTGTCAGTAGTGTATCTGTCAGTAGTGTATCTGTCAGTAGTGTATCTGTCAGTATGTCAGTAGTGTATCTGTCAGTAGTGTATCTGTCAGTAGTGTATCTGTCAGTAGTGTATCTGTCAGTATGTCAGTAGTGTATCTGTCAGTAGTGTATCTGTCAGTAGTGTATCTGTCAGTATGTCAGTAGTGTATCTGTCAGTATGTCAGTAGTGTATCTGTCAGTATGTCAGTAGTGTATCTGTCAGTAGTGTATCTGTCAGTAGTGTATCTGTCAGTATGTCAGTAGTGTATCTGTCAGTAGTGTATCTGTCAGTAGTGTATCTGTCAGTAGTGTATCTGTCAGTATGTCAGTAGTGTATCTGTCAGTAGTGTATCTGTCAGTAGTGTATCTGTCAGTATGTCAGTAGTGTATCTGTCAGTAGTGTATCTGTCAGTAGTGTATCTGTCAGTAGTGTATCTGTCAGTAGTGTATCTGTCAGTAGTGTATCTGTCAGTATGTCAGTAGTGTATCTGTCAGTATGTCAGTAGTGTATCTGTCAGTATGTCAGTAGTGTATCTGTCAGTATGTCAGTAGTGTATCTGTCAGTATGTCAGTAGTGTATCTGTCAGTAGTGTATCTGTCAGTAGTGTATCTGTCAGTATGTCAGTAGTGTATCTGTCAGTAGTGTATCTGTCAGTAGTGTATCTGTCAGTAGTGTATCTGTCAGTATGTCAGTAGTGTTAGTATGTCAGTAGTGTATCTGTCAGTATGTCAGTAGTGTTAGTAGGTCAGTAGTGTATCTGTCAGTATGTCAGTAGTGTATCTGTCAGTATGTCAGTAGTGTATCTGTCAGTAGTGTATCTGTCAGTATGTCAGTAGTGTATCTGTCAGTAGTGTATCTGTCAGTATGTCAGTAGTGTATCTGTCAGTAGTGTATCTGTCAGTAGTGTATCTGTCAGTATGTCAGTAGTGTATCTGTCAGTAGTGTATCTGTAAGTAGTGTATCTGTCAGTATGTCAGTAGTGTATCTGTCAGTAGTGTATCTGTCAGTAGTGTATCTGTCAGTATGTCAGTAGTGTTAGTATGTCAGTAGTGTATCTGTCAGTATGTCAGTAGTGTATCTGTCAGTATGTCAGTAGTGTATCTGTCAGTAGTGTATCTGTCAGTATGTCAGTAGTGTATCTGTCAGTAGTGTATCTGTCAGTATGTCAGTAGTGTATCTGTCAGTAGTGTATCTGTCAGTAGTGTATATGTCAGTAGTGTATCTGTCAGTAGTGTATCTGTCAGTATGTCAGTAGTGTATCTGTCAGTAGTGTATCTGTTAGTATGTCAGTAGTGTATCTGTCAGTATGTCAGTAGTGTATCTGTCAGTATGTCAGTAGTGTATCTGTCAGTAGTGTATCTGTCAGTAGTGTATCTGTCAGTATGTCAGTAGTGTATCTGTCAGTAGTGTATCTGTCAGTAGTGTATCTGTCAGTAGTCTATCTGTCAGTATGTCAGTAGTGTATCTGTCAGTAGTGTATCTGTCAGCAGTGTATGTCAGTAGTGTATCTGTCAGTAGTGTGTCTGTCAGTATGTCAGTAGTGTATCTGTCAGTAGTGTATCTGTCAGTAGTGTATCTGTTAGTAGTGTATCTGTCAGTAGTGTATCTGTCAGTAGTGTATCTGTCAGTATGTCAGTAGTGTATCTGTTAGTAGTGTATCTGTCAGTAGTGTATCTGTCAGTAGTGTATCTGTCAGTATGTCAGTAGTGTATCTGTTAGTAGTGTATCTGTCAGTAGTGTATCTGTCAGTATGTCAGTAGTGTATTTGTCAGTAGTGTATCTGTTAGTAGTGTATCTGTCAGTAGTATATCTGTCAGTAGTGTATCTGTCAGTATGTCAGTAGTGTATCTGTCAGTATGTCAGTAGTGTATCTGTCAGTATGTCAGTAGTGTATCTGTCAGTAGTGTATCTGTCAGTAGTGTATCTGTCAGTAGTGTATCTGTCAGTATGTCAGTAGTGTATCTGTCAGTAGTGTATCTGTCAGTAGTGTATCTGTCAGTATGTCAGTAGTGTATCTGTCAGTAGTGTATCTGTCAGTAGTGTATCTGTCAGTAGTGTATCTGTCAGTATGTCAGTAGTGTTAGTATGTCAGTAGTGTATCTGTCAGTATGTCATTAGTGTATCTGTCAGTATGTCAGTAGTGTATCTGTCAGTATGTCAGTAGTGTATCTGTCAGTAGTGTATTTGTCAGTAGTGTATCTGTTAGTAGTGTATCTGTCAGTAGTATATCTGTCAGTAGTGTATCTGTCAGTATGTCAGTAGTGTATCTGTCAGTATGTCAGTAGTGTATCTGTCAGTATGTCAGTAGTGTATCTGTCAGTAGTGTATCTGTCAGTAGTGTATCTGTCAGTAGTGTATCTATCAGTATGTCAGTAGTGTATCTGTCAGTAGTGTATCTGTCAGTAGTGTATCTGTCAGTATGTCAGTAGTGTATCTGTCAGTAGTGTATCTGTCAGTAGTGTATCTGTCAGTAGTGTATCTGTCAGTATGTCAGTAGTGTTAGTATGTCAGTAGTGTATCTGTCAGTATGTCATTAGTGTATCTGTCAGTATGTCAGTAGTGTATCTGTCAGTAGTGTATCTGTCAGTATGTCAGTAGTGTATCTGTCAGTAGTGTATCTGTCAGTAGTGTATCTGTTAGTAGTGTATCTGTCAGTAGTGTATCTGTCAGTAGTGTATCTGTCAGTAGTGTATCTGTCAGTATGTCAGTAGTGTATCTGTCAGTAGTGTATCTGTCAGTAGTGTATCTGTCAGGATGTCAGTAGTGTATCTGTCAGTAGTGTATCTGTCAGTAGTGTATCTGTCAGTATGTCAGTAGTGTTAGTATGTCAGTAGTGTATCTGTCAGTATGTCAGTATTGTTAGTATGTCAGTAGTGTATCTGTCAGTATGTCAGTAGTGTATCTGTCAGTAGTGTATCTGTCAGTATGTCAGTAGTGTATCTGTCAGTAGTGTATCTGTCAGTAGTGTATCTGTCAGTAGTGTATCTGTCAGTATGTCAGTAGTGTATCTGTCAGTAGTGTATCTGTCAGTATGTCAGTAGTGTATCTGTCAGTAGTGTATCTGTCAGTAGTGTATCTGTCAGTATGTCAGTAGTGTTAGTATGTCAGTAGTGTATCTGTCAGTATGTCAGTAGTGTATCTGTCAGTATGTCAGTAGTGTATCTGTCAGTAGTGTATCTGTCAGTATGTCAGTAGTGTATCTGTCAGTAGTGTATCTGTCAGGATGTCAGTAGTGTATCTGTCAGTAGTGTATCTGTCAGTAGTGTATCTGTCAGTAGTGTATCTGTCAGTATGTCAGTAGTGTTAGTATGTCAGTAGTGTATCTGTCAGTATGTCATTAGTGTATCTGTCAGTATGTCAGTAGTGTATCTGTCATTATGTCAGTAGTGTATCTGTCAGTAGTGTATCTGTCAGTAGTGTATCTGTCAGTAGTGTATCTATCAGTATGTCAGTAGTGTATCTGTCAGTAGTGTATCTGTCAGTAGTGTATCTGTCAGTATGTCAGTAGTGTATCTGTCAGTAGTGTATCTGTCAGTAGTGTATCTGTCAGTAGTGTATCTGTCAGTATGTCAGTAGTGTTAGTATGTCAGTAGTGTATCTGTCAGTATGTCATTAGTGTATCTGTCAGTATGTCAGTAGTGTATCTGTCAGTATGTCAGTAGTGTATCTGTCAGTAGTGTATTTGTCAGTAGTGTATCTGTTAGTAGTGTATCTGTCAGTAGTATATCTGTCAGTAGTGTATCTGTCAGTATGTCAGTAGTGTATCTGTCAGTATGTCAGTAGTGTATCTGTCAGTATGTCAGTAGTGTATCTGTCAGTAGTGTATCTGTCAGTAGTGTATCTGTCAGTAGTGTATCTATCAGTATGTCAGTAGTGTATCTGTCAGTAGTGTATCTGTCAGTAGTGTATCTGTCAGTATGTCAGTAGTGTATCTGTCAGTAGTGTATCTGTCAGTAGTGTATCTGTCAGTAGTGTATCTGTCAGTATGTCAGTAGTGTTAGTATGTCAGTAGTGTATCTGTCAGTATGTCATTAGTGTATCTGTCAGTATGTCAGTAGTGTATCTGTCAGTAGTGTATCTGTCAGTATGTCAGTAGTGTATCTGTCAGTAGTGTATCTGTCAGTAGTGTATCTGTTAGTAGTGTATCTGTCAGTAGTGTATCTGTCAGTAGTGTATCTGTCAGTAGTGTATCTGTCAGTATGTCAGTAGTGTATCTGTCAGTAGTGTATCTGTCAGTAGTGTATCTGTCAGGATGTCAGTAGTGTATCTGTCAGTAGTGTATCTGTCAGTAGTGTATCTGTCAGTAGTGTATCTGTCAGTATGTCAGTAGTGTTAGTATGTCAGTAGTGTATCTGTCAGTATGTCAGTATTGTTAGTATGTCAGTAGTGTATCTGTCAGTATGTCAGTAGTGTATCTGTCAGTAGTGTATCTGTCAGTATGTCAGTAGTGTATCTGTCAGTAGTGTATCTGTCAGTAGTGTATCTGTCAGTAGTGTATCTGTCAGTATGTCAGTAGTGTATCTGTCAGTAGTGTATCTGTCAGTATGTCAGTAGTGTATCTGTCAGTAGTGTATCTGTCAGTAGTGTATCTGTCAGTATGTCAGTAGTGTTAGTATGTCAGTAGTGTATCTGTCAGTATGTCAGTAGTGTATCTGTCAGTATGTCAGTAGTGTATCTGTCAGTAGTGTATCTGTCAGTATGTCAGTAGTGTATCTGTCAGTAGTGTATCTGTCAGTATGTCAGTAGTGTATCTGTCAGTAGTGTATCTGTCAGTAGTGTATCTGTCAGTATGTCAGTAGTGTATCTGTCAGTAGTGTATCTGTTAGTATGTCAGTAGTGTATCTGTCAGTATGTCAGTAGTGTATCTGTCAGTATGTCAGTAGTGTATCTGTCAGTAGTGTATCTGTCAGTAGTGTATCTGTCAGTATGTCAGTAGTGTATCTGTCAGTAGTGTATCTGTCAGCAGTGTATGTCAGAAGTGTATCTGTCAGTAGTGTATCTGTCAGTATGTCAGTAGTGTATCTGTCAGTAGTGTATCTGTCAGTAGTGTATCTGTCAGTAGTGAATCTGTTAGTAGTGTATCTGTCAGTAGTGTATCTGTCAGTAGTGTATCTGTCAGTATGTCAGTAGTGTATATGTCAGTAGTGTATCTGTCAGTATGTCAGTAGTGTATCTGTCAGTAGTGTATCTGTAAGTAGTGTATCTGTCAGTATGTCAGTAGTGTATCTGTCAGTGGTGTATCTGTCAGTAGTGTATCTGTCAGTATGTCAGTAGTGTATCTGTCAGTATGTCAGTAGTGTATCTGTCAGTATGTCAGTAGTGTATCTGTCAGTAGTGTATCTGTCAGTAGTGTATCTGTCAGTAGTGTATCTGTCAGTATGTCAGTAGTGTTAGTATGTCAGTAGTGTATCTGTCAGTATGTCATTAGTGTATCTGTCAGTATGTCAGTAGTGTATCTGTCAGTAGTGTATCTGTCAGTATGTCAGTAGTGTATCTGTCAGTAGTGTATCTGTCAGTAGTGTATCTGTTAGTAGTGTATCTGTCAGTAGTGTATCTGTCAGTAGTGTGTCTGTCAGTAGTGTATCTGTCAGTATGTCAGTAGTGTATCTGTCAGTAGTGTATCTGTCAGTAGTGTATCTGTCAGGATGTCAGTAGTGTATCTGTCAGTAGTGTATCTGTCAGTAGTGTATCTGTCAGTAGTGTATCTGTCAGTATGTCAGTAGTGTTAGTATGTCAGTAGTGTATCTGTCAGTATGTCAGTATTGTTAGTATGTCAGTAGTGTATCTGTCAGTATGTCAGTAGTGTATCTGTCAGTAGTCTATCTGTCAGTAGTGTATCTGTCAGTATGTCAGTAGTGTTAGTATGTCAGTAGTGTATCTGTCAGTATGTCAGTAGTGTATCTGTCAGTATGTCAGTAGTGTATCTGTCAGTAGTGTATCTGTCAGTATGTCAGTAGTGTATCTGTCAGTAGTGTATCTGTCAGTATGTCAGTAGTGTATCTGTCAGTAGTGTATCTGTCAGTAGTGTATATGTCAGTAGTGTATCTGTCAGTAGTGTATCTGTCAGTAGTGTATCTGTCAGTATGTCAGTAGTGTTAGTATGTCAGTAGTGTATCTGTCAGTATGTCATTAGTGTATCTGTCAGTATGTCAGTAGTGTATCTGTCAGTAGTGTATCTGTCAGTATGTCAGTAGTGTATCTGTCAGTAGTGTATCTGTCAGTAGTGTATCTGTCAGTAGTGTATCTGTCAGTAGTGTATCTGTTAGTAGTGTATCTGTCAGTAGTGTATCTGTCAGTATGTCAGTAGTGTATCTGTCAGTAGTGTATCTGTCAGTAGTGTATCTGTCAGTAGTGTATCTGTCAGTAGTGTATCTGTCAGTATGTCAGTAGTGTATCTGTCAGTAGTGTATCTGTCAGTAGTGTATCTGTCAGTAGTGTATCTGTCAGTATGTCAGTAGTGTTAGTATGTCAGTAGTGTATCTGTCAGTATGTCAGTAGTGTATCTGTCAGTATGTCAGTAGTGTATCTGTCAGTAGTGTATCTGTCAGTATGTCAGTAGTGTATCTGTCAGTAGTGTATCTGTCAGTAGTGTATCTGTCAGTAGTGTATCTGTCAGTATGTCAGTAGTGTATCTGTCAGTAGTGTATCTGTCAGTATGTCAGTAGTGTATCTGTCAGTAGTGTATCTGTCAGTAGTGTATCTGTCAGTATGTCAGTAGTGTTAGTATGTCAGTAGTGTATCTGTCAGTATGTCAGTAGTGTATCTGTCAGTATGTCAGTAGTGTATCTGTCAGTAGTGTATCTGTCAGTATGTCAGTAGTGTATCTGTCAGTAGTGTATCTGTCAGTATGTCAGTAGTGTATCTGTCAGTAGTGTATCTGTCAGTAGTGTATCTGTCAGTATGTCAGTAGTGTATCTGTCAGTAGTGTATCTGTTAGTATGTCAGTAGTGTATCTGTCAGTATGTCAGTAGTGTATCTGTCAGTATGTCAGTAGTGTATCTGTCAGTAGTGTATCTGTCAGTAGTGTATCTGTCAGTATGTCAGTAGTGTATCTGTCAGTAGTGTATCTGTCAGCAGTGTATGTCAGAAGTGTATCTGTCAGTAGTGTATCTGTCAGTATGTCAGTAGTGTATCTGTCAGTAGTGTATCTGTCAGTAGTGTATCTGTCAGTAGTGAATCTGTTAGTAGTGTATCTGTCAGTAGTGTATCTGTCAGTAGTGTATCTGTCAGTATGTCAGTAGTGTATATGTTAGTAGTGTATCTGTCAGTATGTCAGTAGTGTATCTGTCAGTAGTGTATCTGTAAGTAGTGTATCTGTCAGTATGTCAGTAGTGTATCTGTCAGTGGTGTATCTGTCAGTAGTGTATCTGTCAGTATGTCAGTAGTGTATCTGTCAGTATGTCAGTAGTGTATCTGTCAGTATGTCAGTAGTGTATCTGTCAGTAGTGTATCTGTCAGTAGTGTATCTGTCAGTAGTGTATCTGTCAGTATGTCAGTAGTGTTAGTATGTCAGTAGTGTATCTGTCAGTATGTCATTAGTGTATCTGTCAGTATGTCAGTAGTGTATCTGTCAGTAGTGTATCTGTCAGTATGTCAGTAGTGTATCTGTCAGTAGTGTATCTGTCAGTAGTGTATCTGTTAGTAGTGTATCTGTCAGTAGTGTATCTGTCAGTAGTGTGTCTGTCAGTAGTGTATCTGTCAGTATGTCAGTAGTGTATCTGTCAGTAGTGTATCTGTCAGTAGTGTATCTGTCAGGATGTCAGTAGTGTATCTGTCAGTAGTGTATCTGTCAGTAGTGTATCTGTCAGTAGTGTATCTGTCAGTATGTCAGTAGTGTTAGTATGTCAGTAGTGTATCTGTCAGTATGTCAGTATTGTTAGTATGTCAGTAGTGTATCTGTCAGTATGTCAGTAGTGTATCTGTCAGTAGTCTATCTGTCAGTAGTGTATCTGTCAGTATGTCAGTAGTGTTAGTATGTCAGTAGTGTATCTGTCAGTATGTCAGTAGTGTATCTGTCAGTATGTCAGTAGTGTATCTGTCAGTAGTGTATCTGTCAGTATGTCAGTAGTGTATCTGTCAGTAGTGTATCTGTCAGTATGTCAGTAGTGTATCTGTCAGTAGTGTATCTGTCAGTAGTGTATATGTCAGTAGTGTATCTGTCAGTAGTGTATCTGTCAGTAGTGTATCTGTCAGTATGTCAGTAGTGTTAGTATGTCAGTAGTGTATCTGTCAGTATGTCATTAGTGTATCTGTCAGTATGTCAGTAGTGTATCTGTCAGTAGTGTATCTGTCAGTATGTCAGTAGTGTATCTGTCAGTAGTGTATCTGTCAGTAGTGTATCTGTCAGTAGTGTATCTGTTAGTAGTGTATCTGTCAGTAGTGTATCTGTCAGTATGTCAGTAGTGTATCTGTCAGTAGTGTATCTGTCAGTAGTGTATCTGTCAGTAGTGTATCTGTCAGTAGTGTATCTGTCAGTATGTCAGTAGTGTATCTGTCAGTAGTGTATCTGTCAGTAGTGTATCTGTCAGTAGTGTATCTGTCAGTATGTCAGTAGTGTTAGTATGTCAGTAGTGTATCTGTCAGTATGTCAGTAGTGTATCTGTCAGTATGTCAGTAGTGTATCTGTCAGTAGTGTATCTGTCAGTATGTCAGTAGTGTATCTGTCAGTAGTGTATCTGTCAGTAGTGTATCTGTCAGTAGTGTATCTGTCAGTAGTGTATCTGTCAGTATGTCAGTAGTGTATCTGTCAGTAGTGTATCTGTCAGTAGTGTATCTGTCAGTATGTCAGTAGTGTATCTGTCAGTAGTGTATCTGTCAGTAGTGTATCTGTCAGTATGTCAGTAGTGTTAGTATGTCAGTAGTGTATCTGTCAGTATGTCAGTAGTGTATCTGTCAGTATGTCAGTAGTGTATCTGTCAGTAGTGTATCTGTCAGTAGTGTATCTGTCAGTATGTCAGTAGTGTATCTGTCAGTAGTGTATCTGTCAGTATGTCAGTAGTGTATCTGTCAGTAGTGTATCTGTCAGTAGTGTATATGTCAGTAGTGTATCTGTCAGTAGTGTATCTGTCAGTATGTCAGTAGTGTATCTGTCAGTAGTGTATCTGTTAGTATGTCAGTAGTGTATCTGTCAGTATGTCAGTAGTGTATCTGTCAGTATGTCAGTAGTGTATCTGTCAGTAGTGTATCTGTCAGTAGTGTATCTGTCAGTAGTGTATCTGTCAGTATGTCAGTAGTGTATCTGTCAGTAGTGTATCTGTCAGCATGTCAGAAGTGTATCTGTCAGTAGTGTATCTGTCAGTATGTCAGAAGTGTATCTGTCAGTAGTGTATCTGTCAGTATGTCAGTAGTGTATCTGTCAGTAGTGTATCTGTCAGTAGTGTATCTGTCAGTAGTGAATCTGTTAGTAGTGTATCTGTCAGTAGTGTATCTGTCAGTAGTGTATCTGTCAGTATGTCAGTAGTGTATCTGTCAGTAGTGTATCTGTCAGTAGTGTATCTGTCAGTAGTGTATCTGTCAGTATGTCTGTAGTGTATCTGTTAGTAGTGTATCTGTCAGTAGTGTATCTGTCAGTATGTCAGTAGTGTATCTGTCAGTATGTCAGTAGTGTATCTGTCAGTATGTCAGTAGTGTATCTGTCAGTAGTGTATCTGTCAGTAGTGTATCTGTCAGTATGTCAGTAGTGTATCTGTCAGTAGTGTATCTGTCAGTAGTGTATCTGTCAGTAGTGTATCTGTCAGTATGTCAGTAATGTATCTGTTAGTAGTGTATCTGTCAGTAGTGTATCTGTCAGTATGTCAGTAGTGTATCTGTCAGTAGTGTATCTGTTAGTAGTGTATCTGTCAGTAGTGTATCTGTCAGTAGTATATCTGTCAGTAGTGTATCTGTCAGTATGTCAGTAGTGTATCTGTCAGTATGTCAGTAGTGTATCTGTCAGTATGTCAGTAGTGTATCTGTCAGTATGTCAGTAGTGTATCTGTCAGTATGTCAGTAGTGTATCTGTCAGTAGTGTATCTGTCAGTAGTGTATCTGTCAGTATGTCAGTAGTGTATCTGTCAGTAGTGTATCTGTCAGTAGTGTATCTGTCAGTAGTGTATCTGTCAGTATGTCAGTAGTGTTAGTATGTCAGTAGTGTATCTGTCAGTATGTCAGTAGTGTTAGTAGGTCAGTAGTGTATCTGTCAGTATGTCAGTAGTGTATCTGTCAGTATGTCAGTAGTGTATCTGTCAGTAGTGTATCTGTCAGTATGTCAGTAGTGTATCTGTCAGTAGTGTATCTGTCAGTATGTCAGTAGTGTATCTGTCAGTAGTGTATCTGTCAGTAGTGTATCTGTCAGTATGTCAGTAGTGTATCTGTCAGTAGTGTATCTGTAAGTAGTGTATCTGTCAGTATGTCAGTAGTGTATCTGTCAGTAGTGTATCTGTCAGTAGTGTATCTGTCAGTATGTCAGTAGTGTTAGTATGTCAGTAGTGTATCTGTCAGTATGTCAGTAGTGTATCTGTCAGTATGTCAGTGGTGTATCTGTCAGTAGTGTATCTGTCAGTATGTCAGTAGTGTATCTGTCAGTAGTGTATCTGTCAGTATGTCAGTAGTGTATCTGTCAGTAGTGTATCTGTCAGTAGTGTATATGTCAGTAGTGTATCTGTCAGTAGTGTATCTGTCAGTATGTCAGTAGTGTATCTGTCAGTAGTGTATCTGTTAGTATGTCAGTAGTGTATCTGTCAGTATGTCAGTAGTGTATCTGTCAGTATGTCAGTAGTGTATCTGTCAGTAGTGTATCTGTCAGTAGTGTATCTGTCAGTATGTCAGTAGTGTATCTGTCAGTAGTGTATATGTCAGTAGTGTATCTGTCAGTAGTGTATCTGTCAGTATGTCAGTAGTGTATCTGTCAGTAGTGTATCTGTCAGCAGTGTATGTCAGTAGTGTATCTGTCAGTAGTGTGTCTGTCAGTATGTCAGTAGTGTATCTGTCAGTAGTGTATCTGTCAGTAGTGTATCTGTCAGTAGTGTATCTGTCAGTAGTGTATCTGTCAGTAGTGTATCTGTCAGTATGTCAGTAGTGTATCTGTTAGTAGTGTATCTGTCAGTAGTGTATCTGTCAGTAGTGTATCTGTCAGTATGTCAGTAGTGTATCTGTCAGTAGTGTATCTGTCAGTAGTGTATCTGTCAGTATGTCAGTAGTGTATTTGTCAGTAGTGTATCTGTTAGTAGTGTATCTGTCAGTAGTGTATCTGTCAGTAGTGTATCTGTCAGTATGTCAGTAGTGTATCTGTCAGTATGTCAGTAGTGTATCTGTCAGTATGTCAGTAGTGTATCTGTCAGTAGTGTATCTGTCAGTAGTGTATCTGTCAGTAGTGTATCTATCAGTATGTCAGTAGTGTATCTGTCAGTAGTGTATCTGTCAGTAGTGTATCTGTCAGTATGTCAGTAGTGTATCTGTCAGTAGTGTATCTGTCAGTAGTGTATCTGTCAGTAGTGTATCTGTCAGTATGTCAGTAGTGTTAGTATGTCAGTAGTGTATCTGTCAGTATGTCATTAGTGTATCTGTCAGTATGTCAGTAGTGTATCTGTCAGTATGTCAGTAGTGTATCTGTCAGTAGGTTATCTGTCAGTAGTGTATCTGTTAGTAGTGTATCTGTCAGTAGTATATCTGTCAGTAGTGTATCTGTCAGTATGTCAGTAGTGTATCTGTCAGTATGTCAGTAGTGTATCTGTCAGTATGTCAGTAGTGTATCTGTCAGTAGTGTATCTGTCAGTAGTGTATCTGTCAGTAGTGTATCTATCAGTATGTCAGTAGTGTATCTGTCAGTAGTGTATCTGTCAGTAGTGTATCTGTCAGTATGTCAGTAGTGTATCTGTCAGTAGTGTATCTGTCAGTAGTGTATCTGTCAGTATGTCAGTAGTGTAGTATGTCAGTAGTGTATCTGTCAGTATGTCATTAGTGTATCTGTCAGTATGTCAGTAGTGTATCTGTCAGTAGTGTATCTGTCAGTATGTCAGTAGTGTATCTGTCAGTAGTGTATCTGTCAGTAGTGTATCTGTCAGTAGTGTATCTGTCAGTAGTGTATCTGTCAGTAGTGTATCTGTCAGTAGTGTATCTGTCAGTATGTCAGTAGTGTATCTGTCAGTAGTGTATCTGTCAGTAGTGTATCTGTCAGGATGTCAGTAGTGTATCTGTCAGTAGTGTATCTGTCAGTAGTGTATCTGTCAGTAGTGTATCTGTCAGTATGTCAGTAGTGTTAGTATGTCAGTAGTGTATCTGTCAGTATGTCAGTAGTGTTAGTATGTCAGTAGTGTATCTGTCAGTATGTCAGTAGTGTATCTGTCAGTAGTGTATCTGTCAGTATGTCAGTAGTGTATCTGTCAGTAGTGTATCTGTCAGTAGTGTATCTGTCAGTAGTGTATCTGTCAGTATGTCAGTAGTGTATCTGTCAGTAGTGTATCTGTCAGTATGTCAGTAGTGTATCTGTCAGTAGTGTATCTGTCAGTAGTGTATCTGTCAGTATGTCAGTAGTGTTAGTATGTCAGTAGTGTATCTGTCAGTATGTCAGTAGTGTATCTGTCAGTATGTCAGTAGTGTATCTGTCAGTAGTGTATCTGTCAGTATGTCAGTAGTGTATCTGTCAGTAGTGTATCTGTCAGTATGTCAGTAGTGTATCTGTCAGTAGTGTATCTGTCAGTAGTGTATCTGTCAGTATGTCAGTAGTGTATCTGTCAGTAGTGTATCTGTCAGTATGTCAGTAGTGTATCTGTCAGTATGTCAGTAGTGTATCTGTCAGTATGTCAGTAGTGTATCTGTCAGTAGTGTATCTGTCAGTAGTGTATCTGTCAGTATGTCAGTAGTGTATCTGTCAGTAGTGTATCTGTCAGTAGTGTATGTCAGTAGTGTATCTGTCAGTAGTGTATCTGTCAGTATGTCAGTAGTGTATCTGTCAGTAGTGTATCTGTCAGTAGTGTATCTGTCAGTAGTGTATCTGTCAGTAGTGTATCTGTCAGTAGTGTATCTGTCAGTAGTGTATCTGTCAGTATGTCAGTAGTGTATCTGTCAGTAGTGTATCTGTCAGTATGTCAGTAGTGTATCTGTCAGTAGTGTATCTGTCAGTAGTGTATCTGTCAGTATGTCAGTAGTGTATCTGTCAGTAGTGTATCTGTCAGTAGTGTATCTGTCAGTATGTCAGTAGTGTATCTGTCAGTATGTCAGTAGTGTATCTGTCAGTATGTCAGTAGTGTATCTGTCAGTAGTGTATCTGTCAGTAGTGTATCTGTCAGTAGTGTATCTGTCAGTATGTCAGTAGTGTAGTCTGTCAGTAGTGTATCTGTCAGTATGTCAGTAGTGTATCTGTCAGTATGTCAGTAGTGTATCTGTCAGTAGTGTATCTGTCAGTATGTCAGTAGTGTATCTGTCAGTAGTGTATCTGTCAGTAGTGTATCTGTCAGTAGTGTATCTGTCAGTAGTGTATCTGTCAGTAGTGTATCTGTCAGTAGTGTATCTGTCAGTATGTCAGTAGTGTATCTGTCAGTAGTGTATCTGTCAGTAGTGTATCTGTCAGGATGTCAGTAGTGTATCTGTCAGTAGTGTATCTGTCAGTAGTGTATCTGTCAGTAGTGTATCTGTCAGTAGTGTATCTGTCAGTATGTCAGTAGTGTTAGTATGTCAGTAGTGTATCTGTCAGTATGTCAGTATTGTTAGTATGTCAGTAGTGTATCTGTCAGTATGTCAGTAGTGTATCTGTCAGTATGTCAGTAGTGTATCTGTCAGTAGTGTATCTGTCAGTAGTGTATCTGTCAGTAGTGTATCTGTCAGTATGTCAGTAGTGTATCTGTCAGTAGTGTATCTGTCAGTAGTGTATCTGTCAGTATGTCAGTAGTGTATCTGTCAGTAGTGTATCTGTCAGTATGTCAGTAGTGTATCTGTCAGTAGTGTATCTGTCAGTAGTGTATCTGTCAGTATGTCAGTAGTGTTAGTATGTCAGTAGTGTATCTGTCAGTATGTCAGTAGTGTATCTGTCAGTATGTCAGTAGTGTATCTGTCAGTAGTGTATCTGTCAGTATGTCAGTAGTGTATCTGTCAGTAGTGTATCTGTCAGTATGTCAGTAGTGTATCTGTCAGTAGTGTATCTGTCAGTAGTGTATCTGTCAGTAGTGTATCTGTCAGTAGTGTATCTGTCAGTATGTCAGTAGTGTATCTGTCAGTAGTGTATCTGTCAGTATGTCAGTAGTGTATCTGTCAGTATGTCAGTAGTGTATCTGTCAGTATGTCAGTAGTGTATCTGTCAGTAGTGTATCTGTCAGTAGTGTATCTGTCAGTAGTGTATCTGTCAGTATGTCAGTAGTGTATCTGTCAGTAGTGTATCTGTCAGCAGTGTATGTCAGTAGTGTATCTGTCAGTAGTGTATCTGTCAGTATGTCAGTAGTGTATCTGTCAGTAGTGTATCTGTCAGTAGTGTATCTGTCAGTAGTGTATCTGTCAGTAGTGTATCTGTCAGTAGTGTATATGTCAGTAGTGTATCTGTCAGTAGTGTATCTGTCAGTATGTCAGTAGTGTATCTGTCAGTAGTGTATCTGTTAGTATGTCAGTAGTGTATCTGTCAGTATGTCAGTAGTGTATCTGTCAGTATGTCAGTAGTGTATCTGTCAGTAGTGTATCTGTCAGTAGTGTATCTGTCAGTATGTCAGTAGTGTATCTGTCAGTAGTGTATCTGTCAGTAGTGTATCTGTCAGTAGTGTATCTGTCAGTATGTCAGTAGTGTATCTGTCAGTAGTGTATCTGTCAGAGTGTATGTCAGTAGTGTATCTGTCAGTAGTGTATCTGTCAGTATGTCAGTAGTGTATCTGTCAGTAGTGTATCTGTCAGTAGTGTATCTGTCAGTAGTGTATCTGTCAGTAGTGTATCTGTCAGTAGTGTATCTGTCAGTAGTGTATCTGTCAGTATGTCAGTAGTGTATCTGTCAGTAGTGTATCTGTCAGTAGTGTATCTGTCAGTAGTGTATCTGTCAGTATGTCAGTAGTGTATCTGTCAGTAGTGTATCTGTCAGTAGTGTATCTGTCAGTATGTCAGTAGTGTATCTGTCAGTAGTGTATCTGTCAGTAGTGTATCTGTCAGTAGTGTATCTGTCAGTAGTGTATCTGTCAGTAGTGTATCTGTCAGTATGTCAGTAGTGTATCTGTCAGTATGTCAGTAGTGTATCTGTCAGTATGTCAGTAGTGTATCTGTCAGTATGTCAGTAGTGTATCTGTCAGTAGTGTATCTGTCAGTAGTGTATCTGTCAGTAGTGTATCTGTCAGTATGTCAGTAGTGTATCTGTCAGTAGTGTATCTGTCAGTAGTGTATCTGTCAGTATGTCAGTAGTGTATCTGTCAGTAGTGTATCTGTCAGTAGTGTATCTGTCAGTATGTCAGTAGTGTTAGTATGTCAGTAGTGTATCTGTCAGTATGTCATTAGTGTATCTGTCAGTATGTCAGTAGTGTATCTGTCAGTAGTGTATCTGTCAGTATGTCAGTAGTGTATCTGTCAGTAGTGTATCTGTCAGTAGTGTATCTGTCAGTAGTGTATCTGTCAGTAGTGTATCTGTCAGTAGTGTATCTGTCAGTAGTGTATCTGTCAGTATGTCAGTAGTGTATCTGTCAGTAGTGTATCTGTCAGTAGTGTATCTGTCAGGATGTCAGTAGTGTATCTGTCAGTAGTGTATCTGTCAGTAGTGTATCTGTCAGTATGTCAGTAGTGTTAGTATGTCAGTAGTGTATCTGTCAGTATGTCAGTAGTGTTAGTATGTCAGTAGTGTATCTGTCAGTATGTCAGTAGTGTATCTGTCAGTAGTGTATCTGTCAGTATGTCAGTAGTGTACTGTCAGTAGTGTATCTGTCAGTAGTGTATCTGTCAGTAGTGTATCTGTCAGTATGTCAGTAGTGTATCTGTCAGTAGTGTATCTGTCAGTATGTCAGTAGTGTATCTGTCAGTAGTGTATCTGTCAGTAGTGTATCTGTCAGTATGTCAGTAGTGTTAGTATGTCAGTAGTGTATCTGTCAGTATGTCAGTAGTGTATCTGTCAGTATGTCAGTAGTGTATCTGTCAGTAGTGTATCTGTCAGTATGTCAGTAGTGTATCTGTCAGTAGTGTATCTGTCAGTAGTGTATATGTCAGTAGTGTATCTGTCAGTAGTGTATATGTCAGTAGTGTATCTGTCAGTAGTGTATCTGTCAGTATGTCAGTAGTGTATCTGTCAGTAGTGTATCTGTTAGTATGTCAGTAGTGTATCTGTCAGTATGTCAGTAGTGTATCTGTCAGTATGTCAGTAGTGTATCTGTCAGTAGTGTATCTGTCAGTAGTGTATCTGTCAGTATGTCAGTAGTGTATCTGTCAGTAGTGTATCTGTCAGCAGTGTATGTCAGTAGTGTATCTGTCAGTAGTGTATCTGTCAGTATGTCAGTAGTGTATCTGTCAGTAGTGTATCTGTCAGTAGTGTATCTGTCAGTAGTGTATCTGTTAGTAGTGTATCTGTCAGTAGTGTATCTGTCAGTAGTGTATCTGTCAGTAGTGTATCTGTCAGTAGTGTATCTGTCAGTATGTCAGTAGTGTATCTGTCAGTAGTGTATCTGTCAGTAGTGTATCTGTCAGTATGTCAGTAGTGTATCTGTCAGTAGTGTATCTGTCAGTAGTGTATCTGTCAGTAGTGTATCTGTCAGTATGTCAGTAGTGTTAGTATGTCAGTAGTGTATCTGTCAGTATGTCAGTAGTGTTAGTATGTCAGTAGTGTATCTGTCAGTATGTCAGTAGTGTATCTGTCAGTAGTGTATCTGTCAGTATGTCAGTAGTGTATCTGTCAGTAGTGTATCTGTCAGTAGTGTATCTGTCAGTAGTGTATCTGTCAGTATGTCAGTAGTGTATCTGTCAGTAGTGTATCTGTCAGTATGTCAGTAGTGTATCTGTCAGTAGTGTATCTGTCAGTAGTGTATCTGTCAGTATGTCAGTAGTGTTAGTATGTCAGTAGTGTATCTGTCAGTATGTCAGTAGTGTATCTGTCAGTATGTCAGTAGTGTATCTGTCAGTAGTGTATCTGTCAGTAGTGTATCTGTCAGTATGTCAGTAGTGTATTTGTCAGTAGTGTATCTGTCAGTAGTGTATCTGTCAGTAGTGTATCTGTCAGTAGTGTATCTGTCAGTAGTGTATCTGTCAGTATGTCAGTAGTGTATCTGTCAGTATGTCAGTAGTGTATCTGTCAGTATGTCAGTAGTGTATCTGTCAGTATGTCAGTAGTGTATCTGTCAGTAGTGTATCTGTCAGTAGTGTATCTGTCAGTAGTGTATCTATCAGTATGTCAGTAGTGTATCTGTCAGTAGTGTATCTGTCAGTAGTGTATCTGTCAGTATGTCAGTAGTGTATCTGTCAGTAGTGTATCTGTCAGTAGTGTATCTGTCAGTATGTCAGTAGTGTTAGTATGTCAGTAGTGTATCTGTCAGTATGTCATTAGTGTATCTGTCAGTATGTCAGTAGTGTATCTGTCAGTAGTGTATCTGTCAGTATGTCAGTAGTGTATCTGTCAGTAGTGTATCTGGCAGTAGTGTATCTGTCAGTAGTGTATCTGTTAGTAGTGTATCTGTCAGTAGTGTATCTGTCAGTAGTGTATCTGTCAGTAGTGTATCTGTCAGTAGTGTATCTGTCAGTATGTCAGTAGTGTATCTGTCAGTAGTGTATCTGTCAGTAGTGTATCTGTCAGTAGTGTATCTGTCAGTAGTGTATCTGTCAGTAGTGTTAGTATGTCAGTAGTGTATCTGTCAGTATGTCAGTAGTGTTAGTATGTCAGTAGTGTATCTGTCAGTAGTGTATCTGTCAGTAGTGTAGTCTGTCAGTAGTGTATCTGTCAGTATGTCAGTAGTGTATCTGTCAGTAGTGTATCTGTCAGTAGTGTATCTGTCAGTAGTGTATCTGTCAGTATGTCAGTAGTGTATCTGTCAGTAGTGTATCTGTCAGTATGTCAGTAGTGTATCTGTCAGTAGTGTATCTGTCAGTATGTCAGTAGTGTTAGTATGTCAGTAGTGTATCTGTCAGTATGTCAGTAGTGTATCTGTCAGTATGTCAGTAGTGTATCTGTCAGTAGTGTATCTGTCAGTATGTCAGTAGTGTATCTGTCAGTAGTGTATCTGTCAGTATGTCAGTAGTGTTTCTGTCAGTAGTGTATCTGTCAGTAGTGTATATGTCAGTAGTGTATCTGTCAGTAGTGTATCTGTCAGTATGTCAGTAGTGTATCTGTCAGTAGTGTATCTGTCAGCAGTGTATGTCAGTAGTGTATCTGTCAGTAGTGTATCTGTCAGTATGTCAGTAGTGTATCTGTCAGTAGTGTATCTGTCAGTAGTGTATCTGTCAGTAGTGTATCTGTCAGTAGTGTATCTGTCAGTAGTGTATCTGTCAGTATGTCAGTAGTGTATCTGTTAGTAGTGTATCTGTCAGTAGTGTATCTGTCAGTAGTGTATCTGTCAGTATGTCAGTAGTGTATCTGTCAGTAGTGTATCTGTCAGTAGTGTATCTGTCAGTATGTCAGTAGTGTATCTGTCAGTAGTGTATCTGTCAGTAGTGTATCTGTCAGTAGTGTATCTGTCAGTAGTATATCTGTCAGTAGTGTATCTGTCAGTATGTCAGTAGTGTATCTGTCAGTATGTCAGTAGTGTATCTGTCAGTATGTCAGTAGTGTATCTGTCAGTATGTCAGTAGTGTATCTGTCAGTAGTGTATCTGTCAGTAGTGTATCTGTCAGTAGTGTATCTGTCAGTATGTCAGTAGTGTATCTGTCAGTAGTGTATCTGTCAGTAGTGTATCTGTCAGTATGTCAGTAGTGTATCTGTCAGTAGTGTATCTGTCAGTAGTGTATCTGTCAGTATGTCAGTAGTGTTAGTATGTCAGTAGTGTATCTGTCAGTATGTCAGTAGTGTATCTGTCAGTATGTCAGTAGTGTATCTGTCAGTAGTGTATCTGTCAGTATGTCAGTAGTGTATCTGTCAGTAGTGTATCTGTCAGTAGTGTATCTGTCAGTAGTGTATCTGTCAGTAGTGTATCTGTCAGTAGTGTATCTGTCAGTATGTCAGTAGTGTATCTGTCAGTAGTGTATCTGTCAGTAGTGTATCTGTCAGGATGTCAGTAGTGTATCTGTCAGTAGTGTATCTGTCAGTAGTGTATCTGTCAGTAGTGTATCTGTCAGTATGTCAGTAGTGTTAGTATGTCAGTAGTGTATCTGTCAGTATGTCAGTAGTGTTAGTATGTCAGTAGTGTATCTGTCAGTATGTCAGTAGTGTATCTGTCAGTAGTGTATCTGTCAGTATGTCAGTAGTGTATCTGTCAGTAGTGTATCTGTCAGTAGTGTATCTGTCAGTAGTGTATCTGTCAGTATGTCAGTAGTGTATCTGTCAGTAGTGTATCTGTCAGTATGTCAGTAGTGTATCTGTCAGTAGTGTATCTGTCAGTAGTGTATCTGTCAGTATGTCAGTAGTGTTAGTATGTCAGTAGTGTATCTGTCAGTATGTCAGTAGTGTATCTGTCAGTATGTCAGTAGTGTATCTGTCAGTAGTGTATCTGTCAGTATGTCAGTAGTGTATCTGTCAGTAGTGTATCTGTCAGTAGTGTATATGTCAGTAGTGTATCTGTCAGTAGTGTATATGTCAGTAGTGTATCTGTCAGTAGTGTATCTGTCAGTATGTCAGTAGTGTATCTGTCAGTAGTGTATCTGTTAGTATGTCAGTAGTGTATCTGTCAGTATGTCAGTAGTGTATCTGTCAGTATGTCAGTAGTGTATCTGTCAGTAGTGTATCTGTCAGTAGTGTATCTGTCAGTATGTCAGTAGTGTATCTGTCAGTAGTGTATCTGTCAGCAGTGTATGTCAGTAGTGTATCTGTCAGTAGTGTATCTGTCAGTATGTCAGTAGTGTATCTGTCAGTAGTGTATCTGTCAGTAGTGTATCTGTCAGTAGTGTATCTGTTAGTAGTGTATCTGTCAGTAGTGTATCTGTCAGTAGTGTATCTGTCAGTAGTGTATCTGTCAGTAGTGTATCTGTCAGTATGTCAGTAGTGTATCTGTCAGTAGTGTATCTGTCAGTAGTGTATCTGTCAGGATGTCAGTAGTGTATCTGTCAGTAGTGTATCTGTCAGTAGTGTATCTGTCAGTAGTGTATCTGTCAGTATGTCAGTAGTGTTAGTATGTCAGTAGTGTATCTGTCAGTATGTCAGTAGTGTTAGTATGTCAGTAGTGTATCTGTCAGTATGTCAGTAGTGTATCTGTCAGTAGTGTATCTGTCAGTATGTCAGTAGTGTATCTGTCAGTAGTGTATCTGTCAGTAGTGTATCTGTCAGTAGTGTATCTGTCAGTATGTCAGTAGTGTATCTGTCAGTAGTGTATCTGTCAGTATGTCAGTAGTGTATCTGTCAGTAGTGTATCTGTCAGTAGTGTATCTGTCAGTATGTCAGTAGTGTTAGTATGTCAGTAGTGTATCTGTCAGTATGTCAGTAGTGTATCTGTCAGTATGTCAGTAGTGTATCTGTCAGTAGTGTATCTGTCAGTAGTGTATCTGTCAGTATGTCAGTAGTGTATCTGTCAGTAGTGTATCTGTCAGTAGTGTATCTGTCAGTAGTGTATCTGTCAGTAGTATATCTGTCAGTAGTGTATCTGTCAGTATGTCAGTAGTGTATCTGTCAGTATGTCAGTAGTGTATCTGTCAGTATGTCAGTAGTGTATCTGTCAGTATGTCAGTAGTGTATCTGTCAGTAGTGTATCTGTCAGTAGTGTATCTGTCAGTAGTGTATCTGTCAGTATGTCAGTAGTGTATCTGTCAGTAGTGTATCTGTCAGTAGTGTATCTGTCAGTATGTCAGTAGTGTATCTGTCAGTAGTGTATCTGTCAGTAGTGTATCTGTCAGTATGTCAGTAGTGTTAGTATGTCAGTAGTGTATCTGTCAGTATGTCAGTAGTGTATCTGTCAGTATGTCAGTAGTGTATCTGTCAGTAGTGTATCTGTCAGTATGTCAGTAGTGTATCTGTCAGTAGTGTATCTGTCAGTAGTGTATCTGTCAGTAGTGTATCTGTCAGTAGTGTATCTGTCAGTAGTGTATCTGTCAGTAGTGTATCTGTCAGTAGTGTATCTGTCAGTAGTGTATCTGTCAGTATGTCAGTAGTGTATCTGTCAGTAGTGTATCTGTCAGTAGTGTATCTGTCAGTAGTGTATCTGTCAGTAGTGTATCTGTCAGTAGTGTATCTGTCAGTAGTGTATCTGTCAGTATGTCAGTAGTGTTAGTATGTCAGTAGTGTATCTGTCAGTATGTCAGTAGTGTTAGTATGTCAGTAGTGTATCTGTCAGTATGTCAGTAGTGTATCTGTCAGTAGTGTATCTGTCAGTATGTCAGTAGTGTATCTGTCAGTAGTGTATCTGTCAGTAGTGTATCTGTCAGTAGTGTATCTGTCAGTATGTCAGTAGTGTATCTGTCAGTAGTGTATCTGTCAGTATGTCAGTAGTGTATCTGTCAGTAGTGTATCTGTCAGTAGTGTATCTGTCAGTATGTCAGTAGTGTTAGTATGTCAGTAGTGTATCTGTCAGTATGTCAGTAGTGTATCTGTCAGTATGTCAGTAGTGTATCTGTCAGTAGTGTATCTGTCAGTATGTCAGTAGTGTATCTGTCAGTAGTGTATCTGTCAGTATGTCAGTAGTGTTTCTGTCAGTAGTGTATCTGTCAGTAGTGTATATGTCAGTAGTGTATCTGTCAGTAGTGTATCTGTCAGTATGTCAGTAGTGTATCTGTCAGTAGTGTATCTGTTAGTATGTCAGTAGTGTATCTGTCAGTATGTCAGTAGTGTATCTGTCAGTATGTCAGTAGTGTATCTGTCAGTAGTGTATCTGTCAGTAGTGTATCTGTCAGTATGTCAGTAGTGTATCTGTCAGTAGTGTATCTGTCAGCAGTGTATGTCAGTAGTGTATCTGTCAGTAGTGTATCTGTCAGTATGTCAGTAGTGTATCTGTCAGTAGTGTATCTGTCAGTAGTGTATCTGTCAGTAGTGTATCTGTCAGTAGTGTATCTGTCAGTAGTGTATCTGTCAGTAGTGTATCTGTCAGTAGTGTATCTGTCAGTAGTGTATCTGTCAGTAGTGTATCTGTCAGTATGTCAGTAGTGTATCTGTCAGTAGTGTATCTGTCAGTAGTGTATCTGTCAGGATGTCAGTAGTGTATCTGTCAGTAGTGTATCTGTCAGTAGTGTATCTGTCAGTAGTGTATCTGTCAGTATGTCAGTAGTGTTAGTATGTCAGTAGTGTATCTGTCAGTATGTCAGTAGTGTATCTGTCAGTAGTGTATCTGTCAGTATGTCAGTAGTGTATCTGTCAGTAGTGTATCTGTCAGTAGTGTATCTGTCAGTAGTGTATCTGTCAGTATGTCAGTAGTGTATCTGTCAGTAGTGTATCTGTCAGTATGTCAGTAGTGTATCTGTCAGTAGTGTATCTGTCAGTAGTGTATCTGTCAGTATGTCAGTAGTGTTAGTATGTCAGTAGTGTATCTGTCAGTATGTCAGTAGTGTATCTGTCAGTATGTCAGTAGTGTATCTGTCAGTAGTGTATCTGTCAGTATGTCAGTAGTGTATCTGTCAGTAGTGTATCTGTCAGTATGTCAGTAGTGTATCTGTCAGTAGTGTATCTGTCAGTAGTGTATATGTCAGTAGTGTATCTGTCAGTAGTGTATCTGTCAGTATGTCAGTAGTGTATCTGTCAGTAGTGTATCTGTTAGTATGTCAGTAGTGTATCTGTCAGTATGTCAGTAGTGTATCTGTCAGTATGTCAGTAGTGTATCTGTCAGTAGTGTATCTGTCAGCAGTGTATGTCAGAAGTGTATCTGTCAGTAGTGTATCTGTCAGTATGTCAGTAGTGTATCTGTCAGTAGTGTATCTGTCAGTAGTGTATCTGTCAGTAGTGTATCTGTCAGTAGTGTATCTGTCAGTATGTCAGTAGTGTATCTGTCAGTAGTGTATCTGTCAGTAGTGTATCTGTCAGTAGTGTATCTGTCAGTATGTCCGTAGTGTATCTGTCAGTAGTGTATCTGTCAGTAGTGTATCTGTCAGTATGTCAGTAGTGTATCTGTCAGTATGTCAGTAGTGTATCTGTCAGTATGTCAGTAGTGTATCTGTCAGTAGTGTATCTGTCAGTAGTGTATCTGTCAGTAGTGTATCTGTCAGTATGTCAGTAGTGTATCTGTCAGTAGTGTATCTGTCAGTAGTGTATCTGTCAGTATGTCAGTAGTGTATCTGTCAGTAGTGTATCTGTCAGTATGTCAGTAGTGTTAGTATGTCAGTAGTGTATCTGTCAGTATGTCAGTAGTGTATCTGTCAGTATGTCAGTAGTGTATCTGTCAGTAGTGTATCTGTCAGTATGTCAGTAGTGTATCTGTCAGTAGTGTATCTGTCAGTAGTGTATCTGTCAGTAGTGTATCTGTCAGTATGTCAGTAGTGTATCTGTCAGTAGTGTATCTGTCAGTAGTGTATCTGTCAGTAGTGTATCTGTCAGTAGTGTATCTGTCAGTAGTGTATCTGTCAGTAGTGTATCTGTCAGTAGTGTATCTGTCAGTATGTCAGTAGTGTATCTGTCAGTAGTGTATCTGTCAGTAGTGTATCTGTCAGTATGTCAGTAGTGTATCTGTCAGTAGTGTATCTGTCAGTAGTGTATCTGTCAGTAGTGTATCTGTCAGTATGTCAGTAGTGTTAGTATGTCAGTAGTGTATCTGTCAGTATGTCAGTAGTGTTAGTATGTCAGTAGTGTATCTGTCAGTATGTCAGTAGTGTATCTGTCAGTATGTCAGTAGTGTATCTGTCAGTAGTGTATCTGTCAGTATGTCAGTAGTGTATCTGTCAGTAGTGTATCTGTCAGTAGTGTATCTGTCAGTATGTCAGTAGTGTATCTGTCAGTAGTGTATCTGTCAGTAGTGTATCTGTCAGTATGTCAGTAGTGTATCTGTCAGTAGTGTATCTGTCAGTATGTCAGTAGTGTATCTGTCAGTAGTGTATCTGTCAGTAGTGTATCTGTCAGTATGTCAGTAGTGTTAGTATGTCAGTAGTGTATCTGTCAGTATGTCAGTAGTGTATCTGTCAGTATGTCAGTAGTGTATCTGTCAGTAGTGTATCTGTCAGTATGTCAGTAGTGTATCTGTCAGTAGTGTATCTGTCAGTATGTCAGTAGTGTATCTGTCAGTAGTGTATCTGTCAGTATGTCAGTAGTGTATCTGTCAGTAGTGTATCTGTTAGTATGTCAGTAGTGTATCTGTCAGTATGTCAGTAGTGTATCTGTCAGTATGTCAGTAGTGTATCTGTCAGTAGTGTATCTGTCAGCAGTGTATGTCAGAAGTGTATCTGTCAGTAGTGTATCTGTCAGTATGTCAGTAGTGTATCTGTCAGTAGTGTATCTGTCAGTAGTGTATCTGTCAGTAGTGTATCTGTCAGTAGTGTATCTGTCAGTATGTCAGTAGTGTATCTGTCAGTAGTGTATCTGTCAGTAGTGTATCTGTCAGTAGTGTATCTGTCAGTATGTCCGTAGTGTATCTGTCAGTAGTGTATCTGTCAGTAGTGTATCTGTCAGTATGTCAGTAGTGTATCTGTCAGTATGTCAGTAGTGTATCTGTCAGTATGTCAGTAGTGTATCTGTCAGTAGTGTATCTGTCAGTAGTGTATCTGTCAGTAGTGTATCTGTCAGTATGTCAGTAGTGTATCTGTCAGTAGTGTATCTGTCAGTAGTGTATCTGTCAGTATGTCAGTAGTGTATCTGTCAGTAGTGTATCTGTCAGTATGTCAGTAGTGTTAGTATGTCAGTAGTGTATCTGTCAGTATGTCAGTAGTGTATCTGTCAGTATGTCAGTAGTGTATCTGTCAGTAGTGTATCTGTCAGTATGTCAGTAGTGTATCTGTCAGTAGTGTATCTGTCAGTATGTCAGTAGTGTATCTGTCAGTAGTGTATCTGTCAGTAGTGTATCTGTCAGTAGTGTATCTGTCAGTAGTGTATCTGTCAGTAGTGTATCTGTCAGTAGTGTATCTGTCAGTAGTGTATCTGTCAGTATGTCAGTAGTGTATCTGTCAGTAGTGTATCTGTCAGTAGTGTATCTGTCAGTATGTCAGTAGTGTATCTGTCAGTAGTGTATCTGTCAGTAGTTTATCTGTCAGTAGTGTATCTGTCAGTATGTCAGTAGTGTTAGTATGTCAGTAGTGTATCTGTCAGTATGTCAGTAGTGTTAGTATGTCAGTAGTGTATCTGTCAGTATGTCAGTAGTGTATCTGTCAGTATGTCAGTAGTGTATCTGTCAGTAGTGTATCTGTCAGTATGTCAGTAGTGTATCTGTCAGTAGTGTATCTGTCAGTAGTGTATCTGTCAGTAGTGTATCTGTCAGTATGTCAGTAGTGTATCTGTCAGTAGTGTATCTGTCAGTAGTGTATCTGTCAGTATGTCAGTAGTGTATCTGTCAGTAGTGTATCTGTCAGTATGTCAGTAGTGTATCTGTCAGTAGTGTATCTGTCAGTAGTGTATCTGTCAGTATGTCAGTAGTGTTAGTATGTCAGTAGTGTATCTGTCAGTATGTCAGTAGTGTATCTGTCAGTATGTCAGTAGTGTATCTGTCAGTAGTGTATCTGTCAGTATGTCAGTAGTGTATCTGTCAGTAGTGTATCTGTCAGTATGTCAGTAGTGTATCTGTCAGTAGTGTATCTGTCAGTATGTCAGTAGTGTATCTGTCAGTAGTGTATCTGTCAGTAGTGTATATGTCAGTAGTGTATCTGTCAGTAGTGTATCTGTCAGTATGTCAGTAGTGTATCTGTCAGTAGTGTATCTGTCAGTATGTCAGTAGTGTATCTGTCAGTATGTCAGTAGTGTATCTGTCAGTAGTGTATCTGTCAGTAGTCGTAGTGCTGTCAGTAGTGTATCTGTCAGTAGTGTATCTGTCAGTAGTGTATCTGTCAGTAGTGTATCTGTCAGTAGTGTATCTGTCAGTAGTGTATCTGTCAGTAGTGTATCTGTCAGTAGTGTATCTGTCAGTATGTCAGTAGTGTATCTGTCAGTAGTGTATCTGTCAGTAGTGTATCTGTCAGTAGTGTATCTGTCAGTATGTCAGTAGTGTATCTGTCAGTAGTGTATCTGTCAGTATGTCAGTAGTGTTAGTATGTCAGTAGTGTATCTGTCAGTATGTCAGTAGTGTTAGTATGTCAGTAGTGTATCTGTCAGTATGTCAGTAGTGTATCTGTCAGTAGTGTATCTGTCAGTATGTCAGTAGTGTATCTGTCAGTAGTGTATCTGTCAGTAGTGTATCTGTCAGTAGTGTATCTGTCAGTATGTCAGTAGTGTATCTGTCAGTAGTGTATCTGTCAGTATGTCAGTAGTGTATCTGTCAGTAGTGTATCTGTCAGTAGTGTATCTGTCAGTATGTCAGTAGTGTTAGTATGTCAGTAGTGTATCTGTCAGTATGTCAGTAGTGTATCTGTCAGTATGTCAGTAGTGTATCTGTCAGTAGTGTATCTGTCAGTATGTCAGTAGTGTATCTGTCAGTAGTGTATCTGTCAGTATGTCAGTAGTGTATCTGTCAGTAGTGTATCTGTCAGTAGTGTATATGTCAGTAGTGTATCTGTCAGTAGTGTATCTGTCAGTATGTCAGTAGTGTATCTGTCAGTAGTGTATCTGTCAGTATGTCAGTAGTGTATCTGTCAGTATGTCAGTAGTGTATCTGTCAGTATGTCAGTAGTGTATCTGTCAGTAGTGTATCTGTCAGTAGTGTATCTGTCAGTAGTGTATCTGTCAGTATGTCAGTAGTGTATCTGTCAGTAGTGTATCTGTCAGTAGTGTATCTGTCAGTATGTCAGTAGTGTATCTGTCAGTATGTCAGTAGTGTATCTGTCAGTATGTCAGTAGTGTATCTGTCAGTAGTGTATCTGTCAGTAGTGTATCTGTCAGTAGTGTATCTGTCAGTATGTCAGTAGTGTATCTGTCAGTAGTGTATCTGTCAGTAGTGTATCTGTCAGTATGTCAGTAGTGTATCTGTCAGTAGTGTATCTGTCAGTATGTCAGTAGTGTTAGTATGTCAGTAGTGTATCTGTCAGTATGTCAGTAGTGTATCTGTCAGTATGTCAGTAGTGTATCTGTCAGTAGTGTATCTGTCAGTATGTCAGTAGTGTATCTGTCAGTAGTGTATCTGTCAGTAGTGTATCTGTCAGTAGTGTATCTGTCAGTATGTCAGTAGTGTATCTGTCAGTAGTGTATCTGTCAGTAGTGTATCTGTCAGTAGTGTATCTGTCAGTAGTGTATCTGTCAGTAGTGTATCTGTCAGTAGTGTATCTGTCAGTAGTGTATCTGTCAGTATGTCAGTAGTGTATCTGTCAGTAGTGTATCTGTCAGTATGTCAGTAGTGTATCTGTCAGTAGTGTATCTGTCAGTAGTGTATCTGTCAGTAGTGTATCTGTCAGTATGTCAGTAGTGTTAGTATGTCAGTAGTGTATCTGTCAGTATGTCAGTAGTGTTAGTATGTCAGTAGTGTATCTGTCAGTATGTCAGTAGTGTATCTGTCAGTATGTCAGTAGTGTATCTGTCAGTAGTGTATCTGTCAGTATGTCAGTAGTGTATCTGTCAGTAGTGTATCTGTCAGTAGTGTATCTGTCAGTAGTGTATCTGTCAGTATGTCAGTAGTGTATCTGTCAGTAGTGTATCTGTCAGTATGTCAGTAGTGTATCTGTCAGTAGTGTATCTGTCAGTATGTCAGTAGTGTATCTGTCAGTAGTGTATCTGTCAGTAGTGTATCTGTCAGTATGTCAGTAGTGTTAGTATGTCAGTAGTGTATCTGTCAGTATGTCAGTAGTGTATCTGTCAGTATGTCAGTAGTGTATCTGTCAGTAGTGTATCTGTCAGTATGTCAGTAGTGTATCTGTCAGTAGTGTATCTGTCAGTATGTCAGTAGTGTATCTGTCAGTAGTGTATCTGTCAGTATGTCAGTAGTGTATCTGTCAGTAGTGTATCTGTCAGTAGTGTATCTGTCAGTAGTGTATCTGTCAGTAGTGTATCTGTCAGTATGTCAGTAGTGTATCTGTCAGTAGTGTATCTGTCAGTATGTCAGTAGTGTATCTGTCAGTATGTCAGTAGTGTATCTGTCAGTAGTGTATCTGTCAGTATGTCAGTAGTGTATCTGTCAGTAGTGTATCTGTCAGTAGTGTATCTGTCAGTAGTGTATCTGTCAGTAGTGTATCTGTCAGTAGTGTATCTGTCAGTAGTGTATCTGTCAGTATGTCAGTAGTGTATCTGTCAGTAGTGTATCTGTCAGTAGTGTATCTGTCAGTATGTCAGTAGTGTATCTGTCAGTAGTGTATCTGTCAGTAGTGTATCTGTCAGTAGTGTATCTGTCAGTATGTCAGTAGTGTTAGTATGTCAGTAGTGTATCTGTCAGTATGTCAGTAGTGTTAGTATGTCAGTAGTGTATCTGTCAGTATGTCAGTAGTGTATCTGTCAGTAGTGTATCTGTCAGTATGTCAGTAGTGTATCTGTCAGTAGTGTATCTGTCAGTAGTGTATCTGTCAGTAGTGTATCTGTCAGTATGTCAGTAGTGTATCTGTCAGTAGTGTATCTGTCAGTATGTCAGTAGTGTATCTGTCAGTAGTGTATCTGTCAGTATGTCAGTAGTGTAGTATGTCAGTAGTGTATCTGTCAGTATGTCAGTAGTGTATCTGTCAGTATGTCAGTAGTGTATCTGTCAGTAGTGTATCTGTCAGTATGTCAGTAGTGTATCTGTCAGTAGTGTATCTGTCAGTATGTCAGTAGTGTATCTGTCAGTAGTGTATCTGTCAGTAGTGTATATGTCAGTAGTGTATCTGTCAGTAGTGTATCTGTCAGTATGTCAGTAGTGTATCTGTCAGTAGTGTATCTGTTAGTATGTCAGTAGTGTATCTGTCAGTATGTCAGTAGTGTATCTGTCAGTATGTCAGTAGTGTATCTGTCAGTAGTGTATCTGTCAGTAGTGTATCTGTCAGTATGTCAGTAGTGTATCTGTCAGTAGTGTATCTGTCAGCAGTGTATGTCAGTAGTGTATCTGTCAGTAGTGTATCTGTCAGTATGTCAGTAGTGTATCTGTCAGTAGTGTATCTGTCAGTAGTGTATCTGTCAGTAGTGTATCTGTCAGTAGTGTATCTGTCAGTAGTGTATCTGTCAGTAGTGTATCTGTCAGTAGTGTATCTGTCAGTAGTGTATCTGTCAGTATGTCAGTAGTGTATCTGTCAGTAGTGTATCTGTCAGTAGTGTATCTGTCAGTATGTCAGTAGTGTATCTGTCAGTAGTGTATCTGTCAGTAGTGTATCTGTCAGTAGTGTATCTGTCAGTATGTCAGTAGTGTTAGTATGTCAGTAGTGTATCTGTCAGTATGTCAGTAGTGTATCTGTCAGTAGTGTATCTGTCAGTATGTCAGTAGTGTATCTGTCAGTAGTGTATCTGTCAGTAGTGTATCTGTCAGTATGTCAGTAGTGTATCTGTCAGTAGTGTATCTGTCAGTATGTCAGTAGTGTATCTGTCAGTAGTGTATCTGTCAGTAGTGTATCTGTCAGTATGTCAGTAGTGTTAGTATGTCAGTAGTGTATCTGTCAGTATGTCAGTAGTGTATCTGTCAGTATGTCAGTAGTGTATCTGTCAGTAGTGTATCTGTCAGTATGTCAGTAGTGTATCTGTCAGTAGTGTATCTGTCAGTATGTCAGTAGTGTATCTGTCAGTAGTGTATCTGTCAGTATGTCAGTAGTGTATCTGTCAGTAGTGTATCTGTCAGTAGTGTATATGTCAGTAGTGTATCTGTCAGTAGTGTATCTGTCAGTATGTCAGTAGTGTATCTGTCAGTAGTGTATCTGTTAGTATGTCAGTAGTGTATCTGTCAGTATGTCAGTAGTGTATCTGTCAGTATGTCAGTAGTGTATCTGTCAGTAGTGTATCTGTCAGTAGTGTATCTGTCAGTATGTCAGTAGTGTATCTGTCAGTAGTGTATCTGTCAGTAGTGTATCTGTCAGTAGTGTATCTGTCAGTAGTGTATCTGTCAGTATGTCAGTAGTGTATCTGTCAGTAGTGTATCTGTCAGTAGTGTATCTGTCATTAGTGTATCTGTCAGTATGTCCGTAGTGTATCTGTCAGTAGTGTATCTGTCAGTAGTGTATCTGTCAGTATGTCAGTAGTGTATCTGTCAGTATGTCAGTAGTGTATCTGTCAGTATGTCAGTAGTGTATCTGTCAGTAGTGTATCTGTCAGTAGTGTATCTGTCAGTAGTGTATCTGTCAGTATGTCAGTAGTGTATCTGTCAGTAGTGTATCTGTCAGTAGTGTATCTGTCAGTATGTCAGTAGTGTATCTGTCAGTAGTGTATCTGTCAGTATGTCAGTAGTGTTAGTATGTCAGTAGTGTATCTGTCAGTATGTCAGTAGTGTATCTGTCAGTAGTGTATCTGTCAGTATGTCAGTAGTGTATCTGTCAGTAGTGTATCTGTCAGTATGTCAGTAGTGTATCTGTCAGTAGTGTATCTGTCAGTAGTGTATATGTCAGTAGTGTATCTGTCAGTAGTGTATCTGTCAGTATGTCAGTAGTGTATCTGTCAGTAGTGTATCTGTTAGTATGTCAGTAGTGTATCTGTCAGTATGTCAGTAGTGTATCTGTCAGTATGTCAGTAGTGTATCTGTCAGTAGTGTATCTGTCAGTAGTGTATCTGTCAGTATGTCAGTAGTGTATCTGTCAGTAGTGAATCTGTCAGTAGTGTATCTGTCAGTAGTGTATCTGTCAGTAGTGTATCTGTCAGTATGTCAGTAGTGTATCTGTCAGTAGTGTATCTGTCAGTAGTGTATCTGTCAGTAGTGTATCTGTCAGTATGTCAGTAGTGTATCTGTCAGTAGTGTATCTGTCAGTAGTGTATCTGTCAGTATGTCAGTAGTGTATCTGTCAGTATGTCAGTAGTGTATCTGTCAGTATGTCAGTAGTGTATCTGTCAGTAGTGTATCTGTCAGTAGTGTATCTGTCAGTAGTGTATCTGTCAGTATGTCAGTAGTGTATCTGTCAGTAGTGTATCTGTCAGTATGTCAGTAGTGTATCTGTCAGTAGTGTATCTGTCAGTATGTCAGTAGTGTTAGTATGTCAGTAGTGTATCTGTCAGTATGTCATTAGTGTATCTGTCAGTATGTCAGTAGTGTATCTGTCAGTAGTGTATCTGTCAGTATGTCAGTAGTGTATCTGTCAGTAGTGTATCTGTCAGTAGTGTATCTGTCAGTAGTGTATCTGTCAGTATGTCAGTAGTGTATCTGTCAGTAGTGTATCTGTCAGTAGTGTATCTGTCAGTAGTGTATCTGTCAGTAGTGTATCTGTTAGTAGTGTATCTGTCAGTAGTGTATCTGTCAGTAGTGTATCTGTCAGTATGTCAGTAGTGTATCTGTCAGTAGTGTATCTGTCAGTAGTGTATCTGTCAGTATGTCAGTAGTGTATCTGTCAGTAGTGTATCTGTCAGTAGTTTATCTGTCAGTAGTGTATCTGTCAGTATGTCAGTAGTGTTAGTATGTCAGTAGTGTATCTGTCAGTATGTCAGTAGTGTTAGTATGTCAGTAGTGTATCTGTCAGTATGTCAGTAGTGTATCTGTCAGTATGTCAGTAGTGTATCTGTCAGTAGTGTATCTGTCAGTATGTCAGTAGTGTATCTGTCAGTAGTGTATCTGTCAGTAGTGTATCTGTCAGTAGTGTATCTGTCAGTATGTCAGTAGTGTATCTGTCAGTAGTGTATCTGTCAGTAGTGTATCTGTCAGTATGTCAGTAGTGTATCTGTCAGTAGTGTATCTGTCAGTATGTCAGTAGTGTATCTGTCAGTAGTGTATCTGTCAGTAGTGTATCTGTCAGTATGTCAGTAGTGTTAGTATGTCAGTAGTGTATCTGTCAGTATGTCAGTAGTGTATCTGTCAGTATGTCAGTAGTGTATCTGTCAGTAGTGTATCTGTCAGTATGTCAGTAGTGTATCTGTCAGTAGTGTATCTGTCAGTATGTCAGTAGTGTATCTGTCAGTAGTGTATCTGTCAGTATGTCAGTAGTGTATCTGTCAGTAGTGTATCTGTCAGTAGTGTATATGTCAGTAGTGTATCTGTCAGTAGTGTATCTGTCAGTATGTCAGTAGTGTATCTGTCAGTAGTGTATCTGTTAGTATGTCAGTAGTGTATCTGTCAGTATGTCAGTAGTGTATCTGTCAGTATGTCAGTAGTGTATCTGTCAGTAGTGTATCTGTCAGTAGTGTATCTGTCAGTATGTCAGTAGTGTATCTGTCAGTAGTGTATCTGTCAGCAGTGTATGTCAGTAGTGTATCTGTCAGTAGTGTATCTGTCAGTATGTCAGTAGTGTATCTGTCAGTAGTGTATCTGTCAGTAGTGTATCTGTCAGTAGTGAATCTGTTAGTAGTGTATCTGTCAGTAGTGTATCTGTCAGTAGTGTATCTGTCAGTATGTCAGTAGTGTATCTGTCAGTAGTGTATCTGTCAGTAGTGTATCTGTCATTAGTGTATCTGTCAGTATGTCCGTAGTGTATCTGTTAGTAGTGTATCTGTCAGTAGTGTATCTGTCAGTATGTCAGTAGTGTATCTGTCAGTATGTCAGTAGTGTATCTGTCAGTATGTCAGTAGTGTATCTGTCAGTAGTGTATCTGTCAGTAGTGTATCTGTCAGTATGTCAGTAGTGTATCTGTCAGTAGTGTATCTGTCAGTAGTGTATCTGTCAGTATGTCAGTAGTGTATCTGTCAGTAGTGTATCTGTCAGTATGTCAGTAGTGTTAGTATGTCAGTAGTGTATCTGTCAGTATGTCAGTAGTGTATCTGTCAGTATGTCAGTAGTGTATCTGTCAGTAGTGTATCTGTCAGTATGTCAGTAGTGTATCTGTCAGTAGTGTATCTGTCAGTAGTGTATCTGTCAGTATGTCAGTAGTGTATCTGTCAGTAGTGTATCTGTCAGTAGTGTATCTGTTAGTAGTGTATCTGTCAGTAGTGTATCTGTTAGTAGTGTATCTGTCAGTAGTGTATCTGTCAGTAGTGTATCTGTCAGTATGTCAGTAGTGTATCTGTCAGTAGTTTATCTGTCAGTAGTGTATCTGTCAGTATGTCAGTAGTGTATCTGTCAGTAGTGTATCTGTCAGTAGTTTATCTGTCAGTAGTGTATCTGTCAGTATGTCAGTAGTGTTAGTATGTCAGTAGTGTATCTGTCAGTATGTCAGTAGTGTTAGTATGTCAGTAGTGTATCTGTCAGTATGTCAGTAGTGTATCTGTCAGTATGTCAGTAGTGTATCTGTCAGTAGTGTATCTGTCAGTATGTCAGTAGTGTATCTGTCAGTAGTGTATCTGTCAGTAGTGTATCTGTCAGTAGTGTATCTGTCAGTATGTCAGTAGTGTATCTGTCAGTAGTGTATCTGTCAGTAGTGTATCTGTCAGTATGTCAGTAGTGTATCTGTCAGTAGTGTATCTGTCAGTATGTCAGTAGTGTATCTGTCAGTAGTGTATCTGTCAGTAGTGTATCTGTCAGTATGTCAGTAGTGTTAGTATGTCAGTAGTGTATCTGTCAGTATGTCAGTAGTGTATCTGTCAGTATGTCAGTAGTGTATCTGTCAGTAGTGTATCTGTCAGTATGTCAGTAGTGTATCTGTCAGTAGTGTATCTGTCAGTATGTCAGTAGTGTATCTGTCAGTAGTGTATCTGTCAGTAGTGTATATGTCAGTAGTGTATCTGTCAGTAGTGTATCTGTCAGTATGTCAGTAGTGTATCTGTCAGTAGTGTATCTGTCAGTATGTCAGTAGTGTATCTGTCAGTATGTCAGTAGTGTATCTGTCAGTATGTCAGTAGTGTATCTGTCAGTATGTCAGTAGTGTATCTGTCAGTAGTGTATCTGTCAGTATGTCAGTAGTGTATCTGTCAGTAGTGTATCTGTCAGTAGTGTATCTGTCAGTAGTGTATCTGTCAGTATGTCAGTAGTGTATCTGTCAGTAGTGTATCTGTCAGCAGTGTATGTCAGTAGTGTATCTGTCAGTAGTGTATCTGTCAGTATGTCAGTAGTGTATCTGTCAGTAGTGTATCTGTCAGTAGTGTATCTGTCAGTAGTGTATCTGTCAGTAGTGTATCTGTCAGTAGTGTATCTGTCAGTATGTCAGTAGTGTATCTGTCAGTAGTGTATCTGTCAGTAGTGTATCTGTCAGTATGTCAGTAGTGTATCTGTCAGTAGTGTATCTGTCAGTAGTGTATCTGTCAGTAGTGTATCTGTCAGTATGTCAGTAGTGTAGTATGTCAGTAGTGTATCTGTCAGTATGTCAGTAGTGTTAGTATGTCAGTAGTGTATCTGTCAGTATGTCAGTAGTGTATCTGTCAGTAGTGTATCTGTCAGTATGTCAGTAGTGTATCTGTCAGTAGTGTATCTGTCAGTAGTGTATCTGTCAGTAGTGTATCTGTCAGTATGTCAGTAGTGTATCTGTCAGTAGTGTATCTGTCAGTATGTCAGTAGTGTATCTGTCAGTAGTGTATCTGTCAGTAGTGTATCTGTCAGTATGTCAGTAGTGTTAGTATGTCAGTAGTGTATCTGTCAGTATGTCAGTAGTGTATCTGTCAGTATGTCAGTAGTGTATCTGTCAGTAGTGTATCTGTCAGTATGTCAGTAGTGTATCTGTCAGTAGTGTATCTGTCAGTATGTCAGTAGTGTATCTGTCAGTAGTGTATCTGTCAGTAGTGTATATGTCAGTAGTGTATCTGTCAGTAGTGTATCTGTCAGTATGTCAGTAGTGTATCTGTCAGTAGTGTATCTGTCAGTATGTCAGTAGTGTATCTGTCAGTATGTCAGTAGTGTATCTGTCAGTATGTCAGTAGTGTATCTGTCAGTAGTGTATCTGTCAGTAGTGTATCTGTCAGTATGTCAGTAGTGTATCTGTCAGTAGTGTATCTGTCAGCAGTGTATGTCAGTAGTGTATCTGTCAGTAGTGTATCTGTCAGTATGTCAGTAGTGTATCTGTCAGTAGTGTATCTGTCAGTAGTGTATCTGTCAGTAGTGTATCTGTCAGTAGTGTATCTGTTAGTAGTGTATCTGTCAGTAGTGTATCTGTCAGTAGTGTATCTGTCAGTAGTGTATCTGTCAGTATGTCAGTAGTGTATCTGTCAGTAGTGTATCTGTCAGTAGTGTATCTGTCAGGATGTCAGTAGTGTATCTGTCAGTAGTGTATCTGTCAGTAGTGTATCTGTCAGTAGTGTATCTGTCAGTATGTCAGTAGTGTTAGTATGTCAGTAGTGTATCTGTCAGTATGTCAGTAGTGTATCTGTCAGTAGTGTATCTGTCAGTATGTCAGTAGTGTATCTGTCAGTAGTGTATCTGTCAGTAGTGTATCTGTCAGTAGTGTATCTGTCAGTAGTGTATCTGTCAGTATGTCAGTAGTGTATCTGTCAGTAGTGTATCTGTCAGTATGTCAGTAGTGTATCTGTCAGTAGTGTATCTGTCAGTAGTGTATCTGTCAGTAGTGTATCTGTCAGTATGTCCGTAGTGTATCTGTTAGTAGTGTATCTGTCAGTAGTGTATCTGTCAGTATGTCAGTAGTGTATCTGTCAGTATGTCAGTAGTGTATCTGTCAGTATGTCAGTAGTGTATCTGTCAGTAGTGTATCTGTCAGTAGTGTATCTGTCAGTATGTCAGTAGTGTATCTGTCAGTAGTGTATCTGTCAGTAGTGTATCTGTCAGTATGTCAGTAGTGTATCTGTCAGTAGTGTATCTGTCAGTATGTCAGTAGTGTTAGTATGTCAGTAGTGTATCTGTCAGTATGTCAGTAGTGTATCTGTCAGTATGTCAGTAGTGTATCTGTCAGTAGTGTATCTGTCAGTATGTCAGTAGTGTATCTGTCAGTAGTGTATCTGTCAGTAGTGTATCTGTCAGTAGTGTATCTGTCAGTATGTCAGTAGTGTATCTGTCAGTAGTGTATCTGTCAGTAGTGTATCTGTCAGTAGTGTATCTGTCAGTAGTGTATCTGTCAGTAGTGTATCTGTCAGTAGTGTATCTGTCAGTAGTGTATCTGTCAGTATGTCAGTAGTGTATCTGTCAGTAGTGTATCTGTCAGTAGTGTATCTGTCAGTATGTCAGTAGTGTATCTGTCAGTAGTGTATCTGTCAGTAGTTTATCTGTCAGTAGTGTATCTGTCAGTATGTCAGTAGTGTTAGTATGTCAGTAGTGTATCTGTCAGTATGTCAGTAGTGTTAGTATGTCAGTAGTGTATCTGTCAGTATGTCAGTAGTGTATCTGTCAGTATGTCAGTAGTGTATCTGTCAGTAGTGTATCTGTCAGTATGTCAGTAGTGTATCTGTCAGTAGTGTATCTGTCAGTAGTGTATCTGTCAGTAGTGTATCTGTCAGTATGTCAGTAGTGTATCTGTCAGTAGTGTATCTGTCAGTAGTGTATCTGTCAGTATGTCAGTAGTGTATCTGTCAGTAGTGTATCTGTCAGTATGTCAGTAGTGTATCTGTCAGTAGTGTATCTGTCAGTAGTGTATCTGTCAGTATGTCAGTAGTGTTAGTATGTCAGTAGTGTATCTGTCAGTATGTCAGTAGTGTATCTGTCAGTATGTCAGTAGTGTATCTGTCAGTAGTGTATCTGTCAGTATGTCAGTAGTGTATCTGTCAGTAGTGTATCTGTCAGTATGTCAGTAGTGTATCTGTCAGTAGTGTATCTGTCAGTATGTCAGTAGTGTATCTGTCAGTAGTGTATCTGTCAGTAGTGTATATGTCAGTAGTGTATCTGTCAGTAGTGTATCTGTCAGTATGTCAGTAGTGTATCTGTCAGTAGTGTATCTGTTAGTATGTCAGTAGTGTATCTGTCAGTATGTCAGTAGTGTATCTGTCAGTATGTCAGTAGTGTATCTGTCAGTAGTGTATCTGTCAGTAGTGTATCTGTCAGTATGTCAGTAGTGTATCTGTCAGTAGTGTATCTGTCAGCAGTGTATGTCAGAAGTGTATCTGTCAGTAGTGTATCTGTCAGTATGTCAGTAGTGTATCTGTCAGTAGTGTATCTGTCAGTAGTGTATCTGTCAGTAGTGAATCTGTTAGTAGTGTATCTGTCAGTAGTGTATCTGTCAGTAGTGTATCTGTCAGTATGTCAGTAGTGTATCTGTTAGTAGTGTATCTGTCAGTAGTGTATCTGTCATTAGTGTATCTGTCAGTATGTCCGTAGTGTATCTGTTAGTAGTGTATCTGTCAGTAGTGTATCTGTCAGTATGTCAGTAGTGTATCTGTCAGTATGTCAGTAGTGTATCTGTCAGTATGTCAGTAGTGTATCTGTCAGTAGTGTATCTGTCAGTAGTGTATCTGTCAGTATGTCAGTAGTGTATCTGTCAGTAGTGTATCTGTCAGTAGTGTATCTGTCAGTATGTCAGTAGTGTATCTGTCAGTAGTGTATCTGTCAGTATGTCAGTAGTGTTAGTATGTCAGTAGTGTATCTGTCAGTATGTCATTAGTGTATCTGTCAGTATGTCAGTAGTGTATCTGTCAGTAGTGTATCTGTCAGTATGTCAGTAGTGTATCTGTCAGTAGTGTATCTGTCAGTAGTGTATCTGTCAGTATGTCAGTAGTGTATCTGTCAGTAGTGTATCTGTCAGTAGTGTATCTGTTAGTAGTGTATCTGTCAGTAGTGTATCTGTTAGTAGTGTATCTGTCAGTAGTGTATCTGTCAGTAGTGTATCTGTCAGTATGTCAGTAGTGTATCTGTCAGTAGTGTATCTGTCAGTAGTGTATCTGTCAGTATGTCAGTAGTGTATCTGTCAGTAGTGTATCTGTCAGTAGTTTATCTGTCAGTAGTGTATCTGTCAGTATGTCAGTAGTGTTAGTATGTCAGTAGTGTATCTGTCAGTATGTCAGTAGTGTTAGTATGTCAGTAGTGTATCTGTCAGTATGTCAGTAGTGTATCTGTCAGTATGTCAGTAGTGTATCTGTCAGTAGTGTATCTGTCAGTATGTCAGTAGTGTATCTGTCAGTAGTGTATCTGTCAGTAGTGTATCTGTCAGTAGTGTATCTGTCAGTATGTCAGTAGTGTATCTGTCAGTAGTGTATCTGTCAGTAGTGTATCTGTCAGTATGTCAGTAGTGTATCTGTCAGTAGTGTATCTGTCAGTATGTCAGTAGTGTATCTGTCAGTAGTGTATCTGTCAGTAGTGTATCTGTCAGTATGTCAGTAGTGTTAGTATGTCAGTAGTGTATCTGTCAGTATGTCAGTAGTGTATCTGTCAGTATGTCAGTAGTGTATCTGTCAGTAGTGTATCTGTCAGTATGTCAGTAGTGTATCTGTCAGTAGTGTATCTGTCAGTATGTCAGTAGTGTATCTGTCAGTAGTGTATCTGTCAGTAGTGTATATGTCAGTAGTGTATCTGTCAGTAGTGTATCTGTCAGTATGTCAGTAGTGTATCTGTCAGTAGTGTATCTGTTAGTATGTCAGTAGTGTATCTGTCAGTATGTCAGTAGTGTATCTGTCAGTATGTCAGTAGTGTATCTGTCAGTATGTCAGTAGTGTATCTGTCAGTAGTGTATCTGTCAGTATGTCAGTAGTGTATCTGTCAGTAGTGTATCTGTCAGTAGTGTATCTGTCAGTAGTGTATCTGTCAGTATGTCAGTAGTGTATCTGTCAGTAGTGTATCTGTCAGCAGTGTATGTCAGTAGTGTATCTGTCAGTAGTGTATCTGTCAGTATGTCAGTAGTGTATCTGTCAGTAGTGTATCTGTCAGTAGTGTATCTGTCAGTAGTGTATCTGTCAGTAGTGTATCTGTCAGTAGTGTATCTGTCAGTATGTCAGTAGTGTATCTGTCAGTAGTGTATCTGTCAGTAGTGTATCTGTCAGGATGTCAGTAGTGTATCTGTCAGTAGTGTATCTGTCAGTAGTGTATCTGTCAGTAGTGTATCTGTCAGTATGTCAGTAGTGTTAGTATGTCAGTAGTGTATCTGTCAGTATGTCAGTAGTGTTAGTATGTCAGTAGTGTATCTGTCAGTATGTCAGTAGTGTATCTGTCAGTAGTGTATCTGTCAGTATGTCAGTAGTGTATCTGTCAGTAGTGTATCTGTCAGTAGTGTATCTGTCAGTAGTGTATCTGTCAGTATGTCAGTAGTGTATCTGTCAGTAGTGTATCTGTCAGTATGTCAGTAGTGTATCTGTCAGTAGTGTATCTGTCAGTAGTGTATCTGTCAGTATGTCAGTAGTGTTAGTATGTCAGTAGTGTATCTGTCAGTATGTCAGTAGTGTATCTGTCAGTATGTCAGTAGTGTATCTGTCAGTAGTGTATCTGTCAGTATGTCAGTAGTGTATCTGTCAGTAGTGTATCTGTCAGTATGTCAGTAGTGTATCTGTCAGTAGTGTATCTGTCAGTAGTGTATCTGTCAGTAGTGTATCTGTCAGTAGTGTATCTGTCAGTATGTCAGTAGTGTATCTGTCAGTAGTGTATCTGTTAGTATGTCAGTAGTGTATCTGTCAGTATGTCAGTAGTGTATCTGTCAGTATGTCAGTAGTGTATCTGTCAGTAGTGTATCTGTCAGTAGTGTATCTGTCAGTATGTCAGTAGTGTATCTGTCAGTAGTGTATCTGTCAGTAGTGTATGTCAGTAGTGTATCTGTCAGTAGTGTATCTGTCAGTATGTCAGTAGTGTATCTGTCAGTAGTGTATCTGTCAGTAGTGTATCTGTCAGTAGTGTATCTGTCAGTAGTGTATCTGTTAGTAGTGTATCTGTCAGTAGTGTATCTGTCAGTAGTGTATCTGTCAGTAGTGTATCTGTCAGTATGTCAGTAGTGTATCTGTCAGTAGTGTATCTGTCAGTAGTGTATCTGTCAGGATGTCAGTAGTGTATCTGTCAGTAGTGTATCTGTCAGTAGTGTATCTGTCAGTAGTGTATCTGTCAGTATGTCAGTAGTGTTAGTATGTCAGTAGTGTATCTGTCAGTATGTCAGTAGTGTATCTGTCAGTAGTGTATCTGTCAGTATGTCAGTAGTGTATCTGTCAGTAGTGTATCTGTCAGTAGTGTATCTGTCAGTAGTGTATCTGTCAGTAGTGTATCTGTCAGTATGTCAGTAGTGTATCTGTCAGTAGTGTATCTGTCAGTATGTCAGTAGTGTATCTGTCAGTAGTGTATCTGTCAGTAGTGTATCTGTCAGTATGTCAGTAGTGTTAGTATGTCAGTAGTGTATCTGTCAGTATGTCAGTAGTGTATCTGTCAGTATGTCAGTAGTGTATCTGTCAGTAGTGTATCTGTCAGTATGTCAGTAGTGTATCTGTCAGTAGTGTATCTGTCAGTATGTCAGTAGTGTATCTGTCAGTAGTGTATCTGTCAGTAGTGTATATGTCAGTAGTGTATCTGTCAGTAGTGTATCTGTCAGTATGTCAGTAGTGTATCTGTCAGTAGTGTATCTGTTAGTATGTCAGTAGTGTATCTGTCAGTATGTCAGTAGTGTATCTGTCAGTATGTCAGTAGTGTATCTGTCAGTAGTGTATCTGTCAGTAGTGTATCTGTCAGTATGTCAGTAGTGTATCTGTCAGTAGTGAATCTGTTAGTAGTGTATCTGTCAGTAGTGTATCTGTCAGTAGTGTATCTGTCAGTATGTCAGTAGTGTATCTGTCAGTAGTGTATCTGTCAGTAGTGTATCTGTCAGTAGTGTATCTGTCAGTATGTCAGTAGTGTATCTGTCAGTAGTGTATCTGTCAGTAGTGTATCTGTCAGTATGTCAGTAGTGTATCTGTCAGTATGTCAGTAGTGTATCTGTCAGTATGTCAGTAGTGTATCTGTCAGTAGTGTATCTGTCAGTAGTGTATCTGTCAGTAGTGTATCTGTCAGTATGTCAGTAGTGTATCTGTCAGTAGTGTATCTGTCAGTAGTGTATCTGTCAGTATGTCAGTAGTGTATCTGTCAGTAGTGTATCTGTCAGTATGTCAGTAGTGTTAGTATGTCAGTAGTGTATCTGTCAGTATGTCATTAGTGTATCTGTCAGTATGTCAGTAGTGTATCTGTCAGTAGTGTATCTGTCAGTATGTCAGTAGTGTATCTGTCAGTAGTGTATCTGTCAGTAGTGTATCTGTCAGTAGTGTATCTGTCAGTATGTCAGTAGTGTATCTGTCAGTAGTGTATCTGTCAGTAGTGTATCTGTTCAGTAGTGTATCTGTTAGTAGTGTATCTGTCAGTAGTGTATCTGTCAGTAGTGTATCTGTCAGTATGTCAGTAGTGTATCTGTCAGTAGTGTATCTGTCAGTAGTGTATCTGTCAGTATGTCAGTAGTGTATCTGTCAGTAGTGTATCTGTCAGTAGTTTATCTGTCAGTAGTGTATCTGTCAGTATGTCAGTAGTGTTAGTATGTCAGTAGTGTATCTGTCAGTATGTCAGTAGTGTTAGTATGTCAGTAGTGTATCTGTCAGTATGTCAGTAGTGTATCTGTCAGTATGTCAGTAGTGTATCTGTCAGTAGTGTATCTGTCAGTATGTCAGTAGTGTATCTGTCAGTAGTGTATCTGTCAGTAGTGTATCTGTCAGTAGTGTATCTGTCAGTATGTCAGTAGTGTATCTGTCAGTAGTGTATCTGTCAGTAGTGTATCTGTCAGTATGTCAGTAGTGTATCTGTCAGTAGTGTATCTGTCAGTATGTCAGTAGTGTATCTGTCAGTAGTGTATCTGTCAGTAGTGTATCTGTCAGTATGTCAGTAGTGTTAGTATGTCAGTAGTGTATCTGTCAGTATGTCAGTAGTGTATCTGTCAGTATGTCAGTAGTGTATCTGTCAGTAGTGTATCTGTCAGTATGTCAGTAGTGTATCTGTCAGTAGTGTATCTGTCAGTATGTCAGTAGTGTATCTGTCAGTAGTGTATCTGTCAGTATGTCAGTAGTGTATCTGTCAGTAGTGTATCTGTCAGTAGTGTATATGTCAGTAGTGTATCTGTCAGTAGTGTATCTGTCAGTATGTCAGTAGTGTATCTGTCAGTAGTGTATCTGTTAGTATGTCAGTAGTGTATCTGTCAGTATGTCAGTAGTGTATCTGTCAGTAGTGTATCTGTCAGTAGTGTATCTGTCAGTAGTGTATCTGTCAGTATGTCAGTAGTGTATCTGTCAGTAGTGTATCTGTCAGCAGTGTATGTCAGAAGTGTATCTGTCAGTAGTGTATCTGTCAGTATGTCAGTAGTGTATCTGTCAGTAGTGTATCTGTCAGTAGTGTATCTGTCAGTAGTGAATCTGTTAGTAGTGTATCTGTCAGTAGTGTATCTGTCAGTAGTGTATCTGTCAGTATGTCAGTAGTGTATCTGTCAGTAGTGTATCTGTCAGTAGTGTATCTGTCAGTAGTGTATCTGTCAGTATGTCCGTAGTGTATCTGTTAGTAGTGTATCTGTCAGTAGTGTATCTGTCAGTATGTCAGTAGTGTATCTGTCAGTATGTCAGTAGTGTATCTGTCAGTATGTCAGTAGTGTATCTGTCAGTAGTGTATCTGTCAGTAGTGTATCTGTCAGTATGTCAGTAGTGTATCTGTCAGTAGTGTATCTGTCAGTAGTGTATCTGTCAGTATGTCAGTAGTGTATCTGTCAGTAGTGTATCTGTCAGTATGTCAGTAGTGTTAGTATGTCAGTAGTGTATCTGTCAGTATGTCATTAGTGTATCTGTCAGTATGTCAGTAGTGTATCTGTCAGTAGTGTATCTGTCAGTATGTCAGTAGTGTATCTGTCAGTAGTGTATCTGTCAGTAGTGTATCTGTCAGTATGTCAGTAGTGTATCTGTCAGTAGTGTATCTGTCAGTAGTGTATCTGTTAGTAGTGTATCTGTCAGTAGTGTATCTGTTAGTAGTGTATCTGTCAGTAGTGTATCTGTCAGTAGTGTATCTGTCAGTATGTCAGTAGTGTATCTGTCAGTAGTGTATCTGTCAGTAGTGTATCTGTCAGTATGTCAGTAGTGTATCTGTCAGTAGTGTATCTGTCAGTAGTTTATCTGTCAGTAGTGTATCTGTCAGTATGTCAGTAGTGTTAGTATGTCAGTAGTGTATCTGTCAGTATGTCAGTAGTGTTAGTATGTCAGTAGTGTATCTGTCAGTATGTCAGTAGTGTATCTGTCAGTATGTCAGTAGTGTATCTGTCAGTAGTGTATCTGTCAGTATGTCAGTAGTGTATCTGTCAGTAGTGTATCTGTCAGTAGTGTATCTGTCAGTAGTGTATCTGTCAGTATGTCAGTAGTGTATCTGTCAGTAGTGTATCTGTCAGTAGTGTATCTGTCAGTATGTCAGTAGTGTATCTGTCAGTAGTGTATCTGTCAGTATGTCAGTAGTGTATCTGTCAGTAGTGTATCTGTCAGTAGTGTATCTGTCAGTATGTCAGTAGTGTTAGTATGTCAGTAGTGTATCTGTCAGTATGTCAGTAGTGTATCTGTCAGTATGTCAGTAGTGTATCTGTCAGTAGTGTATCTGTCAGTATGTCAGTAGTGTATCTGTCAGTAGTGTATCTGTCAGTATGTCAGTAGTGTATCTGTCAGTAGTGTATCTGTCAGTAGTGTATATGTCAGTAGTGTATCTGTCAGTAGTGTATCTGTCAGTATGTCAGTAGTGTATCTGTCAGTAGTGTATCTGTTAGTATGTCAGTAGTGTATCTGTCAGTATGTCAGTAGTGTATCTGTCAGTATGTCAGTAGTGTATCTGTCAGTATGTCAGTAGTGTATCTGTCAGTAGTGTATCTGTCAGTATGTCAGTACTGTATCTGTCAGTAGTGTATCTGTCAGTAGTGTATCTGTCAGTAGTGTATCTGTCAGTATGTCAGTAGTGTATCTGTCAGTAGTGTATCTGTCAGCAGTGTATGTCAGTAGTGTATCTGTCAGTAGTGTATCTGTCAGTATGTCAGTAGTGTATCTGTCAGTAGTGTATCTGTCAGTAGTGAATCTGTTAGTAGTGTATCTGTCAGTAGTGTATCTGTCAGTAGTGTATCTGTCAGTATGTCAGTAGTGTATCTGTTAGTAGTGTATCTGTCAGTAGTGTATCTGTCAGTAGTGTATCTGTCAGTATGTCAGTAGTGTATCTGTTAGTAGTGTATCTGTCAGTAGTGTATCTGCCAGTATGTCAGTAGTGTATTTGTCAGTAGTGTATCTGTTAGTAGTGTATCTGTCAGTAGTGTATCTGTCAGTAGTATATCTGTCAGTAGTGTATCTGTCAGTATGTCAGTAGTGTATCTGTCAGTATGTCAGTAGTGTATCTGTCAGTATGTCAGTAGTGTATCTGTCAGTATGTCAGTAGTGTATCTGTCAGTATGTCAGTAGTGTATCTGTCAGTAGTGTATCTGTCAGTAGTGTATCTGTCAGTATGTCAGTAGTGTATCTGTCAGTAGTGTATCTGTCAGTAGTTTATCTGTCAGTAGTGTATCTGTCTGTATGTCAGTAGTGTTAGTATGTCAGTAGTGTATCTGTCAGTTAGTCAGTAGTGTTAGTATGTCAGTAGTGTATCTGTCAGTATGTCAGTTGTGTATCTGTCAGTATGTCAGTAGTGTATCTGTCAGTAGTGTATCTGTCAGTATGTCAGTAGTGTATCTGTCAGTAATGTATCTGTCAGTAGTGTATCTGTCAGTAGTGTATCTGTCAGTATGTCAGTAGTGTATCTGTCAGTAGTGTATCTGTCAGTAGTGTATCTGTCAGTATGTCAGTAGTGTATCTGTCAGTAGTGTATCTGTCAGTAGTGTATCTGTCAGTATGTCAGTAGTGTATCTGTCAGTAGTGTATCTGTCAGTATGTCAGTAGTGTATCTGTCAGTAGTGTATCTGTCAGTAGTGTATCTGTCAGTAGTGTATCTGTCAGTAGTGTATCTGTCAGTAGTGTATCTGTCAGTAGTGTATCTGTCAGTAGTGTATCTGTCAGTATGTCAGTAGTGTATCTGTCAGTAGTGTATCTGTCAGTATGTCAGTAGTGTATCTGTCAGTAGTGTATCTGTCAGTAGTGTATCTGTCAGTAGTGTATCTGTCAGTATGTCAGTAGTGTATCTGTCAGTAGTGTATCTGTCAGTATGTCAGTAGTGTATCTGTCAGTAGTGTATCTGTCAGTAGTGTATCTGTTAGTAGTGTATCTGTCAGTAGTGTATCTGTCAGTAGTGTATCTGTCAGTAGTGTATCTGTCAGTAGTGTATCTGTCAGTATGTCAGTAGTGTATCTGTCAGTAGTGTATCTGTCAGTATGTCAGTAGTGTATCTGTCAGTAGTGTATCTGTCAGTAGTGTATCTGTCAGTAGTGTATCTGTCAGTATGTCAGTAGTGTTAGTATGTCAGTAGTGTATCTGTCAGTATGTCAGTAGTGTTAGTATGTCAGTAGTGTATCTGTCAGTATGTCAGTAGTGTATCTGTCAGTAGTGTATCTGTCAGTATGTCAGTAGTGTATCTGTCAGTAGTGTATCTGTCAGTAGTGTATCTGTCAGTAGTGTATCTGTCAGTATGTCAGTAGTGTATCTGTCAGTAGTGTATCTGTCAGTATGTCAGTAGTGTATCTGTCAGTAGTGTATCTGTCAGTAGTGTATCTGTCAGTATGTCAGTAGTGTATCTGTCAGTAGTGTATCTGTCAGTAGTGTATCTGTCAGTATGTCAGTAGTGTATCTGTCAGTAGTGTATCTGTCAGTATGTCAGTAGTGTATCTGTCAGTAGTGTATCTGTCAGTAGTGTATCTGTCAGTAGTGTATCTGTCAGTAGTGTATCTGTCAGTAGTGTATCTGTCAGTAGTGTATCTGTCAGTAGTGTATCTGTCAGTATGTCAGTAGTGTATCTGTCAGTAGTGTATCTGTCAGTATGTCAGTAGTGTATCTGTCAGTAGTGTATCTGTCAGTAGTGTATCTGTCAGTAGTGTATCTGTCAGTATGTCAGTAGTGTATCTGTCAGTAGTGTATCTGTCAGTATGTCAGTAGTGTATCTGTCAGTAGTGTATCTGTCAGTAGTGTATCTGTTAGTAGTGTATCTGTCAGTAGTGTATCTGTCAGTAGTGTATCTGTCAGTAGTGTATCTGTCAGTAGTGTATCTGTCAGTATGTCAGTAGTGTATCTGTCAGTAGTGTATCTGTCAGGATGTCAGTAGTGTATCTGTCAGTAGTGTATCTGTCAGTAGTGTATCTGTCAGTAGTGTATCTGTCAGTATGTCAGTAGTGTTAGTATGTCAGTAGTGTATCTGTCAGTATGTCAGTAGTGTTAGTATGTCAGTAGTGTATCTGTCAGTATGTCAGTAGTGTATCTGTCAGTAGTGTATCTGTCAGTATGTCAGTAGTGTATCTGTCAGTAGTGTATCTGTCAGTAGTGTATCTGTCAGTAGTGTATCTGTCAGTATGTCAGTAGTGTATCTGTCAGTAGTGTATCTGTCAGTATGTCAGTAGTGTATCTGTCAGTAGTGTATCTGTCAGTAGTGTATCTGTCAGTATGTCAGTAGTGTTAGTATGTCAGTAGTGTATCTGTCAGTATGTCAGTAGTGTATCTGTCAGTATGTCAGTAGTGTATCTGTCAGTAGTGTATCTGTCAGTATGTCAGTAGTGTATCTGTCAGTAGTGTATCTGTCAGTATGTCAGTAGTGTATCTGTCAGTAGTGTATCTGTCAGTAGTGTATATGTCAGTAGTGTATCTGTCAGTAGTGTATCTGTCAGTATGTCAGTAGTGTATCTGTCAGTAGTGTATCTGTTAGTATGTCAGTAGTGTATCTGTCAGTATGTCAGTAGTGTATCTGTCAGTATGTCAGTAGTGTATCTGTCAGTAGTGTATCTGTCAGTAGTGTATCTGTCAGTATGTCAGTAGTGTATCTGTCAGTAGTGTATCTGTCAGCAGTGTATGTCAGAAGTGTATCTGTCAGTAGTGTATCTGTCAGTATGTCAGTAGTGTATCTGTCAGTAGTGTATCTGTCAGTAGTGTATCTGTCAGTAGTGAATCTGTTAGTAGTGTATCTGTCAGTAGTGTATCTGTCAGTAGTGTATCTGTCAGTATGTCAGTAGTGTATCTGTTAGTAGTGTATCTGTCAGTAGTGTATCTGTCATTAGTGTATCTGTCAGTATGTCCGTAGTGTATCTGTTAGTAGTGTATCTGTCAGTAGTGTATCTGTCAGTATGTCAGTAGTGTATCTGTCAGTATGTCAGTAGTGTATCTGTCAGTATGTCAGTAGTGTATCTGTCAGTAGTGTATCTGTCAGTAGTGTATCTGTCAGTATGTCAGTAGTGTATCTGTCAGTAGTGTATCTGTCAGTATGTCAGTAGTGTTAGTATGTCAGTAGTGTATCTGTCAGTATGTCATTAGTGTATCTGTCAGTATGTCAGTAGTGTATCTGTCAGTAGTGTATCTGTCAGTATGTCAGTAGTGTATCTGTCAGTAGTGTATCTGTCAGTAGTGTATCTGTCAGTATGTCAGTAGTGTATCTGTCAGTAGTGTATCTGTCAGTAGTGTATCTGTTAGTAGTGTATCTGTCAGTAGTGTATCTGTTAGTAGTGTATCTGTCAGTAGTGTATCTGTCAGTAGTGTATCTGTCAGTATGTCAGTAGTGTATCTGTCAGTAGTGTATCTGTCAGTAGTGTATCTGTCAGTATGTCAGTAGTGTATCTGTCAGTAGTGTATCTGTCAGTAGTTTATCTGTCAGTAGTGTATCTGTCAGTATGTCAGTAGTGTTAGTATGTCAGTAGTGTATCTGTCAGTATGTCAGTAGTGTTAGTATGTCAGTAGTGTATCTGTCAGTATGTCAGTAGTGTATCTGTCAGTATGTCAGTAGTGTATCTGTCAGTAGTGTATCTGTCAGTATGTCAGTAGTGTATCTGTCAGTAGTGTATCTGTCAGTAGTGTATCTGTCAGTAGTGTATCTGTCAGTATGTCAGTAGTGTATCTGTCAGTAGTGTATCTGTCAGTAGTGTATCTGTCAGTATGTCAGTAGTGTATCTGTCAGTAGTGTATCTGTCAGTATGTCAGTAGTGTATCTGTCAGTAGTTTATCTGTCAGTAGTGTATCTGTCTGTATGTCAGTAGTGTTAGTATGTCAGTAGTGTATCTGTCAGTTAGTCAGTAGTGTTAGTATGTCAGTAGTGTATCTGTCAGTATGTCAGTTGTGTATCTGTCAGTATGTCAGTAGTGTATCTGTCAGTAGTGTATCTGTCAGTATGTCAGTAGTGTATCTGTCAGTAGTGTATCTGTCAGTAGTGTATCTGTCAGTAGTGTATCTGTCAGTATGTCAGTAGTGTATCTGTCAGTAGTGTATCTGTCAGTAGTGTATCTGTCAGTATGTCAGTAGTGTATCTGTCAGTGGTGTATCTGTCAGTAGTGTATCTGTCAGTATGTCAGAAGTGTTAGTATGTCAGTAGTGTATCTGTCAGTATGTCAGTAGTGTATCTGTCATTAGTGTATCTGTCAATATGTCCGTAGTGTATCTGTTAGTAGTGTATCTGTCAGTAGTGTATCTGTCAGTATGTCAGTAGTGTATCTGTCAGTATGTCAGTAGTGTATCTGTCAGTATGTCAGTAGTGTATCTGTCAGTAGTGTATCTGTCAGTAGTGTATCTGTCAGTAGTGTATCTGTCAGTATGTCAGTAGTGTATCTGTCAGTAGTGTATCTGTCAGTAGTGTATCTGTCAGTATGTCAGTAGTGTATCTGTCAGTAGTGTATCTGTCAGTATGTCAGTAGTGTTAGTATGTCAGTAGTGTATCTGTCAGTATGTCATTAGTGTATCTGTCAGTATGTCAGTAGTGTATCTGTCAGTAGTGTATCTGTCAGTATGTCAGTAGTGTATCTGTCAGTAGTGTATCTGTCAGTAGTGTATCTGTCAGTATGTCAGTAGTGTATCTGTCAGTAGTGTATCTGTCAGTAGTGTATCTGTTAGTAGTGTATCTGTCAGTAGTGTATCTGTTAGTAGTGTATCTGTCAGTAGTGTATCTGTCAGTAGTGTATCTGTCAGTATGTCAGTAGTGTATCTGTCAGTAGTGTATCTGTCAGTAGTGTATCTGTCAGTATGTCAGTAGTGTATCTGTCAGTAGTGTATCTGTCAGTAGTTTATCTGTCAGTAGTGTATCTGTCAGTATGTCAGTAGTGTTAGTATGTCAGTAGTGTATCTGTCAGTATGTCAGTAGTGTTAGTATGTCAGTAGTGTATCTGTCAGTATGTCAGTAGTGTATCTGTCAGTATGTCAGTAGTGTATCTGTCAGTAGTGTATCTGTCAGTATGTCAGTAGTGTATCTGTCAGTAGTGTATCTGTCAGTAGTGTATCTGTCAGTAGTGTATCTGTCAGTATGTCAGTAGTGTATCTGTCAGTAGTGTATCTGTCAGTAGTGTATCTGTCAGTATGTCAGTAGTGTATCTGTCAGTAGTGTATCTGTCAGTATGTCAGTAGTGTATCTGTCAGTAGTGTATCTGTCAGTAGTGTATCTGTCAGTATGTCAGTAGTGTTAGTATGTCAGTAGTGTATCTGTCAGTATGTCAGTAGTGTATCTGTCAGTATGTCAGTAGTGTATCTGTCAGTAGTGTATCTGTCAGTATGTCAGTAGTGTATCTGTCAGTAGTGTATCTGTCAGTATGTCAGTAGTGTATCTGTCAGTAGTGTATCTGTCAGTAGTGTATATGTCAGTAGTGTATCTGTCAGTAGTGTATCTGTCAGTATGTCAGTAGTGTATCTGTCAGTAGTGTATCTGTTAGTATGTCAGTAGTGTATCTGTCAGTATGTCAGTAGTGTATCTGTCAGTATGTCAGTAGTGTATCTGTCAGTATGTCAGTAGTGTATCTGTCAGTATGTCAGTAGTGTATCTGTCAGTATGTCAGTAGTGTATCTGTCAGTAGTGTATCTGTCAGTATGTCAGTAGTGTATCTGTCAGTAGTGTATCTGTCAGTATGTCAGTAGTGTATCTGTCAGTAGTGTATCTGTCAGTAGTGTATATGTCAGTAGTGTATCTGTCAGTAGTGTATCTGTCAGTATGTCAGTAGTGTATCTGTCAGTAGTGTATCTGTTAGTATGTCAGTAGTGTATCTGTCAGTATGTCAGTAGTGTATCTGTCAGTATGTCAGTAGTGTATCTGTCAGTATGTCAGTAGTGTATCTGTCAGTAGTGTATCTGTCAGTATGTCAGTACTGTATCTGTCAGTAGTGTATCTGTCAGTAGTGTATCTGTCAGTAGTGTATCTGTCAGTATGTCAGTAGTGTATCTGTCAGTAGTGTATCTGTCAGCAGTGTATGTCAGTAGTGTATCTGTCAGTAGTGTATCTGTCAGTATGTCAGTAGTGTATCTGTCAGTAGTGTATCTGTCAGTAGTGAATCTGTTAGTAGTGTATCTGTCAGTAGTGTATCTGTCAGTAGTGTATCTGTCAGTATGTCAGTAGTGTATCTGTTAGTAGTGTATCTGTCAGTAGTGTATCTGTCAGTAGTGTATCTGTCAGTATGTCAGTAGTGTATCTGTTAGTAGTGTATCTGTCAGTAGTGTATCTGCCAGTATGTCAGTAGTGTATTTGTCAGTAGTGTATCTGTTAGTAGTGTATCTGTCAGTAGTGTATCTGTCAGTAGTATATCTGTCAGTAGTGTATCTGTCAGTATGTCAGTAGTGTATCTGTCAGTATGTCAGTAGTGTATCTGTCAGTATGTCAGTAGTGTATCTGTCAGTATGTCAGTAGTGTATCTGTCAGTATGTCAGTAGTGTATCTGTCAGTAGTGTATCTGTCAGTAGTGTATCTGTCAGTATGTCAGTAGTGTATCTGTCAGTAGTGTATCTGTCAGTAGTTTATCTGTCAGTATTGTATCTGTCTGTATGTCAGTAGTGTTAGTATGTCAGTAGTGTATCTGTCAGTTAGTCAGTAGTGTTAGTATGTCAGTAGTGTATCTGTCAGTATGTCAGTTGTGTATCTGTCAGTATGTCAGTAGTGTATCTGTCAGTATGTCAGTAGTGTATCTGTCAGTAATGTATCTGTCAGTAGTGTATCTGTCAGTAGTGTATCTGTCAGTATGTCAGTAGTGTATCTGTCAGTAGTGTATCTGTCAGTAGTGTATCTGTCAGTATGTCAGTAGTGTATCTGTCAGTGGTGTATCTGTCAGTAGTGTATCTGTCAGTATGTCAGTAGTGTATCTGTCAGTAGTGTATCTGTCAGTATGTCAGTAGTGTATCTGTCAGTAGTGTATCTGTCAGTAGTGTATCTGTTAGTAGTGTATCTGTCAGTAGTGTATCTGTCAGTAGTGTATCTGTCAGTAGTGTATCTGTCAGTAGTGTATCTGTCAGTATGTCAGTAGTGTATCTGTCAGTAGTGTATCTGTCAGGATGTCAGTAGTGTATCTGTCAGTAGTGTATCTGTCAGTAGTGTATCTGTCAGTAGTGTATCTGTCAGTATGTCAGTAGTGTATCTGTCAGTAGTGTATCTGTCAGTATGTCAGTAGTGTATCTGTCAGTAGTGTATCTGTCAGTAGTGTATCTGTTAGTAGTGTATCTGTCAGTAGTGTATCTGTCAGTAGTGTATCTGTCAGTAGTGTATCTGTCAGTAGTGTATCTGTCAGTATGTCAGTAGTGTATCTGTCAGTAGTGTATCTGTCAGGATGTCAGTAGTGTATCTGTCAGTAGTGTATCTGTCAGTAGTGTATCTGTCAGTAGTGTATCTGTCAGTATGTCAGTAGTGTTAGTATGTCAGTAGTGTATCTGTCAGTATGTCAGTAGTGTTAGTATGTCAGTAGTGTATCTGTCAGTATGTCAGTAGTGTATCTGTCAGTAGTGTATCTGTCAGTATGTCAGTAGTGTATCTGTCAGTAATGTATCTGTCAGTAGTGTATCTGTCAGTAGTGTATCTGTCAGTATGTCAGTAGTGTATCTGTCAGTAGTGTATCTGTCAGTATGTCAGTAGTGTATCTGTCAGTAGTGTATCTGTCAGTAGTGTATCTGTCAGTATGTCAGTAGTGTTAGTATGTCAGTAGTGTATCTGTCAGTATGTCAGTAGTGTATCTGTCAGTATGTCAGTAGTGTATCTGTCAGTAGTGTATCTGTCAGTATGTCAGTAGTGTATCTGTCAGTAGTGTATCTGTCAGTATGTCAGTAGTGTATCTGTCAGTAGTGTATCTGTCAGTAGTGTATATGTCAGTAGTGTATTTGTCAGTAGTGTATCTGTCAGTATGTCAGTAGTGTATCTGTCAGTAGTGTATCTGTTAGTATGTCAGTAGTGTATCTGTCAGTATGTCAGTAGTGTATCTGTCAGTAGTGTATCTGTCAGTATGTCAGTAGTGTATCTGTCAGTAGTGTATCTGTCAGCAGTGTATGTCAGAAGTGTATCTGTCAGTAGTGTATCTGTCAGTATGTCAGTAGTGTATCTGTCAGTAGTGTATCTGTCAGTAGTGTATCTGTCAGTAGTGAATCTGTTAGTAGTGTATCTGTCAGTAGTGTATCTGTCAGTAGTGTATCTGTCAGTATGTCAGTAGTGTATCTGTTAGTAGTGTATCTGTCAGTAGTGTATCTGTCATTAGTGTATCTGTCAGTATGTCCGTAGTGTATCTGTTAGTAGTGTATCTGTCAGTAGTGTATCTGTCAGTATGTCAGTAGTGTATCTGTCAGTATGTCAGTAGTGTATCTGTCAGTATGTCAGTAGTGTATCTGTCAGTAGTGTATCTGTCAGTAGTGTATCTGTCAGTAGTGTATCTGTCAGTATGTCAGTAGTGTATCTGTCAGTAGTGTATCTGTCAGTAGTGTATCTGTCAGTATGTCAGTAGTGTATCTGTCAGTAGTGTATCTGTCAGTATGTCAGTAGTGTTAGTATGTCAGTAGTGTATCTGTCAGTATGTCATTAGTGTATCTGTCAGTATGTCAGTAGTGTATCTGTCAGTAGTGTATCTGTCAGTATGTCAGTAGTGTATCTGTCAGTAGTGTATCTGTCAGTAGTGTATCTGTCAGTATGTCAGTAGTGTATCTGTCAGTAGTGTATCTGTCAGTAGTGTATCTGTCAGTATGTCAGTAGTGTATCTGTCAGTAGTGTATCTGTCAGTAGTGTATCTGTTAGTAGTGTATCTGTCAGTAGTGTATCTGTCAGTAGTGTATCTGTCAGTATGTCAGTAGTGTATCTGTCAGTAGTGTATCTGTCAGTAGTGTATCTGTCAGTATGTCAGTAGTGTATCTGTCAGTAGTGTATCTGTCAGTAGTTTATCTGTCAGTAGTGTATCTGTCAGTATGTCAGTAGTGTTAGTATGTCAGTAGTGTATCTGTCAGTATGTCAGTAGTGTTAGTATGTCAGTAGTGTATCTGTCAGTATGTCAGTAGTGTATCTGTCAGTATGTCAGTAGTGTATCTGTCAGTAGTGTATCTGTCAGTATGTCAGTAGTGTATCTGTCAGTAGTGTATCTGTCAGTAGTGTATCTGTCAGTAGTGTATCTGTCAGTATGTCAGTAGTGTATCTGTCAGTAGTGTATCTGTCAGTAGTGTATCTGTCAGTATGTCAGTAGTGTATCTGTCAGTAGTGTATCTGTCAGTATGTCAGTAGTGTATCTGTCAGTAGTTTATCTGTCAGTAGTGTATCTGTCTGTATGTCAGTAGTGTTAGTATGTCAGTAGTGTATCTGTCAGTTAGTCAGTAGTGTTAGTATGTCAGTAGTGTATCTGTCAGTATGTCAGTTGTGTATCTGTCAGTATGTCAGTAGTGTATCTGTCAGTAGTGTATCTGTCAGTATGTCAGTAGTGTATCTGTCAGTAGTGTATCTGTCAGTAGTGTATCTGTCAGTAGTGTATCTGTCAGTATGTCAGTAGTGTATCTGTCAGTAGTGTATCTGTCAGTAGTGTATCTGTCAGTATGTCAGTAGTGTATCTGTCAGTGGTGTATCTGTCAGTAGTGTATCTGTCAGTATGTCAGAAGTGTTAGTATGTCAGTAGTGTATCTGTCAGTATGTCAGTAGTGTATCTGTCAGTATGTCAGTAGTGTATCTGTCAGTAGTGTATCTGTCAGTATGTCAGTAGTGTATCTGTCAGTAGTGTATCTGTCAGTATGTCAGTAGTGTATCTGTCAGTAGTGTATCTGTCAGTAGTGTATCTGTTAGTAGTGTATCTGTCAGTAGTGTATCTGTCAGTAGTGTATCTGTCAGTAGTGTATCTGTCAGTAGTGTATCTGTCAGTATGTCAGTAGTGTATCTGTCAGTAGTGTATCTGTCAGTAGTGTATCTGTCAGGATGTCAGTAGTGTATCTGTCAGTAGTGTATCTGTCAGTAGTGTATCTGTCAGTATGTCAGTAGTGTTAGTATGTCAGTAGTGTATCTGTCAGTATGTCAGTAGTGTTAGTATGTCAGTAGTGTATCTGTCAGTATGTCAGTAGTGTATCTGTCAGTAGTGTATCTGTCAGTATGTCAGTAGTGTATCTGTCAGTAGTGTATCTGTCAGCAGTGTATGTCAGAAGTGTATCTGTCAGTAGTGTATCTGTCAGTATGTCAGTAGTGTATCTGTCAGTAGTGTATCTGTCAGTAGTGTATCTGTCAGTAGTGTATCTGTTAGTAGTGTATCTGTCAGTAGTGTATCTGTCAGTAGTGTATCTGTCAGTATGTCAGTAGTGTATCTGTCAGTAGTGTATCTGTCAGTAGTGTATCTGTCAGTATGTCAGTAGTGTATCTGTCAGTAGTGTATCTGTCAGTATGTCAGTAGTGTTAGTATGTCAGTAGTGTATCTGTCAGTATGTCATTAGTGTATCTGTCAGTATGTCAGTAGTGTATCTGTCAGTAGTGTATCTGTCAGTATGTCAGTAGTGTATCTGTCAGTAGTGTATCTGTCAGTAGTGTATCTGTCAGTATGTCAGTAGTGTATCTGTCAGTAGTGTATCTGTCAGTAGTGTATCTGTTAGTAGTGTATCTGTCAGTAGTGTATCTGTTAGTAGTGTATCTGTCAGTAGTGTATCTGTCAGTAGTGTATCTGTCAGTATGTCAGTAGTGTATCTGTCAGTAGTGTATCTGTCAGTAGTGTATCTGTCAGTATGTCAGTAGTGTATCTGTCAGTAGTGTATCTGTCAGTAGTTTATCTGTCAGTAGTGTATCTGTCAGTATGTCAGTAGTGTTAGTATGTCAGTAGTGTATCTGTCAGTATGTCAGTAGTGTTAGTATGTCAGTAGTGTATCTGTCAGTATGTCAGTAGTGTATCTGTCAGTATGTCAGTAGTGTATCTGTCAGTAGTGTATCTGTCAGTATGTCAGTAGTGTATCTGTCAGTAGTGTATCTGTCAGTAGTGTATCTGTCAGTATGTCAGTAGTGTATCTGTCAGTAGTGTATCTGTCAGTAGTGTATCTGTCAGTATGTCAGTAGTGTATCTGTCAGTAGTGTATCTGTCAGTATGTCAGTAGTGTATCTGTCAGTAGTTTATCTGTCAGTAGTGTATCTGTCTGTATGTCAGTAGTGTTAGTATGTCAGTAGTGTATCTGTCAGTTAGTCAGTAGTGTTAGTATGTCAGTAGTGTATCTGTCAGTATGTCAGTTGTGTATCTGTCAGTATGTCAGTAGTGTATCTGTCAGTAGTGTATCTGTCAGTATGTCAGTAGTGTATCTGTCAGTAGTGTATCTGTCAGTAGTGTATCTGTCTGTAGTGTATCTGTCAGTATGTCAGTAGTGTATCTGTCAGTAGTGTATCTGTCAGTAGTGTATCTGTCAGTATGTCAGTAGTGTATCTGTCAGTGGTGTATCTGTCAGTAGTGTATCTGTCAGTATGTCAGAAGTGTTAGTATGTCAGTAGTGTATCTGTCAGTATGTCAGTAGTGTATCTGTCAGTATGTCAGTAGTGTATCTGTCAGTAGTGTATCTGTCAGTATGTCAGTAGTGTATCTGTCAGTAGTGTATCTGTCAGTATGTCAGTAGTGTATCTGTCAGTAGTGTATCTGTCAGTAGTGTATCTGTTAGTAGTGTATCTGTCAGTAGTGTATCTGTCAGTAGTGTATCTGTCAGTAGTGTATCTGTCAGTAGTGTATCTGTCAGTATGTCAGTAGTGTATCTGTCAGTAGTGTATCTGTCAGTATGTCAGTAGTGTATCTGTCAGTAGTGTATCTGTCAGTATGTCAGTAGTGTATCTGTCAGTAGTGTATCTGTCAGTAGTGTATCTGTTAGTAGTGTATCTGTCAGTAGTGTATCTGTCAGTAGTGTATCTGTCAGTAGTGTATCTGTCAGTAGTGTATCTGTCAGTATGTCAGTAGTGTATCTGTCAGTAGTGTATCTGTCAGTAGTGTATCTGTCAGGATGTCAGTAGTGTATCTGTCAGTATGTCAGTAGTGTATCTGTCAGTAGTGTATCTGTCAGTATGTCAGTAGTGTATCTGTCAGTAGTGTATCTGTCAGTATGTCAGTAGTGTATCTGTCAGTAGTGTATCTGTCAGTAGTGTATCTGTTAGTAGTGTATCTGTCAGTAGTGTATCTGTCAGTAGTGTATCTGTCAGTAGTGTATCTGTCAGTAGTGTATCTGTCAGTATGTCAGTAGTGTATCTGTCAGTAGTGTATCTGTCAGTAGTGTATCTGTCAGGATGTCAGTAGTGTATCTGTCAGTAGTGTATCTGTCAGTAGTGTATCTGTCAGTATGTCAGTAGTGTTAGTATGTCAGTAGTGTATCTGTCAGTATGTCAGTAGTGTTAGTATGTCAGTAGTGTATCTGTCAGTATGTCAGTAGTGTATCTGTCAGTAGTGTATCTGTCAGTATGTCAGTAGTGTATCTGTCAGTAGTGTATCTGTCAGCAGTGTATGTCAGAAGTGTATCTGTCAGTAGTGTATCTGTCAGTATGTCAGTAGTGTATCTGTCAGTAGTGTATCTGTCAGTAGTGTATCTGTCAGTAGTGTATCTGTCAGTAGTGTATCTGTCAGTAGTGTATCTGTCAGTATGTCAGTAGTGTATCTGTCAGGATGTCAGTAGTGTATCTGTCAGTAGTGTATCTGTCAGTAGTGTATCTGTCAGTAGTGTATCTGTCAGTATGTCAGTAGTGTTAGTATGTCAGTAGTGTATCTGTCAGTATGTCAGTAGTGTTAGTATGTCAGTAGTGTATCTGTCAGTATGTCAGTAGTGTATCTGTCAGTAGTGTATCTGTCAGTATGTCAGTAGTGTATCTGTCAGTAGTGTATCTGTCAGTAGTGTATCTGTCAGTAGTGTATCTGTCAGTATGTCAGTAGTGTATCTGTCAGTAGTGTATCTGTCAGTAGTGTAGTACTGTCAGTATCTGTCAGTAGTGTATCTGTCAGTATGTCAGTAGTGTATCTGTCAGTATGTCAGTAGTGTATCTGTCAGTAGTGTATCTGTCAGTAGTGTATCTGTCAGTAGTGTATCTGTCAGTATGTCAGTAGTGTATCTGTCAGTAGTGTATCTGTCAGTAGTGTATCTGTCAGTAGTGTATCTGTCAGTAGTGTATCTGTCAGTAGTGTATCTGTCAGTATGTCAGTAGTGTATCTGTCAGTATGTCAGTAGTGTATCTGTCAGTATGTCAGTAGTGTATCTGTCAGTAGTGTCTGTCAGTAGTGTATCTGTCAGTAGTGTATCTGTCAGTATGTCAGTAGTGTATCTGTCAGTATGTCAGTAGTGTATCTGTCAGTAGTGTATCTGTCAGTATGTCAGTAGTGTAGTCTGTCAGTAGTGTATCTGTCAGTAGTGTATCTGTCAGTATGTCAGTAGTGTATCTGTCAGTAGTGTATCTGTCAGTAGTGTATCTGTCAGTAGTGTCAGTCGTGTCAGTACTGTCAGTAGTGTATCTGTCAGTAGTGTATCTGTCAGTATGTCAGTAGTGTCAGTCTGTCAGTAGTGTATCTGTCAGTAGTGTATCTGTCAGGTATGTCAGTAGTGTATCTGTCAGTAGTGTATCTGTCAGTAGTGTATCTGTCAGTAGTGTATCTGTCAGTATGTCAGTAGTGTTAGTATGTCAGTAGTGTATCTGTCAGTATGTCAGTAGTGTTAGTATGTCAGTAGTGTATCTGTCAGTATGTCAGTAGTGTATCTGTCAGTAGTGTATCTGTCAGTATGTCAGTAGTGTATCTGTCAGTAGTGTATCTGTCAGTAGTGTATCTGTCAGTAGTGTATCTGTCAGTATGTCAGTAGTGTATCTGTCAGTAGTGTATCTGTCAGTATGTCAGTAGTGTATCTGTCAGTAGTGTATCTGTCAGTAGTGTATCTGTCAGTATGTCAGTAGTGTTAGTATGTCAGTAGTGTATCTGTCAGTATGTCAGTAGTGTATCTGTCAGTATGTCAGTAGTGTATCTGTCAGTAGTGTATCTGTCAGTATGTCAGTAGTGTATCTGTCAGTAGTGTATCTGTCAGTATGTCAGTAGTGTTATCTGTCAGTAGTGTATCTGTCAGTAGTGTATATGTCAGTAGTGTATCTGTCAGTAGTGTATCTGTCAGTATGTCAGTAGTGTATCTGTCAGTAGTGTATCTGTTAGTATGTCAGTAGTGTATCTGTCAGTATGTCAGTAGTGTATCTGTCAGTATGTCAGTAGTGTATCTGTCAGTAGTGTATCTGTCAGTAGTGTATCTGTCAGTATGTCAGTAGTGTATCTGTCAGTAGTGTATCTGTCAGTAGTGTATCTGTCAGGGTATGTCAGAAGTGTATCTGTCAGTAGTGTATCTGTCAGTATGTCAGTAGTGTATCTGTCAGTAGTGTATCTGTCAGTAGTGTATCTGTCAGTAGTGTATCTGTCAGTAGTGTATCTGTCAGTAGTGTATCTGTCAGTATGTCAGTAGTGTATCTGTCAGTAGTGTATCTGTCAGTAGTGTATCTGTCAGTATGTCAGTAGTGTATCTGTCAGTAGTGTATCTGTCAGTAGTGTATCTGTCAGTAGTGTAGTCTGTCAGTAGTGTATCTGTCAGTAGTGTATCTGTCAGTAGTGTAGTGTCGTATGTCAGTAGTGTATCTGTCAGTATGTCAGTAGTGTATCTGTCAGTAGTGTATCTGTCAGTATGTCAGTAGTGTAGTATGTCAGTAGTGTATCTGTCAGTATGTCAGTAGTGTATCTGTCAGTATGTCAGTAGTGTATCTGTCAGTAGTGTATCTGTCAGTATGTCAGTAGTGTATCTGTCGAGTGATGTCAGTAGTGTATCTGTCAGTAGTGTATCTGTCAGTATGTCAGTAGTGTATCTGTCAGTAGTGTATCTGTCAGTAGTGTATCTGTCAGTAGTGTATCTGTCAGTAGTGTATCTGTCAGTAGTGTATCTGTCAGTATGTCAGTAGTGTATCTGTCAGTAGTGTATCTGTCAGTATGTCAGTAGTGTATCTGTCAGTAGTGTATCTGTCAGTAGTGTATCTGTCAGTATGTCAGTAGTGTATCTGTCAGTAGTGTATCTGTCAGTAGTGTATCTGTCAGTAGTGTATCTGTCAGTAGTGTATCTGTCAGTATGTCAGTAGTGTATCTGTCAGTATGTCAGTAGTGTATCTGTCAGTAGTGTATCTGTCAGTAGTGTATCTGTCAGTAGTGTATCTGTCAGTATGTCAGTAGTGTATCTGTCAGTAGTGTATCTGTCAGTAGTGTATCTGTCAGTATGTCAGTAGTGTATCTGTCAGTATGTCAGTAGTGTATCTGTCAGTATGTCAGTAGTGTATCTGTCAGTAGTGTATCTGTCAGTAGTGTATCTGTCAGTAGTGTATCTGTCAGTATGTCAGTAGTGTATCTGTCAGTAGTGTATCTGTCAGTAGTGTATCTGTCAGTAGTGTATCTGTCAGTAGTGTATCTGTCAGTATGTCAGTAGTGTTAGTATGTCAGTAGTGTATCTGTCAGTATGTCAGTAGTGTATCTGTCAGTATGTCAGTAGTGTATCTGTCAGTAGTGTATCTGTCAGTATGTCAGTAGTGTATCTGTCAGTAGTGTATCTGTCAGTAGTGTATCTGTCAGTATGTCAGTAGTGTATCTGTCAGTAGTGTATCTGTCAGTAGTGTATCTGTCAGTAGTGTATCTGTCAGTAGTGTATCTGTCAGTATGTCAGTAGTGTATCTGTCAGTAGTGTATCTGTCAGTAGTGTATCTGTCAGTATGTCAGTAGTGTATCTGTCAGTAGTGTATCTGTCAGTAGTGTATCTGTCAGTATGTCAGTAGTGTATCTGTCAGTAGTGTATCTGTCAGTAGTGTATCTGTCAGTAGTGTATCTGTCAGTATGTCAGTAGTGTTAGTATGTCAGTAGTGTATCTGTCAGTATGTCAGTAGTGTTAGTATGTCAGTAGTGTATCTGTCAGTATGTCAGTAGTGTATCTGTCAGTATGTCAGTAGTGTATCTGTCAGTAGTGTATCTGTCAGTATGTCAGTAGTGTATCTGTCAGTAGTGTATCTGTCAGTAGTGTATCTGTCAGTAGTGTATCTGTCAGTATGTCAGTAGTGTATCTGTCAGTAGTGTATCTGTCAGTAGTGTATCTGTCAGTATGTCAGTAGTGTATCTGTCAGTAGTGTATCTGTCAGTATGTCAGTAGTGTATCTGTCAGTAGTGTATCTGTCAGTAGTGTATCTGTCAGTATGTCAGTAGTGTTAGTATGTCAGTAGTGTATCTGTCAGTATGTCAGTAGTGTATCTGTCAGTATGTCAGTAGTGTATCTGTCAGTATGTCAGTAGTGTATCTGTCAGTATGTCAGTAGTGTATCTGTCAGTAGTGTATCTGTCAGTATGTCAGTAGTGTATCTGTCAGTAGTGTATCTGTCAGTAGTGTATCTGTCAGTAGTGTATCTGTCAGTATGTCAGTAGTGTAGTATGTCAGTAGTGTATCTGTCAGTAGTGTATCTGTCAGTATGTCAGTAGTGTATCTGTCAGTGTGTATCTGTCAGTAGTGTATCTGTCAGTATGTCAGTAGTGTATCTGTCAGTAGTGTATCTGTCAGTATGTCAGTAGTGTATCTGTCAGTAGTGTATCTGTCAGTATGTCAGTAGTGTATCTGTCAGTAGTGTATCTGTCAGTAGTGTATCTGTCAGTAGTGTATCTGTCAGTAGTGTATCTGTCAGTATGTCAGTAGTGTATCTGTCAGTATGTCAGTAGTGTATCTGTCAGTAGTGTATCTGTCAGTAGTGTATCTGTCAGTAGTGTATCTGTCAGTAGTGTATCTGTCAGTAGTGTATCTGTCAGTAGTGTATCTGTCAGTATGTCAGTAGTGTATCTGTCAGTAGTGTATCTGTCAGTATGTCAGTAGTGTATCTGTCAGTAGTGTATCTGTCAGTATGTCAGTAGTGTATCTGTCAGTATGTCAGTAGTGTATCTGTCAGTAGTGTATCTGTCAGTATGTCAGTAGTGTATCTGTCAGTAGTGTATCTGTCAGTAGTGTATCTGTCAGTATGTCAGTAGTGTTAGTCTGTCAGTAGTGTATCTGTCAGTATGTCAGTAGTGTATCTGTCAGTAGTGTATCTGTCAGTAGTGTCAGTAGTGTATCTGTCAGTAGTGTATCTGTCAGTATGTCAGTAGTGTATCTGTCAGTAGTGTATCTGTCAGTAGTGTATCTGTCAGTATGTCAGTAGTGTATCTGTCAGTAGTGTATCTGTCAGTAGTTATCTGTCAGTAGTGTATCTGTCAGTATGTCAGTAGTGTATCTGTCAGTAGTGTATCTGTCAGTATGTCAGTAGTGTTAGTATGTCAGTAGTGTATCTGTCAGTATGTCAGTAGTGTATCTGTCAGTATGTCAGTAGTGTATCTGTCAGTAGTGTATCTGTCAGTATGTCAGTAGTGTATCTGTCAGTAGTGTATCTGTCAGTATGTCAGTAGTGTATCTGTCAGTAGTGTATCTGTCAGTAGTGTATATGTCAGTAGTGTATCTGTCAGTAGTGTATCTGTCAGTATGTCAGTAGTGTATCTGTCAGTAGTGTATCTGTTAGTATGTCAGTAGTGTATCTGTCAGTATGTCAGTAGTGTATCTGTCAGTATGTCAGTAGTGTATCTGTCAGTAGTGTATCTGTCAGTAGTTTATCTGTCAGTATGTCAGTAGTGTATCTGTCAGTAGTGTATCTGTCAGCAGTGTATGTCAGTAGTGTATCTGTCAGTAGTGTATCTGTCAGTATGTCAGTAGTGTATCTGTCAGTAGTGTATCTGTCAGTAGTGTATCTGTCAGTAGTGAATCTGTTAGTAGTGTATCTGTCAGTAGTGTATCTGTCAGTAGTGTATCTGTCAGTATGTCAGTAGTGTATCTGTTAGTAGTGTATCTGTCAGTAGTGTATCTGTCATTAGTGTATCTGTCAGTATGTCCGTAGTGTATCTGTTAGTAGTGTATCTGTCAGTAGTGTATCTGTCAGTATGTCAGTAGTGTATCTGTCAGTATGTCAGTAGTGTATCTGTCAGTATGTCAGTAGTGTATCTGTCAGTAGTGTATCTGTCAGTAGTGTATCTGTCAGTAGTGTATCTGTCAGTATGTCAGTAGTGTATCTGTCAGTAGTGTATCTGTCAGTAGTGTATCTGTCAGTATGTCAGTAGTGTATCTGTCAGTAGTGTATCTGTCAGTATGTCAGTAGTGTTAGTATGTCAGTAGTGTATCTGTCAGTATGTCATTAGTGTATCTGTCAGTATGTCAGTAGTGTATCTGTCAGTAGTGTATCTGTCAGTATGTCAGTAGTGTATCTGTCAGTAGTGTATCTGTCAGTAGTGTATCTGTCAGTATGTCAGTAGTGTATCTGTCAGTAGTGTATCTGTCAGTAGTGTATCTGTTAGTAGTGTATCTGTCAGTAGTGTATCTGTTAGTAGTGTATCTGTCAGTAGTGTATCTGTCAGTAGTGTATCTGTCAGTATGTCAGTAGTGTATCTGTCAGTAGTGTATCTGTCAGTAGTGTATCTGTCAGTATGTCAGTAGTGTATCTGTCAGTAGTGTATCTGTCAGTAGTTTATCTGTCAGTAGTGTATCTGTCAGTATGTCAGTAGTGTTAGTATGTCAGTAGTGTATCTGTCAGTATGTCAGTAGTGTATCTGTCAGTATGTCAGTAGTGTATCTGTCAGTAGTGTATCTGTCAGTATGTCAGTAGTGTATCTGTCAGTAGTGTATCTGTCAGTAGTGTATCTGTCAGTAGTGTATCTGTCAGTATGTCAGTAGTGTATCTGTCAGTAGTGTATCTGTCAGTAGTGTATCTGTCAGTATGTCAGTAGTGTATCTGTCAGTAGTGTATCTGTCAGTATGTCAGTAGTGTATCTGTCAGTAGTTTATCTGTCAGTAGTGTATCTGTCTGTATGTCAGTAGTGTTAGTATGTCAGTAGTGTATCTGTCAGTTAGTCAGTAGTGTTAGTATGTCAGTAGTGTATCTGTCAGTATGTCAGTTGTGTATCTGTCAGTATGTCAGTAGTGTATCTGTCAGTAGTGTATCTGTCAGTATGTCAGTTTTGTATCTGTCAGTAGTGTATCTGTCAGTAGTGTATCTGTCAGTATTTCAGTAGTGTATCTGTCAGTAGTGTATCTGTCAGTAGTGTATCTGTCAGTATGTCAGTAGTGTATCTGTCAGTGGTGTATCTGTCAGTAGTGTATCTGTCAGTATGTCAGAAGTGTTAGTATGTCAGTAGTGTATCTGTCAGTATGTCAGTAGTGTATCTGTCAGTATGTCAGTAGTGTATCTGTCAGTAGTGTATCTGTCAGTATGTCAGTAGTGTATCTGTCAGTAGTGTATCTGTCAGTATGTCAGTAGTGTATCTGTCAGTAGTGTATCTGTCAGTAGTGTATCTGTTAGTAGTGTATCTGTCAGTAGTGTATCTGTCAGTAGTGTATCTGTCAGTAGTGTATCTGTCAGTAGTGTATCTGTCAGTATGTCAGTAGTGTATCTGTCAGTAGTGTATCTGTCAGTAGTGTATCTGTCAGGATGTCAGTGGTGTATCTGTCAGTAGTGTATCTGTCAGTAGTGTATCTGTCAGTAGTGTATCTGTCAGTATGTCAGTAGTGTTAGTATGTCAGTAGTGTATCTGTCAGTATGTCAGTAGTGTTAGTATGTCAGTAGTGTATCTGTCAGTATGTCAGTAGTGTATCTGTCAGTAGTGTATCTGTCAGTATGTCAGTAGTGTATCTGTCAGTAGTGTATCTGTCAGTAGTGTATCTGTCAGTAGTGTATCTGTCAGTATGTCAGTAGTGTATCTGTCAGTAGTGTATCTGTCAGTATGTCAGTAGTGTATCTGTCAGTAGTGTATCTGTCAGTAGTGTATCTGTCAGTATGTCAGTAGTGTTAGTATGTCAGTAGTGTATCTGTCAGTATGTCAGTAGTGTATCTGTCAGTATGTCAGTAGTGTATCTGTCAGTATGTCAGTAGTGTATCTGTCAGTAGTGTATCTGTCAGTATGTCAGTAGTGTATCTGTCAGTAGTGTATCTGTCAGTAGTGTATATGTCAGTAGTGTATCTGTCAGTAGTGTATCTGTCAGTATGTCAGTAGTGTATCTGTCAGTAGTGTATCTGTTAGTATGTCAGTAGTGTATCTGTCAGTATGTCAGTAGTGTATCTGTCAGTAGTGTATCTGTCAGTATGTCAGTAGTGTATCTGTCAGTAGTGTATCTGTCAGTATGTCAGTAGTGTATCTGTCAGTAGTGTATCTGTCAGCAGTGTATGTCAGAAGTGTATCTGTCAGTAGTGTATCTGTCAGTATGTCAGTAGTGTATCTGTCAGTAGTGTATCTGTCAGTAGTGTATCTGTCAGTAGTGAATCTGTTAGTAGTGTATCTGTCAGTAGTGTATCTGTCAGTAGTGTATCTGTCAGTATGTCAGTAGTGTATCTGTTAGTAGTGTATCTGTCAGTAGTGTATCTGTCATTAGTGTATCTGTCAGTATGTCAGTAGTGTATCTGTCAGTAGTGAATCTGTTAGTAGTGTATCTGTCAGTAGTGTATCTGTCAGTAGTGTATCTGTCAGTATGTCCGTAGTGTATCTGTTAGTAGTGAATCTGTCAGTAGTGTATCTGTCAGTATGTCAGTAGTGTATCTGTCAGTATGTCAGTAGTGTATCTGTCAGTATGTCAGTAGTGTATCTGTCAGTAGTGTATCTGTCAGTAGTGTATCTGTCAGTATGTCAGTAGTGTATCTGTCAGTAGTGTATCTGTCAGTAGTGTATCTGTCAGTATGTCAGTAGTGTATCTGTCAGTAGTGTATCTGTCAGTATGTCAGTAGTGTTAGTATGTCAGTAGTGTATCTGTCAGTATGTCATTAGTGTATCTGTCAGTATGTCAGTAGTGTATCTGTCAGTAGTGTATCTGTCAGTATGTCAGTAGTGTATCTGTCAGTAGTGTATCTGTCAGTATGTCAGTAGTGTATCTGTCAGTAGTGTATCTGTCAGTAGTGTATCTGTTAGTAGTGTATCTGTCAGTAGTGTATCTCTTAGTAGTGTATCTGTCAGTAGTGTATCTGTCAGTAGTGTATCTGTCAGTATGTCAGTAGTGTATCTGTCAGTAGTGTATCTGTCAGTAGTGTATCTGTCAGTATGTCAGTAGTGTATCTGTCAGTAGTGTATCTGTCAGTAGTTTATCTGTCAGTAGTGTATCTGTCAGTATGTCAGTAGTGTTAGTATGTCAGTAGTGTATCTGTCAGTATGTCAGTAGTGTTAGTATGTCAGTAGTGTATCTGTCAGTATGTCAGTAGTGTATCTGTCAGTATGTCAGTAGTGTATCTGTCAGTAGTGTATCTGTCAGTATGTCAGTAGTGTATCTGTCAGTAGTGTATCTGTCAGTAGTGTATCTGTCAGTAGTGTATCTGTCAGTATGTCAGTAGTGTATCTGTCAGTAGTGTATCTGTCAGTAGTGTATCTGTCAGTATGTCAGTAGTGTATCTGTCAGTAGTGTATCTGTCAGTATGTCAGTAGTGTATCTGTCAGTAGTGTATCTGTCAGTAGTGTATCTGTCAGTATGTCAGTAGTGTTAGTATGTCAGTAGTGTATCTGTCAGTATGTCAGTAGTGTATCTGTCAGTATGTCAGTAGTGTATCTGTCAGTAGTGTATCTGTCAGTATGTCAGTAGTGTATCTGTCAGTAGTGTATCTGTCAGTAGTGTATATGTCAGTAGTGTATCTGTCAGTAGTGTATATGTCAGTAGTGTATCTGTCAGTAGTGTATCTGTCAGTATGTCAGTAGTGTATCTGTCAGTAGTGTATCTGTTAGTATGTCAGTAGTGTATCTGTCAGTATGTCAGTAGTGTATCTGTCAGTATGTCAGTAGTGTATCTGTCAGTAGTGTATCTGTCAGTATGTCAGTAGTGTATCTGTCAGTAGTGTATCTGTCAGTAGTGTATCTGTCAGTAGTGTATCTGTCAGTAGTGTATCTGTCAGTATGTCAGTAGTGTATCTGTCAGTAGTGTATCTGTCAGCAGTGTGTCAGTAGTGTATCTGTCAGTAGTGTATCTGTCAGTATGTCAGTAGTGTATCTGTCAGTAGTGTATCTGTCAGTAGTGTATCTGTCAGTAGTGAATCTGTTAGTAGTGTATCTGTCAGTAGTGTATCTGTCAGTAGTGTATCTGTCAGTATGTCAGTAGTGTATATGTTAGTAGTGTATCTGTCAGTAGTGTATCTGTCAGTAGTGTATCTGTCAGTAGTGTATCTGTCAGTAGTTTATCTGTCAGTAGTGTATCTGTCAGTATGTCAGTAGTGTTAGTATGTCAGTAGTGTATCTGTCAGTATGTCAGTAGTGTTAGTATGTCAGTAGTGTATCTGTCAGTATGTCAGTAGTGTATCTGTCAGTATGTCAGTAGTGTATCTGTCAGTAGTGTATCTGTCAGTATGTCAGTAGTGTATCTGTCAGTAGTGTATCTGTCAGTAGTGTATCTGTCAGTAGTGTATCTGTCAGTATGTCAGTAGTGTATCTGTCAGTAGTGTATCTGTCAGTAGTGTATCTGTCAGTATGTCAGTAGTGTATCTGTCAGTAGTGTATCTGTCAGTATGTCAGTAGTGTATCTGTCAGTAGTGTATCTGTCAGTAGTGTATCTGTCAGTATGTCAGTAGTGTTAGTATGTCAGTAGTGTATCTGTCAGTATGTCAGTAGTGTATCTGTCAGTATGTCAGTAGTGTATCTGTCAGTAGTGTATCTGTCAGTATGTCAGTAGTGTATCTGTCAGTAGTGTATCTGTCAGTAGTGTATATGTCAGTAGTGTATCTGTCAGTAGTGTATATGTCAGTAGTGTATCTGTCAGTAGTGTATCTGTCAGTATGTCAGTAGTGTATCTGTCAGTAGTGTATCTGTTAGTATGTCAGTAGTGTATCTGTCAGTATGTCAGTAGTGTATCTGTCAGTATGTCAGTAGTGTATCTGTCAGTAGTGTATCTGTCAGTATGTCAGTAGTGTATCTGTCAGTAGTGTATCTGTCAGTAGTGTATCTGTCAGTAGTGTATCTGTCAGTATGTCAGTAGTGTATCTGTCAGTAGTGTATCTGTCAGCAGTGTATGTCAGTAGTGTATCTGTCAGTAGTGTATCTGTCAGTATGTCAGTAGTGTATCTGTCAGTAGTGTATCTGTCAGTAGTGTATCTGTCAGTAGTGAATCTGTTAGTAGTGTATCTGTCAGTAGTGTATCTGTCAGTAGTGTATCTGTCAGTATGTCAGTAGTGTATATGTTAGTAGTGTATCTGTCAGTAGTGTATCTGTCAGTAGTGTATCTGTCAGTATGTCAGTAGTGTATCTGTTAGTAGTGTATCTGTCAGTAGTGTATCTGCCAGTATGTCAGTAGTGTATTTGTCAGTAGTGTATCTGTTAGTAGTGTATCTGTCAGTAGTGTATCTGTCAGTAGTATATCTGTCAGTAGTGTATCTGTCAGTATGTCAGTAGTGTATCTGTCAGTATGTCAGTAGTGTATCTGTCAGTATGTCAGTAGTGTATCTGTCAGTATGTCAGTAGTGTATCTGTCAGTATGTCAGTAGTGTATCTGTCAGTAGTGTATCTGTCAGTAGTGTATCTGTCAGTATGTCAGTAGTGTATCTGTCAGTAGTGTATCTGTCAGTAGTTTATCTGTCAGTAGTGTATCTGTCTGTATGTCAGTAGTGTTAGTATGTCAGTAGTGTATCTGTCAGTTAGTCAGTAGTATTAGTATGTCAGTAGTGTATCTGTCAGTATGTCAGTTGTGTATCTGTCAGTATGTCAGTAGTGTATCTGTCAGTAGTGTATCTGTCAGTATGTCAGTAGTGTATCTGTCAGTAGTGTATCTGTCAGTAGTGTATCTGTCAGTAGTGTATCTGTCAGTATGTCAGTAGTGTATCTGTCAGTAGTGTATCTGTCAGTAGTGTATCTGTCAGTATGTCAGTAGTGTATCTGTCAGTGGTGTATCTGTCAGTAGTGTATCTGTCAGTATGTCAGTAGTGTTAGTATGTCAGTAGTGTATCTGTCAGTATGTCAGTAGTGTATCTGTCAGTATGTCAGTAGTGTATCTGTCAGTAGTGTATCTGTCAGTATGTCAGTAGTGTATCTGTCAGTAGTGTATCTGTCAGTATGTCAGTAGTGTATCTGTCAGTAGTGTATCTGTCAGTAGTGTATATGTCAGTAGTGTATCTGTCAGTAGTGTATCTGTCAGTATGTCAGTAGTGTATCTGTCAGTAGTGTATCTGTTAGTATGTCAGTAGTGTATCTGTCAGTATGTCAGTAGTGTATCTGTCAGTATGTCAGTAGTGTATCTGTCAGTAGTGTATCTGTCAGTAGTGTATCTGTCAGTATGTCAGTAGTGTATCTGTCAGTAGTGTATCTGTCAGTAGTGTATCTGTCAGTATGTCAGTAGTGTATCTGTCAGTAGTGTATCTGTCAGCAGTGTATGTCAGTAGTGTATCTGTCAGTAGTGTGTCTGTCAGTATGTCAGTAGTGTATCTGTCAGTAGTGTATCTGTCAGTAGTGTATCTGTCAGTAGTGAATCTGTTAGTAGTGTATCTGTCAGTAGTGTATCTGTCAGTAGTGTATCTGTCAGTATGTCAGTAGTGTATCTGTTAGTAGTGTATCTGTCAGTAGTGTATCTGTCAGTATGTCAGTAGTGTATCTGTTAGTAGTGTATCTGTCAGTAGTGTATCTGTCAGTATGTCAGTAGTGTATTTGTCAGTAGTGTATCTGTTAGTAGTGTATCTGTCAGTAGTGTATCTGTCAGTAGTATATCTGTCAGTAGTGTATCTGTCAGTATGTCAGTAGTGTATCTGTCAGTATGTCAGTAGTGTATCTGTCAGTATATCAGTAGTGTATCTGTCAGTATGTCAGTAGTGTATCTGTCAGTATGTCAGTAGTGTATCTGTCAGTAGTGTATCTGTCAGTAGTGTATCTGTTAGTAGTGTATCTGTTAGTAGTGTATCTGTCAGTATGTCAGTAGTGTATCTGTCAGCAGTGTATGTCAGTAGTGTATCTGTCAGTAGTGTGTCTGTCAGTATGTCAGTAGTGTATCTGTCAGTAGTGTATCTGTCAGTAGTGTATCTGTCAGTATGTCAGTAGTGTATCTAAAATCAAATCAAATTTATTTTTATATAGCCCTTCGTACATCAGCTGATATTCTCAAAGTGCTGTACAGAAACCCAGCCTAAAACCCCAAACAGCAAGCAAAGCATGTGAAAGAAGCACGGTGGCTAGGAAAAACTCCCTAGGAAAAACTCCCTAGAAAGGCCAAAAACCTAGGAAGAAACCTAGAGAGGAACCAGGCTATGAGGGGTGGCCAGTCCTCTTCTGGCTGTGCAGGGTGGATATTAAAACAGAACATGGTCAAAATGTTAAAATGTTAAAATGTTCATAAATGACCAGCATGGTCAAATAATAATAATCATAGTAGTTGTCGAGGGTGCAACAAGCACGTCCGGTGAACAGGTCAGGGTTCCATAGCCGCAGGCAGAACAGTTGAAACTGGAGCAGCAGCACGGCCAGGTGGACTGGGGACAGCAAGGAGTCATCATACCAGGTAGTCCTGAGGCATGGTCCTAGGGCTCAGGTCCTCCGAGAGAAAGACAGAAAGAGAGAAAGAGAGAATTAGAGAGAGCATATTTAAATACACACAGGACACCGGATAAGACAAGAGAAATACTCCAGATGTAACAGACTGACCCTAGCCCCCCGACACATAAACTACTGCAGCATAAATACTGGAGGCTGAGACATCTGTCAGTAGTGTATCTGTCAGTATGTCAGTAGTGTATCTGTCAGTAGTTTATCTGTCAGTAGTGTATCTGTCTGTATGTCAGTAGTGTTAGTATGTCAGTAGTGTATCTGTCAGTTAGTCAGTAGTGTTAGTATGTCAGTAGTGTATCTGTCAGTATGTCAGTTGTGTATCTGTCAGTATGTCAGTAGTGTATCTGTCAGTAGTGTATCTGTCAGTATGTCAGTAGTGTATCTGTCAGTAGTGTATCTGTCAGTAGTGTATCTGTCAGTATTTCAGTAGTGTATCTGTCAGTAGTGTATCTGTCAGTAGTGTATCTGTCAGTATGTCAGTAGTGTATCTGTCAGTGGTGTATCTGTCAGTAGTGTATCTGTCAGTATGTCAGAAGTGTTAGTATGTCAGTAGTGTATCTGTCAGTATGTCAGTAGTGTATCTGTCAGTATGTCAGTAGTGTATCTGTCAGTAGTGTATCTGTCAGTATGTCAGTAGTGTATCTGTCAGTAGTGTATCTGTCAGTATGTCAGTAGTGTATCTGTCAGTAGTGTATCTGTCAGTAGTGTATCTGTTAGTAGTGTATCTGTCAGTAGTGTATCTGTCAGTAGTGTATCTGTCAGTAGTGTATCTGTCAGTATGTCAGTAGTGTATCTGTCAGTAGTGTATCTGTCAGTAGTGTATCTGTCAGGATGTCAGTGGTGTATCTGTCAGTAGTGTATCTGTCAGTAGTGTATCTGTCAGTAGTGTATCTGTCAGTATGTCAGTAGTGTTAGTATGTCAGTAGTGTATCTGTCAGTATGTCAGTAGTGTTAGTATGTCAGTAGTGTATCTGTCAGTATGTCAGTAGTGTATCTGTCAGTAGTGTATCTGTCAGTATGTCAGTAGTGTATCTGTCAGTAGTGTATCTGTCAGTAGTGTATCTGTCAGTAGTGTCTCTGTCAGTATGTCAGTAGTGTATCTGTCAGTATGTCAGTTGTGTATCTGTCAGTATGTCAGTAGTGTATCTGTCAGTAGTGTATCTGTCAGTATGTCAGTAGTGTATCTGTCAGTAGTGTATCTGTCAGTATTTCAGTAGTGTATCTGTCAGTAGTGTATCTGTCAGTAGTGTATCTGTCAGTATGTCAGTAGTGTATCTGTCAGTGGTGTATCTGTCAGTAGTGTATCTGTCAGTATGTCAGAAGTGTTAGTATGTCAGTAGTGTATCTGTCAGTATGTCAGTAGTGTATCTGTCAGTATGTCAGTAGTGTATCTGTCAGTAGTGTATCTGTCAGTATGTCAGTAGTGTATCTGTCAGTAGTGTATCTGTCAGTATGTCAGTAGTGTATCTGTCAGTAGTGTATCTGTCAGTAGTGTATCTGTTAGTAGTGTATCTGTCAGTAGTGTATCTGTCAGTAGTGTATCTGTCAGTAGTGTATCTGTCAGTAGTGTATCTGTCAGTATGTCAGTAGTGTATCTGTCAGTAGTGTATCTGTCAGTAGTGTATCTGTCAGGATGTCAGTGGTGTATCTGTCAGTAGTGTATCTGTCAGTAGTGTATCTGTCAGTAGTGTATCTGTCAGTATGTCAGTAGTGTTAGTATGTCAGTAGTGTATCTGTCAGTATGTCAGTAGTGTTAGTATGTCAGTAGTGTATCTGTCAGTATGTCAGTAGTGTATCTGTCAGTAGTGTATCTGTCAGTATGTCAGTAGTGTATCTGTCAGTAGTGTATCTGTCAGTAGTGTATCTGTCAGTAGTGTCTCTGTCAGTATGTCAGTAGTGTATCTGTCAGTAGTGTATCTGTCAGTATGTCAGTAGTGTATCTGTCAGTAGTGTATCTGTCAGTAGTGTATCTGTCAGTATGTCAGTAGTGTTAGTATGTCAGTAGTGTATCTGTCAGTATGTCAGTAGTGTATCTGTCAGTATGTCAGTAGTGTATCTGTCAGTAGTGTATCTGTCAGTATGTCAGTAGTGTATCTGTCAGTAGTGTATCTGTCAGTATGTCAGTAGTGTATCTGTCAGTAGTGTATCTGTCAGTAGTGTATATGTCAGTAGTGTATCTGTCAGTAGTGTATCTGTCAGTATGTCAGTAGTGTATCTGTCAGTAGTGTATCTGTTAGTATGTCAGTAGTGTATCTGTCAGTATGTCAGTAGTGTATCTGTCAGTAGTGTATCTGTCAGTATGTCAGTAGTGTATCTGTCAGTAGTGTATCTGTCAGTAGTGTATCTGTCAGTATGTCAGTAGTGTATCTGTCAGTAGTGTATCTGTCAGCAGTGTATGTCAGAAGTGTATCTGTCAGTAGTGTATCTGTCAGTATGTCAGTAGTGTATCTGTCAGTAGTGTATCTGTCAGTAGTGTATCTGTCAGTAGTGAATCTGTTAGTAGTGTATCTGTCAGTAGTGTATCTGTCAGTAGTGTATCTGTCAGTATGTCAGTAGTGTATCTGTTAGTAGTGTATCTGTCAGTAGTGTATCTGTCATTAGTGTATCTGTCAGTATGTCCGTAGTGTATCTGTTAGTAGTGTATCTGTCAGTAGTGTATCTGTCAGTATGTCAGTAGTGTATCTGTCAGTATGTCAGTAGTGTATCTGTCAGTATGTCAGTAGTGTATCTGTCAGTAGTGTATCTGTCAGTAGTGTATCTGTCAGTATGTCAGTAGTGTATCTGTCAGTAGTGTATCTGTCAGTAGTGTATCTGTCAGTATGTCAGTAGTGTATCTGTCAGTAGTGTATCTGTCAGTATGTCAGTAGTGTTAGTATGTCAGTAGTGTATCTGTCAGTATGTCATTAGTGTATCTGTCAGTATGTCAGTAGTGTATCTGTCAGTAGTGTATCTGTCAGTATGTCAGTAGTGTATCTGTCAGTAGTGTATCTGTCAGTATGTCAGTAGTGTATCTGTCAGTAGTGTATCTGTCAGTAGTGTATCTGTTAGTAGTGTATCTGTCAGTAGTGTATCTCTTAGTAGTGTATCTGTCAGTAGTGTATCTGTCAGTAGTGTATCTGTCAGTATGTCAGTAGTGTATCTGTCAGTAGTGTATCTGTCAGTAGTGTATCTGTCAGTATGTCAGTAGTGTATCTGTCAGTAGTGTATCTGTCAGTAGTTTATCTGTCAGTAGTGTATCTGTCAGTATGTCAGTAGTGTTAGTATGTCAGTAGTGTATCTGTCAGTATGTCAGTAGTGTTAGTATGTCAGTAGTGTATCTGTCAGTATGTCAGTAGTGTATCTGTCAGTATGTCAGTAGTGTATCTGTCAGTAGTGTATCTGTCAGTATGTCAGTAGTGTATCTGTCAGTAGTGTATCTGTCAGTAGTGTATCTGTCAGTAGTGTATCTGTCAGTATGTCAGTAGTGTATCTGTCAGTAGTGTATCTGTCAGTAGTGTATCTGTCAGTATGTCAGTAGTGTATCTGTCAGTAGTGTATCTGTCAGTATGTCAGTAGTGTATCTGTCAGTAGTGTATCTGTCAGTAGTGTATCTGTCAGTATGTCAGTAGTGTTAGTATGTCAGTAGTGTATCTGTCAGTATGTCAGTAGTGTATCTGTCAGTATGTCAGTAGTGTATCTGTCAGTAGTGTATCTGTCAGTATGTCAGTAGTGTATCTGTCAGTAGTGTATCTGTCAGTATGTCAGTAGTGTATCTGTCAGTAGTGTATCTGTCAGTAGTGTATCTGTTAGTAGTGTATCTGTCAGTAGTGTATCTGTCAGTAGTGTATCTGTCAGTAGTGTATCTGTCAGTAGTGTATCTGTCAGTATGTCAGTAGTGTATCTGTCAGTAGTGTATCTGTCAGTAGTGTATCTGTCAGGATGTCAGTGGTGTATCTGTCAGTAGTGTATCTGTCAGTAGTGTATCTGTCAGTAGTGTATCTGTCAGTATGTCAGTAGTGTTAGTATGTCAGTAGTGTATCTGTCAGTATGTCAGTAGTGTTAGTATGTCAGTAGTGTATCTGTCAGTATGTCAGTAGTGTATCTGTCAGTAGTGTATCTGTCAGTATGTCAGTAGTGTATCTGTCAGTAGTGGATCTGTCAGTAGTGTATCTGTCAGTAGTGTCTCTGTCAGTATGTCAGTAGTGTATCTGTCAGTATGTCAGTTGTGTATCTGTCAGTATGTCAGTAGTGTATCTGTCAGTAGTGTATCTGTCAGTATGTCAGTAGTGTATCTGTCAGTAGTGTATCTGTCAGTATTTCAGTAGTGTATCTGTCAGTAGTGTATCTGTCAGTAGTGTATCTGTCAGTATGTCAGTAGTGTATCTGTCAGTGGTGTATCTGTCAGTAGTGTATCTGTCAGTATGTCAGAAGTGTTAGTATGTCAGTAGTGTATCTGTCAGTATGTCAGTAGTGTATCTGTCAGTATGTCAGTAGTGTATCTGTCAGTAGTGTATCTGTCAGTATGTCAGTAGTGTATCTGTCAGTAGTGTATCTGTCAGTATGTCAGTAGTGTATCTGTCAGTAGTGTATCTGTCAGTAGTGTATCTGTTAGTAGTGTATCTGTCAGTAGTGTATCTGTCAGTAGTGTATCTGTCAGTAGTGTATCTGTCAGTATGTCAGTAGTGTATCTGTCAGTAGTGTATCTGTCAGTAGTGTATCTGTCAGGATGTCAGTGGTGTATCTGTCAGTAGTGTATCTGTCAGTAGTGTATCTGTCAGTAGTGTATCTGTCAGTATGTCAGTAGTGTTAGTATGTCAGTAGTGTATCTGTCAGTATGTCAGTAGTGTTAGTATGTCAGTAGTGTATCTGTCAGTATGTCAGTAGTGTATCTGTCAGTAGTGTATCTGTCAGTATGTCAGTAGTGTATCTGTCAGTAGTGTATCTGTCAGTAGTGTATCTGTCAGTAGTGTCTCTGTCAGTATGTCAGTAGTGTATCTGTCAGTAGTGTATCTGTCAGTATGTCAGTAGTGTATCTGTCAGTAGTGTATCTGTCAGTAGTGTATCTGTCAGTATGTCAGTAGTGTTAGTATGTCAGTAGTGTATCTGTCAGTATGTCAGTAGTGTATCTGTCAGTATGTCAGTAGTGTATCTGTCAGTAGTGTATCTGTCAGTATGTCAGTAGTGTATCTGTCAGTAGTGTATCTGTCAGTATGTCAGTAGTGTATCTGTCAGTAGTGTATCTGTCAGTAGTGTATATGTCAGTAGTGTATCTGTCAGTAGTGTATCTGTCAGTATGTCAGTAGTGTATCTGTCAGTAGTGTATCTGTTAGTATGTCAGTAGTGTATCTGTCAGTATGTCAGTAGTGTATCTGTCAGTAGTGTATCTGTCAGTATGTCAGTAGTGTATCTGTCAGTAGTGTATCTGTCAGTAGTGTATCTGTCAGTATGTCAGTAGTGTATCTGTCAGTAGTGTATCTGTCAGCAGTGTATGTCAGTAGTGTATCTGTCAGTAGTGTATCTGTCAGTATGTCAGTAGTGTATCTGTCAGTAGTGTATCTGTCAGTAGTGTATCTGTCAGTAGTGAATCTGTTAGTAGTGTATCTGTCAGTAGTGTATCTGTCAGTAGTGTATCTGTCAGTATGTCAGTAGTGTATCTGTTAGTAGTGTATCTGTCAGTAGTGTATCTGTCATTAGTGTATCTGTCAGTATGTCCGTAGTGTATCTGTTAGTAGTGTATCTGTCAGTAGTGTATCTGTCAGTATGTCAGTAGTGTATCTGTCAGTATGTCAGTAGTGTATCTGTCAGTATGTCAGTAGTGTATCTGTCAGTAGTGTATCTGTCAGTAGTGTATCTGTCAGTATGTCAGTAGTGTATCTGTCAGTAGTGTATCTGTCAGTAGTGTATCTGTCAGTATGTCAGTAGTGTATCTGTCAGTAGTGTATCTGTCAGTATGTCAGTAGTGTTAGTATGTCAGTAGTGTATCTGTCAGTATGTCATTAGTGTATCTGTCAGTATGTCAGTAGTGTATCTGTCAGTAGTGTATCTGTCAGTATGTCAGTAGTGTATCTGTCAGTAGTGTATCTGTCAGTATGTCAGTAGTGTATCTGTCAGTAGTGTATCTGTCAGTAGTGTATCTGTTAGTAGTGTATCTGTCAGTAGTGTATCTCTTAGTAGTGTATCTGTCAGTAGTGTATCTGTCAGTAGTGTATCTGTCAGTATGTCAGTAGTGTATCTGTCAGTAGTGTATCTGTCAGTAGTGTATCTGTCAGTATGTCAGTAGTGTATCTGTCAGTAGTGTATCTGTCAGTAGTTTATCTGTCAGTAGTGTATCTGTCAGTATGTCAGTAGTGTTAGTATGTCAGTAGTGTATCTGTCAGTATGTCAGTAGTGTTAGTATGTCAGTAGTGTATCTGTCAGTATGTCAGTAGTGTATCTGTCAGTATGTCAGTAGTGTATCTGTCAGTAGTGTATCTGTCAGTATGTCAGTAGTGTATCTGTCAGTAGTGTATCTGTCAGTAGTGTATCTGTCAGTAGTGTATCTGTCAGTATGTCAGTAGTGTATCTGTCAGTAGTGTATCTGTCAGTAGTGTATCTGTCAGTATGTCAGTAGTGTATCTGTCAGTAGTGTATCTGTCAGTATGTCAGTAGTGTATCTGTCAGTAGTGTATCTGTCAGTAGTGTATCTGTCAGTATGTCAGTAGTGTTAGTATGTCAGTAGTGTATCTGTCAGTATGTCAGTAGTGTATCTGTCAGTATGTCAGTAGTGTATCTGTCAGTAGTGTATCTGTCAGTATGTCAGTAGTGTATCTGTCAGTAGTGTATCTGTCAGTAGTGTATATGTCAGTAGTGTATCTGTCAGTAGTGTATCTGTCAGTAGTGTATCTGTCAGTAGTGTATCTGTCAGTATGTCAGTAGTGTATCTGTCAGTAGTGTATCTGTTAGTATGTCAGTAGTGTATCTGTCAGTATGTCAGTAGTGTATCTGTCAGTATGTCAGTAGTGTATCTGTCAGTAGTGTATCTGTCAGTATGTCAGTAGTGTATCTGTCAGTAGTGTATCTGTCAGTAGTGTATCTGTCAGTAGTGTATCTGTCAGTATGTCAGTAGTGTATCTGTCAGTAGTGTATCTGTCAGCAGTGTATGTCAGTAGTGTATCTGTCAGTAGTGTATCTGTCAGTATGTCAGTAGTGTATCTGTCAGTAGTGTATCTGTCAGTAGTGTATCTGTCAGTAGTGTATCTGTCAGTAGTGTATCTGTCAGTAGTGTATCTGTCAGTAGTGTATCTGTCAGTATGTCAGTAGTGTATCTGTTAGTAGTGTATCTGTCAGTAGTGTATCTGTCAGTAGTGTATCTGTCAGTATGTCAGTAGTGTATCTGTCAGTAGTGTATCTGTCAGTAGTGTATCTGTCAGTATGTCAGTAGTGTATCTGTCAGTAGTGTATCTGTCAGTAGTGTATCTGTCAGTAGTGAATCTGTTAGTAGTGTATCTGTCAGTAGTGTATCTGTCAGTAGTGTATCTGTCAGTATGTCAGTAGTGTATCTGTTAGTAGTGTATCTGTCAGTAGTGTATCTGTCATTAGTGTATCTGTCAGTATGTCCGTAGTGTATCTGTTAGTAGTGTATCTGTCAGTAGTGTATCTGTCAGTATGTCAGTAGTGTATCTGTCAGTATGTCAGTAGTGTATCTGTCAGTATGTCAGTAGTGTATCTGTCAGTAGTGTATCTGTCAGTAGTGTATCTGTCAGTATGTCAGTAGTGTATCTGTCAGTAGTGTATCTGTCAGTAGTGTATCTGTCAGTATGTCAGTAGTGTATCTGTCAGTAGTGTATCTGTCAGTATGTCAGTAGTGTTAGTATGTCAGTAGTGTATCTGTCAGTATGTCATTAGTGTATCTGTCAGTATGTCAGTAGTGTATCTGTCAGTAGTGTATCTGTCAGTATGTCAGTAGTGTATCTGTCAGTAGTGTATCTGTCAGTATGTCAGTAGTGTATCTGTCAGTAGTGTATCTGTCAGTAGTGTATCTGTTAGTAGTGTATCTGTCAGTAGTGTATCTCTTAGTAGTGTATCTGTCAGTAGTGTATCTGTCAGTAGTGTATCTGTCAGTATGTCAGTAGTGTATCTGTCAGTAGTGTATCTGTCAGTAGTGTATCTGTCAGTATGTCAGTAGTGTATCTGTCAGTAGTGTATCTGTCAGTAGTTTATCTGTCAGTAGTGTATCTGTCAGTATGTCAGTAGTGTTAGTATGTCAGTAGTGTATCTGTCAGTATGTCAGTAGTGTTAGTATGTCAGTAGTGTATCTGTCAGTATGTCAGTAGTGTATCTGTCAGTATGTCAGTAGTGTATCTGTCAGTAGTGTATCTGTCAGTAGTGTATCTGTCAGTAGTGTATCTGTCAGTATGTCAGTAGTGTATCTGTCAGTAGTGTATCTGTCAGTAGTGTATCTGTCAGTATGTCAGTAGTGTATCTGTCAGTAGTGTATCTGTCAGTATGTCAGTAGTGTATCTGTCAGTAGTGTATCTGTCAGTAGTGTATCTGTCAGTATGTCAGTAGTGTTAGTATGTCAGTAGTGTATCTGTCAGTATGTCAGTAGTGTATCTGTCAGTATGTCAGTAGTGTATCTGTCAGTAGTGTATCTGTCAGTATGTCAGTAGTGTATCTGTCAGTAGTGTATCTGTCAGTAGTGTATATGTCAGTAGTGTATCTGTCAGTAGTGTATATGTCAGTAGTGTATCTGTCAGTAGTGTATCTGTCAGTATGTCAGTAGTGTATCTGTCAGTAGTGTATCTGTTAGTATGTCAGTAGTGTATCTGTCAGTATGTCAGTAGTGTATCTGTCAGTATGTCAGTAGTGTATCTGTCAGTAGTGTATCTGTCAGTATGTCAGTAGTGTATCTGTCAGTAGTGTATCTGTCAGTAGTGTATCTGTCAGTAGTGTATCTGTCAGTATGTCAGTAGTGTATCTGTCAGTAGTGTATCTGTCAGCAGTGTATGTCAGTAGTGTATCTGTCAGTAGTGTATCTGTCAGTATGTCAGTAGTGTATCTGTCAGTAGTGTATCTGTCAGTAGTGTATCTGTCAGTAGTGAATCTGTTAGTAGTGTATCTGTCAGTAGTGTATCTGTCAGTAGTGTATCTGTCAGTATGTCAGTAGTGTATCTGTTAGTAGTGTATCTGTCAGTAGTGTATCTGTCAGTAGTGTATCTGTCAGTATGTCAGTAGTGTATCTGTTAGTAGTGTATCTGTCAGTAGTGTATCTGCCAGTATGTCAGTAGTGTATTTGTCAGTAGTGTATCTGTTAGTAGTGTATCTGTCAGTAGTGTATCTGTCAGTAGTATATCTGTCAGTAGTGTATCTGTCAGTATGTCAGTAGTGTATCTGTCAGTATGTCAGTAGTGTATCTGTCAGTATGTCAGTAGTGTATCTGTCAGTATGTCAGTAGTGTATCTGTCAGTAGTGTATCTGTCAGTAGTGTATCTGTCAGTATGTCAGTAGTGTATCTGTCAGTAGTGTATCTGTCAGTAGTTTATCTGTCAGTAGTGTATCTGTCTGTATGTCAGTAGTGTTAGTATGTCAGTAGTGTATCTGTCAGTTAGTCAGTAGTGTTAGTATGTCAGTAGTGTATCTGTCAGTATGTCAGTTGTGTATCTGTCAGTATGTCAGTAGTGTATCTGTCAGTAGTGTATCTGTCAGTATGTCAGTAGTGTATCTGTCAGTAGTGTATCTGTCAGTAGTGTATCTGTCAGTAGTGTATCTGTCAGTATGTCAGTAGTGTATCTGTCAGTAGTGTATCTGTCAGTAGTGTATCTGTCAGTATGTCAGTAGTGTATCTGTCAGTGGTGTATCTGTCAGTAGTGTATCTGTCAGTATGTCAGTAGTGTTAGTATGTCAGTAGTGTATCTGTCAGTATGTCAGTAGTGTATCTGTCAGTATGTCAGTAGTGTATCTGTCAGTAGTGTATCTGTCAGTATGTCAGTAGTGTATCTGTCAGTATGTCAGTAGTGTGTCTGTCAGTAGTGTATCTGTCAGTAGTGTATATGTCAGTAGTGTATCTGTCAGTAGTGTATCTGTCAGTATGTCAGTAGTGTATCTGTCAGTAGTGTATCTGTTAGTATGTCAGTAGTGTATCTGTCAGTATGTCAGTAGTGTATCTGTCAGTATGTCAGTAGTGTATCTGTCAGTAGTGTATCTGTCAGTATGTCAGTAGTGTATCTGTCAGTAGTGTATCTGTCAGTAGTGTATCTGTCAGTATGTCAGTAGTGTATCTGTCAGTAGTGTATCTGTCAGCAGTGTATGTCAGTAGTGTATCTGTCAGTAGTGTGTCTGTCAGTAGTGTATCTGTTAGTAGTGTATCTGTCAGTAGTGTATCTGTCAGTAGTGTATCTGTCAGTAGTGTATCTGTCAGTAGTGTATCTGCTAGTATGTCAGTAGTGTCAGTATGTCAGTAGTTTTAGTATGTCAGTAGTGTTAGTATGTCAGTAGTGTTAATATGTCAGTAGTGTTAGTATGTCAGTAGTGTTAATATGTCAGTAGTGTATCTGCTAGTATGTCAGTAGTGTCAGTATGTCAGTAGTGTTAGTATGTCAGTAGTGTTAATATGTCAGTAGTGTTAATATGTCAGTAGTGTATCAGCTAGTATGTCAGTAGTGTCAGTATGTCAGTAGTGTTAGTATGTCAGTAGTGTTAATATGTCAGTAGTGTTAATATGTCAGTAGTGTGTTGTATTGGGATGTGCTCCTTGGGAAACAAGATGATTCGTATCTAGTCAGATATTAACCATGGGGTCATTACTTTAACGTTACAACATTGCATAACTAAGGGGATATTCAACTCAGATAAGACATTAGTGTTACAGAACCTTGCAAAAGTATTCAGACCCCTTGGATATCTTCAAATTGTATTGCCCTGCAAAGTGGGATTCAAATGGTTGTCATGGTCACCTACACAAAATACTCTATCAAATTGGAAGAATTTTTTTTTTTATATACAGAACCAGTCAAGAGTTTGGACACACCTACTCATTCAAGGGTTTTTCTTTATTTTTACTATTTTCTAGATAGTAAAATAATAGTGAAGATATCAAAACTATTAAATAACACCTATGGCATCATATAGTAACCAAAAAAGTGTTAAACAAATCCAAATATATTTTATATATGAGATTCTTCAAAGTAGCCACCCTTTGCCTTGATGACAGCGTTGCACACGCATTCTCTCAACCAGTTTCATGAGGTAGTCAACTGGAATGCATTTCAATTAACAGGTGTGCCTTGTTAAAAGTTAATTTGGGGAATTTCTTTCCTTCTTAATGGTTTGAACCAATCAGTTGCGTTGTGACAAGGTAGGGGTGGTGTACAGAAGATAGCCCTATTTGCTAAAAGACCAAGCCCTATGATGAAAACCATCTGTCAGTATGTCAGTAGTGTATCTATGATGAAACTGGCTCTCATGAGGACCGCCACAGGAAAGGAAGACCCAGAGTTACCTCTGCTGCAGAGGATAAGTTCATTAGAGTTACCAGCCTCAGAAATTGCAGACCAAATAAATGCTTCACAGAGTTCAAATAAGAGACGCATCTCAACGTCAACCTTTCAGAGGAGACTGAGTGAATCAGGCCTTCATGGTTGAATTTCTGCAAAGAAACCATTACTAAAGGACACCAATTGTCCCACCCAGATCTGTTTCCTGTCTTTGTGCTTGTCTCCACCCCCTCCAGGTGTTGTCCATCTTCCTCATTATCCACTGTGTATTTATACCTGTGTTCTCTGTTTGTCTGTTGGCAGTTCGTCTTGTCAGGTCTTGCCAGCGTGTTTTCCCATCTCCCTGCTTTCTCAAGTTCTGTTTCCTAGTTTCCCCGGTTCTGACTATTCTTCCTGTCCTGACTCTGAGCCTGCCTGCTGTTCTGTATCTCCCTGACTCTGACCAGTTTACAAACCTCTGGCTGTCCTGACCCCGAGCCTGCCTGCTGTCCTGTACCTTATTGACTCTGCCCTGGATTACGGACCTCTGCCTTCCTTTGACATGTCTTTTACCTGCCCCCTGTTTGGGTCAATACAGATCTGTTACTCTAGCTGTCTGCATCTGGGTCTTATCCTGAGTTCTAATACCAATAAGAAGAGACTTGCTTGGGCCAAGAAACACAAGCAATGGACATTAGACCGGTGGAAATCTGTCCTTTGATTTGATGAGTCCAAATTTTAGATTTTTGGTTACAACCGCCGTGTCTTTGTGAGACGCTGAGAAGGTGAACGGATGATCTCTGCATGTCTGGTTCCCACCGTGAAGCATGGAGGAGGCTGGTGACACTGTCAGTGATTTATTTAGAATTCAAGGCACACTTAACCAGCATGGCTACCACAGCATTCTGCAGCGATATGCAATCCCATCTGGTTTGCGCTCAGTGGAACTATCATTTGTTTTTTAACAGGACAATGACCCAACACACCTCCAGGCTGTGTAAGGGATATTTGACCAAGAAGGAGAGTGATGGAGTGCTGCATCAGATGACCTGGCCTCAGATGACCTGGCCTCCACAATCACCCAACCTCCACAATCACCCAACCTCAACCAAATTGAGATGAGTTGGAACGCAGAGTGAAGGAAAAGCAGCCAAAAAGTGCTCAGCCTATGTGGGAACTCCTTCAAGACTCTTGGCAAAGCATTCCAGGTGAAGCTGGTTGAGAGAATGCCAAGAGTGTGCAAAGCTGTCAAAGGTAAAGGGTAGCTACGTTGAAGAATATAAAACATTTTGATTTAACACTTTTTTTTGGTTACTACACGATTCCATGTGTAATTTCACAATTTCGATGTCTTCACCATTTTTCTACAATGTAGAAAATATTGAGGGGGAAAAAAAAGAAACCCTTGAATGAGTAGGTGTCCAAACTTTGGTACTGTATATAATTTAAATATAGTCGTTGCATAAGTTTGCCTCTTTGTATAGGCAAGCCTAAATTAGTTCAACAGTAAAATGTGGCTTAACAAATCACACGAGTTACATGGACTCTCTCTTTGTGAAATAATAGGGGTTGACATTATTTTAATGACTTACACTTCCTCTGTCCCCCATACATCCCTCCCTCCGTCCCCCATACATCCCTCCGTCCCCCATACATCTCTCCGTCCCCCATACATTTCTCCGTCCCCCATACATTTCTCCGCCCCCCATACATCCCTCCGTCCCCCATACATCCCTCCGTCCCCCATACAATCCTGTCCCCCATACATCCCTCTGTCCCCCATACATCCCTCTGTCCCCCATACATCCCTCTGTCCCCCATACATCCCTCAGTCCCCCATACATCCCTCTGTCCCCCATACATTCCTGTCCCCCATAGATCCCTCTGTCCCCCATACATCCCTCTGTCCCCCATACATTTCTCCGTCCCCCATACATTTCTCCGTCCCCCATACATCCCTCTGTCCCCCATACATCCCTCTGTCCCCCATACATTCCTGTCCCCCATACATCCCTCTGTCCCCCATACATCCCTCTGTCCCCCATACATCCCTCTGTCCCCATACATCCCTCTGTCCCCCATACATCCCTCTGTCCCCCATACATCCCTCTGTCCCCCATACATTTCTCCGTCCCCCATACATTTAACATCTGTAAGGTCCCCCAGTCAGGTATTGAATTTTAAGCACAGATTCAGCTACAAGGACCAAGGAGCTTTATGAAAACCTCGAAGAAGGGTTGTTATTGGTAAATGGGTAACAATAACAAATCAGACATTAAATCTATTTAAGCATGCTCAACTTAATAATAATGTATTATACTGTACTGTATTATACTACCCCAAACACATCAAAGATAGTCTTCCTGAATGAAGCTGCTCAGGGATGTTACCATGAGGCCATTGGTGATTCTTAAAAACAACATCAAAGTTTAAAGGTTGTGATAGGAGGAAACTGAGGATGGATCAACAACATAGTAGTGACTCCACAATAATCAAATCAAATGTATTTATATAGCCCTTCGTACATCAGCTGATATTCTCAAAGTGCTGTACAGAAACCCAGCCTAAAACCCCCAAACAGCAAGCAATGCATGTGAAAGAAGCACGGTGGCTAGGAAAAACTCCCTAGGAAAAACTCCCTAGGAAAAACTCCCTAGAAAGGCCAAAAACCTAGGAAGAAACCTAGAGAGGAACCAGGCTATGAGGGGTGGCCAGTCCTCTACTGGCTGTGCCGGGTGGAGATTATAACAGAACATGGTCAAGAGTGAAAAGAAGAATACAAATATACAGAATAAAAAATATTGTATGCAACAAGGTATTAAAGTAAATACTGTAAAAAAAACTTTGCAAAGGAGTCCATTTTTTGGCCTTTTTCGCCATATATACAGTGGAGCGGCTTACTAGTGAATGTTCCTGAGTGGCCAAGTTACAGTTTTGACTTAAATCTGCTTGAAAATCTATGGCGAGACTTGGAAATTGCTGTCTAGCCACGATCCCCAACATCTTGACAGAGCTTGAAGTATTTAAAAAATAAAAATGGGCACATTCCAGGTGTGGAAAGCTTTTGGAGACATACCAGGAAGACTCGACTGTAACCAATGCCAAAGGTGTTTCTGACGTATTGACTCATGGAGCTGAATACTTATATTTCAGTTATTTAATTTTTTATTAATCTTTAAACAATGTTTGAATTTTTCTTCCACTGACAGAGTATTTTGTGTAGATTGTTGACAATTTTAATCCCACTTTGTAACACAATAAAATGTGAAGAAATCCAAGGCGAAGTGGCTCTCAACACTTTTGACAAGGCACAGTATCTCTGTAAATGTGACATTAATGAGACAACACACCCAGGCCTGCTGCCTCAACATGGACAGACAGGTTTATCATTAGTTTTGCTGACCACCTCTTATTTTCTAGCAAAGGTAACACTTTGACTATGAAGAGCCATAGGACTCCAGTGTATGGAGAGTAACCATGGTCTGATCTCAGTGGTGTTGGGCTGCCCCCTGCTGGTACAATACAAACACTACAGCCTGCCAATGCCAAGACAACAAATAGACAGTTGTAAACTGTATTTAAAGATGCACTATGCAGAAAATCGCTCTGCCATTTCCTGGTTTGTTAAAATTGTAACTGCTGTGAAATATATTTTCCATAAGCAAAAATAGAGCATTTTCAGCTGTTTGAAGGTTTTGGACAAAAACTAAAGTAAAAAAAAAAAAAAGGGAAGCATAGAATTAGCGCACATAGAACAGATCTACTGCTTCTTAGACTTGCTTTAAATGAGAATGACAGATCTATAATTAACATTTCTATGTGAATTTTGTCAGGTCACCCAAAAAGTTACATATTGCAGCTTTAATGAAATGTCAGGTTCACAACTGTCTGCAGGACCAACAGATACAGCACCCGTCAGCATGCTGTAGACACAGCACCCGTCAGCATGCTGTACACACAGCACCCGTCAGCATGCTGTGTATCTGGACAATACACTGATCAGAGTACAGACACATTCATCAGATATATTGATCAGAGTACAGACACATTCATCAGATACATTGATCAGAGTACAGACACATTCATCAGATATATTGATCAGAGTACAGACACATTCATCAGATACATTGATCAGAGTACAGACACATTCATCAGATACATTGATCAGAGTACAGACACATTCATCAGATACATTGATCAGAGTACAGACACATTCATCAGATATATTGATCAGAGTACAGATACATTCATCAGATATATTGATCAGAGTACAGACACATTCATCAGATATATTGATCAGAGTACAGACACATTCATCAGATATATTGATCAGAGTACAGACACATTCATCAGATACATTGATCAGAGTAGAGATACGCTGATCAGAGGTAGGGTTGTGGCGGTCATGACATTTTGTCAGCTGGTGATTGTAAAGCAAATAACTGCTGGTCTCATGGTAACTGACCATAAATGAACATAAACACATTAATGATCTCCTGGCTTCCACACAGACTACAAGCCCCTGATGCAGACCGTTGGAGCATCTACAAGTCCAATAAATCCATGTAATATAGTCTACACCATCACAATAAATCCATGTACTATAGTCTACACCATCACAATAAATCCATGTAATATAGTCTACCTACACCATCACAATAAATCCATGTAATATAGTCTACACCTTCACAATAAATCCATGTAATATAGTCTACCTACACCATCACAATAAATCCATGTAATATAGTCTACACCATCACAATAAATCCATGTACTATAGTCTACCTACACCATCACAATAAATCCATGTACTATAGTCTACCTACACCATCACAATAAATCCATGTAATATAGTCTACCTACACCATCACAATAAATCCATGTAATATAGTCTACCTACACCATCACAATAAATCCATGTAATATAGTCTACCTACACCATCACAATAAATCCATGTAATATAGTCTACCTACACCATCACAATAAATCCATGTAATATAGTCTACCTACACCATCACAATAAATCCATGTAATATAGTCTACCTACACCATCACAATAAATCCATGTAATATAGCCTACACCACCAGAATAAATCCATGTAATATAGTCTACCTACACCTTCACAATAAATCCATGTAATATAGTCTACCTACACCATCACAATAAATCCATGTAATATAGTCTACACCTTCACAATAAATCCATGTAATATAGTCTACCTACACCATCACAATAAATCCATGTAATATAGTCTACCTACACCATCACAATAAATCCATGTAATATAGTCTACCTACACCATCACAATAAATCCATGTAATATAGTCTACACCATCACAATAAATCCATGTAATATAGTCTACACCTTCACAATAAATCCATGTAATATAGTCTACCTACACCATCACAATAAATCCATGTAATATAGTCTACCTACACCATCACAATAAATCCATGTAATATAGTCTACACCATCACAATAAATCCATGTAATATAGTCTACACCATCACAATAAATCCATGTAATATAGTCTACCTACACCATCACAATAAATCCATGTAATATAGTCTACCTACACCATCACAATAAATCCATGTAATATATTCTACACCTTCACAATAAATCCATGTAATATAGTCTACCTACACCATCACAATAAATCCATGTAATATAGTCTACCTACACCATCACAATAAATCCATGTAATATAGCCTACCTACACCATCACAATAAATCCATGTAATATAGTCTACCTACACAATCACAATAAATCCATGTAATATAGTCTACCTACACCATCACAATAAATCCATGTAATATAGTCTACCTACACAATCACAATAAATCCATGTAATATAGTCTACCTACACCATCACAATAAATCCATGTAATATAGTCTACACCTTCACAATAAATCCATGTAATATAGTCTACCTACACCATCACAATAAATCCATGTAATATAGTCTACACCATCACAATAAATCCATGTAATATAGTCTACCTACACCATCACAATAAATCCATGTAATATAGCCTACACCATCACAATAAATCCATGTAATATAGTCCACACCATCACAATAAATCCATGTAATATAGTCTACCTACACCATCACAATAAATCCATGTAATATAGTCTACCTACACCATCACAATAAATCCATGTAATATAGTCTACCTACACAATCACAATAAATCCATGTAATATAGTCTACCTACACCATCACAATAAATCCATGTAATATAGTCTACCTACACAATCACAATAAATCCATGTAATATAGTCTACCTACACCATCACAATAAATCCATGTAATATAGTCTACACCTTCACAATAAATCCATGTAATATAGTCTACCTACACCATCACAATAAATCCATGTAATATAGTCTACACCATCACAATAAATCCATGTAATATAGTCTACCTACACCATCACAATAAATCCATGTAATATAGCCTACACCATCACAATAAATCCATGTAATATAGTCCACACCATCACAATAAATCCATGTAATATAGTCTACCTACACCATCACAATAAATCCATGTAATATAGTCTACCTACACCATCACAATAAATCCATGTAATATAGTCTGCCTACACCATCACAATAAATCCATGTAATATAGCCTACACCACCAGAATAAATCCATGTAATATAGTCTACCTACACCTTCACAATAAATCCATGTAATATAGTCTACACCACCAGAATAAATCCATGTAATATAGTCTACCTACACCTTCACAATAAATCCATGTAATATAGTCTACCTACACCATCACAATAAATCCATGTAATATAGTCTACCTACACCATCACAATAAATCCATGTAATATAGTCTACACCATCACAATAAATCAATGTAATATAGTCTACACCTTCACAATAAATCCATGTAATATAGTCTACCTACACCATCACAATAAATCCATGTAATATAGTCTACACCATCACAATAAATCCATGTAATATAGTCTACACCATCACAATAAATCCATGTAATATAGTCTACCTACACCATCACAATAAATCCATGTACTATAGTCTACCTACACAATCACAATAAATCCATGTAATATAGTCTACCTACACCATCACAATAAATCCATGTAATATAGTCTACCTACACAATCACAATAAATCCATGTAATATAGTCTACCTACACCATCACAATAAATCCATGTAATATAGTCTACACCTTCACAATAAATCCATGTAATATAGTCTACCTACACCATCACAATAAATCCATGTAATATAGCCTACACCATCACAATAAATCCATGTAATATAGTCTACACCATCACAATAAATCCATGTAATATAGTCTACACCTTCACAATAAATCCATGTAATATTGTCTACCTACACCATCACAATAAATCCATGTAATATAGCCTACACCATCACAATAAATCCATGTAATATAGTCTACACCATCACAATAAATCCATGTAATATAGTCTACACCATCACAATAAATCCATGTAATATAGTCTACCTACACCATCACAATAAATCCATGTAATATAGTCTACCTACACCATCACAATAAATCCATGTAATGTAGTCTACACCATCACAATAAATCCATGTAATATAGTCTACACCATCACAATAAATCCATGTAATATAGTCTACACCATCACAATAAATCCATGTAATATAGTCTACCTACACCATCACAATAAATCCATGTAATATAGTCTACACCTTCACAATAAATCCATGTAATATAGTCTACACCATCACAATAAATCCATGTAATATAGTCTACACCATCACAATAAATCCAGGTAATATAGTCTACACCATCACAATAAATCCATGTAATATAGTCTACCTACACCATCACAATAAATCCATGTAATATAGTCTACCTACACCATCACAATAAATCCATGTAATATAGTCTACCTACACCATCACAATAAATCCATTATTTATTATTAGACAGGTCTAAAGAAACATGATATGAAGAAAATGTAGTCTATTTCAGAAGAACAGAATAGCATCCTCTGAGTTGTCCTTATCTTATTAGGCCCTGATCTGGCTGTGCCATATGGCTGTGGGCTACACTAGTTCATGGGGTGGCAGGTAGCCTAGTGGTTAGAGCCAGTAACTGAAAGGTTGCTGGATCGAATCCCTGAGCTGACAAGGTAAAATTCTGTTTTTCTGCCCCTGAACAAGGGAGTTAACCCACTGTTCTCTGGTAGGCCGTCATTGTAAATAAGAATTTGTTCTTAACTGACTTGCCTGGTTAAATAAAACATTTTGCAGATAAGATTTGCTTAGAATTCCAAGGCAATATTTTATAGTATGAAGAATACAATTGAACATAGCTGAATAGAAAGGATATTTTCTCCAAACTATTTGAGGGAGTGCGCACATGCAGCTATTCTGTGTTGAGCGGTTAACAAAGAAATGGGTACTCCTATATGCTTCATTTAGAGTTATTAATGTAACCTACATCACCCTGTCCAGACCCACCTGCTCACACCCCCATATTCATCCCCTACATCACCCTGGCTAGACCCACCTGCTCACACCCCCATATTCATCCCCTACATCACCCTGTCCAGACCCACCTGCTCACACCCCCATATTCATCCCCTACATCACCCTGTCCAGACCCACCTGCTCACACCCCCATATTCATCCCCTACATCACCCTGTCCAGACCCACCTGCTCACACCCCCATATTCATCCCCTACATCACCCTGCCCAGACCCACCTGCTCACACCCCCATATTCATCCCCTACATCACCCTGTCCAGACCCACCTGCTCACACCCCCATATTCATCCCCTACATCACCCTGTCCAGACCCACCTGCTCACACCCCCATATTCATCCCCTACATCACCCTGTCCAGACCCACCTGCTCACACCCCCATATTCATCCCCTACATCACCCTGTCCAGACCCACCTGCTCACACCCCCATATTCATCCCCTACATCACCCTGTCTAGACCCACCTGCTCACACCCCCATATTCATCCCCTACATCACCCTGTCCAGACCCACCTGCTCACACCCCCATATTCATCCCCTACATCACCCTGTCCAGACCCACCTGCTCACACCCCCATATTCATCCCCTACATCACCCTGTCCAGACCCACCTGCTCACACCTCCATCTCCAGCGCCCGCATCACTCTCCGCCACATGGCCTCAAACTGCACCATTTTGTTTCTCTACGTCGCCCATACGCACATTCAACATTAGGATAATAAAGCATTTAAAGGATGACATTGGTTGATTTTAATACTTCTGACAGCACATTTATAATACCACCCATAACTTCTGGACTTTTTAACATTCACAGAAGGCACGGATTATTACAACCTAATGAAAAATGAACCTATTAATCTAATTTAAACCTGTGGGTTTAACCTAATGAATAAATGATTGTATTGAAGATAGAAGCCGTCTCTTAATGAGTTCTGAGAGCCTAGCCGTTACCCAACAAAATATTAATTTATTTAGCCTAATTGTTTTTATGACTACAGACAGTAGGCTATTATTCCTACAATAGAAATATACATTTCTACAATGTAAATCCAAGTACTCTAAGATTTCCCATTTCTACCTCAATACCCAGAACCCCAAGTCCAGAACAGACTATGGGAGGAGCACAGTACTACATAGAGCCATGACTACATGGATCTCTATTCCACATCAGGTAACTGATGACAGCAGTAAAATTAGATTAAAAAAACAGATTAAAAAAACCATTTTATGGAACAGTGGGGACTGTGAAGCAACACAAACATAGACACACACACACACACACACGATAACATACATACATACACATGGATTTAGTACTGTAGATATGTGGTAGTGGTGGAGTAGGGGCCTGAGGGCACACAGTGTGTTGTGAAATCTGTGAATGTATTGTAATGTTTTAAAACTGTATAAGCTGCCTTAATTTTGCTGGACCCCAGGAAGAGTAGCTGCTGCTTTGACAGGAACTATTGAGGATCCTTAACAAATACTAATAATACAAAAAATATCACAGACCAGATTAGCCCTGATGAAAAATGCATCATACCCTACAAATATATTAATTTATTATTCATTATTATAATTAATTAAAAGCATTATAATTGTATAAAAGCCCCTTAGATATTAATTTCGAATCGTCGAATCCTCTAACTGCACCGGAAGAAATGGCAGCAGTGTTATGGCGCCTAACCAGTTGTGTTACTATGTGGGGTTTTTCACATTATTTGTAACTTATTTTGTACATAATGTTTCTTTATTTTATTCCGTATCTTATGGCAAAAAAAAGAGCTTCTGGATATCAGGACAGAGATCATTCACCTCGGACTAGACTAAGATTTTTTGTTCAACAAGCAGGATGCACAGGATGTACTTCGGACACCCGACAAGGCCAACATCCCCGTCATTTTGCAGGAGAAAGAGACGCAGGTACAGAGGCCTCGTAAGGATCCACCGATGGCGAGTGGAAAATCTTTCCTTACCATCAATATTACTCGCCAACGTACAATCATTGGACAATAAATTAGACGAGGTAAGACCAAAAATATCCTATCAACGGGACATCAAAAACTGTATCTTATTTTTCACCGAGTCGTGGCTGAATGACGACATGTAAAACATTCAGCTAGCGGGATATACACTGCACCGGCTAGAGAGGCTAGAGAGAACAGCTCTACTCTACTCAACTCTGGTAAGAAGTGTGGTTCACGAAATCTAAGGAAGTGTCTAGATTTTGCTGTTTGGGGTTTTAGGCTGGGTTTCTGTACAGCACTTTGAGAATATCAGCTGATGTACGAAGGGCTATATAAAAAGAAATTTGATTTGATTTGATTGATTTGATTTGAAGAGGGCACGACAATGCTTTTTCCCCCTCAGGAGACTGAAAAGATTTGGCATGGGTCCTCAGATCCTCAAAAAGTGCTACAGCTGCACCATCGAGAGCATCCTGACCGGTTGCCTCACCGCCTGGTATGGCAACTGCTCAGCATCTGACCGTAAGGATCTACAGAGGGTAGTGCGTACGGACCAGTACATCACTGGGGCCAAGCTTCCTGACATCCAGGACCTATTGACTAGGCGGTGTCAAAGGAAGGCCCACATTTTTTTAAAGACCCAAATCATAGACTGTTCTCTCTGCTCCCGCACGGCAAGCGGTACCGGAGCGCCAAGTCTTGCACCAAAAGGCTCCTTAACAGCTTCTATCCCCAAGCCGTAAGACTGCTGAACTATTAATCCACCCAGACTATTTACAATGACTGACCCCCCCTTTGTTTTTACACTGCTGCTACTCGCTGTTTATTATCCATTCAGTCACTTTACAAATTACCTTGACTAATCGACTCGCTACCGATACTTCCTGTATATAGCCTCAGTTATGTATTTTTATTTATTTTTAATTCATTTATCTCACTTTATTTAGTAAATATTTTCTTAACCAACAATGCAGTTCAAGAAAGAGTTAAGTGGATAGGGGGCAGTATTTTCACGGCCGGATAAAAAACGTACCCGATTTAATCTGGTTACTACTCTTGCCCAGAAACTAGAATATGCATATAATTAGTAGATTTCGATAGAAAACACTCTAAAGTTTCTAAAACTGTTTGAATGGTGTCTGAGTATAACATAACTCATATGGCAGGCAAAAACCTGAGAAGATTCCATGCAGGAAGTGGCCTGTCTGACCATTTGTAGTCCTTCTGTTGCATCTCTATCAAATTACAGCATCTGAGCTGTTACGTGACACTTTCTAAGGCTTCCATTGGCTCTCTAAAGCCGCCAGAAAGTGGAATGACGCATCTCCTGTCTCTGGGCAGATAACAGGAGCAGAGTTTGTAAGTGGTCTGCCTGGGGACAGAGAGACTGGAAATGCGCATTCACGAGACCTCGCCATTTTTTTCTTTCCCTCTTTGAATGAATACAACGTTGTCCGGTTGGAATATTATCGCTATTTTACGAGAAAAATAGCATAAAAATTGATTTTAAACAGCGTTTGATATGCTTCTAAGTACGGTAATGGAATATTTAGATTTTTTTTTGTCACGAAATGTGCTCGCGCGTTACACTTTGGATAGTGACCTGAACGCACGAACAAAACGGAGCTATTTGAATATAACTATGGATTATTTGGAACCAAAACAATATTTGTTGTTGAAGTAGAAGTCCTGGGAGTGCATTCTGACGAAGAACAGCAAAGGTAATCCAATTTTTCTAATAGTAATTCTGAGTTTAGGTTGCGCCGACGTTGGCGGGTGTCTGAATAGCTAGCCTGTGATGGCTGAGCTATGTACTCAGAATATTGCAAAATATTTGTTATGTATTTTGTCAACGTTTATGATGAGTAATTTAGTAAATTCACCAGAAGTTTTCGGTGGGTATGCTAGTTCTGAACATCACATGCTAATGTAAAAATCTGTTTTGTGATATAAATATGAACTTGATTGAACAAAACATGCATGTATTGTATAACATAATGTCCTAGGAGTGTCATCTGATGAAGATCATGCTTGCTTTGAAAATGGCTGTGTGACTATTTTTGGCTGGGTACTCTCCTGACATAATCTAATGTTTTGCTTTCGCTGTAAAGCCTTTTTGAAATCGGACAATGTGGTTGGATTAACGAGTCTTATCTTTCAAATGGTGTAAAATAGTCATATGTTTGAGAAATTGAAGTTATAGCATTTTGTATTTCGCGCCACGCTCTACCATTGGATATTTGGCGAGGCGTTCCGCTAGCGAAATGTCTGTCCTCAACAGGTTTTAAGGGCTTGCAAGTAAGCATGTGACTAATAATTATAAAATATAATTATTTTATTTAAATTATTTATTATTATTATGATTATATTAAATAATTTATTTGATTTGACTTTGAAGAATCTCAAATATATTTTGATTTGTTTAACACTTTTCTTGTTACTACATGATTCCATACGTGTTAAGTCATAGTGTGTTTTGTTTTATGTTTTTGACAGCCAGTAGATGCCATGTTTAAATTGGAGAAGGCAACGCATTTAAGCTGATTATGTTGTGAAATGGAAGTTGTTTTCTGTTGGTGGTGAGCAAACTTCAACAACAAAAAATATAGGATATATTTGTTGTCTTAAGGGGGAAGGTGATACACGCTTTGGTTTTTTCCATTTCTGTTTTGAGGTTGCAACTTTAGCAAGTATAACTCGTCACCTCGTTAGTCAGTATGTGTTACACCTGTGCCCCACCTAAGTTTGGTGGGATTTTCTTTTGTTTGCCTCTTCTTGGACAAATGTAGTGGACACTCACGGTGGGTGTCTTTCAGGTCCCAGTTGTTGTTGTTGCGAGTCAATTGTCAGGGGACACCCTCATAGTGTCTCTCAGAACAGGGGACCCCCCCCCCCCCTCATAGTGTCTTTCAGAACAGGGGACACCCCCATAGTGTCTTTCAGAACAGGGGACACCCCCATAGTGTCTTTCAGAACAGGGGACACCCCCATAGTGTCTATCAGAACAGGGGACACCCCCATAGTGTCTATCAGAACAGGGGACACCCCCATAGTGTCTATCAGAACAGGGGACACCCCCATAGTGTCTTTCAGAACAGGGGACACCCCCATAGTGTCTTTCAGAACAGGGGACACCCCCATAGTGTCTTTCAGAACAGGGGACACCCCCATAGTGTCTATCAGAACAGGGGACACCCCCATAGTGTCTTTCAGAACAGGGGACACCCCCCCCATAGTGTCTTTCAGAACAGGGGACACCCCCATAGTGTCTCTCAGAACAGGGGACACCCCCCCCCCCCCCCCCATAGTGTCTCTCAGAACAGGGGACACCCCCCCCCCCCCATAGTGTCTATCAGAACAGGGGACACCCCCATAGTGTCTTTCAGAACAGGGGACACCTCCATAGTGTCTTTCAGAACAGGGGACACCCCCATAGTGTCTATCAGAACAGGGGACACCCCCATAGTGTCTTTCAGAACAGGGGACACCCCCCCCCCCCCCATAGTGTCTATCAGAACAGGGGACACCCCCCCATAGTGTCTATCAGAACAGGGGACCCCCCCATAGTGTCTTTCAGAACAGGGGACACCCCCCCATAGTGTCTATCAGAACAGGGGACCCCCCCATAGTGTCTTTCAGAACAGGGGACACCCCCCCCCCCCCCCCCATAGTGTCTTTCAGAACAGGGGACACCCCCCCCCCCCCCATAGTGTCTTTCAGAACACCTAGAACCCCACCTGTTCCATGGTTGTTGTCAGTGACCCTTTGTTATTTCCCCCCTTCTGTTTGTTGGCAGATGTTCTTGCTGGGGAACAGTCTGCTACTTTTGTGAAGAAAAAAACAACATTTATTTCAGTTAGGGATTTTTTCCTAAACATTAACGATCCCAATTTAATTTTAAAATGTACACCCCTTTGGTGGTTAATGTGGTCTGTTCCAATTGAACTCACGTTTGAATCCTAAATGGCACTCTATACCCTTCATAGTGCACTACTTTGGACCAAAGACCTATAGGCCCTGGTCAAACGTAGTGCACTATATATGGAATATGGTGCCAATTGGAATGCAAGATTCTCTATTACACATCAGGTAAACATGTTCTTCTGTTAGCTACATACTGGATGAATGAGGTAAACGTGTTCTTCTGTTAGCTACATACTGGATGAATGAGGTAAACATGTTCTTCTGTTAGCTACATACTGGATGAATGAGGTAAACATGTTCTGTTAGCTACATACTGGATGAATGAGGTAAACATGTTCTTCTGTTAGCTACATACTGGATGAATGAGGTAAACGTGTTCTGTTAGCTACATACTGGATGAATGAGGTAAACGTGTTCTTCTGTTAGCTACATACTGGATGAATGAGGTAAACATGTTCTGTTAGCTACATACTGGATGAATGAGGTAAACATGTTCTGTTAGCTACATACTGGATGAATGAGGTAAACATGTTCTGTTAGCTACATACTGGATGTTGTTCATAGCAAAGCACTGCAGACTTTATAAATAAGACAGAAGGATTTGAACATCGTTTGGTTTCAAAATGTCATCATACTTTACAACGTTCATGGCAACAAACAACATAATTAATTTGGTCAATTTGATTCGGATTACTGCACCTTTCAGACAGCGGTTTATTTTACTTTAGAAATTACAAACCACACAATAGGTAAACCATGTGTTAATACAGGCATCTCTAGTCAATTTCCATTATAAAAAAGACACACCCAACATTTTGAAAAGGAGGTCCTGAATGTTACCCCTTGGTAGACTGAAACGTTAACACGCCCTCTCTCCCCCACTTCAATTAACAATTTAAGGAAACTGTAAATGACTTCTTGACATTAAAGCAGCCATCAATACACAGAACAAAAATTACAATTAAAAACTAAATAAATTCAACATATTGGTCTGTCAGTTACAGCAGCTTAACCTGGGGGGGGTCTTCCTGCAACCCCCACATTGTTCCCTGAACAAGATCAGTTCAGTAGTTAACACTAAACAAGCCAAACGTAGTGCAAACTCACTGGTCTTGCATCTAAAACTATTGTACATTCCATTACCAGTGCTCAGGTGCTTGAGGAACACAAATATCTACACATCTAATCACCAACATTTGTGAGCTCTGTGTGAATTTCAGTAGAACGGGTATGAATCTTCAATTTGACAATTTGTATTCAAACTGTCTCTCAATCATAGAAAAAGCGGTTAAATAGTTTCTTCCAATCATGTCTTTTCAGCTCAAATTCTGCTGAAATTAATTATTATTATTATTAAATATGAAAAGGGCCCTTAGAGAAATATCACAGATGTGTCCAAATCACATCTATATATATTTATAATTTAACCAGGCAAGTCAGTTAAGAACAAATTCTTATTTACAATGACAGCCTACCCCGGCCAAAACCCGGATGACTCTGGGCCAATTGTGCGCCGCCCTATGGGACTCCCAATCACGGCCGGTTGTGATACAGCCTGGATTCAAACCAGGGTCTGTAGTGACGCCTCTAGCACTGAGATGCAGTGCCTTAGACTGCTGAGCCACTCGGGAGCCCCAAAAGCATCAATCGATCGATCGATCGTTTTAGGATAACGAAATGCAACATACACTGTCACTACATTATTACAGTGTTACAAAATCTATTTTAACTACACAATATAAAAGTTTCTGTATTAATTTTAACTTGTGATTTCCATATGAAACTACAACCACATTGTTACCAAACAACATAGTATCACCAACAGTAGTATTACCGACAGCCTTCTTGAACAACAAATTAGATATGTTATATTGCTAATAATACAATACCTTACTTAGCCCTGTAAACTATAAAACCATGATCTAAAAAAAGATATATTAACTCCTCAATACTGACGACCATGAAGAGGAATATCACCTGGTGTTGTGGTTATAAAACTAGAGGGAAGCTTTCTGCATAAACAACAGAAAATACTTTGGTGAGACATTTTGATTCGTCAATTCAACAGATGCAAAAAAAAATAAAAAATTAAAATAAAGCAAAAAAGCTAATTGAATTGAAAGCATAGTACATTTCCTATTCTAGTGAGGCTAGCTGCATTTAGACCCTGGAGAAATCAGACTGATTGTTGATTATCACTTACTGAGGTACGGCAGAGGTCTGGATTGGACAGCGAGTGTTTTTCACGTCACCGACGATCTAATCTCAATTAACCATCGTCAAACGTAGACCTACCGCCTGACTGGCTGTAGTCTAACATCGGATGCCCTTTAATAGCCAGTCTGTATTACAAATTCATATCATTCAAGTAATTTGCTCAAAACGAATTGTCTTCATCTGGAATTAATTTCTAAAAGACGATTTGAGGACCATCTCTCCCCTGTGGTCAGGTCCTCCACCGCTCCTCAAACCTGCCTGGGACGCTACGTAAACGCAGTGCAAATAAACATGGAAATAAAGCAACAAATTATCCTTATACAAACAAAACAATGTTTTATCCCACTGGACATGATAGGAGACGTCTGTCTGGGATGGATCCTCTTCCTGCCCTACCGGCCTGTACGTAGCCTACTGTGGTGGTGCTACGCACTAAATGGTCCCCCCCCTCCCTCAGACCCCGCAGTCATTGGTTCTGTCTGGGATGGATCCTCTTCCTGCCCTACCGGCCTGTACGTAGCCTACTGTGGTGGTGCTACGCACTAAATGGTCCCCCCCCCTCCCTCAGACCCCGCAGTCATTGGTTCTGTCTGGGATGGATCCTCTTCCTGCCCTACCGGCCTGTACGTAGCCTACTGTGGTGGTGCTACGCACTAAATGGTCCCCCCCCCTCCCTCAGACCCCGCAGTCATTGGTTCTGTCTGGGATGGATCCTCTTCCTGCCCTACCGGCCTGTACGTAGCCTACTGTGGTGGTGCTACGCACTAAATGGCCCCCCCCCCCCCTCCCTCAGACCCCGCAGTCATTGGTTCTGTCGTGTAGTTTCCTGTTGAGGGTGAGGAGGGTGACGAGGACGGCCACCGCCAGGTGGAACAGCAGCTGCCAGACATTCCTCAGACCAAACAGGAAGCAGTTACAGACCGCGACCACACTCAGCAGTACCAGGGACTTGACACTCTTCAGAGAAGAGTGGAACAGGTACAGGTGACACTGACCAACACAGCACAGGAACGCCAACAGGAAGGCCAGCACATTCCAGATTCCTTCATAATCATCCTGTAGCAAACGTGACATTTAAGAACAACAGAACAGTGTTGACATTGACAGACAGTTGGTCTTTATGAGCGGACTACAACATTAGCAGAATAAAATACATTATCAGCCAAGTTGAATTAGACATCGCTAAATAGAATGGAGGACCTGGAAGGTATCTTCTACATGTTTAATAGAATATTGTACCTGGAAGGTATCTTCTACCTGTTTAATAGAATATTGTACCTGGAAGGTATTCTCTATGAGGTGAACTCCCCTGATGAGGTTCAGAGAAGAACACATGATGTTGAGGACCAGTGAGAGGATTCCTGGGGCGGTCACTGGCTGCAACCTCTGGTTCTGACCTGGAGGACCGATCCAACACAACACAGGATCAAGCAACGTTTAACTGAAGTAAAAACGTCGATCTCTGAGGCAAAAGGTCCTCCTTCTTCGGATTCTTACCGGATTCAGAAAGTTGTTCCGCGTGGCCATTGGCTGACCCGTTGGTAAGCTCCACCTCCTCCAGGGTGAGGATCTGCAAAGGGCGTGTTTTCAGATCCTCCTGTACCTCGGTCAGAGTGACCTCCAGCGCTGGACCACCCCTCTGGTTATACTGCTGCTGCAGCCAGGCTAGGCTGTTGTCTAACAGAATAGAATAGAATATTAACCCTTCTATTTATACTGCTGCTGCAGCCAGGCTAGGCTGTTGTCTAATAGAATAGAATAGAATAGAATAGAATATTAACCCCTCTGGTTATACTGCTGCTGCAGCCAGGCTAGGCTGTTATCTAACAGAATAGAATAGAATATTAACCCTTCTATTTATACTGCTGCTGCAGCCAGGCTAGGCTGTTGTCTAATAGAATAGAATAGAATAGAATAGAATATTAACCCCTCTGGTTATACTGCTGCTGCAGCCAGGCTAGGCTGTTGTCTAATATAAAATAATCCCTTCTATTTATACTGCTGCAATGATATTGTATGTTGTTTTTACGTATCTGGACTCCTGCCTACATGACTGCCTCATGGGATAAAATAAAATATATAGATGACCTACAGATGACCTCTGTTCAACACATTAATGTTGCTGGACTGTAGCACCAAGGCTCTAACCACTAGGCTACCTGCTGGACTGGAGCACCAAGGCACTAACCACTAGGCTACCTGCTGGACTGTAGCACCGAGGCTCTAACCACTAGGCTACCTGCTGGACTGGAGCACCAAGGCTCTAACCACTAGGCTACCTGCTGGACTGGAGCACCGAGGCTCTAACCACTAGGCTACCTGCTGGACTGGAGCACCGAGGCTCTAACCACTAGGCTACCTGCTGGACTGTAGCACCGAGGCTCTAACCACTAGGCTACCTGCTGGACTGTAGCACCAAGGCTCTAACCACTAGGCTACCTGCTGGACTGTAGCACCAAGGCTCTAACCACTAGGCTACCTGCTGGACTGGAGCACCGAGGCTCTAACCACTAGGCTACCTGCTGGACTGTAGCACCAAGGCTCTAACCACTAGGCTACCTGCTGGACTGGAGCACCAAGGCTCTAACCACTAGGCTACCTGCTGGACTGGAGCACCGAGGCTCTAACCACTAGGCTACCTGCTGGACTGTAGCACCAAGGCTCTAACCACTAGGCTACCTGCTGGACTGGAGCACCGAGGCTCTAACCACTAGGCTACCTGCTGGACTGTAGCACCAAGGCTCTAACCACTAGGCTACCTGCTGGACTGTAGCACCGAGGCTCTAACCACTAGGCTACCTGCTGGACTGTAGCACCGAGGCTCTAACCACTAGGCTACCTGCTGGACTGTAGCACCAAGGCTCTAACCACTAGGCTACCTGCTGGACTGTAGCACCAAGGCTCTAACCACTAGGCTACCTGCTGGACTGTAGCACCAAGGCTCTAACCACTAGGCTACCTGCTGGACTGTAGCACCGAGGCTCTAACCACTAGGCTACCTGCTGGACTGTAGCACCAAGGCTCTAACCACTAGGCTACCTGATGGACTGTAGCACCAAGGCTCTAACCACTAGGCTACCTGCTGGACTGTAGCACCGAGGCTCTAACCACTAGGCTACCTGCTGGACTGGAGCACCAAGGCTCTAACCACTAGGCTACCTGCTGGACTGGAGCACCGAGGCTCTAACCACTAGGCTACCTGCTGGACTGGAGCACCGAGGCTCTAACCACTAGGCTACCTGCTGGACTGTAGCACCAAGGCTCTAACCACTAGGCTACCTGCTGGACTGTAGCACCGAGGCTCTAACCACTAGGCTACCTGATGGACTGTAGCACCGAGGCTCTAACCACTAGGCTACCTGCTGGACTGTAGCACCAAGGCTCTAACCACTAGGCTACCTGCTGGACTGTAGCACCGAGGCTCTAACCACTAGGCTACCTGCTGGACTGGAGCACCGAGGCTCTAACCACTAGGCTACCTGCTGGACTGGAGCACCAAGGCTCTAACCACTAGGCTACCTGATGGACTGTAGCACCAAGGCTCCTGTCCAGGGGTTGTCTAGCCCTGCTCTAGGGTCCTACAGCACCCCAGGAACAGGGTTGTCTACCCCTGCTCTAGGGTCCTACAGCACTACAGGAACAGGGTTGTCTACCCCTGCTCTAGGGTCCTACAGCACTCCAGGAACAGGGTTGTCTACCCCTGCTCTAGGGTCCTACAGCACTACAGGAACAGGGTTGTCTACCCCTGCACACTTCTCAACCCCCCATCACCCCCCTCTACACCCCCCCCCCCCCCCCCCCCCCTCTACATCACCCCCCTCCCCCTTCTGCACCACCCCTCCCCCCATCACCCCCCTCCCCCTTCTACACCACCCCTCCCCCCATCACCCCCCTCCCCCTTCTACACCCCCCCCTCCCCCACCACCCCTTCTACATCACCCCCCTCCCCCTTCTACATCACCCCCCTCCCCCTTCTACATCACCCCCCCTCCCCCTTCTACACACCGAACTCCAGAAAGGGGTATGGCCTGGCTGCCAGGGCAACCTTGGCGTTGTCCATATGAGCTGTGAACTCCCAGCGCAGGTCCTCTAGAAAACAGAAAGCCATGGCTGCAGGGAGGCTGGCGTCACAGACGCTCATGTAGGATACACCCTCACTGGAGAGGAAACTAGAGGGAGGAGAGGGGGATGAGGAAGAGAGGAGGAAACAGCCGGTCACAGCTTGCCCACAGTATGCAGCAGGACAGTTTCTGAATCATTTTCAAAATGTGGAGACTTGGTTGAACAGATCAGAAACCATTCTGTTTACCGTCTAATCTTCCCTGTGCCACTTTCGCTATGTTGAGGTACAGTACCTTCAGAAAGTATTCACACCCCTAGACTTAAACACATTTTGTGTTACAGCATGAATTTAAAATGAATTACATTGAGATTGTGTGTGTAGGCCAGTGACAACACACCATAATGTCAACGTGGAATTATGTTTTTAGAAATTAAAAATGAAAAGCTGAAATCCAACACTGAGTACCACTCTTGATATTTTGAAGCATGTGGCTGCATCGTGTTAGGTTATCCATCTTTCAGCAGGACAAAAACCTAAAACACAAAGCCAAACATACAGTGGAGAAGTTGAACGTTCCTGAGTGGTCTAGTTACAGTTTTTGACTGAAATCGGCTTAACTCTACGGCAGGACTGAAAAATGGCTGTCTAGCGATGATCATCCGCCAACTTGACAAGAGCTTAAATCATTTTAAGAATAATGTGCCAATCTAGGTGTGGCTTACCCAGAAATACAGCTTTAAATCACTGCCAAAGGTGATTCTAACATGTATTGAGTCATACAGAAATCACATTTACATGAGTGTTCACACGGCGGTCTGGATCTCCCTGGACGTGAGTCAATAATCACCTTTCGTAACAATTACAGCCGTGAGTCTTTCTGGGTAAGACATTTCCACAAATGGATTGTGTAACATTTACCTATTAACCTATTAAAGATTCCTCAAGCTCTGTCAAACTGTTTGTTGATCATGTCTAGACATCTATTTTCAGGTCTTGATGGTACTCAGTAATGTGTTGCATTGGATTTGCCAGATTTTTTGCAGTATTACTTTAGTGCCTTGTTGCAAACAGGATGCATGTTTTTGAATATTTGTTATTCTGTACAGGCTTCCTTCTTTCACTCTGTCAATTAGGTTACTATTGTGGAGTAACTACAATGTTGATCCATCCTCCATTTTATCCCATCACAGCCATTAACCTGTTGGGGCTAGGGGGCAGTATTGAGAATTTAGAAAAAAATATGTGCCCATTTTTAACTGCCTCCTACACCAACTCAGAAGCTAGAATATGCATATTATTGTTCAGGTTTGGATAGAAAACTCTCTGAATTTTCTAAAACTGTTTGAATGGTGTCTAAGTATAACAGAACTCATATGGCAGTCAAAACCCTGAGACAAACTCTGACAGGAAGTGGATACCTGATGTGTAGAATTACCTTTAAGCCTATGCCATTGAAACACACAGGGGCTTTTTCGAACAAAACTACATTTGTTATGGACCTGGGATTCCTGGAAGTGACATCTGATGAAGAGAATCAAAGGTAATGGATTATTTACATAGTATTTTCGATTTTAGATCTCCCCAACATGACGTCTAGTCTGTATCGCAACGCGTATTTTTCTGGGCGCAGTGCTCAGATTATTGCAAAGTGTGATTTCCCAGTAAGGTTATTTTTAAATCTGGCAATCCAGTTGCGTTCAAGAGATGTAAATCTATAATTCTTTAAATGACAATATAATATTTTACCAATGTTTTCTAATTTTAATTATTTAATTTGTGGTGCTGACTTGACTGCCGGTTATTGAAGGGAAACGATTTCCTGAACATTAACGCCATAGTAAAACGCTGTTTTTGGATATAAATATGAACTTGATAGAACAAAAAATGCATGCATTGTCTAACATAATGTCCTAGGATTGTCAAAGGTCAGTGCATAATTTTAGCTGGTTTTCTGCTTTTGGTGACGCGTGTCTTTGCATTGACAAAACATTACACACAGCTATTTTCAATGTACTGTCCTAACATAATCTAACTTTATGCTTTCGCCGTAAAGCCTTTTTGAAATCGGACAACGTGGTTAGATTAAGGAGATGTTTATCTTTCAAAGGGTGTAAGATAGTTGTATGTTTGAGAAATTTGAATTATGACATTTAATTGTTTTCAAATTTGGCGCTCTTGATATTTCACCTGTTGTTGATAGGGTGTACCAGGGGTGGGACGCTTGCGTCCCACATAGTCCATAGAAGTTAAAGTCTTTGTAGTGACTGGGTGTATCGATACACCATCCAAAGTGTAGTTAATAACGTCACCATGCTGAAAGGGATATTCAATGTCCGCTTTTTAATTTTTTTACCCGTCTCCCAATAGGTGCTCTTATTTGCAGGGGATTGGAAAACCTCCCTGGTCTTTGTGGTTGAATCTGTGTTTGTAATTCACTGCTCGACTGAAGGACTTTACAGATAATTGTATGTGTGGGGTACAGAGATGAGGGAGTCATTCAGAAGTCATGTTAAACACTGTTATTACACACAGAGTGAGTCCAACTTATTAAGCACATTTTTACTCCTGAACTTATTGAGGCTTGCCATAACAATGGGGTTCAATACTTTTTCATTCAAGACATTTCAGATTTTGATTAATTGCCCCCCCCCAAATAAAAACAGTTCCACTGACATTATGGGGTATTGTGTGAAGGCCAGTGACCAAAAAAATATCAATATAAATAATTTTAAATTCAGGCTGTAACACAATGTTAAAGGGGTGTGAATACTTTCTGAAGTGTGTGTGTCCTTACTATCTATATTACACACACACACACACCTTACTATATCTATCTATACACATATCCATATATAGTAATATAATATATACACACACACACATACATACACACACATCTACACACACACACACACCTAGGTATAGAATATACTATAGAAAGAAAAAATATATATATATATATCTTACTATATATTGAGGTCATGGCCCTTGACCGCCCCTCTGTCGGGGAACAGGCTAAGGGCCTTGGAGATGGTCCGTAGCTGCTGCTTCCTCTCCTGCAGCTCTGGGTTGTGTTGGAAGTCAGTGGAGGCTGAGAGAGGCAGACCATCCCTGACCCGCACCACCAGTGCAAACAGGATCAGAGACATGGTCCACACAGGCCACTGGGTTCACATAGCCTGCAACGACAACACAGGAAAAAACATTTAACAGAGTGCAATACAAAATACAGAGGACAGGACACGACAGGAGACTCAGAGACTCAATTACAACTGAGTCACATCTGGTATGAAGTCAGTACCGCAGTCAGGGGAGTATTCATTAGGAACCAATCAGAACCAAACGGAACCAAACATGGGGGGGGACTTAAATAAATCTGTCCAATAGAAACTCTTGTTTTCATTGCAAAACGTTTTCCCGTCTAGACTAACGCTCAGTAGTAGTAGGCTAACAGTTAGCTGCTAACAGTTAGCTAGCCAGTTGTCAGTCACTAGGTGGTACATCAGCTCAGTAGTAGGCTAACAGTTAGCTGCTAACAGTTAGCTAGCCAGTTGTCAGTCACTAGGTGGTGCATCCGCTCAGTAGTAGTAGGCTAACAGTTAGCTGCTAACAGTTAGCTAGCCAGTTGTCAGTCACTAGGTGGTACATCAGCTCAGTAGTAGGCTAACAGTTAGCTGCTAACAGTTAGCTAGCCAGTTGTCAGTCACTAGGTGGTGCATCCGCTCAGTAGTACTAGGCTAACAGTTAGCTAGCTAGTGTACTATATGGCAGAATGATGGCAAACATTTTATTTTCTTTTACAAGGTGGTGCTGATGATTAATTAAGGCAAGGGGTCTCTGCCCCTCTTTGGACTCATTTAAAAAAATAAATAATGAACACCTGTAACTGCCATTTCCTATGATGGAGTCTTTAATGAACAAGACAAAAATATATGTATATATTCTTTATGGAAACCCTGTAATATGTCCTTGCTTGTTGACCTAATTTAGCTAGCTAACTGTTAGCAGCTAACTGTTGACCTAATTTAGCTAGCTAACAGTAGGGACTGTTAGCCGCTAACTGTTAGCCTACTACTGAGCGGATGTACCAGCTAGTGACTGACATCTGGCTAGCTAACTGTTAGCAGCTAACTGTTAGCCTACTACTGAGCGGATGCACCACCTAGTGACTGACAACTGGCTAGCTAACTGTTAGCAGCTAACTGTTGACCTCATTTTGCTAGCTAATAATAGGAACGTCAAAGGTTCAGTATAATTACGTGTACTTTCCAAAGTGCTGGTAGAACGTTCAGGTTTCTATGATGTGAAGCATGCACACAATGAAAACGCATGCACACCTGCCAAGCTCGTGCACATGTTTTAGGGTTGGGCGGTATCCAGATTGTCCTATCGTCATACCGTCCCGCTCTCAGCTCGGGATTTAAAAAAAAAGCACATTGAGCATCTATTACCAGAATTCTAACAAAATTAGCACAAGTAATAGCAAATATCCATGGAGGCTGCTAGCTAAATATGCTAAAGAGCGCAAACCAGGTAACCAGGTAAGCCAGTTGAGAACAAGTTCTCATTTACAACTACGACCTGGCCAAGATAAAGCAAAGCAGTTCGACACATACAACAACACAGAGTTACACATGGAATAAACAAACATACAGTCAATAACACAATAGAAAAAAAGAAAGTCTATATACAGTGTGTGCAAAAGGCATGAGGAGGTAAGGCAATAAATAGGCCATAGTAGCGAAGTAATTACAATTTAGCAGATTAACACTGGAGTGATAAATGAGCTGATGATGATGTGCAAGTAGAGATACTGGTGTGCAAAAGAGCAGAAAGTAAATAAAAACAGTATGGGGATGAGGTAGGTAGATTGGATGGGATATTTACAGATGGACTATGTACAGCTGCAGCGACCGGTTAGCAGCTCAGGTAGCTGATGTTTAAAGTTGGTGAGGGAAATTTAAGTCTCCAGCTTCCGCGATTTTTTGCAATTCGTTCCAGTCAGTGGCAGCAGAGACCTGGAAGGAAAGGCGGCCAAAGGAGCTGTTGGCTTTGGGGATGACCAGTGAGATATACCTGCTGGAGCGCGTGCTACGGGTGGGTGTTGTTATCGTGACCAGTGAGCTGAGATAAGGCGGGGCTTTACCTAGCATAGACTTATAGATGACCTGGAGCCAGTGGGTCTGGCGACAAATATGTAGCGAGGGCCAGCCGAATAGAGCATACAGGTTGCAGTGGTGGGTAGTATATGGGGCTTTGGTAACAAAACGGATGGTACTGTGATAGACTGCATCCAGTTTGCTGAGTAGAGTGTTGGATGCTATTTTGTAGATGACATTGCCGAAGTCGAGGATCGGTAGGATAGTCAGTTTTACTAGGGTATGTTTGGCGGCGTGAGTAAAGGAGGCTTTGTTGTGAAATAGAAAGCCGATTCTAGATTCAATTTTGGATTGGAGATGTTTAATGTGAGTCTGGAAGGAGAGTTTACAGTCTAACCAGTCACCCAGGTATTTGTAGTTGTCCACGTATTCTAAGTCAGAGCCGTCCAGAGTAGTGATGCTGGACGGGCGGGCAGGTGCGGGCAGTGATTGATTGAATAGCATGCATTTAGTTTTACTTGCGTTTAAGAGCAGTTGGAGGCCACGGAAGGAGAGTTGTATGGCATTGAAGCTCGTCGGGAGGTTAGTTAACACAGTGTCCAAAGAAGGGCTAGAAGTATACAGAATGGTGTCGTCTGCGTAGAGGTGGATCAGAGAATCACCAGCAGCAAGAGCAACATCATTGATGTATGACAGAGAAGAGAGTCGGCCCAAGAATTGAACCCTGTGGCTCCCCCATAGAGACTGCCAGAGGTCCGGACAACAGGCCCCTCCGATTTGACACACTGAACTCTGTCTGCAAAGTAGTTGGTAAACCAGGCGAGGCAGTCATTTGAGAAACCAAGGCTGTTGAGTCTGCCGATAAGAATACGGTGATTGACAGAGTCGAAAGCCTTGGCCAGGTCGATGGAGACGGCTGCACAGTGCTGTCTCTTATCGATGGCGGTTATGATGTCGTTTAGGACCTTGAGCGTGGCTGAGGTTCACCCGTGACCAGCTCGGAAACCGGATTGCACAGCGGAGAAGGTACGGTGGGATTCGAAATGGTCAGCAATCTGCTTATTAACTTGGCTTTCGAAGACCTTAAAGAGGCAGGGCAGGATGGATATAGGTCTGTAGCAGTTTGGGTCTAATTAACAATTGATAAGATAGGCTATCCAACTCATAAAGTTAAACATATATAGGTAGGAGCTACCGAATGTTATTTTTGGTGAGTTTGGACATTTACAAGTCACATTGTGCAAATGAAGAGTGCTGGCTCTGGAGCAGCACATGTACACGTGACAGGTCTGCCCGCTCTGAGAAGATGTGGGAGGAGCAGACAGCCCAGAATGGAGAAGAGAAAGAACACAAGGAAATCAAAAGATATCTGTACACCTGCCATCTGAACCACGGCACAAAGCATGCATCTGAACCACAAAGCCAACACAATGATGCCCAGTCACCTTATTAATTCAGCCACTCAGATAACTAGCAAGTTAAAACTTATGGGTCGCAGAATTCTGTTTTTCATGCAGGAAAAAATAAATCTCTTTTCTGCACAGATCTAAAATGGTTCTTATTGTCATTTCTGCAGACAGATAAGATTTTGTGCTTCAGTTGCACTTCTCCACTGTGATGAGAATTCAGGAACTGGCATTCGATCAGCAGACAGCGTTCAGACTGACAAGTAGCTTTCTTCTCAGGTAATTTTCTCAGTGTAGCCGGCCAATTTTTCTCCATAAAATTCAAGATTAACTTTAAGCAAAACATTAGGAAATGTAGCTGGCTACATTATTTCTATGATAAACAGAAATATGTTGGCTATGCATAGTTAAAAAAAAAAATGCCTTGCTTTTTAATTGTTATGCTCATTTAGCCTACTTGTACAGCTATCAGCCAAATAGCATTGAACTTCTGTTATCTGATGAAAATAAAGCTATTTTCTGGCTAATGTGTTGCACTAATAAACTAGTGTATTTTCTGTAAAGGAAAACTATAGTTGCACGTTCCTGATCAGTCTATTGAGGCCCTTTCTCCCTGCTATTTACATACAAACACGCGACTGGCTCAACTGTTCTGGGGAACAATGGAAAGCTTAATAATGTCAAATAATGTGATGTGAAATGAAGAACGCAATCTGCTTCATCTCCTCACGTGTTAAAAGGAAGCTACAAATATTACAAATGTATAGGAAAATACACTGGTATACAGCGTCTGAAGGTATAAAGCCCAGGCCTAACATGGTTCTGGTATAACGCCCAGACCTAACATGGTTCTGGTATACAGCATATGAAGGTATAACGCCCAGACCTAACATGGTTCTGGTATACAGCGTCTGAAGGTATAACGCCCAGACCTAACATGGTTCTGGTATACAGCGTCTGAAGGTATAACGCCCAGACCTAACATGGTTCTGGTATACAGCGTCTGAAGGTATAACGCCCAGGCCTAACATGGTTCTGGTATACAGCGTCTGAAGGTATAACGCCCAGGCCTAACATGGTTCTGGTATACAGCGTCTGAAGGTATAACGCCCAGACCTAACATGGTTCTGGTATACAGCGTCTGAAGGTATAAGCCCGCCGGCGGACGCCCAGGCCTAACATGGTTCTGGTATACAGCGTCTGAAGGTATAAAGCCCAGACCTAACATGGTTCTGGTATACAGCGAGGTATCGCCAGGCCACGGTCGGATAACGCCCAGACCTAACATGGTTCTGGTATACGCGTCGAGGCGCCCAGGCCTAACATGGTTCTGGTATACAGCGTCTGAAGGTATAACGCCCAGACCTAACATGGTTCTGGTATACAGCGTCTGAAGGTATAACGCCCAGACCTAACATGGTTCTGGTATACAGCGTCTGAAGGTATAACGCCCAGACCTAACATGGTTCTGGTATAACGCCCAGGCCTAACATGGTTCTGGTATACAGCGTCTGAAGGTATAAAGCCCAGACCTAACATGGTTCTGGTATACAGCGTCTGAAGGTATAACGCCCAGACCTAACATGGTTCTGGTATAACGCCCAGGCCTAACATGGTTCTGGTATACAGCGTCTGAAGGTATAACGCCCAGACCTAACATGGTTCTGGTATAACGCCCAGGCCTAACATGGTTCTGGTATAACGCCCAGGCCTAACATGGTTCTGGTATACAGCGTCTGAAGGTATAACGCCCAGACCTAACATGGTTCTGGTATACAGCATATGAAGGTATAACGCCCAGACCTAACATGGTTCTGGTATACAGCATATGAAGGTATAACGCCCAGACCTAACATGGTTCTGGTATACAGCGTCTGAAGGTATAACGCCCAGACCTAACATGGTTCTGGTATACAGCGTCTGAAGGTATAACGCCCAGACCTAACATGGTTCTGGTATACAGCGTCTGAAGGTATAACGCCCAGACCTAACATGGTTCTGGTATACAGCGTCTGAAGGTATAACGCCCAGACCTAACATGGTTCTGGTATAACGCCCAGGCAAATCCCTCGCTGAGACCTCTTCAACACGCAGCAGTCCAGCCTTTCGAAACCCGTTGATGATAGTGGATGTTTTGACAATGCTCCACGCTGTCAGGACCCACAAATTTGAAAGCGGGAAAAATCCATATATTAGCCGCGTCATTGTATAAGCCGCGAGGTTCAAAGCGTGGGGAAAAAAGTTGCGGCTTATAGTCCGGAATTTACGGTAGTTGGGGTTCTTTCCCCCCCGCACGCTCGTGCACTGTTTGTGAGTGACCGTAATTATAGAATAGTAACAAACAAATCCATTACATGTACAGTATAAAATGGAGATAATTATCTATAATGTTTTTCTTAGCACACGCCCCCAAGTTTAGTCTCCATAGTAGAGGAACGCTTGTCACCTCTCAAACAGCCAATCACGAGGGCCAGCTCACAAGTATTGGCTTTTTAGACACGGTTCCTAATCAACACTAAAAGCTAAATTATTTTGAAAACATAAAAACAAAGCTTCAGTAGGCTACCGCAAAGGGAATCTGAACGCTGTTCAGTAGGCTACCGCAAAGGGAATCTGAACGCTGTTCAGTAGGCTACCGCAAAGGGAATCTGAACGCTGTTCAGTAGGCTACCGCAAAGGGAATCTGAACGCTGTTCAGTAGGCTACCGCAAAGGGAATCTGAACGCTGTTCAGTAGGCTACCGCAAAGGGAATCTGAACGCTGTTCAGTAGGCTACCGCAAAGGGAATCTGAACGCTGTTCAGTAGGCTACCGCAAAGGGAATCTGAACGCTGTTCAGTAGGCTACCGCAAAGGGAATCTGAACGCTGTTCAGTAGGCTACCGCAAAGGGAATCTGAACGCTGTGCGGTAGAAGAGTCCAGTGTTTCAGCCTGTTTTTTTACTTTATTTCACCTTTAATTAACCAGGTAGGCAAGTTGTGAACAAGTTCTCATTTACAACTGCGACCTGACCAAGATAAAGCAAAGCAGTTTGACACATTACAACAACACAGAGTTACACATGGAGTAAAACAACATACAGTCAATAATACAGTAGAAAAGCAAATGAGGTGAGATAAGGGAGGTAAAGGCAAAAAAGTCCATGGTGGCAAAGTAAATACAATATAGCAAGTAAAACACTGGAATGGTAGATTTGTAGTGGAAGAAAGTGCAAAGTAGAAATAGAGATAATGGGGTGCAAAGGAGCAAAATAAAATAAATAAATACAGTAGAGGAAGAGGTAGTTGTTTGGGCTAAATTATAGATGGGCTATGTACAGGTGCTATGTAAAAGGTCCATTGGATTTCTTTGCAGCGCATACATCATTTCCGATTTTAGAAATTGATCAAATTGATAAAAGGCATTATAGAAGCATTGCTTCTATAGCCAATACCAGACACTCATTCATTTTTCGTCGCTCAGTCTTCTAAAGTCCCGACTCCATTTAAAGCCAAGATGTTTAGATTTATTTTTGATTATACTTTTGAACTGCTTTTTGTGACGTGGATGTTCAAAAGTGTTCATTGAGTATTGTTGTAATTGTCATTATTAGATTTTAAAAATATATAAATGAAAAAATAAATGAATTCAGTACCCTCCAAACTCGTCATCAAGCTGGAGGCCCTGTGCAACTGGGTCCTGGACTTCCTGACGGGCCGCCCCCAGGTGGTGAAGGTAGGTAACAACATCTCCACCCCGCTGATCCTCAACACTGGGGCCCCACAAGGGTGCGTTCTCAGCCCTCTCCTGTACTCCCTGTTCATCCATGACTGCATGGCCCAGCATGCCTCCAACTCAATCATCAAGTTTGCAGACGACACTACAGTGGTAGGCTTGATTACCAACAACGACGAGACGGCCTACAGGGAGGAGGTGAGGGCCCTCGGAGTGTGGTGTCAGGAAAATAACCTCACACTCAATGTCAACAAAACAAAGGAGATGATCGTGGACTTCAGGAAACAGCAGAGGGAGCAGCCCCCCATCCACATCGACGGGACAGTAGTGGAGAAGGTGGAGAGTTAAGTTCCTCGGTGTACACATCACGGACAAACTGAAATGGTCCACCCACACAGACAGCGTGGTGAAGAAGGCGCAGCAGCACCTCTTCAACCTCAGGAGGCTGAAGAAATTTGTCTTGTCACCAAAAACACTCAAACTTTTACAGATGCACATTCGAGAGCATCCTGTCGGGCTGTATCACCGCCTGGTACGGCAGCTGCTCTGCCCACAACCGTAAGGCTCTCCAGAGGGTAGTGAGGTCTGCACAACGCATCACCGGGGGCAAACTACCTGCCCTCCAGGACACCTACACCACCCGATGTCACAGGAAGGCCAAAAAGATCATCAAGGACAGCAACCACCCGAGCCACTTCCTGTTCCCCCCGCTATCATCCAAAAGGCGAGGTCAGTACAGGTGCATCAAAGCTGGGACCAAGAGACTGAAAAACAGCTTCTATCTCAAGGCCATCAGACTGTTAAACAGCCATCACTAACATTGAGTGGCTGCTGCCAACATACTGACTCAACTCAAGCCACTTTAATAATGGGAACATTGATGTAATCAATTTATTACTTGCGACTTTATATTAGATAATGTTTACATAACCTACATTATTCATCTCAGATGTATATACTGTACGCCATACCATCTACTGCATCTTGATGTATTAGATGTATCACTAGCCACTTTCTACAATGCCACTTTATATAATGTTTTCATACCCTACATTACTCATCTCATATGTATATACTGTACTCTATACCATCTACTGCATCTTGCCATCCTGATGTAATGTATCACTAGCCACATTAAACAATGCCGCTTTATATGTTTTCATACCCTACATTACTCATCTCATTTGTATATACACTGTACTCCATACCATCTACTGCATCTTGCCTACGCCATTCGGCCATCACTCATTTATATATTTTTATGTACATATTCGTATTCATTCCTTTACACTTGTGTGTACAAGGTAGTTGTTGTGGAATTGGTAGATTACTTGTTAGATATTACTGCACGGTCGGAACTTGAAGCACAAGCATTTCGCTACACTCGCATTAACATCTACTAACCATGTGTATGTGACCAATACATTTGATTTGATTTTAATTAATAAAAAAAATCGAAATGAATGAAAACGAAAAGAAAATAAATCAAGAAAAAAAAATGGGGAAAAATAAATAAATACTAAAATATAATGTAAAAAAATATAATAAAAAAATATATAAAAATAAAATTAATTTTTTAAAAAAGCGTCCGATTAATATCGGCTTTTTTTGGTCCTCCAATAATCGGTGTTGAAGAATCATAAATCGGGCGACCTCTACCACCGACATGTCAATAGACAAGGTATAAACCAGCCTTTCGCGTGCGCTGCAAAATACATTTAGAAATCTAAATTATTAAATTATTGCACGCGCCAACGAGCGTTTGCATTGCCAATGACTAAAATAGAAGTCAGTTCTATTTGTGACGCAGATGCGCTGCAAATCCTGCCTCTCCCATCGCCTCATTGGTTTATAGAAGCAGATACCCACGTGCCGTCTCATTGGTTATACACATGTGGGTGGCGGTAATTGCACCTAATTTATGAAAGTTGCCAATCGCAATACAAAGTCAAGAGAAGAACAATCCTGAAAGAAGAGAGATGACTAAAAACAATTCGGTTGAACGTTTTATGTGTGGATTAATTGGCGGGGTAGAGGACCTTGTGCATTTCAGGTAAAATAACAACTCAATGTTTATATCCCAGGACGAATTAGCTAGCAAGTGCAAGCTAACTAGCATAAATATTTAATGCTTTTCAACCTGTCCCCAAATTAATATGATTGGTTCAGAGCTTGTTTTGATATTAACCTGCGTGTCGTGATCGCGTTTGGTGTAGTGGCACAAAATACATTTACGCACGACGGCGCACAAGCGCAGTCGGTTTGGGTTTGTGTAATTTATAAGAGGGTGTAAACGATGCTGAATGAGTGTAGACTAGGGCTGACCCCAATTAGTCAACTAGTTGATTGTTTGGTCGTTCGGCTGTTGGTCGACCGAGACGGTTTTAGTCGAGCAGTAAAAATATATACACACAGTGCATTCAGGAAGTATTCAGACCCCTTAACATTTTCCACTTTGTTCTGCTACAGCCCAGAATGCACTGCTCTCCCATTATTGTTTCATTACTTCATTGTGCAAATTGTTTGCGTTTGTTAGTTATATCAATTCCCCATTACACATCACTAGTACATTTACAATTAATACATTGGGCGTGTCTATGTATGGAAAATACGTTTCAAATTTTAGAGCAATAGATTGGTCGCATGAACAGATGACTTTCGGTAGACCAAGACATATATTTTTGTAGGGGACAGCCCTAGTGTGGACAAAGAGCTCTCCAATAGGTTTACCGAAATATTCAGGGGCCATTTTCTTAAAAGTAAGGTGAAGTTTATCAACTTTCAAAGCATAATTACTTTCCCATTGTTCCTCAATTGCAGTGTATGATACCATTTTCTAGTCTCTACTTTTATCCAATGTAAAAAAAAAAAAAAACACCACTTCAAATGTTGCTACATAAGACCGAGACGAGGAGATCCGTCACATCTTATCTACCCGCACGGACAACCGGTAAAGTAAGTTAAAATATAATTGTATTTAACATTCTGGCTTGTAGAGGTCGTCAGAGGAAACTTTCCTGATCCCAAACGCTCATTTATCCTGGACGTTGAATCCTGTACAATTCAACATCGGGTCACCAGGCTAAGGTTCGCCCTGCCTGCTAACAGATGGCTCAATGCACGTTTCATTGCCACAACAAGTTGAATATGAGTCTAAAAGTAGCAATGTGTTAAGCAGCAAGCCTGACTTTCAGTCACAGTGACTGACTTTAGATAAACGAGTCTCCATAATTATTTTAGGAAAGCATATCACACCAATAAGCGCACCGTGGCGAACAGAAATATTGCTTGTTGCAAACGTGGCTGGCTAACAGCGTTAGCAGCTAGCTACTATGTTTACCTTACCTTAACATTCTTCGGTACATTTTGTTTATCTCAAATTGTTGTGATACAACATGTGAAGGAAAGTAGACACTTTTAGTTATGTTTTGCCAATGACTGTACATGTAATTTAAGGTAGACTGTTGTCCAATACTTTGAAAATACACACTAGCTTTCTTAATATATTTTTTTATTGCTAAGCATTATGGGAAAAGATGAAAACAAAAATCTTCTTCCGGGTTCCGCGACGTCTTTTCTTAAAGAGACAGTAGCTCAATAAACCTTACGGTTCGGGTTGGGACGTCCTTCCCAGCACGACACAGCTGATTCAAATTACCAACTCATCATCAAGCTTTGATGATTTCAATCAGCTGTGTAGTGCTACCGTTTCTACCGATCTGCGTGCCTGTTATGATTCATTTCAATAATAACGTTTTCGTTTTCTCAAAGTCATTGTCACGTTGTTAATCATAAAAATCAGAAGTAAAAAAAAAAAAAAAAAAAAGTATACAATTAGAAAAGTTTAAATGTAATTTTGGCAAGAGCACTAGCCTCTATGGACACATTGATACACTGTGGTCCTTTGGCGGCTAAAGAAACGAGTGTAAAACTCCGAGATGCAGCTGTAGGCCTCTAACTTCCATCCTCAACTAAGTAAAATGCATAGGCCTAAAGCTGACAAATACAAACATTAGAAAATATCATGATAAATTCTGTTTTTTTTCAATCACAAGCTCTCTACTTGTAGGTGAAAATTCATGACTATGGTTGATTTTCCAGGATCCAGACTTTTCTCCCTGTAGTATTGAGACATAGGGTTAATTAATAGACTTGTTTAAGCAGAATAAAGGCTGAGCTCAGGTGAATGGACAGAGCTGGATAAACAAAGAGTTAACCGTTGGACATATAAAACAGAATGTAAGCAGAATCCACGGGAGTGTACAGACTGGGTCAACACGGAGTTAATCACTAGACATGTAAAAACAGAACGTAAGCAGAAAATGTGTACCTTAGTTACTTAATATAGGCACCACAAGCCATGTATCTGTAATAAGAACATGTGTACTAATCAAGTATTATTAGAAAAGCACTTATTAGGAAAGTATATATGTAATAAATGTATTATTTTTTGTATTAACACTATGGCGCCGCCACTATTATAATCTAATGGTGGCGCCCACATCTGAGCAGATGCAGTTAACAAGCAAGAATTGGGACAAGAAGATAATGGTGGCGAGAGGCCAAGGGGTGTTACTCCTCTACATAGAGGGGAGGGACCATGTGTGATATCTGAAGGTGGAAACCTATAAAGCCTGAGGTCTGTAACAAGAAAATTCAGTTGTTCCATGGAATTGCTCGGCTTCTGTTACTGTTGTATTATAGTCTTTTTGAATTTATCTGAGAAATATTTGATTCAATATTTCCACAACATACTCCGCCTGTCTGCCTCCCTTTCTGTCTTGACTTGAGCAATTGCTAGTGAAGTACAACATTGTAACATTACATCCCAAATTGCGGGCTTCCCAAACACACTGGTGATTTGAAACAATCCACAGCAAAACATTTTAAAAGAAGCAAATGATCCTCTGGTGAAGTATTTTATTTAGAAAGGAGCAGTAACTGTTCACCTGCCAACTTTACAATTCACCAGAGATCTTTATGTATATTTTATTTAAACTTTATTTAACTAGGCAAGTCGGTTAAGAACAAATTCTTATTTTCAATGACGGCCTAGGAACAGTGGGTTAACTACCTTGTTCAGGGGTAGAATGACAGATTTTTACCTTGTCAGGTCGGGGATTCGATCTAGCAACTTTTCGGTTACTGGTCCAACACTCTAACCACTAGGCTACCTGCTGGTTACTAGCCCAACGCTCTAACCACTAGGCTACCTGCTGGTTACTGGCCCAACGCTCTAACCACTAGGCTACCTGCTGGTTACTGGCCCAACGCTCTAACCACTAGGCTACCTGCTGGTTACTAGTCCAACGCTCTAACCACTAGGCTACCTGCTGGTTACTGGCCCAACGCTCTAACCACTAGGCTACCTGCTGGTTACTGGCCCAACGCTCTAACCACTAGGCTACCTGCTGGTTACTGGCCCAACGCTCTAACCACTAGGCTACCTGCTGTGTTACTGGCCCAACGCTCTAACCACTAGACTACCTGCTGGTTACTGGCCCAACGCTCTAACCACTAGACTACCTGCTGGTTACTGGTCCAACGCTCTAACCACTAGGCTACGCTGCCGCCCCACAATGACGAGATGCTCATGTCTCCACTCTAACAATGGGAGTCTTTCTCTCAGTGGCGGGAAGGCAGGCGAAATCCCGGAAATCGGTCCGAGCTGTTTGGCCTATAAACTATTATGAGCCCTATATTGACAGATGAGACTCTCACTAACACGATGGTTCTGAAGCCTCGTATGACATCGGTACAGCCAACTTCTGTCTGTAGTTTCTGGACGTTTTGGGCTACACACTAATACACACTTTACCCTCTGGGCAAAGGTGAGACTCTCACTAACATGTACGTTTCGGTTGTTTTTCTCTAGGACAGGCCTTACAAGACTCATGTTCCCAGTACCAGTTAAAACACTAAATGTAAGTATATATGGAGACTGTTTATTGGCAAAAATATGTGGTTAAATACATGTAAAAAATAAAAAAAGAGATATATTTAAAATCCTAGTATATGACAGATACTTCAGAATAAACTACCTTTTGATATTTTGTGGGGGGACTTTCTGTTGTTCCATGTAGTGAATCTGTTGTTCAATGCATTTGTATGGGCTAATAGCAGTAAGGCCCAAAATAAATGTATCAAATCATTTTTGAATATCTTTTTTTATATATATATACTTCATGGGTTTTAAAATTCCAAATCAAATAGCTAAATGATCCTTGGTATGACCTTCTTAAAACAATTCCTCCTAACTTAGTAGACCCCCCCCCCCCCCCCCTCCCGGGCTAAGACAGGGCTTAGACTCTGATGGTTTAAACATGTGCATGTTTTTCTCCTCTGACCAAAAAAAATAAAACTGATTTAAGGGGTGTGTGGCAGATTTCAAAACTATTCTGCGGTAGGATACACATGAGTATCCACGATGAACTTGTGCTTCCTCACCAAAGGAGGCCATCTAGGAGGACAACTAACGAATTGACAGATTCCTCAACCACTTATTGTTTTCCAGATCATGGAAGAGAGAGGACAGAGGATGGCCTTTTGCCCAAAGACAAAACCCCATGGTGAGGAGAGGAAGTCCAGTGTCCGGCAGTGGGAGAGTATGGCACGAGATAGAACTGGGACGACATTCTGCACATTTTCTCATCGATGAAACATTCGATCTCAGTACAGTTTTCTGTTCCCAAAACAAGAATCTGTTTTGAACAGATTGGATAAGTAGACGTTTACCCCTTTTTAGACTTTAGTCAAAGTTTCCAAAAATGGCATTGTTTAAAAGGAGTGCTAGGGCGAATTGAGTTATTGCACACGTGCACTTCACAGAGTAAGCATTCTCTAACGGAAATATGCAAATACATGCTACAACAAGCCTAGGATCTTGCTAGTTCGTGCTTGGCTCTGCCCACCTCCGTGCTTGTTTTGCCCACTATGCTTAATTTGCTCCTATTGGAAACACAGGCTCTGGTGAAGCTGGAATCAGTTTGGTTTTGGGCTTAAACAGTCATATGCTTTGCAATAGTGGAAGCAGAAGCACTGTTTGATTGAGTGAAGTTAGTGAGAATAAAGTCATGAGCAAGAAGAGAGGAGCTACAAGCAGTTTCTTGTTGGACTGAGATTCATTAACAATTCTGCATTTTTTGGGGGGAGATTCATTTGATGTTACGAAGATGGTGAAGGTGGAGTCGGTCCAAATTTCGATTCCGGTCTCGAGACCATATATCGGTCTTGTGACGAATGCATTCCTGTGGCTGTCCTCATGAGAGCCAGTTTCAGAGAGAACAGTCTATGACTTGGGTGACTGGAGTCTTTGACAATGTTTTGTCCATTCCTCTGACATCGCCTAGTATATAGGTCTTAGATGACAGGAAGCTTGGCTTCAGTGATGTACAGTACTGGTCCGTACGCACTACCCTCTGTGGCGCCTTACGGTCAGATGCCGAGCAGTTGCCATACCAGGCGGTAATGCAACCGGTCAGGATGCTCTCGATGGTGCAGCTGTAGAACCTTTTGAGGATCTAGGGACCCATGCCAAATCTTTGTGAACCATGATATGTTATGAGGACACTGAGGAACTTGAAGCGTTCAGCCTGTTCCACAACAGCCCCATTAATGTATTTTATTTGATCTTTATTTAACTAGGCAAGTCAGTTAAGAATAAATTCTTATTTACAATGATGGCCTACCAAAAGGCAAAAGGCCTCCTGTGGGGATGGTGGCTGGGATTAAAAATAAAAAATATATAAATATAGGACAAAACACACATCACGACAGGAGAGATAACGCAACACTACATAAAGAGAGACATAAGATGACAACACAGCATGGCAGCAACTCATGACAACAACATGGTAGTAGCACAACATGGTAGCAGCACAAAACAGGGTACAAACATTATTGGGCACAGACAACAGCACAAAGGCCAAGAAGGTAGAGGCAACAATACATCACGCAAAGCAGCCACAACTGTCAGAGTGTCCATGATTGAGTCTTTGAATGAAGAGATGGAGATAAAACTGTCCAGTTTGAGTGTTTGTTGCAGCTCGTTCCAGTCGCTAGCTGCAGCGAACTGAAAAGAGGAGCGACCCAGGGATGTGTGTGTTTTGGGGACCTTTAACAGAATGTGACTGGCAGAACGGGTGCAGTAGATATCTCAGATAGGGGGGAGTGAACGGGTGCTGTATGTGGAGGATGAGGGCTGCAGTAGATATCTCAGATAGGGGGGAGTGAACGGGTGTTGTATGTGGAGGATGAGGGCTGCAGTAGATATCTCAGATAGGGGGGAGTGAACGGGTGCTGTATGTGGAGGATGAGGGCTGCAGTAGATATCTCAGATAGGGGGGAGTGAACGGGTGCTGTATGTGGAGGATGAGGGCTGCAGTAGATATCTCAGATAGGGGGGGAGTGAACGGGTGTTGTATGTGGAGGATGAGGGCTGCAGTAGATATCTCAGATAGGGGGGAGTGAACGGGTGTTGTATGTGGAGGATGAGGGCTGCAGTAGATATCTCAGATAGGGGGGAGTGAGGCCTAAGAGGTTTTTATAAATAAGCATCAAACAGTGGGTCTTGCGATGGGTATATAGAGATGACCAGTTTACAGAGGAGTATAGAGTGCAGTGATGTGTCCTATAAGGAACATTGGTGGCAAATCTGATGTCCGAATGGTAAAGAACATCTAGCCGCTCGAGAGCACCCTTACCTGCCGATCTATAAATTATGTCTCCGTAATCTAGCATGGGTAGGATGGTCATCTGAATCAGGGTTAGTTTGGCAGCTGGGGTGAAAGAGGAGCGATTACGATAGAGGAAACCAAGTCTAGATTTAACTTTAGCCTGCAGCTTTGGATGGGGGCGTGCTCGGCCCTCCGTTTCCTGTAGTCCGTGATCAGCTCCTTTTGTCTTGCCGACGTTGAGGGAGAGGTTGTTGTCCTGGCAACACACTGCCAGGTCTGACTTCCTCCCTATAGGCTGTTTGATCGTCGTCGGTGATCAGGTCTACCACCGTCATGTCGTCTGATGTCGTCCGCAAACTTAATGGAAGGTGTTGTAGTCTCCAAATGCATTTGTAGGTAGCTAGTTAACAGCCATGAAAGAAGGTGAACGGATAGCAGCTGTCAAAGAAGGGCGAGAGTAGGCTGGCTACTCTGGATAGAGGAAGTACTTTTGTGTAGTTCCAGTCCCTAGAGAGAAACGGAGGACGGAGATAATCCAGTCCCTAGCGAGAAACGGAGGACGGAGATAATCCAGTCCCTAGAGAGAAACGGAGATAATCCAGTCCCTAGCGAGAAACGGAGGACAGAGATAATCCAGTCCCTAGAGAGAAACGGAGATAATCCAGTCCCTAGCGAGAAACGGAGGACAGAGATAATCCAGTCCCCAGAGAGAAACGGAGGACGGAGATAATCCAGTCCCTAGCGAGAATACATAGTTACTATAACTACTATATATAATACACAGTTACTATAACTACTATATATAATACATAGCTACTATATATAATACACAGTTACTATAACTACTATATATAATACATAGTTACTATAACTACTATATATAATACACAGTTACTATAACTACTATATATAATACATAGCTACTATATATAATACACAGTTACTATAACTACTATATATAATACATAGCTACTATATATAATACATAGTTACTATAACTACTATATATAATACATAGCTACTATAACTACTATATATAATACACAGTTACTATAACTACTATATATAATACACAGTTACTATAACTACTATATATAATACATAGCTACTATATATAATACACAGTTACTATAACTACTATATATAATACATAGCTACTATATATAATACATAGTTACTATAACTACTATATATAATACACAGTTACTATAACTACTATATATAATACATAGCTACTATATATAATACACAGTTACTATACTATATATAATACATAGTTACTATAACTACTATATATATATATATATATATATATATATATATATATATATAATACATAGTTACTATAACTACTATATATAATACATAGTTACTATAACTACTATATATATAATACATAGTTACTATAACTACAGAAAATAGTACATAGTTACTATATATATATAGCTACTATAACTACTATATATAATACATAGTTACTATAACTACTATATATAATACATAGTTACTATAACTACTATATATAATACATAGTTACTATAACTACTATATATATAATACATAGTTACTATAACTAGAAAAAATAGTACATAGTTACTATATATATAACACATATTTACTATAACTACTATATATAATACATAGCTTCTATAGCTACAGCACAGACCTTTATATTGTAATAACTACTGTATGTGTTTAAGAACTTAAAAGGATACTGCGAGATTCTGGCATTTAAAATCTTGTTCTACTGACCCAGAGTCAGACGAACTCGTGGATACCATTTGTATATGTCTGCATGTAGTCAGAGGGAAGTTAGCAGTAGTTTCGTGAGCCAGGTATAGCATTGCTACTGTACCTTTTTAGACTTTCATTCATTGCGCTAATGCTATTTAGCATTGGCTCGCGAAACTACCGCTAACTTCCTTCACGCTGCACGCAGACATAAAATATTATCAACGATCTGACTCTGGGTAAGTAGAACAAGGGCTTAAATGCCAGAATCTTACAATATCCATTTAATTAAGCACTAGCAACGATAAGCAATGATCCAGCTACATATTGTCTTATTGTTTGAAATTCTGAGGTCAGACTGTCCTCTCTGAGGGTGGGATCTTGTCAAAACAGAAACCCTGAGGTCAGTCAGACTGTCTTCTCTGAGGGTGGCATCTTGATTTAACAGATTTAATGACCGTTGTTTAAGCAGATGTGTGGAGGACCCCAGCAGGAGAGACTCCATGTGGTCCCATTCCCCAGAGTGCTCCTCATGCCACAGCTTCGACCGCTCCAGCCAACTACTCCCACTGGAAGGAGAAGAAGAAGTGCAAGAAGGCCAAGAAACGCAAACATGCCAAGAGACACAGGAAGGAATCCATCAAGAGCAAAGAGTTGCTCGTTTCAGAGGGTCAGGGTCTGGAGTCAAAGCCTGGTCACCTGGAGAGAAGGTCCCTCTCCCTGTCTCGGTCCCCTTCCGCCCACTGTCGCTACCCAGGAAGAAGTGCTCTGGGTCGGGCAGGTCAAAGCCTGGTCACCTGGAGAGAAGGTCCCTCTCCCTGTCTCGGTCCCCTTCCGCCCACTGTCGCTACCCAGGAAGAAGTGCTCTGGGTCGGGCAGGTCAAAGCCTGGTCACCTGGAGAGAAGGTCCCTCTCCCTGTCTCGGTCCCCTTCCGCCCACTGACGCTCCCCAGGAAGCAGTGCTCTGGGTCGGGCAGGCGACGCTGATCCTCCTCCAGAGACTCCCGCTCTTACTCCAGGTCCTACACACCAACCACTCCAGGTCTCGGGGGATATCTAGGTCTTACTCCCAGTCCATATACAGATCCTGGTACAGGTCCAGGTCTTTGTCCCTGCTCAGAGGGAGGAAGGCAACCAGATCCTCCAAGAAGCCCAAGATGGCTGACGTTATCAGGCTAAAGCCAGAGGCCTCAGCCCCAGGGACAGTGACGGGTGTAGAGACCAAAGCCAAGGCCCGCCCTGCCGCCCCAGCCCCTGAGAACGCCCCGGTCATTCCCATAAGCGACAGCCCCCCTTCCTCACGCTGGAAGCCAGGCCAGAAACCATGGAAACCCTCTTACCCTCCCATGGGCCCCACAACCCCCAGTACAGCTGAGAAACAGTCCACAACCCCCAGTACAGCTGAGAAACAGTCCACAACCTCTAACATGTTGAAGGACCACCCAGAGACCTCCCACCTGGAGAAGAGCCAGGTCTCTAAGACCCACAGATACCAGAGACGCAGTGGATCCTACAGCCAGTCTTAGAGCTGCTCCAGGAATCACTTCCGGTCCAGGACGAGGTCACCCGGTCGCTAGAACAGAAGGTCCTTCTCCTAAAGCAGGTCAGAATCCTATGACTCTCACAAGAAAGGCAGCAATGAGACCAAGTCCATAGATGAGACCAAGTCCATAGAAAAGACAAAGCTAGACAAGGGCTGGAAGCAGAATTACAGCTCTCTGAAGTGGATCAAGAACCTGGATAAGTACCTCACCGCTCATGACGCCCAGATCCACATTTTTTTTTTATCTGAGGATGGAACAGCCAGCGAACACATTCCTGGACCCAGACATATTGGTTCCAAGGGACAGATGCCCTTTAGCCCATTATCAGAACAAGGACGTCCTCAGGCAATGGGTGCAAAGGGTCTGAAAACAAACCAAAAGTCCTTGGAGGAACCCAGCAGTAGGTCAGAATGGGACAGTAACAGGGATAAACTAGGCAGAAATAACAGCCTGGTGAACAACCACAAGTCTGAGGTTAGATCAGATGAGGTTCTTGACCAGAGACTGACAGCTCTAAGTGGGTGGGACTCCGAGACTCTGAGAAGATGCTGCCTAAGATCTTGGCCGCCACCGAGCCCAAGGTCTTCCTATTAGAGAAGGAGGAGGGTGAGGCCAGCTCCGAGTCAGAACACAAACACTATGTATTTTGTATTTATTATGGATCCTCATTAGCCAAGGCAGCAGCTACTCTTCCTGGGGTCCAGCAAAATTAAGGCAGTTTGTACAATTTTAAAAACATTACAGTACATTCACAGATTTCACAACACACTGTGTGCCCTCAAGCCCCTACTCCACCACTACCACATATCTACAACACACTGTGTTCCCTCAGGCCCCTACTCCACCACTACCACATATCTACAGTACTAAATCCATGTGTATGTGTGTGTATAGTGCGTATGTTATCGTGTGTGTGTGTGTGTGTGTGTGTAGTGCGTAAGTTATCGTGTGTGTGTGTGTGTGTGTGTGTGCACAGCAATATGAACAAAGCTCCTGGAACCTCCGAAGCGCTGGTGCCTCCTGCACCTGTACATACTGCCACCCCATACTGCCACCCCATACTGCCACCCCATACTGCCACCCCATTGTAAGGAAACCCTGAGAATGGACCAGGGGCAGAGAGACACAAGAGCAGGATGAAGAACAAACCTAAACACAAACGCAGGAATAGGAGCTCTGCCATGTCTGGCTCCTACTGGTCAAAGGTCAAGTCGAAGAGGTCCAAGAGGAAACACCAGAAGCTCAAGGAGAAATTCAGCTGGCAGCCACTGCTGGAGTTCAGAGAGGAAGAGGAGGAGGACGAGTCCCAGAAAGAGAAACGTCTAAAGGGTAGTCCTAAGAGAGCTGTCAGGGGAAGACCAGGCAAATCCCCATGTCTGAAAAAGGAGGACGAGGAGAGAATTCCTGCTTCACCCAACAGAAACGGTTCAGTACAGCCAACGCCTCACAGCGTGGAAGATACAGCGGAGATAACCAAAAAACAGAGAGCTAAACCAACTGCCAACTCAAACCCAAAACATACTAAACCTCAGGACCTCACTGCTAACCTGCCAAAGATGGAGCAGCCAGAAACAGTAGTAGATGCTATGGAGATCTGCAACCCAGAACACACGGACCTCCCTGAACCCTCCCCTAAGCCAGCAGGCCCTCTTGGCCACCAGACATCAGTCTAAAAACCCTGGCTCCTCTGAGATGCACCTTGAAGAACGGAGATGTGTTCCTCTCACCTGTTATAGAACAACAGTCTACAGCCTCTCTGCAAGCTGTGATGCTAGCTAGTGGGCAGCAGCAGGAAACTGCAGCAGGCAGAGCTGCTGGACCTCCTGTCGACCCCAATGGAAGCTTCTAAATTGGGATGGCCGCTCTGCAGGCCCTGAACCCAAACCCCTCCTCCGTGGCCCGTCTGCTCCCCACCAGACCTCGGAACACAGCGGGTCCCAGACCCAGCCCCAGCACCAGCCCCAGGGAGGCATCAGGCCCCAGGGCAGCAGGACCCAGAATCAGGTCAGGAGGACCCAGGGGGGAGTCAGCATCCAGATCCAGAGTCGGGTGTATCTGGGTCTTGCTGTTCGACGAGGTGCGGAGGACAGCCAATCAGGACAGCAGCTCCAGCGATGAGAGGTCTGCATCTAAAGCTGGAGCCAGAGGAGAGGCGGAGCAGCAGGAGGTCTAGCCACTCCCACAGGTCCCGCTCCTCCAGCGGCTACCGCAGCTACAACAGTCAGTCTGACCTGCAGTAGAAGTCCTTCCAGAAGCCGTTCCACAGTCTGACCTGCAGTAGAAGTCATTCTTGCAAAAGTGACTCTGCCCGGGTAGAAAGGTGGAGGGCTCTGCCCAGGTAGAGAGGTGGAGGGCTCTGCCCAGGTAGAGAGGTGGAGGGCTCTGCCCAGGTAGAGAGGTGGAGGGCTCTGCCCAGGTAGAGAGGTGGAGGGCTCTGCCCAGGTAGAGAGGTGGAGGGCTCTGCCCAGGTAGAGAGGTGGAGGGCTCTGCCCAGGTAGAGAGGTGGAGGGCTCTGCCCAGGTAGAGAGGTGGAGGGCTCTGCCCAGGTAGAGAGGTGGAGGGCTCTGCCCAGGTAGAGAGATGGAGGGCTCTGCCCAGGTAGAGAGGTGGAGGGCTCTGCCCAGGTAGAGAGGTGGAGGGCTCTGCCCAGGTAGAGAGGTGGAGGGCTCTGCCCAGGTAGAGGGCTCTGCCCAGGTAGAGAGGTGGAGGGCTCTGCCCAGGTAGAGAGGTGGAGGGCTCTGCCCAGGTAGAGAGGTGGAGGGCTCTGCCCAGGTAGAAAGGTGGAGGGCTCTGCCCAGGTAGAGAGGTGGAGGGCTCTGCCCAGGTAGAGAGGTGGAGGGCTCTGCCCAGGTAGAGAGGTGGAGGGCTCTGCCCAGGTAGAGAGGTGGAGGGCTCTGCCCAGGTAGAGAGGTGGAGGGCTCTGCCCAGGTGGAGAGGTGGAGGGCTCTGCCCAGGTAGAGAGGTGGAGGGCTCTGCCCAGGTAGAGAGGTGGAGGGCTCTGCCCAGGTAGAGAGGTGGAGGGCTCTGCCCAGGTAGAGAGGTGGAGGGCTCTGCCCAGGTAGAGAGGTGGAGGGCTCTGCCCAGGTAGAGGGCTCTGCCCAGGTAGAGAGGTGGAGGGCTCTGCCCAGGTAGAGGGCTCTGCCCAGGTAGAGAGGTGGAGGGCTCTGCCCAGGTAGAGAGGTGGAGGGCTCTGCCCAGGTAGAGAGATGGCACTTCTTGCTTTTGCTGCCCCATGATTTCCCGACTATCTTGCCCAACATTTTTTTGTGCAACCTTGATATTCCCAAACCAGCAGGTCAAGCAGTAGGACAGAATGCTTTCAATGAATGATTTTGAAAATATGGTTAGATGATTCATGAGTCTGTTTGTTTCTGTCTCTGTCCTGATGATTCATGAGTCTGTTTCTGTCTCTGTCCTGATGATTCAAGAGTCTGTTTCTGTCTCTGTCCTGATGATTCATGAGTCTGTTTCTGTCTCTGTCCTGATGATTCATGAGTCTGTTTCTGTCTCTGTCCTGATGATTCATGAGTCTGTTTCTGTCTCTGTCCTGATGATTCATGAGTCTGTTTCTGTCTCTGTCCTGATGATTCATGAGTCTGTTTCTGTCTCTGTCCTGATGATTCATGAGTCTGTTTCTGTCTCTGTCCTGATGTCCTGGTGATTCCTGTGGGTCTAAAACGGCCTATACGGCTAGTCTGATAGCCCGTCTGTTTTCGCTATCATGCCTACTCCCTGTTACTTATTGTCATATCAAAGTTGACAATGACAGCAATGTAGTTAGTTGGCAAGAGCACAAACAGATCTGGGATCAGGCTACTGATGAGGCCTCTTTTTTCCTCTCATCTTTTAAGACTAAAAGGATTTCTATTGGGAACAAATACGGTTACTTGTTAAAGAGGGGAAAAGTAATGACCTGTACAACATTTTATGTGTGGATACATACTGTGTGTGTGTGTGTGTGTGTGTGTGTGTGTGTGTGTGTGTGTGTGTGTGTGTGTGTGTGTGTGTGTATATATATATATATATATATATATATATATATATATATATATTATAGACACAACGATAGTCGTGGATGGCTTGGTGACTCTTGCAGCCACTAACGTTGTACAGTTTTTATTTTGTCTTTTATTTTTTATTTTACCTCTACTACCTTAAACATATTATATTATATTAACCTATATTAGGTTTTGATTGGCCAATGCATGTTGAAGGGAGTTTTTCCCCTCTTTTCTCCTCTGCTGAGAACTCCATTCTCCATATTCCTGAATGAATGTGGGACCTCAGCTGAGAACTCCATTCTCCATATTCCTGAATGAATGTGGGTCCTCTGCTGAGAACTCCATTCTCCATATTCCTGAATGAATTTGGGACCTCAGCTGAGAACTCCATTCTCTAAATGATCACCAGATAACCTGCGAACCGATCGAGGTGCTTTCTTGCAAAATAGGCGTTTAATTCCTTAGCGTTATCTAATAGGCACTTTTTTTAAATGACCTCCAAGAAATTCCACAAAGTTGTCAACAGTGACACTGGAATCACAGAGAACAATTATTTATGAACACTTCCTTCCATTTGAATATTGAAGGAAGGTGTTATTGATTTAATTAAAAACAATATTTTCTCTGCTATATTTTACAGAAAACAATGAAGGAAAGCTAAATGATTACATGAGGGCTAACAGGCTAATATTACATTTTTTGTTGAAGGAAAAACAGAAAATGATAGGCAGAATTAGGATTACAGATCATACAGTCTCATTCAAAGTGAAAAATGCAGCATGTCCTCATTGAAGATGTATCTGTTCTAGGTACAGAGCTGCGACGCTAACTGAAAACTAGCCACTCTCTATCTTAGCAACAGTAGCAAGCTAGCTAGCCACAAGTTTTTATAATGTCTATTAATCCTCCCTGTTTCCTTTAGTCCACTATCAGATCCTTAGTCTTGCTCACGTTGAGGGAGAGGTTGCTGTCCTGGCACCACACTGCCAGATCACTGACTTCCTCCCTATAGGCTGTCTCATCGTCGTCGGTGATCAGGCCAACCACCGTTATGTCGTCAGCACGACGTCGGTGTTGGAGTCACACAGAAGTGGGTGAACAGGGCGAACAGGAGGGGCCTGTATCACCTCTTTAAGCTGCATGGCTGAGCTCTATATATTAGCAGACCCCTGAAGAGGCAGGAGCTCTGTATCACCTCTTTAAGCTGCATGGCTGGGCTCTATATATTAGCAGACCCCTGAAGAGGCAGGAGCTCTGTATCACCTCTTTAAGCTGCATGGCTGGGCTCTATATTACATTTACATATTTACATATATTATGCAGTTAAAGCTGCAATATCTAACTTTTTGGGCGACCTGACCAAATTCACATAGAAATGTGAGTTATAGATCTGTCATTCTCATTGAAAGCAAGTCTAAGAAGGGGTAAATATGTTCTGTGCTATTTCTATGCTTCCCATTGTTAAGTTTGGTTTTTACCTCTTTTACTTTCGGTTTTGTGAACCATCTTCAAAAAGCTGAAAATACAATATTTTAAGTTGTTGAAAATATATTTCACCACAGTTTAGATGGTATAATGATTCACACAGTGGTTTAGATGGTATAATGATTCTCTGTGGTTTAGATGGTATAATGATTCACACAGTGTTTTAGATGGTATAATGATTCACAGTGGTTTAGATGGTATAATGATTCACACAGTGGTTTAGATGGTATAATGATTCACACAGTGGTTTAGATGGTATAATGATTCACAGTGGTTTAGATGGTATAATGATTCACACAGTGGTTTAGATGGTATAATGATTCACACAGTGGTTTAGATGGTATAATGATTCACACAGTGGTTTAGATGGTATAATGATTCACACAGTGGTTTAGATGGTATAATGATTCACACGTGGTTTAGATGGTATAATGATTCACACAGTGGTTTAGATGGTATAATGATTCACAGTGGTTTAGATGGTATAATGATTCACAGTGGTTTAGATGGTATAATGATTCACAGTGGTTTAGATGGTAGAATGATTCACAGTGGTTTAGATGGTAGAATGATTCACAGTGGTTTAGATGGTAGAATGATTCACACAGTGGTTTAGATGGTATAATGATTCTCAGTGGTTTAGATGGTATAATGATTCTCAGTGGTTTAGATGGTATAATGATTCTCAGTGGTTTAGATGGTATAATGATTCTCAGTGGTTTAGATGGTATAATGATTCACACAGTGGTTTAGATGGTATAATGATTCACACAGTGGTTTAGATGGTATAATGATTCACACAGTGGTTTAGATGGTATAATGATTCACACGTGGTTTAGATGGTATAATGATTCACACAGTGGTTTAGATGGTATAATGATTCACACAGTGGTTTAGATGGTATAATGATTCACACAGTGGTTTAGATGGTATAATGATTCACACAGTGGTTTAGATGGTATAATGATTCACACAGTGGTTTAGATGGTATAATGATTCACACAGTGGTTTAGATGGTATAATGATTCTCAGTGGTTTAGATGGTATAATGATTCACACAGTGGTTTAGATGGTATAATGATTCACACAGTGGTTTAGATGGTATAATGATTCACACAGTGGTTTAGATGGTATAATGATTCACACAGTGGTTTTGATGGTATAATGATTCACACAGTGGTTTTGATGGTATAATGATTCACACAGTGGTTTTGATGGTATAATGATTCACACAGTGGTTTAGATGGTATAATGATTCTCAGTGGTTTAGATGGTATAATGATTCACACAGTGGTTTAGATGGTATAATGATTCACACAGTGGTTTAGATGGTAGAATGATTCACACAGTGGTTTAGATGGTAGAATGATTCACACAGTGGTTTAGATGGTAGAATGATTCACACAGTGGTTTAGATGGTAGAATGATTCACACAGTGGTTTAGATGGTAGAATGATTCACACAGTGGTTTTGATGGTAGAATGATTCACACAGTGGTTTTGATGGTATAATGATTCACACAGTGGTTTTGATGGTATAATGATTCACACAGTGGTTTTGATGGTATAATGATTCACACAGTGGTTTTGATGGTATAATGATTCACACAGTGGTTTTGATGGTATAATGATTCACACAGTGGTTTAGATGGTATAATGATTCACACAGTGGTTTAGATGGTATAATGATTCACACAGTGGTTTAGATGGTATAATGATTCACACAGTGGTTTAGATGGTATAATGATTCACACAGTGGTTTAGATGGTATAATGATTCACACAGTGGTTTAGATGGTATAATGATTCACACAGTGGTTTAGATGGTATAATGATTCACACAGTGGTTTAGATGGTATAATGATTCACACAGTGGTTTAGATGGTATAATGATTCACACAGTGGTTTAGATGGTATAATGATTCACACAGTGGTTTAGATGGTATAATGATTCACACAGTGGTTTAGATGGTATAGTGATTCACACAGTGGTTTCGATGGTATAGTGATTCACACAGTGGTTTCGATGGTATAATGATTCACACAGTGGTTTAGATGGTATAATGATTCACACAGTGGTTTAGATGGTATAATGATTCACACAGTGGTTTCGATGGTATAATGATTCACACAGTGGTTTTGATGGTATAATGATTCACACAGTGGTTTTGATGGTATAATGATTCACACAGTGGTTTTGATGGTATAATGATTCACACAGTGGTTTTGATGGTATAATGATTCACACAGTGGTTTTGATGGTATAATGATTCACACAGTGGTTTAGATGGTATAATGATTCTCAGTGGTTTAGATGGTATAATGATTCACACAGTGGTTTAGATGGTATAATGATTCACACAGTGGTTTAGATGGTATAATGATTCACACAGTGGTTTTGATGGTATAATGATTCACACAGTGGTTTTGATGGTATAATGATTCACACAGTGGTTTAGATGGTATAATGATTCACACAGTGGTTTAGATGGTATAATGATTCACAGTGGTTTAGATGGTATAATGATTCACACAGTGGTTTAGATGGTATAATGATTCACACAGTGGTTTAGATGGTATAATGATTCACACAGTGGTTTAGATGGTATAATGATTCACACAGTGGTTTAGATGGTATAATGATTCACACAGTGGTTTAGATGGTATAATGATTCACTCAGTGGTTTAGATGGTATAGTGATTCACTCAGTGGTTTAGATGGTATAGTGATTCACACAGTGGTTTAGATGGTATAGTGATTCACACAGTGGTTTAGATGGTATAATGATTCACACAGTGGTTTAGATGGTATAATGATTCACACAGTGGTTTAGATGGTATAGTGATTCACACAGTGGTTTAGATGGTATAGTGATTCACACAGTGGTTTAGATGGTATAGTGATTCACACAGTGGTTTAGATGGTATAGTGATTCACACAGTGGTTTAGATGGTATAGTGATTCACACAGTGGTTTAGATGGTATAATGATTCACACAGTGGTTTAGATGGTATAATGATTCACACAGTGGTTTAGATGGTATAATGATTCACACAGTGGTTTTGATGGTATAATGATTCACACAGTGGTTTTGATGGTATAATGATTCACACAGTGGTTTAGATGGTATAATGATTCACACAGTGGTTTAGATGGTATAATGATTCACACAGTGGTTTAGATGGTATAATGATTCACACAGTGGTTTAGATGGTATAATGATTCACAGTGGTTTAGATGGTATAATGATTCACACAGTGGTTTAGATGGTATAATGATTCACACAGTGGTTTAGATGGTAGAATGATTCACACAGTGGTTTTGATGGTATAATGATTCACACAGTGGTTTTGATGGTATAATGATTCACACAGTGGTTTTGATGGTATAATGATTCACACAGTGGTTTTGATGGTATAATGATTCACACAGTGGTTTTGATGGTATAATGATTCACACAGTGGTTTAGATGGTATAATGATTCACACAGTGGTTTAGATGGTATAATGATTCACACAGTGGTTTAGATGGTATAATGATTCACACAGTGGTTTAGATGGTATAATGATTCACACAGTGGTTTTGATGGTATAATGATTCACACAGTGGTTTAGATGGTATAATGATTCACACAGTGGTTTAGATGGTATAATGATTCACACAGTGGTTTAGATGGTATAATGATTCACAGTGGTTTAGATGGTATAATGATTCACACAGTGGTTTAGATGGTATAATGATTCACACAGTGGTTTAGATGGTATAATGATTCACACAGTGGTTTAGATGGTATAATGATTCACACAGTGGTTTAGATGGTATAATGATTCACACAGTGGTTTAGATGGTATAATGATTCACACAGTGGTTTAGATGGTATAATGATTCACACAGTGGTTTAGATGGTATAATGATTCACACAGTGGTTTAGATGGTATAATGATTCACACAGTGGTTTAGATGGTATAATGATTCACACAGTGGTTTAGATGGTATAATGATTCACACAGTGGTTTAGATGGTATAATGATTCACACAGTGGTTTAGATGGTATAATGATTCACACAGTGGTTTAGATGGTATAATGATTCACACAGTGGTTTAGATGGTATAATGATTCACACAGTGGTTTAGATGGTATAATGATTCACACAGTGGTTTAGATGGTATAATGATTCACACAGTGGTTTAGATGGTATAATGATTCACACAGTGGTTTAGATGGTATAATGATTCACACAGTGGTTTAGATGGTATAATGATTCACACAGTGGTTTAGATGGTATAATGATTCACACAGTGGTTTAGATGGTATAATGATTCACACAGTGGTTTAGATGGTATAATGATTCACACAGTGGTTTAGATGGTATAATGATTCACACAGTGGTTTAGATGGTAGAATGATTCACACAGTGGTTTAGATGGTATAATGATTCACACAGTGGTTTTGATGGTATAATGATTCACACAGTGGTTTTGATGGTATAATGATTCACACAGTGGTTTTGATGGTATAATGATTCACACAGTGGTTTTGATGGTATAATGATTCACACAGTGGTTTAGATGGTATAATGATTCTCTGTGGTTTAGATGGTATAATGATTCACACAGTGGTTTAGATGGTATAATGATTCACACAGTGGTTTAGATGGTATAATGATTCAGACAGTGGTTTAGATGGTATAATGATTCACACAGTGGTTTAGATGGTATAATGATTCACACAGTGGTTTAGATGGTATAATGATTCACACAGTGGTTTAGATGGTATAATGATTCACAGTGGTTTAGATGGTATAATGATTCACACAGTGGTTTAGATGGTATAATGATTCACACAGTGGTTTAGATGGTATAATGATTCACACAGTGGTTTAGATGGTATAATGATTCACACAGTGGTTTAGATGGTATAATGATTCACACAGTGGTTTAGATGGTATAATGATTCACTCAGTGGTTTAGATGGTATAATGATTCACACAGTGGTTTAGATGGTATAATGATTCACACAGTGGTTTAGATGGTATAATGATTCACACAGTGGTTTAGATGGTATAATGATTCACACAGTGGTTTAGATGGTATAATGATTCACACAGTGGTTTAGATGGTATAATGATTCACACAGTGGTTTAGATGGTATAATGATTCACACAGTGGTTTAGATGGTATAATGATTCACACAGTGGTTTAGATGGTATAATGATTCACACAGTGGTTTAGATGGTATAATGATTCACACAGTGGTTTAGATGGTATAATGATTCACACAGTGGTTTAGATGGTATAATGATTCACACAGTGGTTTAGATGGTATAATGATTCACACAGTGGTTTAGATGGTATAATGATTCACACAGTGGTTTAGATGGTATAATGATTCACACAGTGGTTTAGATGGTATAATGATTCACACAGTGGTTTAGATGGTATAATGATTCACACAGTGGTTTTGATGGTATAATGATTCACACAGTGGTTTTGATGGTATAATGATTCACACAGTGGTTTTGATGGTATAATGATTCACACAGTGGTTTTGATGGTATAATGATTCACACAGTGGTTTAGATGGTATAATGATTCTCTGTGGTTTAGATGGTATAATGATTCACACAGTGGTTTAGATGGTATAATGATTCACACAGTGGTTTAGATGGTATAATGATTCACACAGTGGTTTAGATGGTATAATGATTCACACAGTGGTTTCGATGGTATAATGATTCACACAGTGGTTTTGATGGTATAATGATTCACACAGTGGTTTAGATGGTATAATGATTCACACAGTGGTTTAGATGGTATAATGATTCACACAGTGGTTTTGATGGTATAATGATTCACACAGTGGTTTTGATGGTATAATGATTCACACAGTGGTTTAGATGGTATAATGATTCACACAGTGGTTTAGATGGTATAATGATTCACACAGTGGTTTAGATGGTATAATGATTCACACAGTGGTTTAGATGGTATAATGATTCACACAGTGGTTTTGATGGTATAATGATTCACACAGTGGTTTAGATGGTATAATGATTCACACAGTGGTTTAGATGGTATAATGATTCACACAGTGGTTTAGATGGTATAATGATTCACAGTGGTTTAGATGGTATAATGATTCACAGTGGTTTAGATGGTATAATGATTCACAGTGGTTTAGATGGTATAATGATTCACACGTGGTTTAGATGGTATAATGATTCACAGTGGTTTAGATGGTATAATGATTCACCAGTGGTTTAGATGGTTTAATGATTCACACAGTGGTTTAGATGGTATAATGATTCACACAGTGGTTTAGATGGTATAATGATTCACACAGTGGTTTAGATGGTATAATGATTCACACAGTGGTTTAGATGGTATAATGATTCACACAGTGGTTTAGATGGTATAATGATTCACACAGTGGTTTAGATGGTATAATGATTCACACAGTGGTTTAGATGGTATAATGATTCACACAGTGGTTTAGATGGTATAATGATTCACACAGTGGTTTAGATGGTATAATGATTCACACAGTGGTTTAGATGGTATAATGATTCACACAGTGGTTTAGATGGTATAATGATTCACACAGTGGTTTAGATGGTATAATGATTCACACAGTGGTTTAGATGGTATAATGATTCACACAGTGGTTTAGATGGTAGAATGATTCACACAGTGGTTTAGATGGTAGAATGATTCACACAGTGGTTTAGATGGTAGAATGATTCACACAGTGGTTTAGATGGTAGAATGATTCACACAGTGGTTTAGATGGTATAATGATTCACACAGTGGTTTAGATGGTATAATGATTCACACAGTGGTTTAGATGGTATAATGATTCACACAGTGGTTTAGATGGTATAATGATTCACACAGTGGTTTAGATGGTATAATGATTCACACAGTGGTTTAGATGGTATAATGATTCACACAGTGGTTTAGATGGTATAATGATTCACACAGTGGTTTAGATGGTATAATGATTCACACAGTGGTTTAGATGGTATAATGATTCACACAGTGGTTTAGATGGTATAATGATTCACACAGTGGTTTAGATGGTATAATGATTCACACAGTGGTTTAGATGGTATAATGATTCACACAGTGGTTTAGATGGTATAATGATTCACACAGTGGTTTAGATGGTATAATGATTCACACAGTGGTTTAGATGGTATAATGATTCACACAGTGGTTTAGATGGTATAATGATTCACACAGTGGTTTAGATGGTATAATGATTCACACAGTGGTTTAGATGGTATAATGATTCACACAGTGGTTTAGATGGTATAATGATTCACACAGTGGTTTAGATGGTATAATGATTCACACAGTGGTTTAGATGGTATAATGATTCACACAGTGGTTTAGATGGTATAATGATTCACACAGTGGTTTAGATGGTATAATGATTCACACAGTGGTTTAGATGGTATAATGATTCACACAGTGGTTTAGATGGTATAATGATTCACACAGTGGTTTAGATGGTATAATGATTCACACAGTGGTTTAGATGGTATAATGATTCACACAGTGGTTTAGATGGTATAATGATTCACACAGTGGTTTAGATGGTATAATGATTCTCAGTGGTTTAGATGGTATAATGATTCACACAGTGGTTTAGATGGTATAATGATTCACACAGTGGTTTAGATGGTATAATGATTCACACAGTGGTTTAGATGGTATAATGATTCACACAGTGGTTTAGATGGTATAATGATTCACACAGTGGTTTAGATGGTATAATGATTCACACAGTGGTTTAGATGGTATAATGATTCACACAGTGGTTTAGATGGTATAATGATTCACAGTGGTTTAGATGGTATAATGATTCACCAGTGGTTTAGATGGTATAATGATTCACACAGTGGTTTAGATGGTATAATGATTCACAGTGGTTTAGATGGTATAATGATTCACACAGTGGTTTAGATGGTATAATGATTCACACAGTGGTTTAGATGGTATAATGATTCACACAGTGGTTTAGATGGTATAATGATTCACACAGTGGTTTAGATGGTATAATGATTCACACAGTGGTTTAGATGGTATAATGATTCACACAGTGGTTTAGATGGTATAATGATTCACACAGTGGTTTAGATGGTATAATGATTCACACAGTGGTTTAGATGGTATAATGATTCACACAGTGGTTTAGATGGTATAATGATTCACACAGTGGTTTAGATGGTATAATGATTCACACAGTGGTTTAGATGGTTTAATGATTCACAGTGGTTTAGATGGTTTAATGATTCACAGTGGTTTAGATGGTATAATGATTCACACAGTGGTTTAGATGGTATAATGATTCACACAGTGGTTTAGATGGTATAATGATTCACACAGTGGTTTAGATGGTATAATGATTCACACAGTGGTTTAGATGGTATAATGATTCACACAGTGGTTTAGATGGTATAATGATTCACACAGTGGTTTAGATGGTATAATGATTCACACAGTGGTTTAGATGGTATAATGATTCACACAGTGGTTTAGATGGTATAATGATTCTCTGTGGTTTAGATGGTATAATGATTCACACAGTGGTTTAGATGGTATAATGATTCACACAGTGGTTTAGATGGTATAATGATTCACACAGTGGTTTAGATGGTATAATGATTCACACAGTGGTTTAGATGGTATAATGATTCACACAGTGGTTTAGATGGTATAATGATTCACACAGTGGTTTAGATGGTATAATGATTCACACAGTGGTTTAGATGGTATAATGATTCACACAGTGGTTTAGATGGTATAATGATTCACACAGTGGTTTAGATGGTTTAATGATTCACAGTGGTTTAGATGGTTTAATGATTCTCAGTGGTTTAGATGGTTTAATGATTCACAGTGGTTTAGATGGTTTAATGATTCACACAGTGGTTTAGATGGTATAATGATTCACACAGTGGTTTAGATGGTATAATGATTCACACAGTGGTTTAGATGGTATAATGATTCACACAGTGGTTTAGATGGTATAATGATTCACACAGTGGTTTAGATGGTATAATGATTCACACAGTGGTTTAGATGGTATAATGATTCACACAGTGGTTTAGATGGTATAATGATTCACACAGTGGTTTTGATGGTATAATGATTCACAGTGGTTTTGATGGTATAATGATTCACAGTGGTTTAGATGGTATAATGATTCACAGTGGTTTAGATGGTATAATGATTCAACCAGTGGTTTAGATGGTATAATGATTCACACAGTGGTTTAGATGGTGGAATGATTCACAGTGGTTTAGATGGTATAATGATTCTCAGTGGTTTAGATGGTATAATGATTCTCAGTGGTTTAGATGGTATAATGATTCTCAGTGGTTTAGATGGTATAATGATTCACACAGTGGTTTAGATGGTATAATGATTCACACAGTGGTTTAGATGGTATAATGATTCACACAGTGGTTTAGATGGTATAATGATTCACACAGTGGTTTAGATGGTATAATGATTCACACAGTGGTTTAGATGGTATAATGATTCACACAGTGGTTTAGATGGTATAATGATTCACACAGTGGTTTAGATGGTATAATGATTCACACAGTGGTTTAGATGGTATAATGATTCACACAGTGGTTTAGATGGTATAATGATTCACACAGTGGTTTAGATGGTATAATGATTCTCTGTGGTTTAGATGGTATAATGATTCACACAGTGGTTTAGATGGTATAATGATTCTCTGTGGTATAGATGGTATAATGATTCACACAGTGGTTTAGATGGTATAATGATTCACACAGTGGTTTAGATGGTATAATGATTCACACAGTGGTTTAGATGGTATAATGATTCACACAGTGGTTTAGATGGTATAATGATTCACACAGTGGTTTAGATGGTATAATGATTCACACAGTGGTTTAGATGGTATAATGATTCACACAGTGGTTTAGATGGTATAATGATTCACACAGTGGTTTAGATGGTTTAATGATTCACAGTGGTTTAGATGGTTTAATGATTCTCAGTGGTTTAGATGGTTTAATGATTCTCAGTGGTTTAGATGGTTTAATGATTCACAGTGGTTTAGATGGTTTAATGATTCACACAGTGGTTTAGATGGTTTAATGATTCACACAGTGGTTTAGATGGTATAATGATTCACACAGTGGTTTAGATGGTATAATGATTCACACAGTGGTTTAGATGGTATAATGATTCACACAGTGGTTTAGATGGTATAATGATTCACACAGTGGTTTTGATGGTATAATGATTCACACAGTGGTTTTGATGGTATAATGATTCACACGTGGTTTTGATGGTATAATGATTCACAGTGGTTTAGATGGTATAATGATTCACAGTGGTTTAGATGGTATAATGATTCACAGTGGTTTAGATGGTATAATGATTCAACCAGTGGTTTAGATGGTATAATGATTCACACCAGTGGTTTAGATGGTGGAATGATTCACAGTGGTTTAGATGGTATAATGATTCTCAGTGGTTTAGATGGTATAATGATTCTCAGTGGTTTAGATGGTATAATGATTCTCAGTGGTTTAGATGGTATAATGATTCACACAGTGGTTTAGATGGTATAATGATTCACACAGTGGTTTAGATGGTATAATGATTCACACAGTGGTTTAGATGGTATAATGATTCACACAGTGGTTTAGATGGTATAATGATTCACACAGTGGTTTAGATGGTATAATGATTCACACAGTGGTTTAGATGGTATAATGATTCACACAGTGGTTTTGATGGTATAATGATTCACACAGTGGTTTTGATGGTATAATGATTCACACAGTGGTTTTGATGGTATAATGATTCTCTGTGGTTTAGATGGTATAATGATTCACACAGTGGTTTAGATGGTATAATGATTCTCTGTGGTTTAGATGGTATAATGATTCACACAGTGGTTTAGATGGTATAATGATTCACACAGTGGTTTAGATGGTATAATGATTCACACAGTGGTTTAGATGGTATAATGATTCACACAGTGGTTTAGATGGTATAATGATTCACACAGTGGTTTAGATGGTTTAATGATTCACACAGTGGTTTAGATGGTTTAATGATTCACACAGTGGTTTAGATGGTATAATGATTCACACAGTGGTTTAGATGGTATAATGATTCACACAGTGGTTTAGATGGTATAATGATTCACACAGTGGTTTAGATGGTATAATGATTCACACAGTGGTTTAGATGGTATAATGATTCACACAGTGGTTTAGATGGTATAATGATTCACACAGTGGTTTTGATGGTATAATGATTCACACAGTGGTTTTGATGGTATAATGATTCACACAGTGGTTTTGATGGTATAATGATTCACACAGTGGTTTTGATGGTATAATGATTCACAGTGGTTTAGATGGTATAATGATTCACAGTGGTTTAGATGGTATAATGATTCACAGTGGTTTAGATGGTAGAATGATTCACCCGGTGGTTTAGATGGTAGAATGATTCACACGGTGGTTTAGATGGTATAATGATTCTCAGTGGTTTAGATGGTATAATGATTCTCAGTGGTTTAGATGGTATAATGATTCTCAGTGGTTTAGATGGTATAATGATTCACACAGTGGTTTAGATGGTATAATGATTCACACAGTGGTTTAGATGGTATAATGATTCACACAGTGGTTTAGATGGTATAATGATTCACACAGTGGTTTAGATGGTATAATGATTCACACAGTGGTTTAGATGGTATAATGATTCACACAGTGGTTTAGATGGTATAAGGATTCACACAGTGGTTTTGATGGTATAATGATTCACACAGTGGTTTTGATGGTATAATGATTCACACAGTGGTTTTGATGGTATAATGATTCTCTGTGGTTTAGATGGTATAATGATTCACACAGTGGTTTAGATGGTATAAAGATTCACACAGTGGTTTAGATGGTAGAATGATTCACACAGTGGTTTAGATGGTAGAATGATTCACACAGTGGTTTTGATGGTAGAATGATTCACACAGTGGTTTAGATGGTAGAATGATTCACACAGTGGTTTTGATGGTATAATGATTCACACAGTGGTTTTGATGGTATAATGATTCACACAGTGGTTTTGATGGTATAATGATTCACACAGTGGTTTTGATGGTATAATGATTCACAGTGGTTTTGATGGTATAATGATTCACAGTGGTTTAGATGGTATAATGATTCACAGTGGTTTAGATGGTATAATGATTCACAGTGGTTTAGATGGTATAATGATTCACAGTGGTTTAGATGGTTTAATGATTCACAGTGGTTTAGATGGTTTAATGATTCACACAGTGGTTTAGATGGTATAATGATTCACACAGTGGTTTAGATGGTATAATGATTCACACAGTGGTTTTGATGGTATAATGATTCACACAGTGGTTTTGATGGTATAGTGATTCACACAGTGGTTTAGATGGTATAGTGATTCACTCAGTGGTTTAGATGGTATAGTGATTCACTCAGTGGTTTAGATGGTATAGTGATTCACACAGTGGTTTAGATGGTATAGTGATTCACACAGTGGTTTAGATGGTATAGTGATTCACACAGTGGTTTAGATGGTATAGTGATTCACACAGTGGTTTCGATGGTATAGTGATTCACACAGTGGTTTCGATGGTATAGTGATTCACACAGTGGTTTCGATGGTATAATGATTCACACAGTGGTTTCGATGGTATAATGATTCACACAGTGGTTTCGATGGTATAATGATTCACACAGTGGTTTCGATGGTATAATGATTCACACAGTGGTTTCGATGGTATAATGATTCACACAGTGGTTTTGATGGTATAATGATTCACACAGTGGTTTTGATGGTATAATGATTCACACAGTGGTTTAGATGGTATAATGATTCTCTGTGGTTTAGATGGTATAATGATTCACACAGTGGTTTAGATGGTATAATGATTCACACAGTGGTTTAGATGGTATAATGATTCACACAGTGGTTTAGATGGTATAATGATTCACACAGTGGTTTAGATGGTATAATGATTCACACAGTGGTTTTGATGGTATAATGATTCACACAGTGGTTTTGATGGTATAATGATTCACACAGTGGTTTAGATGGTATAATGATTCACACAGTGGTTTAGATGGTATAATGATTCACAGTGGTTTAGATGGTATAATGATTCACAGTGGTTTAGATGGTATAATGATTCACAGTGGTTTAGATGGTATAATGATTCACAGTGGTTTAGATGGTTTAATGATTCACAGTGGTTTAGATGGTTTAATGATTCACACAGTGGTTTAGATGGTTTAATGATTCACAGTGGTTTAGATGGTTTAATGATTCACACAGTGGTTTAGATGGTTTAATGATTCACACAGTGGTTTAGATGGTATAATGATTCACACAGTGGTTTAGATGGTATAATGATTCACACAGTGGTTTAGATGGTATAATGATTCACACAGTGGTTTAGATGGTATAATGATTCACACAGTGGTTTAGATGGTATAATGATTCACACAGTGGTTTAGATGGTATAATGATTCACACAGTGGTTTAGATGGTATAATGATTCACACAGTGGTTTAGATGGTATGATTCACACAGTGGTTTAGATGGTATAATGTGATGGTATAATGATTCACACAGTGGTTTTGATGGTATAATGATTCACACAGTGGTTTAGATGGTATAATGATTCACACAGTGGTTTAGATGGTATAATGATTCACAGTGGTTTAGATGGTATAATGATTCACAGTGGTTTAGATGGTATAATGATTCACAGTGGTTTAGATGGTATAATGATTCACAGTGGTTTAGATGGTTTAATGATTCACAGTGGTTTAGATGGTTTAATGATTCACACAGTGGTTTAGATGGTTTAATGATTCACAGTGGTTTAGATGGTTTAATGATTCACACAGTGGTTTAGATGGTTTAATGATTCACACAGTGGTTTAGATGGTATAATGATTCACACAGTGGTTTAGATGGTATAATGATTCACACAGTGGTTTAGATGGTATAATGATTCACACAGTGGTTTAGATGGTATAATGATTCACACAGTGGTTTAGATGGTATAATGATTCACACAGTGGTTTAGATGGTATAATGATTCACACAGTGGTTTAGATGGTATAATGATTCACACAGTGGTTTAGATGGTATAATGATTCACACAGTGGTTTAGATGGTATAATGATTCACACAGTGGTTTAGATGGTATAATGATTCACACAGTGGTTTAGATGGTATAATGATTCACACAGTGGTTTAGATGGTATAATGATTCTCTGTGGTGTAGATGGTATAATGATTCTCTGTGGTTTAGATGGTATAATGATTCTCTGTGGTTTAGATGGTATAATGATTCACACAGTGGTTTAGATGGTATAATGATTCACACAGTGGTTTAGATGGTATAATGATTCACACAGTGGTTTAGATGGTATAATGATTCACACAGTGGTTTAGATGGTATAATGATTATCTGTGGTTTAGATGGTATAATGATTCACAGTGGTTTAGATGGTATAATGATTCACAGTGGTTTAGATGGTTTAATGATTCACAGTGGTTTAGATGGTTTAATGATTCACACAGTGGTTTAGATGGTATAATGATTCACACAGTGGTTTAGATGGTATAATGATTCTCTGTGGTTTAGATGGTATAATGATTCACACAGTGGTTTAGATGGTATAATGATTCACACAGTGGTTTAGATGGTATAATGATTCACACAGTGGTTTAGATGGTATAATGATTCACACAGTGGTTTTGATGGTATAATGATTCACACAGTGGTTTTGATGGTATAATGATTCACAGTGGTTTAGATGGTATAATGATTCACAGTGGTTTAGATGGTATAATGATTCCCAGTGGTTTAGATGGTATAATGATTCACAGTGGTTTAGATGGTATAATGATTCACACAGTGGTTTAGATGGTATAATGATTCACACAGTGGTTTAGATGGTAGAATGATTCACACAGTGGTTTAGATGGTGGAATGATTCTCAGTGGTTTAGATGGTATAATGATTCTCAGTGGTTTAGATGGTATAATGATTCACACAGTGGTTTAGATGGTATAATGATTCACACAGTGGTTTAGATGGTATAATGATTCACACAGTGGTTTAGATGGTATAATGATTCACACAGTGGTTTAGATGGTATAATGATTCACACAGTGGTTTAGATGGTATAATGATTCACACAGTGGTTTAGATGGTATAATGATTCACACAGTGGTTTAGATGGTATAATGATTCACACAGTGGTTTAGATGGTATAATGATTCACACAGTGGTTTAGATGGTATAATGATTCTCTGTGGTGTAGATGGTATAATGATTCTCTGTGGTTTAGATGGTATAATGATTCTCTGTGGTTTAGATGGTATAATGATTCACACAGTGGTTTAGATGGTATAATGATTCACACAGTGGTTTAGATGGTATAATGATTCACACAGTGGTTTAGATGGTATAATGATTCACACAGTGGTTTAGATGGTATAATGATTATCTGTGGTTTAGATGGTATAATGATTCACAGTGGTTTAGATGGTATAATGATTCACAGTGGTTTAGATGGTTTAATGATTCACAGTGGTTTAGATGGTTTAATGATTCACACAGTGGTTTAGATGGTATAATGATTCACACAGTGGTTTAGATGGTATAATGATTCTCTGTGGTTTAGATGGTATAATGATTCACACAGTGGTTTAGATGGTATAATGATTCACACAGTGGTTTAGATGGTATAATGATTCACACAGTGGTTTAGATGGTATAATGATTCACACAGTGGTTTTGATGGTATAATGATTCACACAGTGGTTTTGATGGTATAATGATTCACAGTGGTTTAGATGGTATAATGATTCACAGTGGTTTAGATGGTATAATGATTCCCAGTGGTTTAGATGGTATAATGATTCCCAGTGGTTTAGATGGTATAATGATTCACACAGTGGTTTAGATGGTATAATGATTCACACAGTGGTTTAGATGGTAGAATGATTCACACAGTGGTTTAGATGGTGGAATGATTCTCAGTGGTTTAGATGGTATAATGATTCTCAGTGGTTTAGATGGTATAATGATTCACACAGTGGTTTAGATGGTATAATGATTCACACAGTGGTTTAGATGGTATAATGATTCACACAGTGGTTTAGATGGTATAATGATTCACACAGTGGTTTAGATGGTATAATGATTCACACAGTGGTTTTGATGGTATAATGATTCACAGTGGTTTAGATGGTATAATGATTCACAGTGGTTTAGATGGTATAATGATTCCCAGTGGTTTAGATGGTATAATGATTCCCAGTGGTTTAGATGGTATAATGATTCACACAGTGGTTTAGATGGTATAATGATTCACACAGTGGTTTAGATGGTAGAATGATTCACACAGTGGTTTAGATGGTGGAATGATTCTCAGTGGTTTAGATGGTATAATGATTCTCAGTGGTTTAGATGGTATAATGATTCTCAGTGGTTTAGATGGTATAATGATTCACACAGTGGTTTAGATGGTATAATGATTCACACAGTGGTTTAGATGGTATAATGATTCACACAGTGGTTTAGATGGTATAATGATTCACACAGTGGTTTAGATGGTATAATGATTCACACAGTGGTTTAGATGGTATAATGATTCACACAGTGGTTTAGATGGTATAATGATTCACACAGTGGTTTTGATGGTATAATGATTCACACAGTGGTTTTGATGGTATAATGATTCACACAGTGGTTTTGATGGTATAATGATTCACACAGTGGTTTTGATGGTATAATGATTCACAGTGGTTTTGATGGTATAATGATTCACAGTGGTTTAGATGGTATAATGATTCACAGTGGTTTAGATGGTATAATGATTCACAGTGGTTTAGATGGTATAATGATTCACAGTGGTTTAGATGGTTTAATGATTCACACAGTGGTTTAGATGGTTTAATGATTCACACAGTGGTTTAGATGGTATAATGATTCACACAGTGGTTTAGATGGTATAATGATTCACACAGTGGTTTAGATGGTATAATGATTCACACAGTGGTTTAGATGGTATAATGATTCACACAGTGGTTTAGATGGTATAATGATTCACACAGTGGTTTAGATGGTATAATGATTCACACAGTGGTTTAGATGGTATAATGATTCTCTGTGGTTTAGATGGTATAATGATTCACACAGTGGTTTAGATGGTATAATGATTCACACAGTGGTTTAGATGGTATAATGATTCACACAGTGGTTTAGATGGTATAATGATTCACACAGTGGTTTAGATGGTATAATGATTCACACAGTGGTTTAGATGGTATAATGATTCACACAGTGGTTTAGATGGTATAATGATTCACACAGTGGTTTAGATGGTATAATGATTCACACAGTGGTTTTGATGGTATAATGATTCACACAGTGGTTTTGATGGTATAATGATTCACACAGTGGTTTTGATGGTATAATGATTCACACAGTGGTTTTGATGGTATAATGATTCACAGTGGTTTTGATGGTATAATGATTCACAGTGGTTTAGATGGTATAATGATTCACAGTGGTTTAGATGGTATAATGATTCACAGTGGTTTAGATGGTATAATGATTCACAGTGGTTTAGATGGTTTAATGATTCACACAGTGGTTTAGATGGTTTAATGATTCACACAGTGGTTTAGATGGTATAATGATTCACACAGTGGTTTAGATGGTATAATGATTCACACAGTGGTTTAGATGGTATAATGATTCACACAGTGGTTTAGATGGTATAATGATTCACACAGTGGTTTAGATGGTATAATGATTCACACAGTGGTTTAGATGGTATAATGATTCACACAGTGGTTTAGATGGTATAATGATTCTCTGTGGTTTAGATGGTATAATGATTCACACAGTGGTTTAGATGGTATAATGATTCACACAGTGGTTTAGATGGTATAATGATTCACACAGTGGTTTAGATGGTATAATGATTCACACAGTGGTTTAGATGGTATAATGATTCACACAGTGGTTTAGATGGTATAATGATTATCTGTGGTTTAGATGGTATAATGATTCACACGGTTTAATGATTCACACAGTGGTTTAGATGGTAGAATGATTCACACAGTGGTTTAGATGGTAGAATGATTCACACAGTGGTTTAGATGGTAGAATGATTCACACTGTGGTTTAGATGGTAGAATGATTCACACTGTGGTTTAGATGGTAGAATGATTCACACTGTGGTTTAGATGGTAGAATGATTCACACTGTGGTTTAGATGGTAGAATGATTCACACTGTGGTTTAGATGGTAGAATGATTCACAGTGGTTTAGATGGTTTAATGATTCACAGTGTGGTTTAGATGGTATAGTGATTCACACTGTGGTTTAGATGGTATAGTGATTCACACTGTGGTTTAGATGGTATAGTGATTCACACTGTGGTTTAGATGGTATAGTGATTCACACAGTGGTTTAGATGGTATAGTGATTCACACAGTGGTTTAGATGGTATAGTGATTCACACAGTGGTTTAGATGGTATAGTGATTCACACAGTGGTTTAGATGGTATAGTGATTCACACAGTGGTTTAGATGGTATAGTGATTCACACAGTGGTTTTGATGGTATAGTGATTCACACAGTGGTTTCGATGGTATAGTGATTCACACATTGGTTTCGATGGTATAATGATTCACACAGTGGTTTCGATTGTATAATGATTCACACAGTGGTTTTGATGGTATAATGATTCACACAGTGGTTTTGATGGTATAATGATTCACACAGTGGTTTTGATGGTATAATGATTCACACAGTGGTTTTGATGGTATAATGATTCACACAGTGGTTTTGATGGTATAATGATTCACACAGTGGTTTTGATGGTATAATGATTCACACAGTGGTTTAGATGGTATAATGATTCACACAGTGGTTTAGATGGTATAATGATTCACACAGTGGTTTAGATGGTATAATGATTCACACAGTGGTTTTGATGGTATAATGATTCACAGTGGTTTTGATGGTATAATGATTCACAGTGGTTTTGATGGTATAATGATTCACAGTGGTTTAGATGGTATAATGATTCACAGTGGTTTAGATGGTATAATGATTCACAGTGGTTTAGATGGTATAATGATTCACAGTGGTTTAGATGGTATAATGATTCTCAGTGGTTTAGATGGTATAATGATTCTCAGTGGTTTAGATGGTATAATGATTCACACAGTGGTTTAGATGGTAGAATGATTCACACAGTGGTTTAGATGGTAGAATGATTCACACAGTGGTTTAGATGGTGGAATGATTCACACAGTGGTTTAGATGGTAGAATGATTCACACAGTGGTTTAGATGGTTTAATGATTCACAGTGGTTTAGATGGTTTAATGATTCACAGTGGTTTAGATGGTTTAATGATTCACACAGTGGTTTAGATGTATAATGATTCACACAGTGGTTTAGATGGTATAATGATTCTCTGTGGTTTAGATGGTATAATGATTCACACAGTGGTTTAGATGGTATAATGATTCACACAGTGGTTTAGATGGTATAATGATTCACACAGTGGTTTAGATGGTATAATGATTCACACAGTGGTTTTGATGGTATAATGATTCACACAGTGGTTTTGATGGTATAATGATTCACACAGTGGTTTAGATGGTATAATGATTCACAGTGGTTTAGATGGTATAATGATTCCCAGTGGTTTAGATGGTATAATGATTCACACAGTGGTTTAGATGGTATAATGATTCACACAGTGGTTTAGATGGTAGAATGATTCACACAGTGGTTTAGATGGTGGAATGATTCTCAGTGGTTTAGATGGTATAATGATTCTCAGTGGTTTAGATGGTATAATGATTCACACAGTGGTTTAGATGGTAGAATGATTCACACAGTGGTTTAGATGGTAGAATGATTCACACAGTGGTTTAGATGGTAGAATGATTCACACAGTGGTTTAGATGGTATAATGATTCACACAGTGGTTTTGATGGTATAATGATTCACACAGTAGTTTTGATGGTATAATGATTCACACAGTGGTTTTGATGGTATAATGATTCTCTGTGGTTTAGATGGTATAATGATTCACACAGTTGTTTAGATGGTATAATGATTCACACAGTGGTTTAGATGGTATAAAGATTCACACAGTGGTTTAGATGGTAGAATGATTCACACAGTGGTTTAGATGGTAGAATGATTCACACAGTGGTTTTGATGGTATAATGATTCACACAGTGGTTTAGATGGTATAATGATTCACACAGTGGTTTAGATGGTATAATGATTCACACAGTGGTTTAGATGGTATAATGATTCACACAGTGGTTTAGATGGTATAATGATTCACACAGTGGTTTTGATGGTGTAATGATTCACAGTGGTTTAGATGGTATAATGATTCACAGTGGTTTAGATGGTATAATGATTCACAGTGGTTTAGATGGTATAATGATTCACAGTGGTTTAGATGGTATAATGATTCACAGTGGTTTAGATGGTATAATGATTCACAGTGGTTTAGATGGTATAATGATTCACACAGTGGTTTAGATGGTATAATGATTCACACAGTGGTTTAGATGGTAGAATGATTCACACAGTGGTTTAGATGGTAGAATGATTCACACAGTGGTTTAGATGGTGGAATGATTCACACAGTGGTTTAGATGGTAGAATGATTCACACAGTGGTTTAGATGGTAGAATGATTCACACTGTGGTTTAGATGGTAGAATGATTCACACTGTGGTTTAGATGGTAGAATGATTCACAGTGGTTTAGATGGTTTAATGATTCACAGTGTGGTTTAGATGGTATAGTGATTCACACTGTGGTTTAGATGGTATAGTGATTCACACTGTGGTTTAGATGGTATAGTGATTCACACTGGTTTAGATGGTATAGTGATTCACACAGTGGTTTAGATGGTATAGTGATTCACACAGTGGTTTAGATGGTATAGTGATTCACACAGTGGTTTAGATGGTATAGTGATTCACACAGTGGTTTAGATGGTATAGTGATTCACACAGTGGTTTAGATGGTATAGTGATTCACACAGTGGTTTTGATGGTATAGTGATTCACACAGTGGTTTTGATGGTATAGTGATTCACACATTGGTTTCGATGGTATAATGATTCACACAGTGGTTTCGATTGTATAATGATTCACACAGTGGTTTTGATGGTATAATGATTCACACAGTGGTTTTGATGGTATAATGATTCACACAGTGGTTTTGATGGTATAATGATTCACACAGTGGTTTTGATGGTATAATGATTCACACAGTGGTTTTGATGGTATAATGATTCACACAGTGGTTTTGATGGTATAATGATTCACACAGTGGTTTAGATGGTATAATGATTCACACAGTGGTTTAGATGGTATAATGATTCACACAGTGGTTTAGATGGTATAATGATTCACACAGTGGTTTAGATGGTATAATGATTCACACAGTGGTTTTGATGGTATAATGATTCACAGTGGTTTTGATGGTATAATGATTCACAGTGGTTTTGATGGTATAATGATTCACAGTGGTTTAGATGGTATAATGATTCACAGTGGTTTAGATGGTATAATGATTCACAGTGGTTTAGATGGTATAATGATTCACAGTGGTTTAGATGGTATAATGATTCTCAGTGGTTTAGATGGTATAATGATTCTCAGTGGTTTAGATGGTATAATGATTCACACAGTGGTTTAGATGGTAGAATGATTCACACAGTGGTTTAGATGGTAGAATGATTCACACAGTGGTTTAGATGGTGGAATGATTCACACAGTGGTTTAGATGGTAGAATGATTCACACAGTGGTTTAGATGGTTTAATGATTCACAGTGGTTTAGATGGTTTAATGATTCACAGTGGTTTAGATGGTTTAATGATTCACACAGTGGTTTAGATGTATAATGATTCACACAGTGGTTTAGATGGTATAATGATTCTCTGTGGTTTAGATGGTATAATGATTCACACAGTGGTTTAGATGGTATAATGATTCACACAGTGGTTTAGATGGTATAATGATTCACACAGTGGTTTAGATGGTATAATGATTCACACAGTGGTTTTGATGGTATAATGATTCACACAGTGGTTTTGATGGTATAATGATTCACACAGTGGTTTAGATGGTATAATAATTCACAGTGGTTTAGATGGTATAATGATTCCCAGTGGTTTAGATGGTATAATGATTCACACAGTGGTTTAGATGGTATAATGATTCACACAGTGGTTTAGATGGTAGAATGATTCACACAGTGGTTTAGATGGTGGAATGATTCTCAGTGGTTTAGATGGTATAATGATTCTCAGTGGTTTAGATGGTATAATGATTCACACAGTGGTTTAGATGGTAGAATGATTCACACAGTGGTTTAGATGGTAGAATGATTCACACAGTGGTTTAGATGGTAGAATGATTCACACAGTGGTTTAGATGGTATAATGATTCACACAGTGGTTTTGATGGTATAATGATTCACACAGTAGTTTTGATGGTATAATGATTCACACAGTGGTTTTGATGGTATAATGATTCTCTGTGGTTTAGATGGTATAATGATTCACACAGTTGTTTAGATGGTATAATGATTCACACAGTGGTTTAGATGGTATAAAGATTCACACAGTGGTTTAGATGGTAGAATGATTCACACAGTGGTTTAGATGGTAGAATGATTCACACAGTGGTTTTGATGGTATAATGATTCACACAGTGGTTTAGATGGTATAATGATTCACACAGTGGTTTAGATGGTATAATGATTCACACAGTGGTTTAGATGGTATAATGATTCACACAGTGGTTTTGATGGTGTAATGATTCACACAGTGGTTTTGATGGTGTAATGATTCACAGTGGTTTAGATGGTATAATGATTCACAGTGGTTTAGATGGTATAATGATTCACAGTGGTTTAGATGGTATAATGATTCACAGTGGTTTAGATGGTATAATGATTCACAGTGGTTTAGATGGTATAATGATTCACACAGTGGTTTAGATGGTATAATGATTCACACAGTGGTTTAGATGGTAGAATGATTCACACAGTGGTTTAGATGGTAGAATGATTCACACAGTGGTTTAGATGGTGGAATGATTCACACAGTGGTTTAGATGGTAGAATGATTCACACAGTGGTTTAGATGGTAGAATGATTCACACAGTGGTTTAGATGGTAGAATGATTCACACAGAGGTTTAGATGGTATAATGATTCACACAGTGGTTTAGATGGTATAATGATTAACACAGTGGTTTAGATGGTATAATGATTCACAGTGGTTTAGATGGTATAATGATTCACAGTGGTTTAGATGGTTTAATGATTCACAGTGGTTTAGATGGTTTATTGATTCACACAGTGGTTTAGATGGTTTAATGATTCACACAGTGGTTTAGATGGTATAATGATTCTCTGTGGTTTAGATGGTATAATGATTCACACAGTGGTTTAGATGGTATAATGATTCACACAGTGGTTTAGATGGTATAATGATTCACACAGTGGTTTTGATGGTATAATGATTCACACAGTGGTTTTGATGGTATAATGATTCACAGTGGTTTAGATGGTATAATGATTCACAGTGGTTTAGATGGTATAATGATTCCCAGTGGTTTAGATGGTATAATGATTCACACAGTGGTTTAGATGGTAGAATGATTCACACAGTGGTTTAGATGGTAGAATGATTCACACAGTGGTTTAGATGGTAGAATGATTCACACAGTGGTTTAGATGGTAGAATGATTCACACAGTGGTTTAGATGGTAGAATGATTCACACAGTGGTTTAGATGGTAGAATGATTCACACAGTGGTTTAGATGGTAGAATGATTCACACAGTGGTTTAGATGGTAGAATGATTCACACAGTGGTTTAGATGGTAGAATGATTCACACAGTGGTTTAGATGGTAGAATGATTCACACAGTGGTTTAGATGGTATAATGATTCACACAGTGTTTTTGATGGTATAATGATTCACACAGTGGTTTTTGATGGTATAATGATTCACACAGTGGTTTTGATGGTATAATGATTCTCTGTGGTTTAGATGGTATAATGATTCTCTGTGGTTTAGATGGTATAATGATTCACACAGTGGTTTAGATGGTAGAATGATTCACACAGTGGTTTAGATGGTAGAATGATTCACACAGTGGTTTAGATGGTAGAATGATTCACACAGTGGTTTAGATGGTAGAATGATTCACACAGTGGTTTTGATGGTATAATGATTCACACAGTGGTTTAGATGGTATAATGATTCACACAGTGGTTTAGATGGTATAATGATTCACACAGTGGTTTTGATGGTATAATGATTCACACAGTGGTTTTGATGGTATAATGATTCACACAGTGGTTTAGATGGTATAATGATTCACACAGTGGTTTAGATGGTATAATGATTCACAGTGGTTTAGATGGTATAATGATTCACAGTGGTTTAGATGGTTTAATGATTCACAGTGGTTTAGATGGTTTAATGATTCACAGTGGTTTAGATGGTTTAATGATTCACAGTGGTTTAGATGGTTTAATGATTCACACAGTGGTTTAGATGGTTTAATGATTCACACAGTGGTTTAGATGGTTTAATGATTCACACAGTGGTTTAGATGGTTTAATGATTCACACAGTGGATTAGATGGTTTAATGATTCACACAGTGGTTTAGATGGTATAATGATTCACACAGTGGTTTAGATGGTATAATGATTCACTCAGTGGTTTAGATGGTATAATGATTCACACAGTGGTTTAGATGGTATAATGATTCACACAGTGGTTTAGATGGTATAATGATTCACTCAGTGGTTTAGATGGTATAATGATTCACACAGTGGTTTAGATGGTATAATGATTCACACAGTGGTTTAGATGGTATAATGATTCACACAGTGGTTTAGATGGTATAATGATTCACACAGTGGTTTAGATGGTATAATGATTCACACAGTGGTTTAGATGGTATAATGATTCACACAGTGGTTTAGATGGTATAATGATTCACACAGTGGTTTAGATGGTATAATGATTCACAGTGGTTTAGATGGTATAATGATTCACACAGTGGTTTAGATGGTATAATGATTCACACAGTGGTTTAGATGGTATAATGATTCACACAGTGGTTTAGATGGTATAATGATTCACACAGTGGTTTAGATGGTATAATGATTCACACAGTGGTTTAGATGGTATAATGATTCACACAGTGGTTTAGATGGTATAATGATTCTCTGTGGTTTAGATGGTATAATGATTCACACAGTGGTTTAGATGGTATAATGATTCACACAGTGGTTTAGATGGTATAATGATTCTCAGTGGTTTAGATGGTATAATGATTCACACAGTGGTTTAGATGGTATAATGATTATCTGTGGTTTAGATGGTATAATGATTCACACAGTGGTTTAGATGGTTTAATGATTCACAGTGGTTTAGATGGTTTAATGATTCACACATTGGTTTAGATGGTTTAATGATTCACACAGTGGTTTAGATGGTTTAATGATTCACACAGTGGTTTAGATGGTATAATGATTCACACAGTGGTTTAGATGGTATAATGATTCACACAGTGGTTTAGATGGTATAATGATTCACACAGTGGTTTTGATGGTATAATGATTCACACAGTGGTTTTGATGGTATAATGATTCACACAGTGGTTTTGATGGTATAATGATTCACACAGTGGTTTTGATGGTATAATGATTCACACAGTGGTTTTGATGGTATAATGATTCACACAGTGGTTTTGATGGTATAATGATTCACACAGTGGTTTTGATGGTATAATGATTCACACAGTGGTTTAGATGGTATAATGATTCACAGTGGTTTAGATGGTATAATGATTCTCAGTGGTTTAGATGGTATAATGATTCTCAGTGGTTTAGATGGTAGAATGATTCACACAGTGGTTTAGATGGTAGAATGATTCACACAGTGGTTTAGATGGTAGAATGATTCACACAGTGGTTTAGATGGTAGAATGATTCACACAGTGGTTTAGATGGTAGAATGATTCACACTGTGGTTTAGATGGTAGAATGATTCACACTGTGGTTTAAATGGTAGAATGATTCACAGTGGTTTAGATGGTAGAATGATTCACAGTGGTTTAGATGGTAGAATGATTCACAGTGGTTTAGATGGTTTAATGATTCACAGTGGTTTAGATGGTTTAATGATTCACACTGTGGTTTAGATGGTATAATGATTCACACTGTGGTTTAGATGGTATAATGATTCACAGTGGTTTAGATGGTATAATGATTCACAGTGGTTTAGATGGTTTAATGATTCACAGTGGTTTAGATGGTTTAATGATTCACAGTGGTTTAGATGGTTTAATGATTCACACAGTGGTTTCGATGGTATAATGATTCACACAGTGGTTTCGATGGTATAATGATTCACACAGTGGTTTCGATGGTATAATGATTCACACAGTGGTTTCGATGGTATAATGATTCACACAGTGGTTTCGATGGTATAATGATTCACACAGTGGTTTCGATGGTATAATGATTCACACAGTGGATTAGATGGTATAATGATTCACACAGTGGATTAGATGGTATAATGATTCACACAGTGGTTTAGATGGTATAATGATTCACTCAGTGGTTTAGATGGTATAATGATTCACACAGTGGTTTAGATGGTATAATGATTCACTAAGTGGTTTAGATGGTATAATGATTCACTCAGTGGTTTAGATGGTATAATGATTCACTCAGTGGTTTAGATGGTATAATGATTCACACAGTGGTTTAGATGGTATAATGATTCACACAGTGGTTTAGATGGTATAATGATTCACACAGTGGTTTAGATGGTATAATGATTCACACAGTGGTTTAGATGGTATAATGATTCACACAGTGGTTTAGATGGTATAATGATTCACAGTGGTTTAGATGGTATAATGATTCACACAGTGGTTTAGATGGTATAATGATTCACACAGTGGTTTAGATGGTATAATGATTCACACAGTGGTTTAGATGGTATAATGATTCACACAGTGGTTTAGATGGTATAATGATTCACACAGTGGTTTAGATGGTATAATGATTCACACAGTGGTTTAGATGGTATAATGATTCTCTGTGGTTTAGATGGTATAATGATTCACACAGTGGTTTAGATGGTATAATGATTCTCTGTGGTTTAGATGGTATAATGATTCACACAGTGGGTTTAGATGGTATAATGATTCACACAGTGGTTTAGATGGTATAATGATTCTCAGTGGTTTAGATGGTATAATGATTCACACAGTGGTTTAGATGGTATAATGATTATCTGTGGTTTAGATGGTATAATGATTCACACAGTGGTTTAGATGGTTTAATGATTCACAGTGGTTTAGATGGTTTAATGATTCACAGTGGTTTAGATGGTTTAATGATTCACACAGTGGTTTAGATGGTTTAATGATTCACACAGTGGTTTAGATGGTATAATGATTCACACAGTGGTTTAGATGGTATAATGATTCACACAGTGGTTTAGATGGTATAATGATTCACACAGTGGTTTTGATGGTATAATGATTCACACAGTGGTTTTGATGGTATAATGATTCACACAGTGGTTTTGATGGTATAATGATTCACACAGTGGTTTTGATGGTATAATGATTCACACAGTGGTTTAGATGGTATAATGATTCACACAGTGGTTTAGATGGTATAATGATTCACAGTGGTTTAGATGGTATAATGATTCACAGTGGTTTAGATGGTATAATGATTCTCAGTGGTTTAGATGGTAGAATGATTCACACAGTGGTTTAGATGGTAGAATGATTCACACAGTGGTTTAGATGGTAGAATGATTCACACAGTGGTTTAGATGGTAGAATGATTCACACTGTGGTTTAGATGGTAGAATGATTCACACTGTGGTTTAAATGGTAGAATGATTCACAGTGGTTTAGATGGTAGAATGATTCACAGTGGTTTAGATGGTAGAATGATTCACAGTGGTTTAGATGGTTTAATGATTCACAGTGGTTTAGATGGTTTAATGATTCACACTGTGGTTTAGATGGTATAGTGATTCACTCAGTGGTTTAGATGGTATAGTGATTCACACAGTGGTTTAGATGGTATAGTGATTCACACAGTGGTTTAGATGGTATAGTGATTCACACAGTGGTTTAGATGGTATAGTGATTCACACAGTGGTTTAGATGGTATAGTGATTCACACAGTGGTTTAGATGGTATAGTGATTCACACAGTGGTTTTGATGGTATAATGATTCACAGTGGTTTAGATGGTATAATGATTCACAGTGGTTTAGATGGTATAATGATTCACAGTGGTTTAGATGGTATAATGATTCACAGTGGTTTAGATGGTTTAATGATTCACAGTGGTTTAGATGGTTTAATGATTCACAGTGGTTTAGATGGTTTAATGATTCACACAGTGGTTTCGATGGTATAATGATTCACACAGTGGTTTCGATGGTATAATGATTCACACAGTGGTTTCGATGGTATAATGATTCACACAGTGGTTTCGATGGTATAATGATTCACACAGTGGTTTCGATGGTATAATGATTCACACAGTGGTTTCGATGGTATAATGATTCACACAGTGGTTTCGATGGTATAATGATTCAAACAGTGGTTTCGATGGTATAATGATTCAAACAGTGGTTTCGATGGTATAATGATTCAAACAGTGGTTTTGATGGTATAATGATTCACACAGTGGTTTTGATGGTATAATGATTCACACAGTGGTTTTGATGGTATAATGAATTACACAGTGGTTTAGATGGTATAATGATTCACACAGTGGTTTTGATGGTATAATGATTCACAGTGGTTTTGATGGTATAATGATTCACTGTGGTTTAGATGGTATAATGATTCACTGTGGTTTAGATGGTATAATGATTCACAGTGGTTTAGATGGTATAATGATTCACAGTGGTTTAGATGGTATAATGATTCACAGTGGTTTAGATGGTATAATGATTCACAGTGGTTTAGATGGTATAATGATTCACACAGTGGTTTAGATGGTATAATGATTCACACAGTGGTTTAGATGGTGGAATGATTCACACAGTGGTTTAGATGGTGGAATGATTCACACAGTGGTTTAGATGGTAGAATGATTCACACAGTGGTTTAGATGGTAGAATGATTCACACAGTGGTTTAGATGGTAGAATGATTCACACAGTGGTTTAGATGGTAGAATGATTCACACAGTGGTTTAGATGGTAGAATGATTCACACAGTGGTTTAGATGGTATAATGATTCACACAGTGGTTTTGATGGTATAATGATTCACACAGTGGTTTTGATGGTATAATGATTCTCTGTGGTTTAGATGGTATAATGATTCACACAGTGGTTTAGATGGTCGAATGATTCACACAGTGGTTTTGATGGTATAATGATTCACACAGTGGTTTTGATGGTATAATGATTCACACAGTGGTTTAGATGGTATAATGATTCACACAGTGGTTTAGATGGTATAATGATTCACAGTGGTTTAGATGGTATAATGATTCACAGTGGTTTAGATGGTATAATGATTCACAGTGGTTTAGATGGTATAATGATTCACAGTGGTTTAGATGGTTTAATGATTCACAGTGGTTTAGATGGTTTAATGATTCACAGTGGTTTAGATGGTATAATGATTCACACAGTGGTTTAGATGGTATAATGATTCACACAGTGGTTTTGATGGTATAATGATTCACACAGTGGTTTTGATGGTATAATGATTCACACAGTGGTTTTGATGGTATAATGATTCACACAGTGGTTTTGATGGTATAATGATTCACACAGTGGTTTTGATGGTATAATGATTCACACAGTGGTTTTGATGGTATAATGATTCACAGTGGTTTAGATGGTATAATGATTCACAGTGGTTTAGATGGTTTAATGATTCACAGTGGTTTAGATGGTATAATGATTCACACAGTGGTTTAGATGGTATAATGATTCACACAGTGGTTTAGATGGTATAATGATTCACACAGTGGTTTAGATGGTATAATGATTCACACAGTGGTTTAGATGGTATAATGATTCACACAGTGGTTTAGATGGTATAATGATTCACACAGTGGTTTAGATGGTATAATGATTCACACTGTGGTTTAGATGGTAGAATGATTCACACTGTGGTTTAGATGGTAGAATGATTCACACTGTGGTTTAAATGGTAGAATGATTCACAGTGGTTTAGATGGTAGAATGATTCACAGTGGTTTAGATGGTTTAATGATTCACAGTGGTTTAGATGGTATAATGATTCACACTGTGGTTTAGATGGTATAGTGATTCACACAGTGGTTTAGATGGTATAGTGATTCACTCAGTGGTTTAGATGGTATAGTGATTCACTCAGTGGTTTAGATGGTATAGTGATTCACACAGTGGTTTAGATGGTATAGTGATTCACAAAGTGGTTTAGATGGTATAGTGATTCACACATTGGTTTAGATGGTATAGTGATTCACACAGTGGTTTAGATGGTATAGTGATTCACACAGTGGTTTAGATGGTATAATGATTCACACAGTGGTTTTGATGGTATAATGATTCACAGTGGTTTTGATGGTATAATGATTCACAGTGGTTTAGATGGTATAATGATTCACAGTGGTTTAGATGGTTTAATGATTCACAGTGGTTTAGATGGTTTAATGATTCACAGTGGTTTAGATGGTTTAATGATTCACACAGTGGTTTCGATGGTATAATGATTCACACAGTGGTTTCGATGGTATAATGATTCACACAGTGGTTTCGATGGTATAGTGATTCACACAGTGGTTTCGATGGTATAGTGATTCACACATTGGTTTCGATGGTATAGTGATTCACACAGTGGTTTAGATGGTATAGTGATTCACACAGTGGTTTAGATGGTATAATGATTCACACAGTGGTTTTGATGGTATAATGATTCACAGTGGTTTTGATGGTATAATGATTCACAGTGGTTTAGATGGTATAATGATTCACAGTGGTTTAGATGGTTTAATGATTCACAGTGGTTTAGATGGTTTAATGATTCACAGTGGTTTAGATGGTTTAATGATTCACACAGTGGTTTCGATGGTATAATGATTCACACAGTGGTTTCGATGGTATAATGATTCACACAGTGGTTTCGATGGTATAATGATTCACACAGTGGTTTCGATGGTATAATGATTCAAACAGTGGTTTCGATGGTATAATGATTCACACAGTGGTTTCGATGGTATAATGATTCACACAGTGGTTTCGATGGTATAATGATTCACACAGTGGTTTCGATGGTATAATGATTCACACAGTGGTTTCGATGGTATAATGATTCACACAGTGGTTTCGATGGTATAATGATTCACACAGTGGTTTTGATGGTATAATGATTCACACAGTGGTTTTGATGGTATAATGATTCACAGTGGTTTAGATGGTATAATGATTCACAGTGGTTTAGATGGTATAATGATTCACAGTGGTTTAGATGGTATAATGATTCACAGTGGTTTAGATGGTATAATGATTCACAGTGGTTTAGATGGTATAATGATTCACAGTGGTTTAGATGGTATAATGATTCACACAGTGGTTTAGATGGTATAATGATTCACACAGTGGTTTAGGTGGTATAATGATTCACACAGTGGTTTAGGTGGTGGAATGATTCACACAGTGGTTTAGATGGTAGAATGATTCACACAGTGGTTTAGATGGTAGAATGATTCACACAGTGGTTTAGATGGTAGAATGATTCACACAGTGGTTTAGATGGTAGAATGATTCACACAGTGGTTTAGATGGTAGAATGATTCACACAGTGGTTTTGATGGTAGAATGATTCACACAGTGGTTTTGATGGTAGAATGATTCACACAGTGGTTTTGATGGTATAATGATTCACACAGTGGTTTAGATGGTAGAATGATTCACACAGTGGTTTAGATGGTAGAATGATTCACACAGTGGTTTTGATGGTAGAATGATTCACACAGTGGTTTTGATGGTATAATGATTCACACAGTGGTTTTGATGGTATAATGATTCACAGTGGTTTAGATGGTATAATGATTCACAGTGGTTTAGATGGTATAATGATTCACAGTGGTTTAGATGGTTTAATGATTCACAGTGGTTTAGATGGTTTAATGATTCACAGTGGTTTAGATGGTTTAATGATTCACACAGTGGTTTAGATGGTTTAATGATTCACACAGTGGTTTAGATGGTATAATGATTCACACAGTGGTTTAGATGGTATAATGATTCACACAGTGGTTTAGATGGTATAATGATTCACACAGTGGTTTAGATGGTATAATGATTCACACAGTGGTTTTGATGGTATAATGATTCACACAGTGGTTTTGATGGTATAATGATTCACACAGTGGTTTTGATGGTATAATGATTCACAGTGGTTTAGATGGTTTAATGATTCACAGTGGTTTAGATGGTTTAATGATTCACACAGTGGTTTAGATGGTTTAATGATTCACACAGTGGTTTAGATGGTTTAATGATTCACACAGTGGTTTAGATGGTATAATGATTCACACAGTGGTTTAGATGGTATAATGATTCACACAGTGGTTTAGATGGTATAATGATTCACACAGTGGTTTAGATGGTATAATGATTCACACAGTGGTTTAGATGGTATAATGATTCACACAGTGGTTTAGATGGTATAATGATTCACACAGTGGTTTAGATGGTATAATGATTCACACAGTGGTTTAGATGGTATAATGATTCACACAGTGGTTTAGATGGTATAATGATTATCTGTGGTTTAGATGGTATAATGATTCACACAGTGGTTTAGATGGTATAATGATTCACAGTGGTTTAGATGGTTTAATGATTCACACAGTGGTTTAGATGGTATAATGATTCTCTGTGGTTTAGATGGTATAATGATTCACACAGTGGTTTAGATGGTATAATGATTCACACAGTGGTTTAGATGGTATAATGATTCACACAGTGGTTTAGATGGTATAATGATTATCTGTGGTTTAGATGGTATAATGATTCACAGTGGTTTAGATGGTATAATGATTCACAGTGGTTTAGATGGTTTAATGATTCACAGTGGTTTAGATGGTATAATGATTATCTGTGGTTTAGATGGTATAATGATTCACAGTGGTTTAGATGGTATAATGATTCACAGTGGTTTAGATGGTTTAGTGATTCACAGTGGTTTAGATGGTTTAATGATTCACAGTGGTTTAGATGGTTTAATGATTCACACAGTGGTTTAGATGGTTTAATGATTCACACAGTGGTTTAGATGGTATAATGATTCACACAGTGGTTTAGATGGTATAATGATTCACACAGTGGTTTAGATGGTATAATGATTCACACAGTGGTTTAGATGGTATAATGATTCACACAGTGGTTTAGATGGTATAATGATTCACACAGTGGTTTAGATGGTATAATGATTCACACAGTGGTTTAGATGGTATAATGATTCACACAGTGGTTTAGATGGTATAATGATTCACAGTGGTTTAGATGGTATAATGATTCACACAGTGGTTTAGATGGTATAATGATTCACACAGTGGTTTAGATGGTATAATGATTCACACAGTGGTTTAGATGGTATAATGATTCACACAGTGGTTTAGATGGTATAATGATTCACACAGTGGTTTAGATGGTATAATGATTCACACAGTGGTTTAGATGGTATAATGATTCACACAGTGGTTTAGATGGTATAATGATTCACACAGTGGTTTAGATGGTATAATGATTCTCTGTGGTTTAGATGGTATAATGATTCTCTGTGGTTTAGATGGTATAATGATTCTCTGTGGTTTAGATGGTATAATGATTCACATAGTGGTTTAGATGGTAAATTGATTCACACAGTGGTTTAGATGGTATAATGATTCTCTGTGGTTTAGATGGTATAATGATTCTCTCGTGGTTTAGATGGTATAATGAATCACACAGTTGTTTAGATGGTATAATGATTCACACAGTGGTTTAGATGGTATAATGATTCACACAGTGGTTTAGATGGTATAATGATTCACACAGTGGTTTAGATGGTATAATGATTCACACAGTGGTTTAGATGGTATAATGATTCACACAGTGGTTTAGATGGTATAATGATTCACAGTGGTTTAGATGGTATAATGATTCACACAGTGGTTTAGATGGTATAATGATTCACACAGTGGTTTAGATGGTATAATGATTCACACAGTGGTTTAGATGGTATAATGATTCACACAATGGTTTAGATGGTATAATGATTCACACAGTGGTTTAGATGGTATAATGATTCACACAGTGGTTTAGATGGTATAATGATTCACACAGTGGTTTAGATGGTATAATGATTCACACAGTGGTTTAGATGGTGCCTGGGGGCCACTGACACTGCTGCCTTCTGGGGGTCTTGGCTGCTTTCAGGGGTCTCACTGATGACTGGCAACCTGAGATGAAATTTATCAGGTTCAGTGGTGTCTTTGTTCTCTCTCTCTCTCTCTCTCTCTCTCTCTCTCTCTCTCTCTCTCTCTCTCTACAAGCAGTTCTTTATCACAGTTGTTGCTCAGTCATAAGTCAATAAAAACTGTGAAAGTAAAACATATCTCTACCGCCCGATTCCACAGGATGTTCCTCTCTGTATGAAAGCAGTGCTGTACTGTAGGCTACAGTAACCTAGCGTCATTACAACAGTACCCGTTTATAATTCAACCGTGTCCGTCCGCATTATGCCATTCCCACCTCAGAAGCGCACCTTTTGAAGACTCGGGCTTATGTTTTTCTGCTGATTAGTGGTCCGCCTTGACAGACCCGTAATTTACTAAACCACACATTTAAAAGCCAGAAGAAGAAGAGAAAAATCGTTAGGTTTGAATGTTTAATACAGTGCCGTGTCCCTTTAAAACTTCTGACAAAAAGCCCATATGATCCCTGAGCTCCAATCACCAATTCCTTCTGCAAAAGCAGCCTCTGCATTTTTGTCTGTCTGAATGCTAGGAAGGCGAAAAAAGATTGAGGAGAAGAAGAAACTGAAGAAATGTGAAAATCCAAGGAACATTTTCATGGCCAACGGAAGTCGATGCGTAAGGAGTTATATTGGGACTCCTTTTTGCCTCGAAACCTCGGATCAAAATGGTACAGTAGAGCGCTGCGTTTGTATCATTTTTTTTATTCCCTTCTTGATCTCTTCCACATTTGAGCTACTTAGCTAGGCTGATAACTTGCCTTCCACTAGTTCTGTCCCACAATGTTTCTGGCATCATTTGTCATTTATGCTACTTCTTGCATTTACTTCTTCGTGGTAAAGTTTGCAACTTGCATGGAACTCAAGTTGACATTTGAATCTGTTACAAGAATGTAATGGCTACGATAGCTACATTTGTTGCATAGAAAGAGTTAAATTCTTTAATATCGGGATGTCTCGACAAGGATCAGATCGTGACGGGTGAATATTTACATACGGGGAGAGTGAAACTAACGGGCCACTATGGCTGGTAGAACAGCTGGCTGTGGTTTATCACGTTTACTTCATCGTTTATATTACATACACTAGCAGCCTACAGTACACAATACACTAACAATGTAGCTAAATGCGCTGTCTGTAGGTTATGACATGGTTATGACATGGTTATGACATGGTTATGACATGGTAACATTGTGGTGGTCTCTGTAAGTTGCAGGTGATTCTCGTCTGAACTTCAATACAAGACAGCTGCGTACTGGCTGTCCCTGATAAATGAGCATAAAGCTTAACGTTACAGTCTTGATACACTGCCCACCCACCCCCCCATATCCTTCTCCTCCTCTCGCCACGGTCACAAATATCACAGATTTGCTTCAAATGCAAGATCACTGATTCTGCCAGCCAGGTCACCGTGATACAAGTCAGTATTCGACGTCCTTCCACGTCTGAGAGATGACGTAGAAACCGGACACTAGGGGCAACACTGAGCCCTCCTACCTTCTAATAGGATTCGGTTTGGGATTGCAGATGATAAAAAGTTGTTTTTGAGATTTTTGGTTTTAAACCTATCTCAAACCTTAACCATTCAGAGCTAATTTACATTTTACGTAATTTAGCAGATGCTCTTATCCAGAGCGACTTACAGTAGTGAATACATACATTTCATTTCATGCATTTTTTTTTTGTTGTACTGGCCCCCCGTGGGAATCGAACCCACAACCCTGGCGTTGCACACACCATGCTCTACCAACTGAGCCAACTGCCCTCCTTCCTAATGCCTAACCTTAAGATTTTGATATTAATGCAATACTAAAACCCTAACGTTAAACATTCAGATTTATTAATTTAACCTTAAACAATTCAAAATACGATGTTGGCAACAACTTCAAAAATGTGATGTTTGTTTCAACATGGATGAACGTCTAATTCTAACGCGAGACTGTGAGCACTAGTTGGATTCTGCCAGGCCTTGAAATTCTTTCCTTTCTGAGATCATATAGTCCATATTTCATACAGTTGTTTTGCAGTAGTTTGTTCGCACGAGTGAATATTTTACATGTTGAAGTAGTATGCTAAAGTTGGTCATCATTAAAGTTTTTAAATGACTATATTGTAATTTACAGTCATCCATGACAGCGATTTCTGAGGGGTCAGATGAAGATAAGTATGTGTCATAATAATAATAATAATAATAATAATAATAACATAGTAATTAACCGAATTGAAATATTTATATTTCCAGTCAAACCATAAGTCACATAAGAGGCAACCCTATGTTGCTTTTATTACCCTTGATTTCAGCTGAAGACCCTGAGAGAATGTGATAACAGAGGGAGAGAGAGAGAGAGAGCAGAGGGAGAGGTGGAGAGGCAGGGAGAGAGAAAACAGAGGGAGAGGCAGGGTGAGAGAGAGAGAGAGCAGAGGGAGAGGTGGATAGGCAGGGAGAGAGAGGGAGAGGTGGAGAGGCAGGGAGAGAGGTGGAGAGGCAGGGAGAGAGAGAGAGAGAGAAAGCAGAGGGAGAGAGAAACAGAGGGAGAGGCAGGGTGAGAGAGAGAGAGCAGAGTGAGAGAGAAACAGAGGGAGAGGCAGGGTGAGAGAGAGAGAGAGCAGAGGGAGAGGTGGAGAGGCAGGGAGAGAGAGAGAGAGAGCAGAGGGAGAGAGAAACAGAGGGAGAGGCAGGGTGAGAGAGAGAGAGAGAGAGAGCAGAGTGAGAGAGAAACAGAGGGAGAGGCAGGGTGAGAGGGAGAGGTGGAGAGGCAGGGAGAGAGGGGGAGAGGCAAGGGAGAGGGGGGGGGGGAAAGGGGGGAGAGAGAGGAACAAGAGGCAGGGAGAGCAAGATAAACAGGGAGAGAGAGAAAGAGAGATTAACACAGAGATAGAGAGAGCTGTGCTCATGCAGACAGACCAGGGTAGATGGACTGCGGGGTCATGTTGGGATGCCTCATTAGAGCAGCATGTGGCTTTGTGTGTAGAGAGGTGGAGGGAGACAGCAGTGGAGTTAGTAATCCCATGGTGCATCACATCTGGATGTAGAGGGAGGCTCTGCTGGATAATATCTGGGTCAGGTCAACAGGGTTAGCCTGCCCGCGCTCCCTTCCTGGTGCCATTAGCCTGCCCTCCTTCCTGGTGCCGTTAGCCTGCCCTCCTTCCTGGTGCCGTTAGCCTGCCCTCCTTCCTGGTGCCGTTAGCCTGCCCTCCTTCCTGGTGCCGTTAGCCTGCCCTCCTTCCTGGTGCCGTTAGCCTGCCCTCCTTCCTGGTGCCGTTAGCCTGCCCTCCTTCCTGGTGCCGTTAGCCTGCCCTCCTTCCTGGTGCCGTTAGCCTGCCCTCCTTCCTGGTGCCGTTAGCCTGCCCTCCTTCCTGGTGCCGTTAGCCTGCCCTCCTTCCTGGTGCCGTTAGCCTGCCCTCCTTCCTGGTGCCGTTAGCCTGCCCTCCTTCCTGGTGCCGTTAGCCTGCCCTCCTTCCTGGTGCCGTTAGCCTGCCCTCCTTCCTGGTGCCGTTAGCCTGCCCTCCTTCCTGGTGCCGTTAGCCTGCCCTCCTTCCTGGTGCCGTTAGCCTGCCCTCCTTCCTGGTGCCGTTAGCCTGCCCTCCTTCCTGGTGCCGTTAGCCTGCCCTCCTTCCTGGTGCCGTTAGCCTGCCCTCCTTCCTGGTGCCGTTAGCCTGCCCTCCTTCCTGGTGCCGTTAGCCTGCCCTCCTTCCTGGTGCCGTTAGCCTGCCCTCCTTCCTGGTGCCGTTAGCCTGCCCTCCTTCCTGGTGCCGTTAGCCTGCCCTCCTTCCTGGTGCCGTTAGCCTGCCCTCCTTCCTGGTGCCGTTAGCCTGCCCTCCTTCCTGGTGCCGTTAGCCTGCCCTCCTTCCTGGTGCCGTTAGCCCTGCCTCCCTCCCTGGTGTCGTTAGCCCTGCCTCCCTCCCTGGTGTCGTTAGCCCTGCCTCCCTCCCTGGTGTCGTTAGCCCTGCCTCCCTCCCTGGTGTCGTTAGCCCTCCCTCCCTCCCTGGTGCTGTTAGCCTGACCTGGTGCTGTTAGCCTGACCTGGTGCTGTTAGCCCTCTCTGGTGCTGTTAGCCTGGTCCTAGTACTGTGTTAGCCTGCCGTCCCTGGTGCCGCTAGCCATTAGCGTGTCCTGGTGCTGTTAGCCTGGTCCTAGCACTGTGTTAGCCTGCCCTCCCTGGTGCCATTAGCCTGTCCTGGTGCTGCTAGCCATTAGCCTGGTCCTAGCACTGTGTTAGCCTGCCCTCCCTGGTGCCATTAGCCTGTCCTGGTGCTGCTAGCCATTAGCCTGGTCCTAGCACTGTGTTAGCCTGCCCTCCCTGGTGCCATTAGCCTGTCCTGGTGCTGTTAGCCTGGTCCTAGCACTGTGTTAGCCTGCCCTCCCTGGTGCCATTAGCCTGTCCTGGTGCTGCTAGCCATTAGCCTGGTCCTAGCACTGTGTTAGCCTGCCCTCCCTGGTGGCATTAGCCTGTCTTGGTGCTGCTAGCCATTAGCCTGGTCCTAGCACTGTGTTAGCCTGCCCTCCCTGGTGGCATTAGCCTGTCTTGGTGCTGCTAGCCATTAGCCTGGTCCTAGCACTGTGTTAGCCTGCCCCTCCCTGGTGGCATTAGCCTGTCTTTGTGCTGTTAGCCTGGTCCTAGCACTGTGTTAGCCTGCCCTCCCTGGTGCCATTAGCCTGTCCTGGGTCTGCTAGCCATTAGCCTGGTCCTAGCACTGTGTTAACCTGTCCTCCCTGGTGGCATTAGCCTGTCCTGGTGCTGCTAGCCATTAGCCTGGTCCTAGCACTGTGTTAGCCTGCCCTCCCTGGTGCCGCTAGCCATTAGCGTGTTCTGGTGCTGTTAGCCTGGTCCTAGCACTGTGTTAGCCTGCCCTCCCTGGTGCCATTAGCCTGTCTTTGTGCTGTTAGCACCAGGACAGGCTAATGCCACCAGGGAGGGCAGGCTAACTCTGGTCAAGCTGCACACTGTGTCTCTGTTGTGGAAACAGCTCTGTTCTGCCTGCTCTGTTCTGTTGGGGAAACAGCTCTGTTCTGTTGGGGAAACAGCTCTGTTCTGTTGTGGAAACAGCTCTGTTCTGTAGAGGAAACAGCTCTGTTCTGCCTGCTCTGTTGTGGAAACAGCTCTGTTCTGTTGGGGAAACAGCTCTGTTCTGTAGAGGAAACAGCTCTGTTCTGCCTGCTCTGTTGTGGAAACAGCTCTGTTCTGTTGGGGAAACAGCTCTGTTCTGTAGAGGAAACAGCTCTGTTCTGCCTGCTCTGTTGTGGAAACAGCTCTGTTCTGCCTGCTCTGTTCTGTTGGGGAAACAGCTCTGTTCTGTAGAGGAAACAGCTCTGTTCTGTTGGGGAAACAGCTATGTTCTGTTGGGGAAACAGCTCTGTTCTGTTGGGGAAACAGCTCTGTTCTGCCTGCTCTGTTCTGTTGTGGAAACACCTCTGTTCTGCCTGCTCTGTTCTGTTGGGGAAACAGCTTTGTTCTGCCTGCTCTGTTCTGTTGGGGAAACAGCTCTGTTCTGTTGGGGAAACAGCTCTGTTCTGTTGGGGAAACAGCTCTGTTCTGTTGGGGAAACAGCTCTGTTCTGCCTGCTCTGTTCTGTTGTGGAAACAGCTCTGTTCTGTTGGGGAAACAGCTCTGTTCTGTTGGGGAAACAGCTCTGTTCTGTAGAGGAAACAGCTCTGTTCTGTTGGGGAAACAGCTCTGTTCTGTAGGGGAAACAGCTCTGTTCTGCCTGCTCTGTTCTGTTGGGGAAACAGCTCTGTTCTGCCTGCTCTGTTCTGTTGGGGAAACAGCTCTGTTCTGTTGGGGAAACAGCTCTGTTCTGTTGGGGAAACAGCTCTGTTCTGTTGGGGAAACAGCTCTGTTCTGTTGGGGAAACAGCTCTGTTCTGTTGGGGAAACAGCTCTGTTCTGTTGGGGAAACAGCTCTGTTCTGTTGGGGAAACAGCTCTGTTCTGTTGGGGAAACAGCTCTGTTCTGTTGGGGAAACAGCTCTGTTCTGTTGGGGAAACAGCTCTGTTCTGTAGAGGAAACAGCTCTGTTCTGTTGGGGAAACAGCTCTGTTCTGTTGGGGAAACAGCTCTGTTCTGTTGGGGAAACAGCTCTGTTCTGTTGGGGAAACAGCTCTGTTCTGTTGGGGAAACAGCTCTGTTCTGTTGGGGAAACAGCTCTGTTCTGTAGAGGAAACAGCTCTGTTCTGTTGGGGAAACAGCTCTGTTCTGTAGAGGAAACAGCTCTGTTCTGTTGGGGAAACAGCTCTGTTCTGTTGTTTAGATGAGTTTTTTTCTTTTCTTTTTACATGCAGAGGGTAAGCTGCTAAGCGGTGTGGATATATAGGGTTAAAGGATAGGGATAAATAGAGGGGAATGGGTTCATTCAACTTGCTGATGTGACACAGAATGTTTCTTTAATCTGTTGGTAAACACTGATGTGCTGTAGATAATTTACTCAAATTACATTGCTATTTTAGAAGAGGGATTAACTAATTTAGTTACATTGCTGTTTTAGAATAGGGATTATAAACTGGGTGGTTGACAGTCATGGTATATCAGTATACCACGGGTATGATAAAAGTTAGTTTTACTGCTCTAATTATGTTGGTAACCAGTTTATAATAGCAATAAGGCACCTCGGAGGTTTGTGATATATGGCCAATATACCACGGCTAAAGGGCTGTGTCCAGGCTAAAGGGCTGTGTCCAGGCTAAAGGGCTGTGTCCAGGCTAAAGGGCTGTGTCCAGGCTAAAGGGCTGTGTCCAGGCTAAAGGGCTGTGTCCAGGCTAAAGGGCTGTGTCCAGGCTAAAGGGCTGTGTCCAGGCTAAAGGGCTGTGTCCAGGCTAAAGGGCTGTGTCCAGGCTAAAGCAACTCATTTAGTTACATCAGAAAGGGGAGGAGTTTGTTTTAATAATGTCACAATTCATCTTCACTGTAAAAACCACAACAGACTAATTTGTAACTTTGCCTTCATGTTCTTCAAGTTTGTAAACATTTTAAACATCACAACAGTTGATAGAATAATTAAAAGAATGCATTATGTACATTTTTTTGGATGACCCCACCAAATTCATATAGACGTATTGTTATAGATCTGTCATTCTCATTGAAAGCCAGTCTAATAATCTGTAGATCTGTTCTATGTGTTATAGATCTGTCATTCTCATTGAAAGCCAGTCTAATAATCTGTAGGTCTGTTCTATGTGTTATAGATCTGTCATTCTCATTGGAACCAGTCTAATAATCTGTAGGTCTGTTCTATGTGTTATAGATCTGTCATTCTCATTGGAACCAGTCTAATAATCTGTAGGTCTGTTCTATGTGCGCTATTTCTTTGCTTCCTGTTCTTAAAGTTCGTTTTTGCGTCTTTTACTTTCGGTTTTGTACACCAGCTTCAAACAGCTGAAAATACAAGAGTTATGGAAAAGTTAGTTATGGAAAATATATTTCACAGTGATTTAGATGGTACAATGATTCTCTACAATATACTTGCTTGTTTTGTCACAAGCAAACTATTAGAATTATTGCAACCAGGAATTGGCAGAGTGATTTCTGCATAGTGCGTATTTTAAATATTTTTTCCTTATTTTTACAAAAGTACTTTTTCATAGAATAGAAGACATTGCTACTACATATTTGAAATACTTACCCTTTCTCTCAATTTAATTCAATGGGTTTTATTGGCATGGGAAACATACAGTATGCTCACGCTCTCTCTCTCTCTCTGTCTCTGTCTCTCTCTGTCTCTCTCTGTCTCTCTGTCTCTCTCGGGCTCTCCCATCCTCTCGGTCTCTGTCTCTCTCTCTCTCTCTGTCTCTCTCTCTCTCTCTCGGTCTCTCTCTCTCTCTCTCTCGGGCTCTCCCATCCTCTCGGTCTCTCTCTCTCTCTCTCTCTCGGTCTCTCTCTCTCTCTCTCTTCTACCTCTCTACCTCTCTCGGTCTCTCTCGGTCTCTCTCGGTCTCTCTCTGTCTCTCTCTCTCTCTCTCTCTCTCTCTCGGGCTCTCCCATCCTTCTCTTCTACCTATCATCAAAGGCTGCTGAGAGTTTTACATAACAACCTATTCAGGGCGTTCCGTCATGCAAAACTCTCTCTTTCTCTCTCTAAATTCAGTAGACTTTATTGACTTGGCAAATTAAATTACTTACATTGTCACATTAGTAAATCCAAGATGGCGTAGCAGTCAGGCGTCTTTTGTCTTCATCTTGTCGTGTCCCGTGTATATATATTTATATATATCATCAGGGGTCATCAGCTAACCTTTAGCCCGGACAACTCCTGCCAGTCTGCACAGCGCGATTCAACCCAGAGTTTAACAGACTTATTTTTCTCCATATCCCCGGATTCCTACCGCAAGCTCTGAACCTCATCACCTGGATCATCGCATCTACCTAGCTGCTATCCGATTGGCTGCTCCTGGCTAACGTCTCTGTCCCGAAGCAAGCACCAATTAGCCTGGAGCTAGCCTATGCTAGGCCCATCTCCCGGCTAGCCGAAGAGGTCCATCAGCCACTCCTTGGGCTACAATACCTATTTTCCCAATTGGCCTGGACCCATTTTATTGCCGATACGGAGCCCCGCTGATCCATCACGACTGGACTACCGACGTAATCCGCCCAAGGGTTTTTTCAACAGGCTCCTCCGTCGCGACGCCCCCTGAATGCCCATCTGCTAGCCTGCTAGCTGCGGCCCACTAGCTGTCTAGAGCATACTGGACTGTTAACTTCTCTAGGGCCAGTGGGACGAAACCTACTCAACAGCCAGTGGAATCCCGTGGCGCGTTATTCAAATACCTTAGAAATGCTATTACTTCAATTTCTCAAACATATTACTATTTTACACCATTTTAAAGACAAGACTCTCGTTAATCTAACCACACTGTCCGATTTCAAAAAGGCTTTACAACGAAAGCAAAACATTGGATTATGTCAGCAGAGTACCCAGCCAGAAATAATCAGACACCCATTTTTTCAAGCTAGCATATAATGTCACATAAACCCAAACCACAGCTAAATGCAGCACTAACCTTTGATGATCTTCATCAGATGACAACCCTAGGACATTATGTTATACAATACATGCATGTTTTGTTCAATCAAGTTCATATTTATATAAAAAACCAGCTTTTTACATTAGCATGTGAAATCAGAACTAGCAAACTTCCGGTGAATTTACTAAATTACTCACGATAAACGTTTACAAAAAACATAACAATTATTTTAAGAATTATAGATACAGAACTCCTCTATGCACTCGCTATGTCCGATTTTAAAATAGCTTTTCGGTGAAAGCACATTTTGCAATATTCTCAGTAGATAGCCCGGCATCACAGGGCTAGCTATTTAGACACCCACCAAGTTTAGCCCTGACCAAAGTCAGATTTACTATAAGAAAAATGTTATTACCTTTGCTGTTCTTCGTCAGAATGCACTCCCAGGACTTCTACTTCAATAATAAATGTTGGTTTGGTTCAAAATAATCCATAGTTATGTTCAAATGACCTCTGTTTTGTTCGTGCGTTCAAGACACTATCCGAATGGTAAAGAAGGGTGACGCGCACAACGCATTTCGTGACAAAACATTTCTAAATATTCCATTACCGTACTTCGAAGCATGTCAACCGCTGTTTAAAATCAATTTTTATGCCATTTTTCTCGTAAAAAAGCGATAATATTCCGACCGGGAATCTGTGTTTAGGTTCAAAGACGAATGAAAATAAAAACATGGGGTCGACTCGTGCACGCGCCTCAGCCCATTGTCCTCTGATAGAGCACTTGCCAAAAGCGCTAATGTGTTTCAGCCAGTGGCTGGAATTACATCATTTAGCTTTTTCCCGCCTTCTGAGAACCTATGGGAGCCGTAGGAAGTGTCACGTTACAGCAAAGATCCTCAGTCTTCAATAAACAGAGTCAAGAAGCTCAAAGAATGGTCAGAGAGGGCACTTCCTATACAGAATCTTCTCAGGTTTTTGCCTGCCATATGAGTTCTGTTATACTCACAGACACCATTCAAACAGTTTTAGAAACTTTTGGGTGTTTTCAATCCAAAGCCAATAATTATATGCATATTCTAGTTTGTGGGCAGTAGTAATAACCAGATTAAATCGGGTGCGTTTTTTTATCCGGCCGTGTAAATACTGCCCCCTACCCCCAACAGGTTAACTGAAAATGTCCATCAGCCAATTTTTTGGGGCAATTTGCCAATTGTTCTGGACCTTTTTACCACCTGCTGATCCATCACGACTGGTCTGCCGACGTAACCGCGCGAAGGGGCTACAACAGACTTCTTCCATCACGACTTCCCTCTAAGGCCCTTCTGCTAGCTTGCTAGCCCGGCCCGCTAGCTGTCTGAATCGCTGTGTCTCCAGCCCGCCCAGCTACACACTGGACCTCTATGATCACTCGGCTATGCATGCCTCTCCCTAATGTCAATATGCCTTTTCCCGTTGTTGTTTTGGTTAGTGATTATTGTCTTATTTCACTGTAGAGCCTCCAGCCCTGCTCAATATGCCTCAGCTATGCCTCGGCTAACCCTTCAATTCCAGCTCCATTTTACATTTACATTGACGTCATTTAGTTATTATCCTATCCTATCCCAGGTATCCCATACATGGGGTGACCTCACCTGGTTTAATTGATGTCTCTAGAGACAAAACCTCTCTCATTGTCATTGTCACTCAATGTCTAGGTTTACCTCCTACTAGAGGTCGACCGATTATGATTTTTCAACGCCGATACCAATTATTGGAGGACCAAAAAAACAGATTTTATTTATTTATTTGTAATAATGACAATTACAACAATACTGAATGAACACTTATTTTAACTTCATATAATACATCAATAAAATCAATTTAGCCTCAAATAAATAATGAAACATGTTCAGTTTGGTTTAAATAATGCAAAACAATGTGTTGGAGAAGAAAGTAAAAGTGCAATATGTGCCATGTAAAAAAAAGCTAAGGTTTAAGTTCCTTGCTCAGAACATGAGAACATATGAAAGCTGGTGGTTCCTTTTAACATGAGTCTTCAATATTCCCAGGTAAGAAGTTTTAGGTTGTAGTTATTATAGGAATTATAGGACTATTTCTCTCTATACGACTTGTATTTCATATACCTTTGACTATTGGATGTTCTTATAGGCACTTTAGTATTGCCAGTGTAACAGTATAGCTTCCGTCCCTCTTCTCGCTCCTACCTGGGCTCGAACCAGGAACACATCGACAACAGCCACCCTCGAAGCAGCGTTACCCATGCAGAGCAAGTGGAACAACTACTCCAAGTCTCAGAGTGAGTGACGTTTGAAACGCTATTAGCGCGCACCCGGCAAACTAGCTAGCCATTTTACATCGGTTACACCAGCCTAATCTTGGGAGTTGACAGGCTTGAAGGGGTGGGTATAATTTGCGGAACGTTCCAACAGGAATCTGTTCCAAAAAACGTAAAGTAAAAGGTTGCCAACCAACAACGCATACAAAGTAGCAACGCATACAAACCTAGCTAACTAGCTGCCGAATAGGCATCAACTCACCACGTAGCTTATTCTTAATGTTTGTCCATAGGCAACCAGAGTGGGGACAGACATTTTTCGGGAATAAACGTGATGAGTGAAAAACGCAATGAAATGGACCACTCCCTACCCGGTATCTTATTCTGTCGCTATACAACTTTGTAAGGCGTTGTTTTTTGGAAACCTTGTTATTTCCGAAGTTTTTGGAATAGATTCCTGTTGGAACGTTCCACAAATTATACCCACCCGGCTTGAAGTCATAAACAGCTTGAAACACAGCGAAGAGCTGCTGGCAAACGCAGTAAAGTGCTGTTTGAATGAATGTTTACGAGCCTGCTGGTGCCTACCACCGCTCAGTCAGACTGCTCTATCAAATCATAGACTTAATTATAACAAAATAAACACACACAGAAATACGAGCCTTAGGTCATTAGAGATGTGACACAATTTCATGTTAGCAGGCCAATATTAACTAAATATGCAGGTTTAAAAATATATACTTGTTTATTGATTTTAAAGAAAGGCATTGACGTTTATGGTTAGGTACATTGGTGCAACGACAGTACTTTTTTAGCAAATGCGCTTGTTAAATCAACAACCGTTTGGCAACGTAGGCTGTGATTCGATGAGAAATTAACAGCCACAGCATCGATTATATGCAACACAGGACACGTTAGATAAACTAGTAATATCATCAACCATGTGTAGTTAACTAGTGATTATGTTAAGATTGATCGTTTTTTATAAGATAAGTTTAATGCTAGCTAGCAACTTACCTTGGCTTCTTGCTGCCCTCGCGTAACAGGTAGTCAGCCTGCCATGCAGGCTCCTCGTGGAGTGCAATGTAAGGCAGGTGGTTAGAGCGTTGGACTTGTAACCGGAAGGTTGCAAAAATGAATCCCCGAATCCCCCTGAACAAGGCAGTTAACCCCCGTTCCTAGGCTGTCATTGAAAATAAGAATGTGTTCTTAATCTGACTTGCCTAGCTAATAAAAGTGTAAAAAAGAAATATATATATATATATTTTTTTAAATTAAAATAAATCGGCAAATCGGTGGCCAAAAATACCGATTACCGATTGTTATGAAAACTTGAAATCGGCCCTAATTAATCGGCCATTCCTACCTTTGTCTGTACATTATGCATTGAATCTATTCTACCGCGCCCAGAAACCTGCTCCTTTTACTCTTTGTTCCGAACACACTAGACGACCAGTTCTTATAAGCTTTAGCCGTACCCTTATCCTACCCCATCTATCTTCAGAGCTCGTGCTGTTAGGTGACCTAAACTGGGTCATGCTTAACACCCCGGCCATCCTACAATCTAAACTTGATGCCCTCAATCTCACACAAATGATCAATGAACCTACCAGGTACAACCCCAAATCCGTAAACACGGGCACCCTCATAGATATCATCCTGACTAACTCGCCCTCCAAATACACCTCTGCTGTCTTCAACCAGGATCTCAGCGATCACTGCCTCATTGCTTGCGTCCGTAATGCGTCTGCGGTCAAACGACCACCCCTCATCACTGTCAAACGCTCCCTAAAACACTTCAGCGAGCAGGCCTTTCTAATCGACCTGGCCGGGGTATCCTGGAAGGATATTGACCTCATTCCGTCAGTAGAAGATGCCTGGTTATTCTTTAAAAGTGCTTTTCTCACAATCTTAAATAAGTAAATAAATAAATAAATAAGCACGCCCCATTCAAAAAATGTAGAACCAGGAACAGATATAGCCCGTGGTTCACTCCAGACCTGACTGCCCTTGACCAGCACAAAAACATCCTGTGGCTTATTGCATTAGCATCGAATAGCCCCCGCGATATGCAACTTTTCTGGGAAGTTAGGAACCAATATACACAGGGAGTTAGGAAAGCAAAGGCTAGCTTTTTCAAACAGAAGTTTGCATCCTGCAGCACAAACTCCAAAAAGTTCTGTGACACTGTAAAGTCCATGGAGAATAAGAGCACCTCCTCCCAGCTGCCCACTGCACTGAGGCTAGGAAACACTGTCACCACCGATAAACCCACTATAATTGAGAATTTCAATAAGCATCTTTCTACGGCTGGCCGTGCTTTCCACCTGGCTACCCCTACCGTGGTCAACAGCCCCGCACCCCCCACAGCAACTTGCTCAATCCTCCCCCATTTCTCCTTCACCCAAATCCAGATAGCTGATGTTCTGAAAGAGCTGCAAAATCTGGACCCCTATAAATCAGCCGGGCTAGACAATCTGGACCCTCTCTTTCTAAAATTATCTGCCGCAATTGTTGCAACCCCTATTACTAGCCTGTTCAACCTCTCTTTCGTATCGTCTGAGATCCCCAAAGATGGGAAAACTGCCGCGGTCATCCCACTCTTCAAAGGAGGGGACACTCTAGACCCAATCTGCTACAGACCTATATCTATCTTACCCTGCCTTTCTAAGGTCTTCGAAAGCCAAGTTAACAAACAGATCACCGACCATTTCGAATCCTACCGTACCTTCTCCGCTATGTTTCAGAGCTGGTCATGGGTGCACCTCAGCCACGCTCAAGGCCCTAAACGATATCGTAACCGCCATCAATAAGACACAATACTGTGCAGCTGTATTCATCGACCTGGCCAAGGCTTTCGACTCTGTCAATCACCACGTTCTTATTGGCAGACTCAACAGCCTTGGTTTCTCAAATGACTGCCTAGCCTGGTTTACCAACTACTTCTCTGATAGAGTTCATTGTGTCAAATCCGAGGGCCTGTTGTCCGGACCTCTGGCAGTCTCTATGGGTGTGCCACAGGGTTCAATTCTTGGGCCGACTCTCTTCTCTGTATACATCAATGACGTCGCTCTTGCTGCTGGTGATTTTCTGATCCACCTCTACGCAGACGACACCATTCTGTATACTTCTGGCCCCTCTTTGGACACTGTGTTAACTAACCTCCAGACGAGCTTCAATACCATACAACACTCCTTCCGTGGCCTCTAACTGCTCTTAAACGCAAGTAAAACTAAATGCATGCTCTTCAACCGATCGCTGCCCTACTCTGGACGGTTCTGACTTAGAATATGTGGACAACTACAAATACTAGGTGTCTGGTTAGACTGTAAACTTTCCTTCCAGACTCACATTAAGCATCTCCAATCCAAAATTAAATCTTGAATTGGCTTCCTATTTCGCAAAACAAAGCATCCTTCACTCATGCTGCTTAACATGCCCTCGTAAAAATGACTATCCTACCGATCCTTGACTTCTGCGATGTCATTTACAAAATAGCCTCCAACACTCTACTCAGCAAATTGGATGCTGTCTATCACAGTGCCATCCGTTTTGTCACAAAAAGCCCCATATACTACCCACCACTGTGACCTGTACGCTCTCGTTGGCTGGCCCTCGCTTCATATTCGTCGCCAAACCCACTAGCTCCAGGTCATCTATATGTCTTTGCTAGGTAAAGCCCCGCCTTATCTCAGCTCACTGGTTACCATAGCAGCATCCACCCGTAGCACGCGCTCCAGCAGGTATATTTCACTGGTCACCCCCAAAGCCAGCTCCTGCTTTGGCCGCCTTTCCTTCCAGTTCTCTGCTGCCAATGACTGGAACGAACTGCAAACATTTCTGAAGCAGGAGACCCTTACCTCCCTCACTAGCTTTAAGCACCAGCTGTCAGAGCAGCTCCCAGATCACTGCACCTGTACATAGCCCATCTGTAAACAGCCGATCCAACTACCTACCTCATCCCCATACTGTTATTTATTTTTCTTCTCCTTTGCACCCAAGTATCTCTACTTGCACATTCATCTTCTGCACATCTATCACGCCAGTGTTTAATTGCTAAATTGTAATTATTTAGCCACTATGGCCTATTTAATGCCTTACCTTCCTAATCTTACCTCATTTGCACACACTGTATATAGATTTCTCTATTGTGTTATTGACTGTATGTTTCTTTATTCCATGTGCAACTCTGTGTTGTTGTTTGTGTCGCACTGCTTTGCTTTATCTTGGCCAGGTCGCAGTTGTTTATGAGAACTTGTTCTCAACTAGCCTACCTGGTTAAATAAAGGTGAAATGAAATAAAATAATAATAAAGTATACATATAACAAAAATGCAAGGCAAAATATTAGTTGTGGAAATGGGATTACCATTAACAGCAACTACAACAACAATATTAATGAGAATAATAATACATTAAAGCAATAGTAGTAGACCTCTCAACCTGACTGAGAAGACACATGACATGGAATGAAAACCAAAATGTCCAGATTGATTGATTTAGTGTATTTGATGATGTTGAAGTGTCTGAACTCTGTATGTTTATTGGTTGAGTGGTGCATTGGCACAGAAACCTGTTGGTCCAAAATAGTTGCATATAATGGTATTTCTTGGCAAATCTGACCATAATTCTCTCCTCTTGATTCATGCTTACAAGCAAAAATTAAAGCAGGAAGCACCAGTGACTAAGTCAATAAAAAAAAAGTGGTCAGATGAAGCAGATACTAAGCTTCAGGACTGTTCTGCTATCACAGACTGGAATATGTTCTGGGATTCTTCCGATGGCAAGGAGGAGTACACCACAGTGATGAAGTCCACTGGCTTCATCAGTAAGTGCATCGAGTGACGTCATCCCCACAGTGGCCATACGTACCAACCAGAAGCCATGGATTACAGACAACATCCGCATTGTGCTAAAGCTGCGGCTTTCAAGGATCGGGACTCTAATGGAAGCTTATAAGAAATCCCGTTATGCCCTCTGACGAACCATCAAACAGGCAAAACGTCAATACAGGACTAAGATCAAATCGTACTACACCGTCTCCGACACTCGTCGGATGTGGCAGGGCTTGCAAACTATTACAGACTACAAAGGGAAGCACAGCTGAGAGCTGCCCAGTGACACAAGCCAACCAGAAGAGCTAAATAACTTATATGCCTGCTTCGAGGGAAGTAACACTGAAACATGCATGAGAGCATCAGCTGTTCCGGATGACTGTGTGATCACACTCTCTGTAGCCGATGTAAGACCTTTTAACAGGTCAACATTCACAAAGCTGCAGGGCCAGACGGATTACCAGGACGTGTTCTCAGAGCATGCGCTGACCAACTGGAAAGTGTCTTCACTACCATTTTCAACCTCTCCCTGTCTGAGTCTGTAATACCAACATGTTTCAAGCAGACCACCATAGTCCCTGTGCCCAAGAACACCAAGGTAACCTACCTAAATGACTACCGACCCGTAGCACTCACGTCTGTAGCCATGAAGTGCTTTGAAAGGCTGGTCATGGCTCTCATCAACACAATTATCCCAGAAACCCTAGACCCACTCCAATTTGCGTACCGCCCCAACAGACCACAGATGATGCGATCTCTATTGCACTCCACACTGCCCTTTCACACCTGGACAAAAGGAACAGTGGTTCCTCCTAAGTTGTGAGACTTAGAGGTAACCAGCATCACAGCTTCATTGCTCTAGACCACCACAAGGGGGAGTTAGAGCACTCATTATGCATTTGGGTCCCAAGGTTTTTATATGACCAATCATATCGAGAAGTTCCAATTACGAATTTGACGTTATGCCACCCGTCGCTGGTGACTTTCTTCAGCAAAGATGTCTGACAAAACATTACGGTGGAAGCAAATGTAAGTAGTTATAATGTCACAATGAGTCAAACAGAAAATGTACAATTGAGAGCAATATGTTAGTTAATGTAGAGACAAATTATTGTGCATATTTTTTTGTCATAAAGTTAATTTACGAAAATCGCTATTTAGCGAGTTTTTTTTATTTTTTTACAACTTTTTATTTATTTCACCTTTATTTAACCAGGTAGGCCAGTTGAGAACAAGTTCTCATTTACAATTGCGACCCGGCCAAGATAAAGCAAAGCAGTTCGACACATACAATAACACAGAGTTACACATGGAGTAAAACAAACATACAGTCAATAATACAGTAGAAAAATAAGTCTATATACAATGTGAGCAAATGAGGTGAGATAAGGGAGGTAAAGGCAAAAAAGGCCATGGTGGCAAAGTAAATACAATATAGCAAGTAAAACACTGGAATGGTAGATTTGTAGTGGAAGAAAGTGCAAAGTAGAAAAAGAAATAATGGGGTGCAAAGGAGCAAAATAAATAAATAAATACAGTAGGGGAAGAGGTAGTTGTTTAGGCTATTTACAGATGGGCTGTGTAGGTGATCTGGGAGCTGCTCTGACAGCTGGTGCTTTGATTTCAGTCATTTCCAATACCAGGTGTACCAAACTCCATTCTTTTAATGATGCTGTGTCTGCATGTTTGTATTTGTCACGGGCTGGCTCGAGGAACAACAGGAGAGGTAGAGTCAGGCGCAGGAGACAGAGAGAGTTCGTGACCACACTTCTTTATTTGAAGCACTGTACGTGGTCGACAAGGTATAGGGGCGCAGCCCTGAACGATTCTGCGGTGGTGTACACAAATAAAAGAAACCACTGGCAGAAGGAAAAAACTCAATACACGTTCTTACGAACACACAAAACCCGGACAAGCAACACAATCACGTACAACCACATACATCCTACGCTAACCTAAATAACCCCCCCTTACTAATGACTAACCCAAAACAGGTGTGTGCCTACCTAGACCTAACCAAACGAAAGTGAAACAAAAAGGGATCGATGGCAGCTAGTAGGCCGGCGACGACGACCGCCGAGCTCCGCCCGGCCGAGGAGGGGCGCCACCATCCGTCACTGTCGTGACAGTATTACAATTATACACTTCAACAGTGTTTACCGCTCCTGGTCCTGGGACATCAATGATTACACACTGTAACTATGCAATAGACTAGAGACATGATGTAAGTAAAGGCTGATTTGTAATTCATATATACAGGGAAAAAAACAGTACACTGCACTTCCTATGCATACCTAACTCCCTTCATCTGCAGTAATCTGAGGAGGTTCTCCCAGCCATGTGGACGATTGAAAACAGGGCAGCAAAGTTTGTTTGTCACCAGAGTGGTTTAGAGCATATTACTATTGAACTATTTACCCATTTAATAACCAGACCTTCATACAAACTTGCTCTGCTGAATTCTTAATGCACAACCGAAGGTGCTGCCATATCTTGCCAGCACGCCCACAAGCGAGCCACTCAGGCGGAGAATGACCCGCGGAAGAGAGCGAGGAACGCGATGGGGGTAACAATCCATGCTATTTTTCATAATAATGTAATGAAACAAGCAGGGAGCTTGTTTCGAACCCTCAACATTCTAGTCCGATTCCAGCACGCTATCGACTGTACCCAAATGTATTAATTGGGGTTGGGGCTGAATGTGGCTAAAAACACTTTATCAATTGGAATCTTTAACAAGTGGAAATGAAATGTGTTATTATCAGTTTTTAACAAGCGTAGAAGGCTGTGCATTCTGCTAACAGCGTTTCTAGGATGGGCTATTAGCTGAACTGGAATATTCAACCTTTACTAAATAAATATCTAATAGCCAAGCTAGATGTGAACCCCCTCCCCAACTTGCAACAAATAATTTGTATCCACATCTACCTACCAACTTATCTACCTACACACGCATCCACCTACACACTTATCTACCTACACACTTATCTACCTGCACACTTATCTACCTGCACACTTATCTACCTGCACACTTATCTACCTGCACACTTATCTACCTGCACACTTATCTACCTACCTACCCACTTATCTACCTACCTACCCACTTATCTACCTACCTACCCACTTATCTACCTACCTACCCACTTATCTACCTACCTACCCACTTATCTACCTACCTACACACTTATCTACCTACCCACTTATCTATCTACCTACACACGTATCTATCTACCTACACACGTATCTATCTACCTACACACGTATCTATCTACCTACACACGTATCTATCTACCTACACACTTATCTATCTACCTACACACTTATCTATCTACCTACACACTTATCTACCTACCTACCCACTTATCTACCTACCCACTTATCTACCTACCTACCCACTTATCTACCTACCTACACACTTATCTACCTACCCACTTATCTACCTACACACTTATCTATCTACCTACACACTTATCTATCTACCTACACAATTATCTACCTGCACACTTATCTACCTACCTACCCACTTATCTACCTGCACACTTATCTACCTACCTACCCACTTATCTACCTACCTACCCACTTATCTATCTACCTACACACTTATCTACCTACCCACTTATCTACCTACCTACACACTTATCTATCTACCTACACACTTATCTATCTACCTACACACTTATCTACCTACCTACCCACTTATCTACCTACCCACTTATCTACCTACCTACCCACTTATCTACCTACCTACACACTTATCTACCTACCCACTTATCTACCTACACACTTATCTATCTACCTACACACTTATCTATCTACCTACACAATTATCTACCTGCACACTTATCTACCTACCTACCCACTTATCTACCTGCACACTTATCTACCTACCTACCCACTTATCTACCTACCTACCCACTTATCTATCTACCTACACACTTATCTACCTACCCACTTATCTACCTACCTACACACTTATCTATCTACCTACACACTTATCTATCTACCAACACACGTATCTACCTACACACCTATCTATCTACCAACACACTTATCTACCAACACACTTATCTATCTACCAACACACTTATCTATCTACCTACACACCTATCTATCTACCTACACACCTATCTATCTACCTACACACCTATCTATCTACCTACACACCTATCTATCTACCTACACACTTATCTACCTACACACTTATCTACCTACACACTTATCTACCTACACACTTATCTTCCTGCACACTTATCTACCTACCTACCCACCTATCTACCTACACACTTATCTACCTACCTACCCACTTATCTACCTGCACACTTATCTATCTACCTACCCACTTATCTACCTACCTACCCACTTATCTACCTACACACTTATCTATCTACCTACACACTTATCTATCTACCTACACACTTATCTATCTACCTACACACTTATCTATCTACCTACACACTTATCTATCTACCTACACACTTATCTACCTACCTACCCACCTATCTACCTGCACACTTATCTATCTACCTACCCACTTATCTACCTACCTACCCACTTATCTACCTACACACTTATCTATCTACCTACACACTTATCTATCTACCTACACACTTATCTACCTACCTACACACTTATCTACCTACCTACACACTTATCTATCTACCTACACACTTATCTATCTACCTACACACTTATCTATCTACCTACACACTTATCTATCTACCTACACACTTATCTATCTACCTACACACCTATCTATCTACCTACACACTTATCTATCTACCTACACACCTATCTATCTACCTACACACTTATCTATCTACCTACACACTTATCTACCTACACACTTATCTACCTACACACTTATCTACCTACACACTTATCTACCTACACACTTATCTACCTACACACTTATCTACCTACCTACCCACTTATCTACCTACACACTTATCTACCTACCCACTTATCTACCTGCACACTTATCTACCTACACACTTATCTATCTACCTACACACTTATCTATCTACCTACACACTTATCTACCTGCACACTTATCTACCTACCTACCCACTTATCTACCTGCACACTTATCTACCTACCTACCCACTTATCTACCTACCTACACACTTATCTACCTACCCACTTATCTACCTACCCACTTATCTACCTACCCACTTAGCTACCTACACACTTATCTACCTACCTACACACTTATCTACCTACCTACACACTTATCTACCTACCTACACACTTATCTACCTACCCACTTATCTACCTACACACTTATCTACCTACACACTTATCTACCTACCTACACACTTATCTACCTACCTACACACTTATCTACCTACCTACACACTTATCTACCTACACACTTATCTACCTACCCACTTATCTACCTACCCACTTATCTACCTGCACACTTACCTACCTACACACTTATCTACCTACACACTTATCTACCTACACACTCTATCTACCTGCACACTTATCTACCTACCTACACACTTATCTACCTGCACACTTATCTACCTACCTACCCACTTATCTACCTACCTACCCACTTATCTACCTACCCACTTATCTACCTACCTACCCACTTATCTACCTACCCACTTATCTACCTACCTACACACTTATCTACCTACCTACACACTTATCTACCTACCTACCCACTTATCTACCTACCTACACACTTATCTACCTACCCACTTATCTACCTACACACTTATCTACCTACACACCTATATACCCACCTACACACCTATCTACCTACCTACACACTTATCTACCTACACACGTATCTACCTACCAACACACGTATCTACCTACCTACACACTTATCTACCTACCTACACACTTATCTACCTACCTACACACTTATCTACCGACCTACACACTTATCTACCGACCTACACACTTATCTACCGACCTACACACTTATCTACCGACCTACACACTTATCTACCTACCTACACACTTATCTACCGACCTACACACTTATCTACCGACCTACACACTTATCTATCTACACACTTATCTACCTACACACTTATCTACCTACCCACTTATCTACCTACCTACCCACTTATCTACCTACCTACCCACTTATCTACCTACCTACCCACTTATCTACCTACCTACACACTTATCTATCGACCTACACACTTATCTACCTGCACACTTATCTACCTACCTACCCACTTATCTACCTACCTACCCACTTATCTACCTACCTACACACTTATCTACCTACCCACTTATCTACCTCCACACTTATCTACCTACCTACCCACTTATCTACCTACCTACACACTTATCTACCTACCCACTTATCTACCTCCACACTTATCTACCTACCTGCACACTTATCTACCTGCACACTTATCTACCTGCACACTTATCTACCTACCCACTTATCTACCTGCACACTTATCTATCTTCCTACCTACCCACTTATCTACCTACACACTTATCTACCTACCTGCACACTTATCTACCTGCACACTTATCTACCTACACACCTGTCTATCTACCTACACACCTGTCTACCTACCTACCCACTTATCTACCTACCTACACACTTATCTACCTACACACTTATCTACCTACCTACACACTTATCTACCTACCTACCCACTTATCTACCTACCTACCCACTTATCTACCTACCCACTTATCTACCTACCCACTTATCTACCTACCTACACACTTATCTACCTACCTACACACTTATCTACCTACCTACACACTTATCTACCTACCTACCCACTTATCTACCTACCTACCCACTTATCTACCTACCTACCCACTTATCTACCTACCTACCCACTTACCTACCTACACACTTATCTACCTACCTACACACTTATCTACCTACCTACACACTTATCTACCTACCTACACACTTATCTACCTACCTACCCACTTATCTACCTACCTGCCCACTTATCTACCTACCTGCACACTTATCTACCTACCCACTTATCTACCTGCACACTTATCTACCTACACACCTATATACCCACCTACACACTTATCTACCTACACACGTATCTACCTACCAACACACGTATCTACCTACCTACACACTTATCTACCTACCTACACACTTATCTACCTACCTACACACTTATCTACCGACCTACACACTTATCTACCGACCTACACACTTATCTATCTACACACTTATCTACCGACCTACACACTTATCTATCTACACACTTATCTATCTACACACTTATCTACCTACCCACTTATCTACCTACCTACACACTTATCTACCTACCTACACACTTATCTACCTACCTACCCACTTATCTACCTACCTACACACTTATCTATCGACCTACACACTTATCTACCTACACACTTATCTACCTACACACTTATCTACCTACCTACCCACTTATCTACCTACCTACACACTTATCTACCTACCCACTTATCTACCTCCACACCTATCTATCTACCTGCACACTTATCTACCTACCCACTTATCTACCTGCACACTTATCTACCTACACACCTGTCTACCTACAGACCTGTCTATCTACCTACAGACCTGTCTATCTACCTACACACTTATCTACCTACACACTTATCTACCTACCTACACACTTATCTACCTACCTACACACTTATCTACCTACACACTTATCTACCTACACACCTATCCATCTACCTACACACTTATCTACCTACCTACACACTTATCTACCTACCTACACACTTATCTACCTACCTACACACTTATCTACCGACCTACACACTTATCTACCGACCTACACACTTATCTACCTACACACTTATCTACCGACCTACACACTTATCTACCTACACACTTATCTACCTACCTACACACTTATCTACCTACCTACACACTTATCTACCTACCTACACACTTATCTATCTACCTACACACTTATCTATCTACCTACACACTTATCTACCTACCTACCCACTTATCTACCTACCCACTTATCTACCTACACACCTATCTACCTACCTGCACACCTATCTACCTGCACACCTATCTACCTGCACACTTATCTACCTGCACACTTATCTACCTACACACTTATCTACCTACCTACACACTTATCTACCTACCTACACACTTATCTACCTACCTACACACTTATCTACCTACCTACACACTTATCTACCTACCTACACACTTATCTACCTACACACGTATCTATCTACCTACACACGTATCTATCTACCTACACACGTATCTATCTACCTACACACGTATCTATCTACCTACACACTTATCTATCTACCTACACACTTATCTATCTACCTACACACTTATCTATCTACCTACACACTTATCTATCTACCTACACACTTATCTATCTACCTACACACTTATCTATCTACCTACACACTTATCTATCTACCTACCCACTTATCTACCTACACACTTATCTACCTACACACTTATCTACCTACACACTTATCTACCTACACACTTATCTACCTACCTTCACACTTATCTACCTACACACTTATCTACCTACCCACTTATCTACCTGCACACTTATCTACCTACACACTTATCTATCTACCTACACACTTATCTATCTACCTACACACTTATCTACCTGCACACTTATCTACCTACCTACCCACTTATCTACCTGCACACTTATCTACCTACCTACCCACTTATCTACCTGCACACTTATCTACCTACCTACCCACTTATCTACCTACCTACCCACTTATCTACCTACCTACCCACTTATCTACCTACCCACTTAGCTACCTACACACTTATCTACCTACCTACACACTTATCTACCTACCTACACACTTATCTACCTACCTACACACTTATCTACCTACCTACACACTTATCTACCTACCCACTTATCTACCTACACACTTATCTACCTACACACTTATCTACCTACCTACACACTTATCTACCTACCTACACACTTATCTACCTACACACTTATCTACCTACCCACTTATCTACCTGCACACTTATCTACCTACACACTTATCTATCTACCTACACACTTATCTACCTACACACTTATCTACCTACACACTTATCTACCTGCACACTTATCTACCTACCTACACACTTATCTACCTGCACACTTATCTACCTACCTACCCACTTATCTACCTACCTACCCACTTATCTACCTACCCACTTATCTACCTACCTACACACTTATCTACCTACCTACACACTTATCTACCTACCTACACACTTATCTACCTACCTACACACTTATCTACCTACCCACTTATCTACCTACACACTTATCTACCTACACACCTATCTACCCACCTACACACCTATCTACCTACCTACACACTTATCTACCTACACACGTATCTACCTACCAACACACGTATCTACCTACCTACACACTTATCTACCTACCTACACACTTATCTACCGACCTACACACTTATCTACCGACCTACACACTTATCTACCGACCTACACACTTATCTACCGACCTACACACTTATCTACCGACCTACACACTTATCTACCGACCTACACACTTATCTATCTACACACTTATCTACCGACCTACACACTTATCTACCGACCTACACACTTATCTATCTACACACTTATCTACCTACCCACTTATCTACCTACCTACCCACTTATCTACCTACCTACACACTTATCTACCTACCTACCCACTTATCTACCTACCTACACACTTATCTATCGACCTACACACTTATCTACCTGCACACTTATCTACCTACCTACCCACTTATCTACCTACCTACCCACTTATCTACCTACCTACACACTTATCTACCTACCCACTTATCTACCTCCACACTTATCTACCTACCTACCCACTTATCTACCTACCTACACACTTATCTACCTACCCACTTATCTACCTCCACACTTATCTACCTACCTGCACACTTATCTACCTGCACACTTATCTACCTACCCACTTATCTACCTGCACACTTATCTACCTACACACCTGTCTATCTACCTACAGACCTGTCTATCTACCTACACACTTATCTACCTGCACACTTATCTACCTACCTACACACTTATCTACCTACACACTTATCTACCTACACACTTATCTACCTACCTAGACACTTATCTACCTTCACACTTATCTACCTACACACTTATCTACCTACCCACTTATCTACCTGCACACTTATCTACCTGCACACTTATCTACCTACACACTTATCTACCTGCACACTTATCTACCTACACACTTATCTACCTGCACACTTATCTACCTACCTACACACTTATCTACCTGCACACTTATCTACCTACCTACCCACTTATCTACCTACCTACCCACTTATCTACCTACCCACTTATCTACCTACCTACACACTTATCTACCTGCACACTTATCTACCTACCTACCCACTTATCTACCTACCTACCCACTTATCTACCTACCCACTTATCTACCTACCCACTTATCTACCTACCTACACACTTATCTACCTACCTACACACTTATCTACCTACCTACCCACTTATCTACCTACCTACCCACTTATCTACCTACCTACACACTTATCTACCTACCCACTTATCTACCTACACACTTATCTACCTACACACCTATATACCCACCTACACACTTATCTACCTACACACGTATCTACCTACCAACACACGTATCTACCTACCTACACACTTATCTACCTACCTACACACTTATCTACCTACCTACACACTTATCTACCGACCTACACACTTATCTACCGACCTACAAACTTATCTACCGACCTACACACTTATCTATCTACACACTTATCTACCGACCTACACACTTATCTATCTACACACTTATCTATCTACACACTTATCTACCTACCCACTTATCTACCTACCTACACACTTATCTACCTACCTACACACTTATCTACCTACCTACCCACTTATCTACCTACCTACACACTTATCTATCTACCTACACACTTATCTACCTGCACACTTATCTACCTACCTACCCACTTATCTACCTACCTACCCACTTATCTACCTACCTACACACTTATCTACCTACCCACTTATCTACCTCCACACTTATCTACCTACCTACCCACTTATCTACCTACCTACACACTTATCTACCTACCCACTTATCTACCTCCACACTTATCTACCTACCTGCACACTTATCTACCTACCCACTTATCTACCTGCACACTTATCTACCTACACACCTGTCTACCTACAGACCTGTCTATCTACCTACAGACCTGTCTATCTACCTACACACTTATCTACCTACCTACACACTTATCTACCTACCTACACACTTATCTACTTACCTACACACTTATCTACCTACACACTTATCTACCTACACACCTATCCATCTACCTACACACTTATCTACCTACCTACACACTTATCTACCGACCTACACACTTATCTACCGACCTACACACTTATCTATCTACACACTTATCTACCGACCTACACACTTATCTACCTACACACTTATCTACCTACACACTTATCTACCTACACACTTATCTACCTACCTACACACTTATCTACCTACCTACACACTTATTTATCTACCTACACACTTATTTATCTACCTACACACTTATCTATCTACCTACACACTTATCTACCTACCCACTTATCTACCTACACACCTATCTACCTACCTGCACACCTATCTACCTGCACACCTATCTACCTGCACACTTATCTACCTGCACACTTATCTACCTACCTGCACACTTATCTACCTACCTACACACCTATCTACCTACCTACACACTTATCTACCTACCTACACACTTATCTACCTACCTACACACTTATCTACCTACCTACACACTTATCTACCTACCCACTTATCTACCTACCTACACACTTATCTACCTACCCACTTATCTACCTACCTACCCACTTATCTACCTACCTACACACTTATCTACCTACCCACTTATCTACCTCCACACTTATCTACCTACCTGCACACTTATCTACCTGCACACTTATCTACCTACCCACTTATCTACCTGCACACTTATCTACCTACAGACCTGTCTATCTACCTACACACTTATCTACCTACACACTTATCTACCTACCTACACACTTATCTACTTACCTACACACTTATCTAACTACACACTTATCTACCTACACACCTATCCATCTACCTACACACTTATCTACCTACACACCTATCTACCTACCTACACACTTATCTACCGACCTACACACTTATCTACCGACCTACACACTTATCTATCTACACACTTATCTACCGACCTACACACTTATCTACCTACACACTTATCTACCTACACACTTATCTACCTACACACCTATCTACCTACCTGCACACCTATCTACCTGCACACTTATCTACCTGCACACTTATCTACCTACCTACACACTTATCTACCTACCTACACACTTATCTACCTACCTACACACTTATCTACCTACCTACACACTTATCTACCTACCCACTTATCTACCTACCCACTTATCTACCTGCACACTTATCTACCTGCACACCTGTCTACCTACCTACACACTTATCTACCTACACATGTATCTACCTACCTGCACACTTATCTACCTGCACACTTATCTACCTACCCACTTATCTACCTGCACACTTATCTACCTACCCACTTATCTACCTGAACACTTATCTACCTACACACCTGTCTATCTACCTACACACCTGTCTACCTACCTACACACGTATCTACCTACCTACACACTTATCTACCGACCTACACACTTATCTACCGACCTACACACTTATCTACCGACCTACACACTTATCTACCGACCTACACACTTATCTACCGACCTACACACTTATCTACCGACCTACACACTTATCTACCGACCTACACACTTATCTACCGACCTACACACTTATCTACCGACCTACACACTTATCTACCGACCTACACACTTATCTACCGACCTACACACTTATCTACCGACCTACACACTTATCTACCGACCTACACACTTATCTACCGACCTACACACTTATCTACCGACCTACACACTTATCTACCGACCTACACACTTATCTACCTACCTACACACTTATCTACCTACCTACACACTTATCTACCTACCTACACACTTATCTACCTACCTACCCACTTATCTACCTACCCACTTATCTACCTACCCACTTATCTACCTGCACACTTATCTACCTGCACACTTATCTACCTGCACACTTATCTACCTGCACACCTGTCTACCTACCTACACACTTATCTACCTACCTACACACGTATCTACCTACCTACACACGTATCTACCTACCTACACACGTATCTACCTACCTACACACTTATCTACCGACCTACACACTTATCTACCGACCTACACACTTATCTACCGACCTACACACTTATCTACCGACCTACACACTTATCTACCGACCTACACACTTATCTACCTACCTACACACTTATCTACCTACCTACACACTTATCTATATACCTGCACACTTATCTATCTACCTACACACTTATCTACTACCTACACACTTATCTACCTACACACTTATCTACCTACCTACCCACTTATCTACCTACCTACCCACTTATCTACCTACCTACCCACTTATCTACCTACCTACCCACTTATCTACCTACCTACACACTTATCTACCTACCTACACACTTATCTACCTACCTACACACTTATCTATCTACCTACACACTTATTACTACCTACACACTTATCTACCTACCTACACACTTATCTATCTACCTACACACTTATCTATCTACCTACACACTTATCTATCTACCTACACACTTATCTATCTACCCCCACACTTATCTACCTGCACACTTATCTACCTACCTACCCACTTATCTACCTACCCAATTATCTACCTACACACTTATCTACCTACACACTTATCTATCTATCTACCTACACACTTATCTATCTACCTACCTACCCACTTATCTACCTACCTGCACACTTATCTACCTACCTGCACACTTATCTACCTACACACCTGTCTATCTACCTACACACCTGTCTACCTACCTACACACTTATCTACCTACACACCTATCCATCTACCTACCCACTTATCTACCTACACACTTATCTACCTACACACCTATCTACCTACCTACCCACTTATCTACCTACCTACCCACCTATCTACCTACCTACACACTTATCTACCTGCACACTTATCTACCTGCACACTTATCTACCTACACACTTATCTATCTACCTACACACTTATCTATCTACCTACACACTTATCTACCTACACACTTATCTACCTGCACACTTATCTACCTACCTACCCACTTATCTACCTGCACACTTATCTACCTACCTACCCACTTATCTACCTACCTACCCACTTATCTACCTACCCACTTATCTACCTACACACTTATCTACCTACCTACACACTTATCTACCTACCTACACACTTATCTACCTACCTACCCACTTATCTACCTACCTACACACTTATCTACCTACCCACTTATCTACCTACACACTTATCTACCTACACACTTATCTACCTACCTACACACTTATCTACCGACCTACACACTTATCTACCGACCTACACACTTATCTACCGACCTACACACTTATCTACCGACCTACACACTTATCTATCTACACACTTATCTACCGACCTACACACTTATCTATCTACACACTTATCTACCTACCCACTTATCTACCTACCTACACACTTATCTACCTACCTACACACTTATCTACCTACCTACCCACTTATCTACCTACCTACACACTTATCTACCTACCCACTTATCTACCTCCACACTTATCTACCTACCTACCCACTTATCTACCTACCTACACACTTATCTACCTACCCACTTATCTACCTCCACACTTATCTACCTACCTGCACACTTATCTACCTGCACACTTATCTACCTACCCACTTATCTACCTGCACACTTATCTACCTACACACCTGTCTATCTACCTACACACCTGTCTATCTACCTACACACCTGTCTATCTACCTACAGACCTGTCTATCTACCTACACACTTATCTACCTACACACTTATCTACCTACCTACACACTTATCTACCTACACACCTATCTACCTACCTACACACTTATCTACCTACACACCTATCTACCTACCTACACACTTATCTACCTACCTACACACTTATCTACCTACCTACACACTTATCTACCTACCTACACACTTATCTACCTACCTACACACTTATCTATCTACCTACACACTTATCTATCTACCTACACACTTATCTACCTACCCACTTATCTACCTACCCACTTATCTACCTACACACCTATCTACCTACCTGCACACTTATCTACCTGCACACTTATCTACCTGCACACTTATCTACCTACCTACACACTTATCTACCTACCTACACACTTATCTACCTACCTACACACTTATCTACCTACCCACTTATCTACCTACCCACTTATCTACCTGCACTCTTATCTACCTACCCACACACTATCTACCTACACATTATCTACCTACCTACACACGTATCTACCTACCTACACACTTATCTACCGACCTACACACTTATCTACCGACCTACACACTTATCTACCGACCTACACACTTATCTACCTACACACTTATCTACCTACACACTTATCTACCTACACACTTATCTACCGACCTACACACTTATCTACCGACCTACACACTTATCTACCGACCTACACACTTATCTACCGACCTACACACTTATCTACCTACCTACACACTTATCTACCTACCTACACACTTATCTACCTACCTACACACTTATCTACCTACCCACTTATCTACCTGCACACCTGTCTACCTACCTACACACTTATCTACCTACACATGTATCTACCTACCTACACACGTATCTACCTACCTACACACTTATCTACCTACCTACACACCTATCTACCTACCTACACACTTATCTACCTACCTACACACTTATCTACCTACCTACACACTTATCTACCTACCTACACACTTATCTACCTACCTACACACTTATCTATCTACCTACACACTTATCTATCTACCTACACACTTATCTACCTACCTACACACTTATCTACCTACCTACCCACTTATCTACCTACCCAATTATCTACCTACACACTTATCTATCTACCTACCTACCCACTTATCTACCTACTTGCACACTTATCTACCTACACACCTGTCTATCTACCTACACACCTGTCTACCTACCTACACACTTATCTACCTACACACCTATCCATCTACCTACCCACTTATCTACCTACACACCTATCTACCTACCTACCCACTTACCTACCTACACACTTATCTACCTACCTACACACTTATCTACCTACCTACCCACCTATCTACCTACCTACACACTTATCTACCTGCGTACACACTTATCTACCTGCGTACACACTTATCTACCTACCGACACACTTATCTACCTACCTACACACTTATCTACCTACCTACACACTTATCTACCTACACACTTATCTACCTACACACCTATCTACCTACCAACACACGTATCTACCTACCTACACACTTATCTACCTACCTACACACTTATCTACCTACCTACACACTTATCTACCGACCTACACACTTATCTACTGACCTACACACTTATCTACTGACCTACACACTTATCTACTGACCTACACACTTATCTATCTACACACTTATCTATCTACACACTTATCTACCGACCTACACACTTATCTACCGACCTACACACTTATCTATCTACACACTTATCTACCTACCTACACACTTATCTACCTACCTACACACTTATCTACCTACCTACACACTTATCTACCTACCCACTTATCTACCTACCTACACACTTATCTATCGACCTACACACTTATCTACCTGCACACTTATCTACCTACCTACCCACTTATCTACCTACCTACCCACTTATCTTCCTACCTACACACTTATCTCCCTGCACACTTATCTCCCTGCACACTTATCTACCTACCTACACACTTATCTACCTACCTACACACTTATCTACCTACCTACACACTTATCTACCTACCTACACACTTATCTATCTACCTACACACTTATCTATCTACCTACACACTTATCTATCTACCTACACACTTAACTATCTACCTACACACTTAACTATCTACCTACACACGTATCTACCTACCTACACACGTATCTACCTACCTACACACGTATCTACCTACCTACACACGTATCTACCGACCTACACACTTATCTACCGACCTACACACTTATCTACCGACCTACACACTTATCTACCGACCTACACACTTATCTACCTACCTACACACTTATCTACCGACCTACACACTTATCTACCGACCTACACACTTATCTACCGACCTACACACTTATCTACCGACCCAATTATCTACCCACACACTTATCTACCTGCCTACACACTTATCTACCTGCACACTTATCTACCTGCACACTTATCTACCTGCACACTTATCTACCTACACACTTATCTACCTGCACACTTATCTACCTACCTACACACTTATCTACCTGCACACTTATCTACCTACCTACCCACCTATCTACCTGCACACTTATCTACCTACACACTTATCTACCTACCTACCCACTTATCTACCTGCACACTTATCTATCTACCTACCCACTTATCTACCTGCACACTTATCTACCAACACACGCATCCACCTACACACTTATCTACCTACACACTTATCTACCTGCACACTTATCTACCTGCACACTTATCTACCTGCACACTTATCTACCTACACACCTGTCTACCTACCTACACACTTATCTACCTACACACTTATCTACCTACACACTTATCTACCTGCACACTTATCTACCTGCACACTTATCTACCTACACACTTATCTACCTACACACCTGTCTACCTACCTACACACTTATCTACCTACACACTTATCTACCTACACAGTTATCTACCTACACACTTATCTACCTACCTACACACTTATCTACCTACCTACACACTTATCTACCTACCTACACACTTATCTACCTACCTACACACTTATCTACCTACCTACACACTTATCTACCTACCTACACACCTATTTACCTACCTACACACCTATTTACCTACACACCTATCTACCTACCTGCACACTTATCTACCTACCTGCACACTTATCTACCTACCTGCACACTTATCTACCTACCTGCACACTTATCTACCTACCTGCACACCTATCTACCCACCTACCCACCTATCTACCTACCTACCCACTTACCTACCTACACACTTATCTACCTACCCACTTATCTACCTGCACACTTATCTACCTGCAAACTTATCTACCTACCCACTTATCTACCTACCCACTTATCTACCTACACACTTATCTACCTGCACACTAATCTACCTGCACACTTATCTACCTACACACTTATCTACCTACCTACACACTTATCTACCTGCACACCTATCTACCTACACACCTATCTACCCACCTACCCACCTATCTACCCACCTACCCACCTATCTACCTGCCTACCCACTTACCTACCTACCCACTTATCTACCTGCACACTTACCTACCTGCACACTTGTCTACCTACACACCTGTCTACCAACCTACACACTTATCTATCTACCTACACACTTATCTATCTACCTACACACTTATCTACCTACCTACACACTTATCTACCTACCTACACACTTATCTACCTACCTACACACTTATATACCTACCTACACACTTATATACCTACCTACACACTTATCTACCTACCTACACACTTATCTACCTACCTACACACTTATCTACCTACACACTTATCTACCTACACACTTACCTATCTACCTACACACTTACCTATCTACCTACACACTTATCTATCTACCTGCACTCTTATCTACCTGCACTCTTATCTACCTACCCACTTATCTACCTACCCACTTATCTACCTGCACACTTATCTACCTACACACTTATCTACCTACACACTTACCTACCTACCTACACACTTACCTACCTGCACTCTTATCTACCTACCCACTTATCTACCTACCCACTTATCTACCTGCACACTTATCTACCTACACACCTGTCTACCTACCTACACACCTGTCTACCTACACACTTATCTACCTACCTACACACTTATCTACCTACCTACACACCTATCTACCCACCTACACACTTATCTACCTACACACTTATCTACCTACACACTTATCTACCTACACACTTATCTACCTACACACTTATCTACCTACACACTTATCTACCTACACACTTACCTATCTACCTACACACTTATCTACCTGCACTCTTATCTACCTACCCACTTATCTACCTACACACCTGTCTACCTACACACTTATCTACCTACCTACACACTTATCTACCTACCTACACACCTATCTACCCACCTACCCACCTATCTACCTACCTACCCACTTACCTACCTACACACTTATCTACCTACCCACTTATCTACCTGCACACTTACCTACCTACCTGCCCCCTATCTACCTGCACATTTATCTACCTACCCACTTATCTACCTACCCACTTATCTATCTACACACTTATCTATCTACCTTCACACTTATCTACCTACCTACACACTTATCTACCTACCTACACACTTATCTACCTACCTACACACTTATCTATCTACCTACACACTTATCTACCTACCTACACACTTATCTACCTACCTACACACTTATTTACCTACACACCTATTTACCTACACACCTATCTACCTACCTACACACTTATCTACCTACCCACTTATCTACCTACCTGCACACTTATCTACCTACCTACACACTTATCTACCTACCTACACACTTATCTACCTACCTACACACTTATCTACCTACCCACTTATCTACCTACCTACCCACTTATCTACCTACACACTTATCTATCTACCTACACACTTATCTATCTACCTACACACTTATCTATCTACACACCTATCTACCTACACACCTATCTACCCACCTACCCACCTATCTACCCACCTACCCACCTATCTACCTACCTACCCACTTACCTACCTACCCACTTATCTACCTGCACACTTACCTACCTGCACACTTGTCTACCTACACACCTGTCTACCAACCTACACACTTATCTATCTACCTACACACTTATCTACCTACCTACACACTTATCTACCTACCTACACACTTATCTACCTACCTACACACTTATATACCTACCTACACACTTATATACCTACCTACACACTTATCTACCTACCTACACACTTATCTACCTACCTACACACTTATCTACCTACACACTTACCTATCTACCTACACACTTACCTATCTACCTACACACTTACCTATCTACCTACACACTTATCTATCTACCTGCACTCTTATCTACCTGCACTCTTATCTACCTACCCACTTATCTACCTACCCACTTATCTACCTGCACACTTATCTACCTACACACTTATCTACCTACACACTTACCTACCTACCTACACACTTACCTACCTGCACTCTTATCTACCTACCCACTTATCTACCTACCCACTTATCTACCTGCACACTTATCTACCTACACACCTGTCTACCTACCTACACACCTGTCTACCTACACACTTATCTACCTACCTACACACTTATCTACCTACCTACACACCTATCTACCTACCTACACACCTATCTACCCACCTACACACTTATCTACCTACACACTTATCTACCTACACACTTATCTACCTACACACTTATCTACCTACACACTTATCTACCTACACACTTATCTACCTACACACTTATCTACCTACACACTTACCTATCTACCTACACACTTATCTACCTGCACTCTTATCTACCTACCCACTTATCTACCTACACACCTGTCTACCTACACACTTATCTACCTACCTACCCACTTACCTACCTACACACTTATCTACCTACCCACTTATCTACCTGCACACTTACCTACCTACCTGCCCCCTATCTACCTGCACATTTATCTACCTACCCACTTATCTACCTACCCACTTATCTACCTGCACACTTATCTACCTACACACCTGTCTACCTACCTACACACTTATCTACCTACCTACACACTTATCTACCTACCTACACACTTATCTACCTACCTACACACTTATCTACCTACCTACACACTTATCTACCTACCTACACACTTATCTACCTACACACTTATCTACCTACCCACTTATCTACCTACCTACCCACTTATCTACCTACCTGCACACTTATCTACCTGCACACTTATCTACCTACCCACTTATCTACCTACCTACCCACTTATCTACCTGCACACTTATCTACCTACACACTTATCTATCTACCTACACACTTATCTATCTACCTACACACTTATCTATCTACCTACACACTTATCTATCTACCTACACACTTATCTATCTACCTACACACTTATCTACCTACCTACCCACTTATCTATCTACACACTTATCTATCTACACACTTATCTACCTACACACTTATCTACCTACCTACACACTTATCTACCTACCTACACACTTATCTACCTACCTGCACACTTATCTACCTACCTGCACACTTATCTACCTACCTACACACTTATCTACCTACCTACACACTTATCTACCTACCTACACACTTATCTACCTACCTACACACTTATCTACCTACCTACACACTTATCTACCTACCTACACACTTATCTACTTACCTACACACTTATCTACCTACCTACACACTTATCTACCTACCTACACACTTATCTACCTACCTACACACTTATCTACCTACCTACACACTTATCTACCTACCTACACACTTATCTACCTACCTACACACTTATTTTCCTGCACACCTGTCTACCTACCTACACACTTATCTACCTACACACTTATCTACCTACACACTTATCTACCTACACACTTATCTACACGGTTAATGTTCTGAAAAAAACCAACATATTTGTCATGGCTCCCGAGTGGCGCAGAGGTCGAAGGCACTGCATCTCGGTGCAAGAGGCATTACTACAGTCCCTGGTTTGAATACAGGCTGTATCACATCTTCCGGGTTTGGCCGGGGTAGGGCGTGAGTGTAAATAAGAATTTGTTCTTACCTGACTTGCCTGGTTAAATAAAGGTTCAATTTAAAAAAACAAAACTGGCGGCAACCTCAGCGCAATAAATAGGAGGTGAACAGTAGGAGGAGGTGAACAGTAGGAGGTAGGAGGAGGTGAACAGTAGGAGGTAGGAGGAGGTGAACAGTGGGAGGTAGGAGGAGGTGAACAGTAGGAGGTAGGAGGAGGTGAACAGTGGGAGGAGGTGAACAGTAGGAGGTAGGAGGAGGTGAACAGTAGGAGGTAGGAGGAGGTGAACAGTGGGAGGTAGGAGGAGGTGAACAGTGGGAGGTAGGAGGAGGTGAACAGTAGGAGGAGGTGAACAGTAGGAGGTAGGAGGAGGTGAACAGTAGGAGGAGGTGAACAGTAGGAGGTAGGAGGAGGTGAACAGTAGGAGGAGGTGAACAGTAGGAGGAGGTGAACAGTGGGAGGTAGGAGGAGGTGAACAGTGGGAGGAGGTGAACAGTAGGAGGTAGGAGGAGGTGAACAGTGGGAGGAGGTGAACAGTAGGAGGTAGGAGGAGGTGAACAGTGGGAGGAGGTGAACAGTAGGAGGTAGGAGGAGGTGAACAGTGGGAGGAGGTGAACAGTAGGAGGAGGTGAACAGTGGGAGGTAGGAGGAGGTGAACAGTAGGAGGAGGTGAACAGTAGGAGGAGGTGAACAGTAGGAGGAGGTGAACAGTAGGAGGAGGTGAACAGTAGGAGGAGGTGAACAGTGGGAGGTAGGAGGAGGTGAACAGTGAGGAGGAGGTGAACAGTGGAGGTAGGAGGAGGTGAACAGTAGGAGGTAGGAGGAGGTGAACAGTAGGAGGAGGTGAACAGTAGGAGGTAGGAGGAGGTGAACAGTGGGAGGAGGTGAACAGTAGGAGGAGGTGAACAGTAGGAGGAGGTGAACAGTGGGAGGTAGGAGGAGGTGAACAGTAGGAGGTAGGAGGAGGTGAACAGTAGGAGGTAGTAGGAGGTGAACAGTGGGAGGTAGGAGGAGGTGAACAGTAGGAGGAGGTGAACAGTAGGAGGAGGTGAACAGTAGGAGGAGGTGAACAGTAGGAGGTAGGAGGAGGTGAACAGTAGGAGGTAGGAGGAGGTGAACAGTAGGAGGTAGGAGGAGGTGAACAGTAGGAGGTAGGAGGAGGTGAACAGTCGCTGGTGCTGAAAATATAGCTAACTTGTTATGCAAGTGTTGCACACCAGCAGATGGAGAAAACCTTCACCAGTCGAGCAATTAATTTCAACAATAATCTTCATTTTAATTGGATTTTACAAACGACAAGAGGGCTTAATTGGAGTCTATTTCTTCGGAGCCTAGACCTACAGTTGAAGTCGGAAGTTTACATCCACTTAGGTAGGAGTCATTAAAACTTGTTTTTTAACCACTCCACACATTTCTTGTTAACAAACTATAGTTTTGGCAAGTCGGTTAGGACATCTACTTTGTGCATGACACAAGTAATTTTTGCAACAATTGTTTACAAACAGATTATTTTTTATTTATTTATTTATTTCACCTTTATTTAACCAGGTAGGCCAGTTGAGAACAAGTTCTCATTTACAATTGCGACCTGACCAAGATAAAGCAAAGCAGTTCGACAACATACAACAACACAGAGTCACACATGGAGTAAAACAACATACAATCAATGATACAGTAGAAAAATAAGTCTATATACAATGTGAGCAAATGAGGTGAGATAAGGGAGGTAAAGGCAAAAAAGGCCATGGTGGCAGAGTAAATACAATATAGCAAGTAAAACACTGGAATGGTAGATTTGTAGTTTGAAGAAAGTTCAAAGTTAAAATATAAATAATATGGTGCAAAGGAGCAAAATAAATAAATACAGTAGGGGAAGAGGTAGTAGTTTGGGCTAAATTATAGATGGGCTATGTACAGGTGCAGTGATCTGGGAGCTGCTCTGATAGCTGGTGCTTAAAGCTAGTGAGAGAGATAAGTGTTTCCAGTTTCAGAGATTTTTGTAGTTCGTTCCAGTCTTTGGCAGCAGAGAACTGGAAGGAGAGACGACCAAAGGAGGAGTTGGCTTTAGGGGTGACCAGAGAGATATACCTGCAACTTTGGAAGTATGCATGGGGTCATTGTTCATTTGGAAGACCCATTTGCGACCAAGCTTTAACTTCCTGACTGATGTCTTGAGATGTTGCTTCAATATATCCACATAATTTCTCTTCCTCATGATGCCATCTATTTTGTGAAGTGCACCAGTCCCTCCTGCAGCAAAGCACCCCCACAACATGATGCTGCCACCCCCGCGCTTCACGGTTAGGATGGTGTTCTTCAGCTTGCAAGCATCGTCCATTTTTTTCCTCCAAACATAACAATGGTCATTATGGCCAAAAAGTTTTATTTTTTGTTTCATCAGACCAGAGGACATTTCTCCAAAAAGTACAATCTTTGTCCCCATGTGCAGTTGCAAACCGTAGTCTGGCTTTTTCATGGCGGTTTTGGAGCAGTGGCTTCTTCCTTGCTGAGCGGCCTGTCAATATAGGACTCGTTTTACTGTGGATATAGATACTTCTGTACCTGTTTCCTCCAGCATCTTCACAAGGTCCTTTGCTGTTGTTCTGGGATTGATTTGCACTTTTCGCACCAAAGTACATTCATCTCTAGGAGACATAACGCGTCTCCTTCCTGAGCGGTATGACGGCTGCGTGGTCCCATGGTGTTTATACTTGCGTACTATTGTTTGTACAGATGAACGTGGTACCTTCAGGCGTTTGGAAATTGCTCCCAAGGATGAACCAGACTTGTGGAGGTCTACAATTTTTTTTCTGAGGTCTTGGCTGATTTCTTTTGATTTTCCCATGATGTCAAGCAAAGACGCACTGAGTTTGAAGGTAGGCTTTAAAATACATCCACAGGTACACCTCCAATTTACTCAAATTATGTCAATTAGCCTATCAGAAGCTTCTAAAGCCATGACATCATTTTCTGGAATTTTCCAAGCTGTTTAAAGGCACAGTCAACTTAGTGTATGTAAACTTCTGACCCACTGGAATTGTGATACTGTGAATTATAACTGTGAATTATAACTGTGAATTATAACTGTGAATTATAACTGTGAATTATAACTGAAATATTCGCAACAAAGCCTCCTTCCCTCATGCTGCCAAACATTCCCTCGTAAAACTGACCATCCTACCAATCCTCGACTTCGGCGATGTCATTTACAAAATAGCCTCCAATACCCTACTCAATAAGCTGGATGCAGTCTATCACAGTGCCATCCGTTTTGTCACCAAAGCCCCATATACTACCCACCACTGCGACCTGTACGCTCTCGTTGGCTGGCCTTCGCTTCATAATCGTCGCCAAACACATTGGCTCCAGGTCATCTACAAGACCCTGCTAGGTAAAGTCCCCCCTTACCTCCGCTCACTGGTCACCGTAGCAGCACCCACCTGTAGCACGCGCTCCATCAGGTATATTTCACTGGTCACATTTCTATTTCTACTTTGCACTTTCTTCCACTACTAATCTACCTTTCCAGTGTTTTACTTGCTATATTGTAGTTACTTCGCCACCATGGCCTTTTTTGCCTTTACCTCCCTTATCTCACCTCATTTGCTCACATTGTATATAGACTTATTTTTCTACTGTATTATTGACTGTATGTTTGTTTTACTCCATGTGTAACTCTGTGTTGTTGTATGTGTCGAACTGCTTTGCTTTATCTTGGCCAGGTCGCAATTGTAAATGAGAACTTGTTCTCAACTTGACTACCTGGTTAAATAAAGTTTAAATAAAATAAATAAATAAAAAGAAGGCAGAGCAGCGCTTTATTATGGACAGACTTTTCCCCATCTTAGCTACTGTTGTATCAATATGTTTTGACCATGACAGTTTACAATCCAGGGTTGCTCCAAGCAGTTTATTCACCTCAACTTGCTAAATTTCCATATTATTCATTACGAGATGTAGTTGAAGTTTATTGTTTAGTGAATGATTTTGTCCCAATTACAATGTTTTTTTGTTGTTGTACTAACGACATGCCAGTGACATTGGCATTGATTGAAGATTGAAAAAAGCAAGGGGCCTAAACAGCTACCCTGCGGAATTCCTGCTTCAACCTGTTTGAGAGGCTTCCTTTAAAGAACACCCTCTGTGTTCTGCTAGACAAGTATCTCTTTGTTCACATTATAGCAGGGGGTGTTATGCCATAACACATGTGTTTTTCCAGCAGCAGACTATGATCAGCCAATCATCAGTCATTTGTTTAACTGTTGAGTAGCATTGTATCTGGTCAAGCACCATTTTTCCAGAAGTTTACTAAGGCTTGTTAATAGACTGATTGGTATTTTTATTACCTTTATTTAACTAGGCAAGTCAGTTTAGAACAAATTCTTATTTTCAATGACAGCCTAGGAATAGTGGATTAACTGCCTTGTTCAGGGGCAGAACGACAGATTTTTACCTTGTCAGCTCGGGGATTCGATCTTGCAACAATTAGTCAATCAAATGTATTTATAAAGCCCTTCTTACGTCAGCTGATGTCACAACTTGCTGTAAAGAAACCCAGCCTAAAACCCCAAACAGCAGGCAATGCAGGTGTAGAAGCACGGTGGCTAGGAAAAACTCAGGTCTGGGACAGGTAGCACATCCGGTGAACAGGTCAGGGTTCCATAGCCGCAGGCAGAACATTTGAAACTGGAGCAGCAGCACGACCAGGTGGACTGGGGACAGCAAGGAGTCATCAGGCCAGGTAATCCTGAGGCATGGTCCCAGGGCTGAGAGGGAAGAGAGAAGAGAAGAGAGAGAACTTAAATTCACACAGGACACCGGATAAGACAGGAGAAATACTCCAGATATAACAGACTGACCTTACAGGCACACACTTTCTAGTAGGCTTAAAATGAAGATGAGGCAATATTATCCTGAGTAATTTTCCATCCAGATTGTCATACCCCGGTGGCTTGTCATTGTTGCTAGACAACAACACGTTTTTCACCTCTTCCACACTGACTTTACGGAATTCAAAAGTACAATTCTTGTCTTTCATAATTTGGTCAGATATACTTGGATGTGTAGTGTCAGCGTTTGTTGCTGGCATGTCATCCCTAAGTTTGTTTGTCTTTCCAATGAAAAAGTAAATAAAGTAGTTGGTAAAATCAGTTGGTTTAGTGATGAATGAACATCTGATTCAATAAATGAAGGAGCAGAGTTGGCTTTTTTCCCAAAAATGTCATTTAAGATGCTCCAAAGCTTTTTACTATCATTCTTTCTACAATTGATCTTTGTTTCATAATGTAGTTTAGTTAATTTTTTATTTATTTAGATTAGTCACATGATTTCTTAATTTGCAGCATGTTTACCATTTATCAATTGGGCTGCCAGACTTATTTGCCATATGTTTTGCCTCACCCATCTCAACCATACAATTTTTAAATTCCTCATTAATCCTTGGGGATTTAACCGTTTTTACAGTCATTTTCTTAATGGCTGCATACTTATTAGTAACTGGAATAAGCAATTTCATAAATGTGTCAAGTGCAGCTTCTGTTTGCTCCTCATTACACACCACAGGCCAACAAATATTCTTCACATCATCAACATATGAATCACTACAAAACTTCCAGTATGACCTCTTATACACTATATTAGGCCCAGCCTTTGGAACTTTGGTTTTCCTAGATATGGCTACTATATTGTGATCGCTACATCCGATGGATTTGGATAGTGCTTTAAAACACATTTCTGCAGCATCAGTAAAGATGTGATCAATACATGTTGATGATTTGATTCCTGTGCTGTTTGTAACTACCCTGATAGGATGACTGATAACCTGAACCGGGTTGCAGGCACTGGTTACAGTTTCACGCTTTCTCTTCAGTGGGCAGCTTGATGAAAGCCAGTCAATATTTAAATCAGCCAGAAAATATACCCCTCTGTTGATATCACATACATTATCAAGCATTTCACACATGTTATCCAGATACTGACTGTTAGCACTTGGTGGTCTATAGCAGCTTCCCACCAGAATGGGCTTTAGGTGAGGCAGATTAACCTGTAGCCATATTACTTCAACAGTATTTAACATGAGATCGTCTCCTAGCTTGACAGGAATGTGGTTCTGAATATAGACCGCAACACCGCTCCCGTTGGCATTTCTGTCTTTTCTGTAGATGTTATTACCTTGTATTGCTACCACTGTATCATCAAAGGTATTATTATGTAAGTGAGTTTCAGAGATAGTCAGAATATGAATGTAATCTGTAACAAGCAAGTTATTGACTACATGGACCTTGTTTCTCAGGCTGCATATGTTAATATGGGCTATTTTTAGCACTTTTCTGTGTTGCTTGATTGTTTTTAATGCTTTACTGGGAGGTTTATCAGAGTAGACTTGATAGTGCAGGGTGATCTGCACACAGTGGTCTTCCTACTAGGACACACCACCTCAGTGTTAACAGTGGTCTTCCTACTAGGACACACCACCTCAGTGTTAACAGTGGTCTTCCTACTAGGACACACCACCTCAGTGTTAACAGTGGTCTTCCTACTAGGACACACCACCTCAGTGTTAACAGTGGTCTTCCTACTGGGACACACCACCTCAGTGTTAACAGTGGTCTTCCTACTAGGACACACCACCTCAGTGTTAACAGTGGTCTTCCTACTGGGACACACCACCTCAGTGTTAACAGTGGTCTTCCTACTAGGACACACCACCTCAGTGTTAACAGTGGTCTTCCTACTGGGACACACCACCTCAGTGTTAACAGTGGTCTTCCTACTAGGACACACCACCTCAGTGTTAACAGTGGTCTTCCTACTAGGACACACCACCTCAGTGTTAACAGTATAACTCTGGTTCATAGGCTCATGATTACTGCATACAATAGCTGTAGGATAAACAGAGGTATTCAGGGTAGTTAGGGGGACATCAATTAAGTTAGTTACATTGTGTCTGCCAACGCCCCTGGGATAATGTACATTTGATGCAGCATTATGACGACTCATTGTCACAATAGTAGGGATTAACTGAGCTGGTCCTGGGTCATTTACCAGTCATGGCTTCAACGCAGCCTTGAAATGACCAGGAGTCCAGGAGCCCAAATGATTTGGATGGACTCCTTCCTGTAGAGCATCTTCTGTTTCCAGAAGGTGTCAAAGTTATCAATAAAAGTGACTCCAGCAGAGCTACAGTAGTATTTTAGCCAGGTGTGTAATACCAGCAGAGCTACAGTAGTCTGTTAGCCAGGTGTGTAATACCAGTAGAGCTACAGTAGTCTTTTAGCCAGGTGTGTAATACCAGCAGAGCTACAGTAGTCTTTTAGCCAGGTGTGTAATACCAGCAGAGCTACAGTAGTCTTTTAGCCAGGTGTGTAATACCAGCAGAGCTACAGTAGTCTTTTAGCCAGGTGTGTAATACCAGCAGAGCTACAGTAGTCTTTTAGCCAGGTGTGTAATACCAGCAGAGCTACAGTAGTCTGTTAGCCAGGTGTGTAATACCAGCAGAGCTACAGTAGTCTTTTAGCCAGGTGTGTAATACCAGCAGAGCTACAGTAGTCTTTTAGCCAGGTGTGTAATACCAGCAGAGCTACAGTAGTCTGTTAGCCAGGTGTGTAATACCAGCAGAGCTACAGTAGTCTTTTAGCCAGGTGTGTAATACCAGTAGAGCTACAGTAGTCTGTTAGCCAGGTGTGTAATACCAGTAGAGCTACAGTAGTCTTTTAGCCAGGTGTGTAATACCAGCAGAGCTACAGTAGTCTGTTAGCCAGGTGTGTAATACCAGTAGAGCTACAGTAGTCTGTTCGCCAGGTGTGTAATACCAGCAGAGCTACAGTAGTCTTTTAGCCAGGTGTGTAATACCAGCAGAGCTACAGTAGTCTGTTAGCCAGGTGTGTAATACCATGCAGAGCTACAGTAGTCTTTTAGCCAGGTGTGTAATACCAGAGCTACAGTAGTCTTTTAGCCAGGTGTGTAACACCAGTAGAGCTACAGTAGTCTGTTAGCCAGGTGTGTAATACCAGTAGAGCTACAGTAGTCTGTTAGCCAGGTGTGTAATACCAGCAGAGCTACAGTAGTCTTTTAGCCAGGTGTGTAATACCAGTAGAGCTACAGTAGTCTTTTAGCCAGGTGTGTAATACCAGTAGAGCTACAGTAGTCTGTTAGCCAGGTGTGTAATACCAGTAGAGCTACAGTAGTCTTTTAGCCAGGTGTGTAATACCAGCAGAGCTACAGTAGTCTGTTAGCCAGGTGTGTAATACCAGTAGAGCTACAGTAGTCTGTTCGCCAGGTGTGTAATACCAGCAGAGCTACAGTAGTCTTTTATCCAGGTGTGTAATACCAGCAGAGCTACAGTAGTCTGTTAGCCAGGTGTGTAATACCAGCAGAGCTACAGTAGTCTTTTAGCCAGGTGTGTAATACCAGAGCTACAGTAGTCTGTTAGCCAGGTGTGTAATACCAGCAGAGCTACAGTAGTCTGTTAGCCAGGTGTGTAATACCAGTAGAGCTACAGTAGTCTGTTAGCCAGGTGTGTAATACCAGAGCTACAGTAGTCTTTTAGCCAGGTGTGTAATACCAGCAGAGCTACAGTAGTCTGTTAGCCAGGTGTGTAATACCAAAGCTACAGTAGTCTGTTAGCCAGGTGTGTAGTAGCAGCAGAGCTACAGTAGTCTTTTAGCCAGGTGTGTAACACCAGTAGAGCTACAGTAGTCTTTTAGCCAGATGGTAATACCAGCAGTCTGCTGAATCTTTCACACCTGCGGCCCAACGATGGTACTGGACCTGAAATGACTGCCTGTTTTTTTGGAGTCTTTTAATGCTAAAATCAGTTCTTTAAATTCAAATTTCAGATGTTCCTAGCTAGCCCCCCTGATGTCGTTTGACCCCACATGGACTACGACAGTGTCAGCTCCCGGCATCTGTGGTAGAACAGTCAGAAGCAGCCTTGTGATGTCCTGTACTCGTGCTCCTGGGTAGAACAGTCAGTAGCAGCCTTGTGATGTCCTGTACTCCTGGGTAGCACAGTCAGAAGCAGCCTTGTAATGTCCTGTACTCCTGCTCCTGGGTGGAACAGTCAGAAGCAGCCTTGTGATGTCCTGTACTCGTGCTCCTGGGTAGCACAGGGTTTTTGCCTTGGGGACTGAGATATTTCTCACCATAGAGCTGCCTATGATGACAGCTGGCGATGTTAAATGGGACGGTTTCTCAGGCAGCCTCACGGTCTGATGAGGGTTGGAGCTTCGAGGATCTGAACTCGAAGTAGAAGCCACCGGAGAGGGAGACAGAACCGAGGACGAAGACTCAGGTACCTCCGGGTCCGATCTTGAATGAGAAGCCCCCAAGGAAGAAGGCGCTGGAACCTCTGGATCCAGGGCAGCAAAGCTTTTTCTGGTCTGTGTCAGGTCCGGGCTCAACATCTCCAAGGAGACCCACGTTGCCAGAGGATGCTGTCTTCGACTTCCACGGCGAGTGACGTACCTCCATGGCTGGTTGGTTGGGTCGAGAACCGCTACGCTCTCCAGGGAAGGGAGAGACCCCTTCGGGGATGGAACCCTGCTGAGCACCGGCCAGTCGGCTGTGGAGAGCCAACACGGCGGCGACACTTCCACCTGACCAGAGCGGCGTCCGGCCACTGGGGTGGAAGAAAAATAAAAAGTAGGCGGACGTGGACTCCCCAGAATCTTGTTTGCTACTTGCTTGCTAAGAGTAGCCACTTTGCCCTGTAGTCCTCCGCAAGCAGTTGCTACATTGAAAGTCAGCGCGGTGCACATTGTCCTGGAACAAAGCAAAGTAAACTGCTGCTGCAGCGCTAGAAACATTCAATAGTGACCTCCATTTGAGGCCGCCAAGCCAGCTATGCTAGCTGGGCTTCCGTGTCTCTCCCCCGCTGCAGAACCTGGTGGGATCCCGGGACAAGCAGCAGCGCTCACAGCAACTAAGCCCAACATTGCCGCAGGATCCAAAATAAAATAAAAGTATATAGAAAAACTGTCATCTTTACAAAAACAATAAACCAAGGTCTCTCGTTCAGCTTTCGGTGTTTGAGACAAGACTGTAACTACCAATTGGATACCACGAAATTGGGTAGATAATAAATAACATACGTCGCGCTCAGATGACGTCACCAGCGGTTTGAAGTCTACAAAACATGAGTAGATTTTGCCTTTGTTTTGGTTTACTTGTTTGTCAGTTAGTGTGGAGGGTATACATGTGGTCTGTTGTGGTAATTTGTTAAAAATCCAATCTGCTCAGGACATTGTGTTCATCAAGGAAATGAAGTTTTCTGCTATTTATGATACTGCAGAGAATGATCTCCAAATTGCTGTTAACGCTAATTGCTCAAATTATTTGGGTCATATTTCTCTCGATTGGTGTGATCAATCCTTGGTTCCAAATAACGGGGAAAATTAACTGCAGTGAGGATCATGTTGAAGAGTTTGAGTATAGCCAATTTGAATTTCTGGTCTGTATATTTGATCATTTAATTTAATATACCATCTCTCTCTCTCCCCCTCTATCTTTCTCCCTCTCTACTCCCTTTCTCTTTCTCTCTCACTCCATCTCTTTCACTCTCTTTCTCTGTCTCTGCTGAGTAAGGGTCTCACTGCTCACTTTAGTCCTTGTGACAAGTGCAGCCAATCCAACACAGAGCAGCAAAATCCTGCAGACATCTCTCTCCTCTGCTCTCTCCCTTCTCTTCTCTCCTCTCCTCTACTCTCCTCTGCTCTCTCCCTTCTCTCCTCTCATCTACTCTCCTCAGACCATTGGATAGGTGTTGCTAATTGCCATCCCAAAGATGAACCAGTCCGACAAGGCCTTGGAGATACAAGGTCCACTGACCATAAAACTCAGCTCAGGGCTTATTATAGAATTATTCCTTTATTTTGCTCTGTATTTTAATAACTGGGATGATGACAATGAGTTGGACGTTACAGATAAAGACATTTACGACTTCGTCCTCTGAGCCATCAGGAGTCCAGCAGTCTCAGAGTGTTCAGATCAAACTGTCTCTTTTCACTTATCTCCTGCTCCTTTCTTCTCCTTCTTCATCTTCTTCAGAATAATGTTTTTCACCACAAATAACTATGTTTATAAACACGGATATCGATTTTGTTGTATATCTGTACCTCCCCCCATAGATAATATAACAACTCTATATCTACAGTGAGGGAAAAAAGTATTTGATCCCCTGCTGATTTTGTACATTTGCCCACTGACAAAGAAATGATCAGTCTATAATTTTAATGGTAGGAAATAAGTATTTGACCCCTCTGCAAAACCCTTGTTGGCAATCACAGAGGTCAGACGTTTCTTGTAGTTGGCCACCAGGTTTGCACACATCTCAGGAGGGATTTTGTCCCGCTCCTTTTTGCAGATCTTCTTCAAGTCATTAAGGTTTCGAGGCTGACGTTTGGCAACTCGAACCTTCAGCTCCCTCCACAGATTTTCTATGGGATTAAGGTCTGGAGACTGGCTAGGCCACTCCAGGGCCTTAATGTGCTTCTTCTTGAGCCACTCCTTTGTTGCCTTGGTCGTGTGTTTTGGGTCATTGTCATGCTGGAATACCCATCCACGACCCATTTTCAATGCCCTGGCTGAGGGAAGGAGGTTCTCACCCAAGATTTGACGGTACATGACCCCGTCCATCGTCCCTTTGATGCGGTGAAGTTGTCCTGTCCCCTCCTTAGCAGAAAAACACCCCCAAAACACAATGTTTCCACCTCCATGTTTGGGGATGGTGTTCTTGGGGTCATAGGCAGCATTCCTTCTCCTCCAAACACGGCGAGTTGAGTTGATGCCAAAGAGCTCCATTTTGGTCTCATCTGACCACAACACTTTCACTCAGTTGTCCTCTGAATCATTCAGATGTTCATTGGCAAACTTCAGACGGGCATGTATGTGTGCTTTCTTGAGCAGGGGGACCTTGCGGGCGCTGCAGGATTTCAGTCCTTTACGGCGTAGTGTGTTATCAATTGTTTTCTTGGTGACTATGGTCCCAGTTGTCTTGAGATCATTGACAAGATCCTCCCGTGTAGTTCTGGGCTGATTCCTCACTGTTCTCATGATCATTGCAACTCCACGAGGTGAGATCTTGCATGGAGCCCCAGGCCGAGGGAGATTGACAGTTCTTTTGTGTTTCTAACATTTGCGACTAATCACACCAACTGTTGTCACCTTCTCACCAAGCTGCTTGGCGATGGTCTTGTAGCCCATTCCAGCCTTGTGTAGGTCTACAATCTTGTCCCTGACATCCTTGGAGAGCTCTTAGGTCTTGGCCATGGTGGAGAGTTTGGAATCTGATTGATTGATTGCTTCTGTAGACAGGTGTCTTTTATACAGGTAACAAACTGAGATTAGGAGCACTCCCTTTAAGAGTGTGCTCCTAATCTCAGCTCGTTACCTATATAAAAGATACCTGGGAGCCAGAAATCTTTCTGATTGAGAGGGGGTCAAATACTTATTTCCCTCATTAAAATGCAAATCAATTTATAACATTTTTGACATGTGTTTTTCTGGATTTTTTTGTTGTTATTCTGTCTCTCACTGTTCAAATAAACCTACCATTAAAATTATAGACTGATCATTTCTTTGTCAGTGGGCAAACGTACAAAATCAGCAGGGGATCAAATACTTTATTCCCTCACTGTATAACAGCCTGCAGATAACATAACAGCTCTATATCTATATCTCCCCTCATAGATAATATAACAGCTCTATATCTATATCTATACCTCCTCTCATAGATAATATAACAGCTCTATATCTATATCTCCCCTCATAGATAATATAACAGCTCTATATCTATACCTCCCCTCATAGATAATATAACAGCTCTATATCTATATCTATACCTCCTCTCATAGATAATATAACAGCTCTATATCTATATCTATACCTCCTCTCATAGATAATATAACAGCTCTATATCTATATCTATACCTCCCATCATAGATAATATAACAGCTCTATATCTATATCTATACCTCCCGTCATAGATAATATAACAGCTCTATATCTATATCTATACCTCCCGTCATAGATAATATAACAGCTCTATATCTATACCTCCCCTCATAGATAATATAACAGCTCTATATCTATATCTATACCTCCCGTCATAGATAATATAACAGCTCTATATCTATACCTCCCCTCATAGATAATATAACAGCTCTATATCTATATCTATATCTATACCTCCCCTCATAGATAATATAACAGCTCTATATCTATATCTATATCTCCCCTCATAGATAATATAACAGCTCTATATCTATATCTATACCTCCCATCATAGATAATATAACAGCTCTATATCTATACCTCCCGTCATAGATAATATAACAGCTCTATATCTATATCTATACCTCCCGTCATATATAATATAACAGCTCTATATCTATACCTCCCGTCATAGATAATATAACAGCTCCATATCTATATCTATACCTCCCGTCATATATAACAGCTCTATATCTATATCTATACCTCCCCTCATAGATAATATAACAGCTCTATATCTATATCTATACCTCCCCTCATAGATAATATAACAGCTCTATATCTATACCCCCATCATAGATAATATAACAGCTCTATATCTATATCTCCCCTCATAGATAATATAACAGCTCTATATCTATACCTCCCCTCATAGATAATATAACAGCTCTATATCTATACCTCCCCTCATATATAATATAACAGCTCTATATCTGTATCTATACCTCCCGTCATAGATAATATAACAGATCTATATCTATATCTCCCCTCATAGATAATATAACAGCTCTATATCTATATCTCCCCTCATATATAATATAACAGCTCTATATCTATATCTATACCTCCCGTCATAGATAATATAACAGCTCTATATCTATATCTATACCTCCCGTCATAGATAATATAACAGCTCTATATCTATACCTCCCCTCATAGATAATATAACAGCTCTATATCTATATCTATACCTCCCCTCATAGATAATATAACAGCTCTATATCTATATCTATACCTCCCGTCATAGATAATATAACAGCTCTATATCTATATCTATACCTCCCGTCATAGATAATATAACAGCTCTATATCTATATCTATACCTCCCCTCATAGATAATATAACAGCTCTATATCTATATCTCCCCTCATAGATAATATAACAGCTCTATATCTATACCTCCCATCATAGATAATATAACAGCTCTATATCTATACCTCCCGTCATAGATAATATAACAGCTCTATATCTATATCTATACCTCCCGTCATATATAATATAACAGCTCTATATCTATACCTCCCGTCATAGATAATATAACAGCTCTATATCTATATCTATACCTCCCGTCATATATAATATAACAGCTCTATATCTATACCTCCCCTCATAGATAATATAACAGCTCTATATCTATATCTATACCTCCCCTCATAGATAATATAACAGCTCTATATCTATACCCCCCATCATAGATAATATAACAGCTCTATATCTATATCTCCCCTCATAGATAATATAACAGCTCTATATCTATACCTCCCCTCATAGATAATATAACAGCTCTATATCTATACCTATACCTCCCCTCATAGATAATATAACAGCTCTATATCTATACCTCCCCTCATATATAATATAACAGCTCTATATCTATATCTATACCTCCCGTCATAGATAATATAACAGCTCTATATCTATATCTATATCTCCCGTCATAGATAATATAACAGCTCTATATTTATATCTATACCTCCCCTTAACCAACAATGCAGTTTTAAGAAAATGACCCCAAAAAAGAAAATCTAAAATATATAAAAATAGTAAGAGATAAGAATGACAAATAATTAAAGAGCAGCAGTAAATAACAATAGTGAGACTACAGTCGGAAGTTTACATACACCTTAGCCAAATACATTTATACTCAGTTTTTCACAATTCCTGACATTTAATCCTAGTAAAAATTCCCTGTCTTAGGTCAGTTAGGATCACCACTTTATTTTAAGAATGTGAAATGTCAGAATAATAGTAGAGAGAATGATTTATTTCAGCTTTTATTTCTTTCATCACATTCCCAGTGGGTCAGAAGTTTACGTACAATCAATTAGTATTTGGTAGGATTGCCTTTTAAATTGTTTAACTTGGGTCAAACGTTTCGGGTAGCCTTCCACAAGCTTCCCACAATAAGTTGGGTGAATTTGTGCCCATTCCTCCAGACAGAGCTGGTGTAACTGAGTCAGGTTTGTAGGCCTCCTTGCTCGCACACGCTTTTTCAGTTCTGCCCACAAATGTTCTATAGGATTGAGTTCAGAGCTTTGTGATGGCCACTCCAATACCTTGACTTTGTTGTCCTTATGTCGATATAAGACTCGTTTTACTGTGGATATACAGTGGGGAGAACAAGTATTTGATACACTGCCGATTTTGCAGGTTTTCCTACTTACAAAGCATGTAGAGGTCTGTAATTTGTATCAGTTTACATTTACATTTTAGTCATTTAGCAGACACTCTTATCCAGAGCGACTTACAGTAGTGAATGCATACATTTCATTCAATTTCATTAAAAAAAAATTCTGTGCTGGCCCCCCGTGGGAATCGAACCCACAACCCTGGCGTTGCAAACACCATGCTCTACCAAACTGAGCTACAGGGAAGGCTCATATCATAGGTACACTTCAACTGTGAGAGTGTCATAAATGAGGCCGTGTTGAATTGACCAAACCGCAGCAGGAATGTGGATACTCATCTTTTTAATATTTTAGAGCAAAGTATACACAGAAAACACAAACGACTCCAGACAGGCTAACAGGCTACTTACAAAATCATAGCAGTGTTAACACAACCACCCACAAACCCAAGTGACAAACATACTCCTAAATATATGACTCCCAATCAGGAACAACGATAACCAGCTGTCCCTGATCGGGAGCCACACAGACCCACATAGAAATACAACACCCAGAACAAACATACACAGACATCTTCTGCCACGTCCTGACCAAAATTCTACACAACTACACCCTCTGCTGGTCAGGACGTGACAGTGAGACGGAATCTAAAACAAAAATCCAGAAAATCACATTGTATGATTTTTAAGTAATTAATTTGCATTTTATTACATGACATAAGTATTTGATACATCAGAAAAGCAGAACTTAATATTTGGTACAGAAACCTTTGTTTGCAATTACAGAGATCATACGTTTCCTGTAGTTCTTGACCAGGTTTGCACAAACTGCAGCAGGGATTTTGGCCCATTCCTCCATACAGACCTTCTCCAGATCCTTCAGGTTTCGGGGCTGTCGCTGGGCAATATGGACTTCAGCTCCCTCCAAAGAGTTTCTATTGGGTTCAGGTCTGGATGACTGGCTAGGCCACTCCAGGACCTTGAGATGCTTCTTACGGAGCCACTCCTTAGTTGCCCTGGCTGTGTGTTTCGGGTCGTTGTCATGCTGGACGACCCAGCCACGACCCATCTTCAATGCTCTTACTGAGGGAAGGAGGTTGTTGGCCAAGATCTCGCGATACATGGCCCCATCCATCCTCCCCTCAATACGGTGCAGTCGTCCTGTCCCCTTTGCAGAAAAGCATCCCCAAAGAATGATGTTTCCACCTCCATGCTTCACGGTTGGGATGGTGTTCTTGGGGTTGTACTCATCCTTCTTCTTCCTCCAAACACGGCGAGTGGAGTTTAGACCAAAAAGCTCTATTTTTGTCTCATCAGACCACATGACCTCATCCCATTCCTCCTCTGGATCATCCAGATGGTCATTTGCAAACTTCAGACGGGCCTGGACATGTGCTGGCTTGAGCAGGGGGACCTTGCGTGCGCTGCAGGATTTTAATCCATGACGGCGTAGTGTGTTACTAATGGTTTTCTTTGAGACTGTGGTCCCAGCTCTCTTCAGGTCATTGACCAGGTCCTGCCGTGTAGTTCTGGGCTGATCCCTCACCTTCCTCATGATCAGTGATGCCCCACGAGGTGAGATCTTGCATGGAGCCCCAGACCGAGGGTGATTGACCGTCATCTTGAACTTCTTCCATTTTCTAATAATTGCGCCAACAGTTGTTGCCTTCTCACCAAGCTGCTTGCCTATTGTCCTGTAGCCCATCCCAGCCTTGTGCAGGTCTACAATTTTATCCCTGATGTCTTTACACAGCTCTCTGGTCTTGGCCATTGTGGAGAGGTTGGAGTCTGTTTGATTGAGTGTGTGGACAGGTGTGTTTTATACAGGTAACAAGTTCAAACAGGTGCAGTTAATACAGGTAATGAGTGGAGAACAGGAGGGCTTCTTAAAGAAAAACTAACAGGTCTGTGAGAGCCGGAATTCTTACTGGTTGGTAGGTGATCAAATACTTATGTCATGCAATAAAATGCAAATTAATTACTTAAAAATCATACAATGTGATTTTCTGGATTTTTGTTTTCGATTCCGTCTCTCACAGTTGAAGTGTACCTATGATAAAAATTACAGACCTCTACATGCTTTGTAAGTAGGAAAACCTGCTAAATCGGCAGTATATGAAATACTTGTTCTCCCCACTGTAGATACTTTTGTACCTGTTTCCTCCAGCATCTTCACATGGTCCTTTGCTGTTGTTCTGGGATTGATTTGCACTTTTCTCACCAAAGTACGTTCATCTCTAGGAGACAGAACGCGTCTCCTTCCTGAGCGGTATGACGGCTGCGTGGTCCCATGGTGTTTATACTTGCGTACTATTGTTTGTACAGATGAACGTGGTACCTTCAGGCGTTTGGAAATTGCTCCCAAGGATGACTTGTTGAGGTTTACAATTGTTTTCTGAGGTCTTGGCTGATTTCTTTTGATTTTCCCATGATGTCAAGCAGAGGCACTGAGTTTGAAGGTAGGCCTTGAAATACATCCACAGGTACACCTCCAATTGACTCAAATGATGTCAATTAGCCTATCATAAGCTTCTAAATCCATGACATCATTTTTTGGAATTTTCCAAGGTGTTTAAAGGCACAGTCAACTTAGTGTATGTAAATTTCTGACCCACTGGAACTTGTGATACAGTGAATTATAAGTGAAATAATCTTTCTGTCAACAATTGTTATAAAAATGACTTGTGTCATGCCAAAGTAGATGTCCTAACCGACTTGCCAAAACTATAGTTTGTTAACAAGAAATTTGTAGAGTGGTTGAAAAATGAGTTTTAATGACTCCAAACTAAGTGGATGTAAACTTCCAACTTCAACTGTTTATACAGGGGTGTACCGGTTCAAAGTCGATGTGCGGGGGCACCGGTGTCTAGGTAATTCAGGTAATATGTACATGTAGGTAGAGTTATTAAAGTGACTATGCGTAGATAATAACAGAGAGTAGCAGCAGCGTAGAGATGTGGGGGGGAAAGGCAAATAGTCTAGGTAGCCATTTGATTAGATGTTCAGGAGTCTTATGACTTGAGGGTAGAAGCTGTTCAGAAGCCTCTTGGACCTAGACTTGGCGCTCCGGTACCACTTGCTGTGCGGTAGCAGAGAGAACAGTCTATGACTAGGGTGGCTGGAGTCGATACAATTTTTAGGGCCTTCCTCTGACACAGCCTGGTATAGAGGTCCTGGATGGCAGGAAGCTTGGCCCAGGTGATTTACTGGGCCGTTTGCACTACCCTCTGTAGTGCCTTGCGGTCGGAGGCCGAGCAGTTGCCCTACCAGGCAGTGATGTAACCAGTCAGGATGCTCTCGATGGTGCAGCTGTAAAAACTTTTGAGGATCTGAGGACCCATGCCAAAAATGTTCAGTCTCCTGAGGGGGAATAGGTTTTGTCGTGCCCTCTTCACGACTGTCTTGGTGTGCTTGGACCATGTTAGTTTGTTGGTGATGTGGACACCAAGGAACTTGAAGCTCTCAACCTGCTCCACTGCAGCCCCGTCGATGAGAATGGGGGCGTGCTCGGTCCTCCTTTTCCTGTAGTCCACAATCATCTCCTTTGTATTGATCACGTTGAGGGAGAGGTTGTTGTCCTGGCACCACACGTTCAGGTCTCTGACCTCCTCCCTATAGGCTGTCTCCTCGTTGTTGGTGATCAGGTCTCTGATCAGGTCCTACCACCAGGTCTCTGATCAGGTCCTACCACCAGGTCTCTGATCAGGTCCTACCACCAGGTCTCTGATCAGGTCCTACCACCAGGTCTCTGATCAGGTCCTACCACCAGGTCTCTGATCAGGTCCTACCACCAGGTCTCTGATCAGGTCCTACCACCAGGTCTCTGATCAGGTCCTACCACCAGGTCTCTGATCAGGTCCTACCACCAGGTCTCTGATCAGGTCCTACCACCAGGTCTCTGATCAGGTCCTACCACCAGGTCTCTGATCAGGTCCTACCACCAGGTCTCTGATCAGGTCCTACCACCAGGCCTCTGATCAGGTCCTACCACCAGGTGTCTGACCTCCTCCCTATAGGCTGTCTGATCGTTGTTGGTGATCAGGTCCTACCACCAGGTCTCTGATCAGGTCCTACCACCAGGTCTCATACCTCCTCCCTATAGGCTGTCTCCTCGTTGTTGGTGGTCAGGCCTACCACTGTTGTGTGGCATGTAGTCAGCATGTCAGTTCTCTCAAAATGTGAGACATCTCTGGCATCCTGTTGTGTGATAAATCTGCACATTTTAGAGTGGCCTTTTATTGTCCTCATCACAAGGTGTAATGATCATGCTGTTTAATCAGCTTGTTGATATGCCACACCTGTCTGGTGGATGGATGCTCTTGGCAAAGGAGAAATGCTCAGTAACAGAGATGAAAACTAATTTGTGCACAAAATGTATTTATTATTTTGCTCATGAAAAATGGACCAACACTTTACATGTTGCTTTTTATATTTGTTCAGTATATTATGTGGGTTGTAATTCATGGATACTTTTTTTTTTGTTGTTGTAAGGGTTTATACATTTATAGTTAGGGCAAATCAAGTCTGACATTTTAAAGTGGAAATTACAAACTTTAGAATCCTTTTTAAAACTTGAAAAAACTACAAGTTTGCATTACGTTATTCTGCTGATATGCAGAATAATTCTCACCAACAAAAACAGTTATCAAATTAAGATCCTACATCTGTAGTACAGTTGAGATAAAAGACTTCTCCCCATCTTGACAGGAACTTTGTCATTCTGACTTGACCTCGATAAATGACCATCCAATGTTAAACCAAGGAGTCAACTCTCTCAATGGTCACACCCTGTCACACACAACTCCAGCAGAGGTTTAGGTCTTAGAGAATGTTTTGAACCAAATGTAATACTTTTAGTCGTAGCTGTATTTAAGACCAGTTTATTATTGATCACACCGTCCTGATACTGACTTGACTCCTTATTTAGAATTTCAGTGAGCTCACCAGCAGTGTCACACGTACTCATGCACCTAGCCACAGCTTAGCGTTTTAACGGTGGGCGTTCAAGCCGGTGCCTCCACTGTCCTGCTCCCCTAGGGAGCTTTTGCCTCTCTGTGTGTGTGTGTGTGTGTGTGTGTGTGTGTGTGTGTGTGTGTGTGTGTGTGTGTGTGTGTCTTCCTCAAGGTCAGTCCTGGGTTTATATCCTGAGGAGGGAAGGGAATGAGGGGAGGATAGGAGAAGGTGGAGGGGGAGAGTAGAGGGGGTATACAGTGCAGACTGCAGACAGACAGGGAGGGAGCCTGTCGTAGACAAAAGCTCAGGAGAGGGGGGGGGGGGGGGGGTACTGTGCAGACAGACAGGGAGGGAGCCTGTCATAGCAGGGCCACACAGACACTGAAGCAGATGGCAGCAAACTGACTGTCTTTACATGCTAACCCTTCCCAGCCTAGCTAGGTGGTGATTATGTCTTCTAAGGATCTCTCGTATAGCTCTGTGATGTGGTAGGGCAGGGTAGCTCTGTGATGTAGTAGTTCAGGGCAGGACAGGGTAGATCTGTGATGTAGTAGTTCAGGGCAGGGTAGCTCCGTGATGTAGTAGTTCAGGGCAGGGTAGCTCTGTGATGCAGTAGTTCAGGGCAGGGTAGCTCTGTGATGTGATGTAGTAGTTCAGGGCAGGGTAGCTCTGTGATGTAGTAGTTCAGGGCAGGGTAGCTCTGTGATGTGATGTAGTAGTTCAGGGCAGGGTAGCTCTGTGATGTAGTAGTTCAGGGCAGGGTAGCTCTGTGATGTAGTAGTTCAGGGCAGGGTAGCTCTGTGATGCAGTAGTTCAGGGCAGGGTAGCTCTGTGATGTAGTAGTTCAGGGCAGGGTAGCTCTGTGATGTGATGTAGTAGTTCAGGGCAGGGTAGCTCTGTGATGTAGTAGTTCAGGGCAGGGTAGCTCTGTGATGTGATGTAGTAGTTCAGAGCAGGGTAGATCTGTGATGTAGTAGTTCAGGGCAGGGTAGCTCTGTGATGTAGTAGGGCAGAGTAGCTCTGTGATGTAGTAGTTCAGGGCAGGGTAGCTCTGTGATGTGATGTAGTAGTTCAGGGCAGGGTAGCTCTGTGATGTAGTAGTTCAGGACAGGGTAGCTCTGTGATGTGATGTAGTAGTTCAGGGCAGGGTAGCTCTGTGATGTAGTAGTTCATAGCAGGGTAGCTCTGTGATGCAGTAGTTCAGGGCAGGGTAGCTCTGTGATGTAGTAGTTCAGAGCAGGGTAGCTCTGTGATGTGATGCAGTAGTTCAGGGCAGGGTAGCTCTGTGATGTAGTAGTTCAGGGCAGGGTAGCACTGTGATGTAGTAGTTCAGGACAGGGTAGATCTATGATGTAGTTCAGGGCAGGGTAGCTCTGTGATGTGGTAGTTCAGGACAGGGTAGCTCTGTGATGTAGTAGTTCAGGGCAGGGTAGCTCTGTGATGTAGTAGGGCAGGGTAGCACTGTGATGTAGTAGTTCAGGACAGGGTAGCTCTGTGATGTAGTAGGGCAGGGTAGCTCTGTGATGCAGTAGTTCAGGACAGGGTAGCTCTGTGATGTGGTAGGGAAGGGTAGCTCTGTGATGTAGTAGTTCAGGGCAGGGTAGCTCTGTGATGTAGTAGTTCAGGGCAGGGTAGCTCTGTGATGTGGTAGTTCAGGACAGGGTAGCTCTGTGATGTGATGTAGTAGTTCAGGGCAGGGTAGCTCTGTGATGCAGTAGTTCAGGGCAGGGTAGATCTGTGATGTAGTAGTTCAGGGCAGGGTAGCTCTGTGATGTGGTAGAGCAGGGTAGCTCTGTGATGTGATGCAGTAGTTCAGGGCAGGGTAGCTCTGTGATGTGGTAGTTCAGGGCAGGGTAGCTCTGTGATGCAGTAGTTCAGGGCAGGGTAGCTCTGTGATGTGGTAGTTCAGGGCAGGGTAGCTCTGTGATGCAGTAGTTCAGGGCAGGGTAGCTCTGTGATGTAGTAGGGCAGGGCAGGGTAGCTCTGTGATGTGGTAGTTCAGGGCAGGGTAGCTCTGTGATGTGATGTAGTAGTTCAGGGCAGGGTAGCTCTGTGATGTGGTAGTTCAGGGCAGGGTAGATCTGTGATGTGGTAGTTCAGGGCAGGGTAGCTCTGTGATGTGATGTAGTAGTTCAGGGCAGGGTAGCTCTGTGATGTGGTAGTTCAGGGCAGGGTAGCTCTGTGATGTAGTAGTTCAGGGCAGGGTAGCACTGTGATGTAGTAGTTCAGGGCAGGGTAGCTCTGTGATGTGGTAGGGCAGGGTAGCTCTGTGATGTGATGTAGTAGTTCAGGGCAGGGTAGCTCTGTGATGTAGTAGGTCAGAGGAATCAAACCTTGCTGGGCCACAGACTCCCAGATAAACCCTTACTGTGCCTCAAACTCCCAGATTAACCCTTACTGGGCCTCAAACTCCCAGATTAACCCTTACTGGGCCTCAAACTCCCAGATTAACCCTTACTGGGCCTCAAACTAAATTTGGTAAAAAAGAAAAGAGGAAACACCATTTGATTCAAAATCATCACATTACATTTTTTTGGTTGAAATGACTTGGAAACAAAGTTGATGAATTCTTTTCCCTGGTATTCAGACGTACAAACTTGAAATAGCTTATCTACTGTGACGTAGTTCCAATTAAACAAGAGGATGAACAGTAGTATCCTTATCTGTTTTATAGACTACTTCGGAAGTATGAAAGCATTACAATTTCAGTTTTTATAAATGCCAACTTTTGCGTGAAACCTCTCCTTTCCTCTCCTCTCCTCTCCTCTCCTCCCCTCTCCTCTCCTCTGCTCCGCTCCCCTCTCCTCTCCTCTCCTCTCCTCTCCTCTCCTTGCTCTCCTCTCCTCTCCTCTCCTTGCTCTCCTCTCCTCTCCTCTCCTCTCCTCTCCTCTCCTCTCCTCTCCTCTCCTCTCCTCTCCTCTCCTCTCCTCTCCTCTGCTCTGCTCTGCTCTGCTCCCCTCTGCTCTCCTCTCCTCTCCTTTCCTCTCCTCTCCTTGCTCTCCTCTCCTCTCCTCTCCTCTCCTTGCTCTCCTCTCCTCTCCTCTCCTCTCCTCTCCTCTCCTCTCCTCTCCTCTCCTCTGTTCTACTACAGTGTGTCTGGTTGTCAGCTGTTGAGTGTCCAGCCAAGACCACAGCAGTGTTATACAGTTAGCTCAGCTGTGTCACAGGCCTCCCAGATACAGACAGGCAGGGCCCAACTAAATAGTTCTGCTCTGCTCATGACCCAGTGTGGGGAGTCTGAATAGGTTGGAGGATAAGAACGAATCCAAGGTTTTAATGTGTGTTCTGCTCCCCTTCTCTGGGCCTCTGTGTCTGTGTGATAGAACTACGTCGAACAGAAGGACAATAAAAAGTGTTACATGGCAGCAGCTCTTTAGAGGTCCTGTTATCTCTCTGTCTGTCTCACACCCTCTCTGTCTGTCTCACACCCTCTCTGTCTGCCTCACACCCTCTCTGTCTGTCTCACACCCTCTCTGTCTGTCTCACACCCTCTCTGTCTGCCTCACACCCTCTCTGTCTGTCTCACACCCGCTCTGTCTGTCTCACACCCTCTCTGTCTGTCTCACACCCTCTCTGTCTGTCTCACACCATCTCTGTCTGTCTCACACCCTCTCTGTCTGCCTCACACCCTCTCTGTCTGCCTCACACCCTCTCTGTCTGCCTCACACCCTCTCTGTCTGTCTCACACCCTCTCTGTCTGTCTCACACCCTCTCTGTCTGTCTCACACCCTCTCTGTCTGCCTTACACCCTCTCTGTCTGTCTCACACCCTCTCTGTCTGTCTCACACCCTCTCTGTCTGCCTCACACCCTCTCTGTCTGCCTCACACCCTCTCTGTCTGTCTCACACCCTCTCTGTCTGTCTCACACCCTCTCTGTCTGTCTCACACCCTCTCTGTCTGCCTTACACCCTCTCTGTCTGTCTCACACCCTCTCTGTCTGTCTCACACCCTCTCTGTCTGCCTTACACCCTCTCTGTCTGTCTCACACCCTCTCTGTCTGTCTCACACCCTCTCTGTCTGTCTCACACCCTCTCTGTCTGCCTTACACCCTCTCTGTCTGTCTCACACCCTCTCTGTCTGCCTTACACCCTCTCTGTCTGTCTCACACCCTCTCTGTCTGTCTCACACCCTCTCTGTCTGTCTCACACCCTCTCTGTCTGCCTTACACCCTCTCTGTCTGCCTCACACCCTCTCTGTCTGTCTCACACCCTCTCTGTCTGTCTCACACCCTCTCTGTCTGTCTCACACCCTCTCTGTCTGTCTCACACCATCTCTGTCTGTCTCACACCCTCTCTGTCTGCCTCACACCCTCTCTGTCTGCCTCACACCCTCTCTGTCTGCCTCACACCCTCTCTGTCTGCCTCACACCCTCTCTGTCTGTCTCACACCCTCTCTGTCTGTCTCACACCCTCTCTGTCTGTCTCACACCCTCTCTGTCTGTCTCACAGCCTCTCTGTCTGTCTGAACTGTTAATGTGGGAAATACAGCTCTACTCTACTCTGTTCTACTCTACTCTGTTCTGCTCTGTTCTGCTCTGTTCTATTCTGCTCTATTCTGCTCTGCTCTGCTCTATTCTGCTCTGCTCTATTCTGCTCTACTCTACTCTACTCTGCTCTCTCCAGCTTGGCTCTGCTGTGGGAAGCGGGCCTCTACCAGTACATAACACCCAGTTGGCAGGGCTTTTTGCGTGAAAATACTAGATTACTAGCGACTTAGCCCAGTTAGATGGTTATATGGACAACAGCTGTTCCTCCAACATGTACAGTATGAATGCTATAGGGCTGATGGTTATATGGACAACATCTGTTCCTCCAACATGTACAGTATGAATGCTATAGGGCTGATGGTTATATGGACAACATCTGTTCCTCCAACATGTACAGTATGAATGCTATAGGGCTGATGGTTAACGATGGAACGTTGTGGGCGCGTAACGACGGAACGCTGCGGGCGCGTAACGACGGAACGCTGCGGGCGCGTAACGATGGAACGCTGTGCTCGCGCTTAACGATGGAACGCTGTGGGCGCGTAACGATGGAACGCTGTGGGCGCGTAACGATGGAACGCTGTGGGCGCGTAACGATGGAACACTGTGGGCGCGTAACGATGGAACGCTGTGCTCGCGCTTAACGATGGAACGCTGTGGGCGCGTAACGATGGAACGCTGTGCTCGCGCTTAACGATGGAACGCTGTGGGCGCGTAACGACGGAACCCTGTGGGCGCGTAACGACGGAACGCTGTGGGCGCGTAACGACGGAACGCTGCGGGCGCGTAACGACGGAACGCTGCGGGCGCGTAACGACGGAACGCTGCGGGCGCGTAACGACGGAACGCTGTGCTCGCGCTTAACGACGGAACGCTGCGGGCGCGTAACGACGGAACGCTGCGGGCGCGTAACGACGCAACGCTGCGGGCGCGTAACGACGCAACGCTGCGGGCGCGTAACGACGCAACGCTGCGGGCGCGTAACGACGGAACGCTGCGGGCGCGTAACGACGGAACGCTGCGGGCGCGTAACGATGTGGAGGTGTTTAACCTCTGCCTCATTTCTGGGTTTGGCGTGCCAGTAATCAGTAGTCCCCCTGCGCCCGTTTTGGGTCACTGCAGATGAGTAATGCATCATGGGAGGTCTCCTGATTGAGAGGCTGGTTAGAGGAGCTGCTCCCTGTAGTGACAGAGACAACACACAGTTACACACTTACGTTTACAAGGAGGGAGAGGGATGGAAGGAAGGAAGGAAGGAAGGAGGAGGAAGGAAGGAAGGAAGGAAGGAAGGAAGGAAGAGAAGGAAGGAAGGAAGGAAGGAAGGAAGGAAGGAAGGAAGGAAGGAAAGGATGGAGAGATGAAGGGAAGGAGGGAGAGGGATGGAGAGATGAAGGGAAGGAGGGAGAGGGATGGAGAGATGAAGGGAAGGAGGGAGAGGGATGGAGAGATGAAGGGAAGGAGGGAGAGGGATGGAGAGATGAAGGGAAGGAGGGAGAGGGATGGAGAGATGAAGGGAAGGAGGGAGAGGGATGGAGAGATGAAGGGAAGGAGGGAGAGGGATGGAGAGGGAGAGAGGTGGAGAGGGATGGAGGGAGGGAGAGAGGGATGGAGGGAGGGGTAGAAAGGGATGGACGGAGGGAGAGAGGGATGGGGAGGGAGGGAGGGAGGGAGAGAGGGATGGAGGGAGGGATGGAGGGAGGGAGGGAGGGAGAGAGGGAGAGAGAGATGGAGGGAGGGATGGGGAGGAAATGGGGGGGAGGGAGGGAGGGAGGAAATGGGGGGAAGTGGGAGGGAGGGAGGGAGAGAGGGAGGGAGAGATATGGGGAGGGAGGGAGGAAATGGGGGAAGTGGGAGGGAGGGAGGGAAAAGGAGAAAGGAGCAAATGGGGTATGGACAGGGGAGAGAGGAGAAGGGAGTTTGTATGTTTGTATGATAGGTGCAGTGTAATGTGTTGTTGTACAGGGTCAGCCATAGTGGTATGATAGGTGTTGTTGTACAGGGTCAGCCATAGTAGTATGGTAGGTGTTGTTGTACAGGGTCAGCCATAGTAGTATGATAGGTGTTGTTGTACAGGGTCAGCCATAGTAGTATGATAGGTGTTGTTTCACAGGGTCAGCCATAGTAGTATGATAGGTGTTGTTGTACAGGGTCAGCCATAGTAGTATGATAGGTGTTGTTTCACAGGGTCAGCCATAGTAGTATGATAGGTGTTGTTGTACAGGGTCAGCCATAGTAGTATGATAGGTGTTGTTTTACAGGGTCAGCCATAGTGGTATGATAGGTGTTGTTGTACAGGGTCAGCCATAGTAGTATGATAGGTGTTGTTGTACAGGGTCAGCCATAGTAGTATGATAGGTGTTGTTTTCAGGGTCAGCCATAGTAGTATGATAGGTGTTGTTTTACAGGGTCAGCCATAGTAGTATGATAGGTGTTGTTTCACAGGGTCAGCCATAGTAGTATGATAGGTGTTGTTGTACAGGATCAGCCATAGTAGTATGATAGGTGTTGTTTTCAGGGTCAGCCATAGTAGTATGATAGGTGTTGTTTTACAGGGTCAGCCATAGTGGTATGATAGGTGTTGTTTTACAGGGTCAGCCATAGTAGTATGATAGGTGTTGTTGTACAGGGTCAGCCATAGTAGTATGATAGGTGTTGTTCTACAGGGTCAGCCATAGTGGTATGATAGGTGTTGTTGTACAGGGTCAGCCATAGTAGTATGATAGGTGTTGTTGTACAGGGTCAGCCATAGTAGTATGATAGGTGTTGTTGTACAGGGTCAGCCATAGTAGTATGATAGGTGTTGTTGTACAGGGTCAGCCATAGTAGTATGATAGGTGTTGTTGTACAGGGTCAGCCATAGTAGTATGATAGGTGTTGTTGTACAGGGTCAGCCATAGTAGTATGATAGGTGTTGTTGTACAGGGTCAGCCATAGTAGTATGATAGGTGTTGTTGTACAGGATCAGCCATAGTAGTATGATAGGTGTTGTTGTACAGGGTCAGCCATAGTAGTATGATAGGTGTTGTTGTACAGGGTCAGCCATAGTAGTATGATAGGTGTTGTTGTACAGGGTCAGCCATAGTAGTATGATAGGTGTTGTTGTACAGGGTCAGCCATAGTAGTATGATAGGTGTTGTTGTACAGGGTCAGCCATAGTAGTATGATAGGTGTTGTTGTACAGGGTCAGCCATAGTGGTATGATAGGTGTTGTTGTACAGGGTCAGCCATAGTAGTATGATAGGTGTTGTTGTACAGGGTCAGCCATAGTGGTATGATAGGTGTTGTTGTACAGGGTCAGCCATAGTAGTATGATAGGTGTTGTTGTACAGGGTCAGCCATAGTGGTATGATAGGTGTTGTTGTACAGGGTCAGCCATAGTGGTATGATAGGTGTTGTTGTACAGGGTCAGCCATAGTGGTATGATAGGTGTTGTTTTACAGGGTCAGCCATAGTAGTATGGTAGGTGTTGTTGTACAGGGTCAGCCATAGTAGTATGATAGGTGTTGTTGTACAGGGTCAGCCATAGTGGTATGATAGGTGTTGTTGTACAGGGTCAGCCATCTTGCTAGATGGCCCTGCAACAGATTCTTCACCTTGTCGGCTCGGGTTTTGAACCAGAGACCATTCGGTTCCTGGCCCAAGGCTCCAACCGCTAGGCTACCTGACACATTATGGGAGGAGCCGGGAGAACAAGGGAGCTGGTGGGAGGAGGTGAGGAGCTAATGGGTGGAAGGGAAGGAGAAGGAGAGAGGAGAATGGAGCTATTGAGAGGAGAAGGGAGATAATGGGAGGAGGGGGAGGAGAAGGGAGATAATGGGAGGAGGGGGAGGAGAAGGGAGATAATGGGAGGAGGGGGAGGAGTAGGGAGATAATGAGAGGAGGGGGAGGAGAAGGGAGATAATGGGAGGAGGGGGAGGAGAAGGGAGATAATGGGAGGAGGGGGAGGAGAAGGGAGATAATGGGAGGAGGGGAGGAGAAGGGAGATAATGGGAGGAGGGGGAGGAGAAGGGAGATAATGGGAGGAGGGGGAGGAGAAGGGAGATAATGGGAGGAGGGGGAGGAGAAGGGAGATAATGGGAGGAGGGGGAGGAGAAGGGAGATAATGGGAGGAGGGGAGGAGAAGGGAGATAATGGGAGGAGGGGAGGAGAAGGGAGATAATGGGAGGAGGGGGAGAGAAGGGAGATAATGGGAGGAGCAAGGAGAGGAGGGAGATCATGGGAGGAGGAAGGAGAGGAGGAGGAGGGAGGAGAAGGGAGATATTGGGAGGCGGGGGAGGAGAAGGGAGATAATGGGAGGAGGGGGAGGAGTAGGGAGATAATGGGAGGAGGAAGGAGAGGAGGAGGAGGGAGGAGAAGGGAGATATTGGGAGGAGGGGGAGGAGAAGGGAGATAATGGGAGGAGGGGGAGGAGTAGGGAGATAATGGGAGGAGGGGAGGAGTAGGGAGATAATGGGAGGGTGGAGGAGTAAGGAGATCATGGGAGGAGGAAGGAGAGGAGGGAGGAGAAGGGAGATAATGGGAGGCGGGGGAGGAGAAGGGAGATAATGGGAGGAGGGGGAGGAGTAGGGAGATAATGGGAGGAGGAAGGAGAGGAGGAGGAGGGAGGAGAAGGGAGATATTGGGAGGAGGGGGAGGAGAAGGGAGATAATGGGAGGAGGGGGAGGAGTAGGGAGATAATGGGAGGAGGGGGAGGAGTAGGGAGATAATGGGAGGGTGGAGGAGTAAGGAGATCATGGGAGGAGGAAGGAGAGGAGGGAGGAGAAGGGAGATAATGGGAGGATGGGGAGAAGAAGGGAGATAATGGGAGGAGGAAGGAGAGGAGGGAGATCATGGGAGGAGGAAGGAGAGGAGGGAGGAGGAAGGGGAGGAGTAGAGGAGGAGGAGGAGGAGAGGAGGAGGAGGAGGGAGCAGGAGGAGGGAGGAGGAGGGGGGAGAAGGGAGAATATTGGGAGGAGGAAGGAGAGGAGGGAGGAGGAGGGTGAGGAGGGAGGAGAAGGAGGGGGGAGAAGGGAGAATATTGGGAGGAGGAAGGAGAGGAGGAGGAGGAGGAGGGTGAGGAGGGAGGAGGAGGAGGGGGGAGAAGGAGAATATTGGGAGGAGGAAGGAGAGGAGGGAGGAGGAGGGAGGAGGAGGGAGATATTGGGAGGAGGAAGGAGAGGAGGGAGGAGGAGGGAGAGGAGGAGGGAGAGGAGGGAGGAGGAGGAGGAGGAAGGAGAGGAGGGAGGAGGAGAAGGGAGATATTGGGAGGAGGAAGGAGAGGAGGGAGGAGGAGGGAGAGGAGGGAGGAGGAGGAGGAGGAAGGAGAGGAGGAAGGAGGAGGAGGAGGAGGGAGAGCTAATTTGAGGAGGTGGAACTGAATATCAATATACTGCCCAGGCAGACCTTTCAGAGACGCTGTGTGTGTGTGTGTGTATGTGTATGTGTATGTGTGTGTGTGTGTGTGTGTGTGTGTGTGTGTGTGTGTGTGTGTGTGTGTGTGTGTGTGTGTGTGTGTGTCCTGTTCAGATGGAGACCTTGCCCTTCCTGTGCTATAATACACCCCACTTGGGAGGTTGAGGTGTACAGATCAAACTACCTTTTCTGATTGACCCCTACTGTACTGAGCAGTCTGTACTGGGAATGAGCCCTACTGTACTGAGCAGTCTGTACTGGGAATGAGCCCTACTGTACTGAGCAGTCTGTACTGGGAATGAGCCCTACTGTACTGAGCAGTCTGTACTGGGAATGAGCCCTACTGTACTGGGAATGAGCCCTACTGTACTGAGCAGTCTGTACTGGGAATGAGCCCTACTGTACTGAGCAGTCTGTACTGGGAATGAGCCCTACTGTACTGAGCAGTCTGTACTGGGAATGACCCCTACTGTACTGGGAATGAGCCCTACTGTACTGAGCAGTCTGTACTGGGAATGAGTCCTACTGTACAGAGCAGTCTGTACTGGGAATGAGCCCTACTGTACTGGGAATGAGCCCTACTGTACTGAGCAGTCTGTACTGGGAATGAGCCCTACTGTACTGAGAATGAGCCCTACTGTACTGGGAATGAGCCCTACTGTACTGAGCAGTCTGTACTGGGAATGAGCCCTACTGTACTGAGCAGTCTGTACTGGGAATGAGCCCTACTGTACTGGGAATGAGCCCTACTTTACTGAGCAGTCTGTACTGGGAATGAGCCCTACTGTACTGAGCAGTCTGTACTGGGAATGAGTCCTACTGTACAGAGCAGTCTGTACTGGGAATGAGCCCTACTGTACAGAGCAGTCTGTACTGGAAATGAGTCTTACTGTACTGGGAATGAGTCCTACTGTACAGAGCAGTCTGTACTGAGAATGAGCCCTACTGTACAGAGCAGTCTGTACTGGGAATGAGTCCTACTGTACTGGGAATGACCCCTACTGTACAGAGCAGTCTGTACTGGGAATGAGCCCTACTGTACAGAGCAGTCTGTACTGGGAATGAGTCCTACTGTACTGGGAATGAGTCCTACTGTACTGGGAATGAGTCCTACTTTACAGAGCAGTCTGTACTGGGAATGAGTCCTACTGTACTGGGAATGAGTCCTACTGTACTGGGAATGAGTTCTACTGTACAGATCAGTCTGTACTGGGAATGAGTCCTACTGTACTGGGAATGAGCCCTGCTGTACAGAGCAGTCTGTACTGGGAATGAGTCCTACTGTACTGGGAATGAGTCCTACTGTACTGGGAATGAGCCCTGCTGTACAGAGCAGTCTGTACTGGGAATGAGTCCTACTGTACAGAGCAGTCTGTACTGGGAATGAGTCCTACTGAACTGGGAATGACCCCTACTGTACAGAGCAGTCTGTACTGGGAATGAGCCCTACTGTACAGAGCAGTCTGTACTGGGAATGAGTCCTACTGTACTGGGAATGACTCCTACTGTACTGGGAATGAGTCCTACTGTACAGAGCAGTCTGTACTGGGAATGAGTCCTACTGTACTGGGAATGAGTCCTACTGTACTGGGAATGAGTTCTACTGTACAGATCAGTCTGTACTGGGAATGAGCCCTGCTGTACAGAGCAGTCTGTACTGGGAATGAGTCCTACTGTACTGGGAATGAGTCCTACTGTACTGGGAATGAGCCCTACTGTACAGAGCAGTCTGTACTGGGAATGAGTCCTACTGTACAGAGCAGTCTGTACTGGGAATGACTCCTACTGTACTGGGAATGAGTCCTACTGTACAGAGCAGTCTGTACTGGGAATTAGTCCTACTGTACTGGGAATGAGTCCTACTGTACAGAGCAGTCTGTACTGGGAATGAGCCCTACTGTACAGAGCAGTCTGTACTGGGAATGAGTCCTACTGTACTGGGAATGAGCCCTACTGTACTGAGCAGTCTGTACTGGGAATGAGTCCTACTGTACTGGGAATGAGCCCTACTGTACAGAGCAGTCTGTACTGGGAATGAGTCCTACTGTACTGGGAATGAGCCCTACTGTACTGAGCAGTCTGTACTGGGAATGAGTCCTACTGTACTGGGAATGAGTCCTACTGTACAGAGCAGTCTGTACTGGGAATGAGCCCTACTGTAGAGAGCAGTCTGTACTGGGAATGAGTCCTACTGTACTGGGAATGAGCCCTACTGTACTGAGCAGTCTGTACTGGGAATGAGTCCTACTGTACTGGGAATGAGCCCTACTGTACAGAGCAGTCTGTACTGGGAATTAGTCCTACTGTACTGGGAATGATCCCTACTGTACTGAGCAGTCTGTACTGGGAATGAGTCCTACTGTACCTGGAATGAGTCCTACTGTACAGAGGAGTCTGTACTGGGAATGAGTCCTACTGTACTGGGAATGAGCCCTACTGTACTGAGCAGTCTGTACTGGGAATGAGTCCTACTGTACTGGGAATGAGTCCTACTGTACAGAGCAGTCTGTACTGGGAATGAGCCCTACTGTACTGGGAATGAGCCCTGCTGTACAGATCAGTCTGTACTGGGAATGAGTCCTACTGTACTGGCAATGAGTCCTACTGTACTGGGAATGAGTCCTACTGTACGGAGCAGTCTGTACTGGGAATGAGTCCTACTGTACAGATCAGTC